>NC_140088.1:19074395-19693904 GCF_964237585.1 Gallinula chloropus | reverse complement strand
TTGGTTGGTTGGTTTTGGTTGGTTTTGGTTTTTTTCCCGCAAGTAGAATTCATGATCTTTCTCCAATATCTGGTGATTACACTGGTAACATTATTAGCCCTGTGAGATCGTAATTGACCTTCCCACATTGTACCTGCAGCCTCCAAGTGGAAATGTCACCCTCTAGTGTGATGATATACCAGCATTGCATGGAGGGCCTTTTCCCACTAGAAATGTGCTTGCCTGGAGTTACGTGTGTAGGATGCTGTCAGTAGCCCACACTCATTACCTGAACCAGGTATGTTAAATAATGCATATGGCATGGGCAGGTGCACTTGGTATGTATACAGCAGTATATGTGTAGGGTAAATGTTGGGTATATGACCTGATTTTACTGGGAAAATCAAGGTATGTTCTTCATTCCTGCCCTTCCCTCCCATTATTGCTGCAGTGAAGAGACAGTGGAGACCTTTGAGTCTGCCTTAAAAACAAATGGTGAGGACAAATAGAGGAAGGGAATTTTTCTCAAACAGCCAGTCCTTTCAAAAGAGGGCCAGAGGCCCAAAAACACTTGGCACCCTTGCCCAAAATGGACTCTTGGACTGGACAAGTTACTGTCCAGTTTGAGGTTTAGTAACTTATTTATTTCTCTCTCTGTAAATACTGGTGCTAGGACACTATCACTTACTCTGGTGTTTACACTCCAGCCTGCTGACTGCCAAGGTGGACTAGTGTGGCTCAATCACATCTTGTTCAGCAGAATCCCACCAAATACCGACTAGACATGGTAGAAGTGGTTTAACAACTGCTCGAATTGTTCACACAAGTCAAAATAAAAAGGAAACCAAGTGACATGCTTGGTTGGCAAAATTACTAGAGAAAAGATCATTGATGGTGCCCCAGCTCCCAGGGGCTCTCAAGGCTGGCACAGGTTATTGCAGACCCTGGTCTGCACTGAATTCTACCGTGGAAGAGGAAAGCATAGTTTCTTAGGAGGCTAAAGTAGGAAGTCTGATAATAAAAAGAAGGTCACGTAAAACCAAGGTGGTGTTTTTCAGGCAACCCTGCTTAGTTAAAATACTCCATCATTCAGACAGTTGTCACAACTAAATCTGCCATCAAGACAGAGTTCATCTTGCATCATGGTGGCTCTCTGACACTTAGCTCACTAAGTTTGATTCCAAGTCCATCTGTGAGTAGTAGCATATATCCTCCTCCAGGCAGCTGGAACATGGCCCACAGGCATTGCCATCACTCTCCAGGGCTAAGAAGCTTACATGTCTTAGCTTAGATAATCAATTTTATCTTGTGTTTAGATAATCAATTTTTAGACACCTAACTCCATAGATAAGCTGGTCTGGTCATGTTTTTAATGGCCAAATACTGCCTGCCTACTTTTACTGATGACACAGCACTGTACAGTCAGCCCCAGTTCTTCTACTATGAGTGGAGTGTTAGGCTGTGGGAGTTGGAGCTGCAAGTCTGGTCCTCTGACTATAACCTGTGTTTTATCTATATAACGACTGGAACAATGAGAAATTTAATTTGAAAAGGAAATGACACAAAACACTAAAGCAAAATATTTTACCTTAATGAAGCAAGAAAGTTGCAGTGACTCATTTCAGCTTCATTAAAATGACAGGGATTCACAAGAAATATCTGTGCTTTGGTGGAGTCTCCTTTGAAATCCAGCACAGTTAGTTACTTCTCTTGGCTACAGCCACAGAGTGGCAATGCCTGGGAGCCCAGGGTAGATTTTTCATGGGACACGCTCTGTGAAAAGCATTGGCTTACTGGATGAATAAGCTACAGAAAAGTTCACACTCACACTGCTAGCCTGCTGATTTAACCTGCTGAGATCCTGGCTCTGACAGGATCAGTCAAGGCTGATTGCCTTGACTATTCCAAACTGCTCATTCAAGCCCATCCATGGTCCTCTAGGCTCACACAGCCTAAAAATCTGCAGCATTTGTGAAATTACAAATTACATTTACTTCACCTGCAACCTGGTTACATTTAAACAAGCATACCCCTGCCTGATTTTTGGATCAGGGCTGTACCTTTTGTAATGATGGATTATTGTCAAGAACAGAACCAAAGTCAGTTGCAGATCTTCCCACTACCTGGGAGAGATTAATTCTGTGAGATGTTAAGTCCCTAGCTCCAATCCAGCAAAGCTCTTAAACCATTTACATGTGGATTCAGTAGTAGTGTTCATGTGCTTAAAGATGAACCTCTGTATTGATGGCTGCTGGAGAGGACACCAGGTCCTTAACAGGAGGTGCAATGTGTAGCTCCAAGAGCAGCATTAATACAAAATACTGTATTTGAACTCAATTTTAAAATTTTCAGGCCTTCCATCTAAATGACACTTCTGAACGTTACCAATGCTCAAACAAGTGCATTCAGCAGTGAATTTTATATTAAAGTCTGCTTTTAGATTTTCCTCTCTAGGTTGTTCTACAGCCACAGAGAATGGGACCTGGGGTTCAACTTTCCACCCCCAAAAGGTACGATAAACAAGACAAAAAGAGTCAAAGAATATATATTGTTGGTGCATGTTTGGTATTTGAAATACCTTTCTCTACTGGAGAGAAATGTATTTCATCAGTTATTTTTCAGAAATGATTTTCATATAAATATATATAGTTAAGGTATGGGGATAATAAGTAACATAGTGTGAGGTACAGAACAAGTTGCTGTTAGGTGTGTGGACTCAGCACCAAAGGCACAAAATTGTGCAAGCGTTGCCTGTAACCGATGACTTATTAAACTAAGATGTGCTTATGAACTGCAGGGATTGGTTAGTTATCTACTTCCTGGAAGTACTTAAGTGTTCCCAGAAATATTTAGTTCACTTTAACTGAACAAAGTTGACTACAACAAAGAAATATTCCAGTTTAAAAACAAGACTTGGGAAGATTTAAAAAAAGAGGAGAGCAAGATTGGCATGTGAAGTAAATCATTAGAATAATGTCTTGTGACAGTCTTAAGCTGTTTATTTGCTGCATACCTGCAATGTCTTCTGTCATGTTTTTTGTCTGGGATTAAAATTTTCACAAGACACTGGGAAGGGATGCAGCCAAGATAGCTGTCCCAAACTAGCCAAAGGAATATTCATAACCATGATGTCATGCTCACTTGATAAGAGGGAAACTGGCCAGGGAGGACTCATTGCTGCTTGGGACAGGCTGGACATCTGGTCCCAGGCAGTGAGCAAGTTGTATTGTATATCCCCCACTTTGCATATTCCTTTTGAAGTATTGCTATTTCCTCTTCCTTTGCTGTCCAAGTGAACTGTCCTTATCCCAAACCATAAGTTTTACCTTTTTCTTCTGATTCTCCTCCCTAGCCTACTGAAGGGGGTGGGGAGTAGGTGAGCAGCATGTGGTGCTGAGATGCTTGGCTGGGGCTAAATCATGACAGAGGGTTAGGGAATCAACTGGCTGGTTGCATCCAAAGAGTTACAGTCAATGGCTCACTGTCCAAGTGGAAACCAGTAAAGAGGGGTGTCCCTCAAGAGTCTGTACTGACACTAAAGTGGCCAGGGCTGAAAGCTCTTTATTTCCCTAATTTTCCCTTGGTAGTGAATTTTGAGGCCCATGAAAAACAGGGTTCTGTCTTTGCTATAACACGTTACCATCACCATCTCCTCAGCAGCAGCAAGGAAATGACAAGGGGACATACAGTGGTCCCACAAGGAAGTGGCCAGGACAGAAAGCTGTTGTCAGTCAGCTTGCCATGTCAGGGCATTTTACAGCCTGATCACATGGGGGATCTATGATTGTTGTGAAAGCTAATGATCCCATCACCCTCTGCATCCTTCCAAAAGACCTAATAACAGAGAAAATCTTCCAGGTAAGGGTCCTAAACAGAAGTGGCCTCAATTGAAATCTGCACCTCGCCTTGCAAAGGCAGTATTAGAGGCAGCTCTCAGTCTCACCCTTTCTGTGTTTGAGCTTGAACTGGACATTCTCCCTTTCTTTGCCAAATGGCCAGGGAGGATTGTTGGGAAATACTAGTTACCGAGCTAAGTGAAAGTACTGGCATAGCTAGCTTAGCGTAAGTGGCTAAATTTGCCAAAACTGTAGGCCATAAGCAATGAACTTTCACCTAGATATATTTAACTTTTACAGAACCCTTCCCTAGTTAAGTAAAAGAAGGCCCCAGAACTGGTTTAAGCTGGAAGATAAGGAGGTTACAACCATCAGCAGAAGCAGCAACTTTAGAGATAAGAAGTGAAGAAGCCTGGCTAGAGACCAAGGACCCAAAGAAGAATGTGAGGACCCCAGTCCCTAATATTACTATTGGTCTGAACTTCTACATGAGGGGAAAGGAACTTAGATTGTGAGGGTAACAAGAAATGTCTTTGTTCAGGGTCCCTGTGTGGAGACACCCAGCTCGAGCTGTAGCAACTGCTGTGCCACCCAAATAAATTATCCTGTTCTCTCAGGGGTGGAGTGGGGATTTGCGGAGGATGCCTCCTATTGTGCCATGTTTCAAAAAGGACCACCCCTCAATGAGGACCACCTCAGTAACAGAAACTAAACAATCATATTCTGAGTAGCAGAAGGGATTCCTTGCATTCACCAGGGTAGTTAATGAAGTGGAGAGATTATGTACTTTGCAAGATGTCATAGAGCAAGGTCCTTTCCCTTTCATAAATTTGATCCTTAAGGGGTCACTGCTCCTGAGGGGGTAGCTCAGAAGGCCACAGCATGGAAGCGGTATGCCTACCTAGAAGGAGTCAGTTACTGCAATTGCCAGAGGGCCTGGTTAAGGTCTCTAAGATCCAACAACCTGTTAATCCAGATCCGGTGTTGTTAGGCTAACCTTATAAACCTTGCCTAATCAGAGAAACATCTGAACTATCTGCATACTCAGATACATAGAGAGTGTGATTCACTGATGTGTCTGACTGCTGAATAGGATAAAGTGACAATGTAAACCAGGAGCATCTGAAATTGGCACCAAGGAAACAGTTACAGAGGTGGGAGAAGGCCTCCACAGATGGAAGAATTGTGTGCTCCTTTGCTGACAATGAAGAATGGTGCCACCACCATTCATAGTGATTCCTATGCAACCTATAAAGGTGCTACAGAGTGGATATGCCAGTGGGAATCCAATCAGTGGGAAGCAGGCCCTACAAAGTTTTGGAGAATGGTATATGTACAACTATATGTCATAGGCTACTTTGAAAGATTTAACCTATGTGGTCAAAAACTCTATAGAAATCTCTCCACAAACAGTATTGCAGTTTTGCTAAGCACCACGTGGCCACTCAGTTTTTCCTCCCCACTTAGTTAGATGGGGAAGAAAATCAGAAGAAAAAGGTAAGACTGGTAGGTGGGGATAAAGACAGGAATGGAAGAGGAAAATCATAACAATACTTAGAATAGAACATATGAGGTGGGTGATGCACAGTGCAATTTGCTCACCCCCCAGAGCCCGATGCCCAGCCTGTCCTAATTTGTAGAAAGTTAACTTGTACTTCACAGAAGTGAGTACTTTCCCTCAGAATTCTTTATAAGAAAACTTCATTCATTCTTGCCAAATAACAGAATTGATATTGTGTGATCAATTGCAGCTCACCAATATAACATGGGGGCCAGTGATAATTGCAGTGAACTATTTCCAGGTTTTAAATACCATGTGCACCAAGTATTTACAGATTAATATATTTGCATTTATGGAGTTAGTAGACAAAGAAGATAGCTGCTTGATTAATAACTCAAAACAAGAGTTTAATTTCATTGTTAACTTTTTATTTCTTTGTTAACTGAGAAATGCAGGTTTAGGGTAGAATGGATCAAAAAAGTATTTTTCTTATGAGATGAAAGAGTCTTTTGTGTGTTCTGACCTATAAGACCCTAAGTGTGATATGTCCAGCAGTGAAACAGGGAGAAAGTCTTAGTGGACATATTGGTTGAGACAGAGAGAGACAGGGAGTTTTTAAATATAAAAATTGATCGTCATTTCTTGAGCAGCAGTAAGGATATTTCTAAAGATGTACTAGCCTGTCAGAAAGCATAAGGAGGAAAACAATTCCAAAATTGAAGTGTTGTTTTTGTTGCTGTATTCTGTCTCTTGAAGCAGGCTACAACAAATTTGTGCAGACTGGCAGAAGGGAGGGAGGGAGCAGAAAAACTCTCCCGTGAGCATCCATTACAGTTGGATTGTTGAGGCTGTGGCATGTTTTGTCCTGAGAAGGAAGCATGAGGCAGCTCATATCTTGCTCTCCTGCCATCTGTGAGTATTCTTTCCAAACTTGTACACCAGCCTTCTGTCTACTCATTCCAAAATGCCAGTTTTATAATAGTAACTGCAGGAGGGGGGGAAAGAAAACAGCAAAGAAAGTAATAGAAATCACGATAGAGGAATTCTTTACTTGGACTTCATGGCAGAAGAACAGCGCATGAGTCATCGTGCTCTACAGTCAGAGAGCTGCTTTCTTTCTGTTAAGTTGCTTTTGTGACTTTAAAGAGCTTTAGCCTTTCCATGTGCCCTGGAGTATGCCTTCCACTGTTGGAAAGATACAACAGTTATAAAGAAATGTCTTCTTTGGATGGTTGCATTTTCTGCTCAGATTAGTGTGGTTGAGAAGAAACCACCAGTGTTACTGACACAACAGAAAGTGTCATTGGGGTGGGGGGGTGTTATCTGGCAAACAGTCTAAAATTCTCAACTGATCCAAAGTATGATAGCTTTCTTGACATCAGTAGATTTATAACTCTCTACTGCTTTACATTTAGCCCTATGAGATTTAGAAGTGAAGGTGACTGGGTGCTATCTCATGACATATAGAAAGAAAACATGAAGCAAATAATGTCACCACCAACCCCCACACCCTCATCCCCCTCCCCCATGTTAGTTTTCAGGGGAGTTATGAAAAATGGATGCTGAGATAGAAGTCAACTGAAGGAAGCAGGAGTCCCTGCTTCTTGTTAACTCACCGGAGAGCTCTGTTAACTCTGTCATTCTGTCATTTTTCTTCCACACATTTTTCTGTCCCCACATTTTTGCTAAAGCTTCTGTTAAGCTTATTACACACAAACAAGTTTACTTACTGCCTTTATTGCATGGTTTTGTTTCTTCTCCATCAGGAAAAAAAGGAAATGCCTAAGACAGAAAAATATAATGCAGTGTTCAGTTCTGTTCTTCACAAGAATGACTCCTGAACTGGAATATAAAGCCAAGGCCTGGCATTTTACCTGTGATTATAGCTCAGAATAGAAAGTGTAGAATATGCAGGCTCTTAAACCATGAAATAATTTTTCAATATACCTGTTGCTAAAATGATGTTCCTCCTACTACTTGGACTAAGTCTGTGGGTCTTGTTTAACTTTTGGATTTTTTTCTTTGCCTTGTGTCTATATGTCTCTATTCACATCATTTATGTGTACCAAGTTTCCTTTCTCTCTGGTCCCATTACATTTGGGTTTTTTTTTTGCTGTCACCTTTCTTTACACTTAGATTAGTCCTTCATCATTCAGCCCCTTGTCCCTTTAAAACTTCCCCCAGTCTTCTTTCCCCCCTTCCCTGAAGTAAAAATCACCTCTACTGCTGGAAATCAAATCTTCTCTGGGCTGGAACTTGTCTGCATAATTAGGACAGTATCACCTTTGGAAAGGAGTCATTACATTCACAACACATAAATAAATGCATCCAAGCAACTAAATTCATGTGGTGAGTCTGGCATAAAAATTCAGGAAAGCAAGAATGAAGCCTTCTTGTACAGTCATAGTTTGGTCCATTGCTTAAGCATTTGTGTCAAGATCATGGAGGTACATAGGGGACCAACAAAGGAAGGCTAAGCTCCAGCATGTTGTGACCCAGCAGCTGCTCACCATCAGGAGCTGCTACCAGCATCAGCTCCCATGGGACCCACCAGGACCTGCATGTCTAAGCCCTTCCTCCTTCTCCAGCAGCTCAATAGGTCTAGTTTGGTCAAATACTCAGCTAATCAGAGAGGGCTTGAGCCATTGAGGGTACCAAACAGCCAAAATGCTCCTCAGCTTCTCATTGCTAATGCATAGGGAAATCACCTTATTAATTTAGCTGCTTAGTGGAAACTCTTTTGCTCATATCATCACAGTGGGCCAATGGTAGAATTACCCTAGCTTCCCAATTAATCTTGGGGAAGTAGTCACTGTAAAGGGTATCTGCAGTAGAGGTTTCACTTATATAAAACTGTCAATAAAATTTTTTTGAACCTAAGTTCATTTAAGCAGTAATAAATCTTCCAATACAAGGTTGAAAACAGTAAATTAAAACTATTTCCATTCAAGAGCAACATTAAACTTGTTACTAATAAGGGGGACTATCAGCTTCACTGATAAGAACCCCATCAAACAAATTTTGCTTAATTTTTTAGAAGCAGAGCAACTTTCACAACTTTAATTGCAGGACTATCAATGTATTATGTATTTCTATACCCAGTGAGGATGCAAACCTCCCTTGGATTATGCAGGTTGACTATTTTCAGTAGAATGAACAAGGAGAGAACAGTTCTGGGGTCTGTTTGGAAATTTCTGGACTCACAGAGATGAGCCTCACCTACGTGTAATTACGAGACACAAAGTCACATTGAGCTTGTCTGCCACATTTCTGTGTACTCCTCAGCACAGTCTCTAAGTGGTCTCTGTAAGTGCCTTTCTTCAGTGCTTGAGGCTGTGAATTCCACATTTTCTGTTAACATGAAATTCACAAAATACACAATGTTTTTTGGTTTGTGTTTGATATCTGGAACATGAATGGTGCATCCTGCTTTTCTGTAAGAGAAGATACAAGCATTTGCTACACATGCCTGCAGCAGCTAGGAACTCTTCCCAGGTCATGTTACATAGCTGTAAGATGTTGATATTAAATAGGGAAAAGGAAGTTGGCCTCTAGTTTGTACTGCTAACAGCGAAACTGCAACCATTCACAGACATTGTATTTACTCCAGTATTCTGTTTGGACAAATGTCCAGAAAGAATGAGAATCTGCTACATATTAGACAAGAAATAGGAACACTGCAATGTAAAAATTATGGTGCACTTCAATTTAATAAGCATATTTCAAGCACATCTAATCCATCTTCCTTCTTCTTCCATCCTCTGTAGGCTTCTTTTTAATGTTTGAGCTAGTCTAGGAGTTCCTTGTCCATTCATGCAGGCCTCCTGGTTTTTTTGTCTTTTGTCTTTGTTGGGATGCATTGCTCCTGATCTTGGAGGAGATGATCCTTGAATCCTAACTAGCTTTCTTGGATCTTTCTCCCTTCCAGGCCTTTATCCCATCATACTCTACCAAGCAGATCTTTGAAGAAGCTCTCCTGAAGCCCAGGGTATTAATCTTGCTGTGTGCCCTCCTTGCTGCCCTCTTAAACACCACCTTTTTGCTATTGATTGCAGCAAAGGCTTCCCTTGAGCTTCACATTCCCCACCAGCCCCTCCTTGTTACAGAGAACACGGTCCAGCATGGCGCTGCTCCTTGTTGGCTCCTTTATCACTTAGAAAAGGAAGCTATCATCAACCCACGCGGGGGAATCCCTAGATTGTTTATGTCTTGCTGTGTTGTCTCTCCATCGGGGTGGTTGAAGTCCTGCATGGGGATGGGGTCTTATGAACTTGAGGCTGCTCCTATCTGTCTATAGAGGGCCTCATCCACTTATTCTTCCTGGTCAGATGTCCTGTAGCAGACCCCCATTACAGTGTCACCTGTCCCTTCTCTCCCTTTAATCGTAACCATCCCGATCTTGGTAGTCTCCTCATTCATCTCCAGAGGGAGCTCCATGCACTTCAGTTTGTTATTGACATACAGTGTGACACCTACTCCTTGGCTCCCCTGCTTGTCCTTCCTAAAGAGCTTGTATCTTTCCATCCCAACACTCCACTCATAGGAGACGTCCAAACACGTCTTCATGATGCAAACAAGATCACAGCCCTGCAGGTGTGTGCACATCTCAAACTCCTCTTGTTTATTCACTATGTGACATGTGTTTGCATAGAGGCGTTTAATTTGGGTCCCCAATGAAGCTGACGCTGGTGAACTTTCCTGTCTTCTGTTGGATGCCTGTGCATATGCAGCTACCTTCTTTGGGTGATTGGATGAATTGCAGGAAATGACCAGAATATACCTGTTCTATCCATTCAGATCATGCTTAGGGCAATGAGAGTGCAAGTCTGCATTTTAGAGTCATTATTTTCATTTATTTGTTACTCAATTTGCTTCTATTATTTTATAAAGATGACTAGTAAGTTCTCTCAGGTGAGATTCCTAAGTAGTTACAGGCATCCCAGCCTTGAGAGATTATTGTTTTAATAATTCTAAAATTATTTTGAATATATTATCTCTAATGTTTATTATATCACTGGAGTTGCACAGTTGCAGAACAATAAATAGCAACAGAAAGGCAATCAAATGTGAATGATCGTGTAAAGAAATCAGAAAAGATTTAGTTTCTTTTCATATCTCACAACGTTTTACACTTGACTTATATTTCACTTTCTTCCATTATTTATTGTTTAATTTTCAAATAAATCCTGAATATTTTATTTTAGGCATTGCTTTTATAAAATGGTAATTGAAAATAGATTACGATTGCACTGCAAGGCAGGTGAATTGTATCTGTTGTTTGTCTAGACAGCCAGTTCATAGTGCAAACTGATGCAAATAAGCTGGATGAGTTTCCATACTAAAATTAATTCAAAGGGTTTGAAATTGTGACAGAATACCTGAAATATGGAGCCTACATTCTACATGGCTTCTATAAAGTAATTAATACTTCTAATTACAGGTCCTAAAAGTTTGCAGAGGAATTTGTGGTTGCTTTTGTGAATCATTCCCATGCTATAAATAGTTTCATATGTATGCTTGTGTAGAATTAATCTGATAATGAATGCTGTGTTTTGAGATGCAAAGCCAAGAGGTGGGAAGATGCTCTGGGTCTGATTTTGGGACTCATAACCTGAGGATATTTGAATCTCAGATTTTGTTCAGCTCCTTTTTTAAAAGGAAGATCAAATGAGCTTGACACTGTATCAGCTTTATGAGACCTGCAGATTTCAAACTGCTGGTTGTTGTTGGTCTGAAGGATTCCTTGTGAGACAAAGAGAGAAGGGGGCTCACAAGGCTTCTGTTAGGCCAAAAAAATCAGCTTTAAAATTCGGTTGAGCTCTACAGAAATTCCAACTTCAGACGCTGCTCAAGAAAAGCAGAAGGCTGAACCGGTCTCTTTCTGGACCAGGCAAATTTTTTTTTTTTTTAATCCTTTGCCATTAGCCTTCCAGCTCCCCCTTAGGAACATCACCACATCCTGATTTACTGGGAGAGGGGCCTGGTGTGGTGTGGTGTTTCAGTGCAGGAAGCCAGCTCAGAACCTTTCACTGTGTGGCTGTGCAATATGCAGGCGAGTGACAAGGGCATGGCTTTGTTTTCCTATCTACAAGAGTGCTGGGTTGCTCTTTTTTACTATTTTAAGGCAACATGAAAGAAAAACAGAACTATTTTTTTTTCTTCTGTTCCACGGGTACAGTGAATAACCTTGAAATATTTGGCCATTGGTCTTGAAACTTTGTCTTGTGATAAATATGAGCTTTGCTGGCAATGGCTAGGGCTAGGAAGGACAGTGAAGATCATCAAATTCCAATTCTCCTGCTATGGGCAGGGATATACAAACATATAAGCAGCACAGCATGTTTCTTCCAGTACCAGCACTCTTTTGGTCTAATTTCCTTTATGGCTTTGGAAAGGCTGTGATTTTTATTTATTTTTTTTTAAATATTCCAGGCCCCCCTGAAGCTCTGTCATCATATGATCATCATATAAAAGGTACTGACATTACCTTGCTTTTTAATTCTTGCATCAGTTTAAGCATGCAGGAAACTTTCCAGTCTTCTAAATGATGGACGTGACCAAGGTATGATGCTACTGTGGAAGGCAAGATTGCCCAAAGATGATTTATGATTTCCAGGCTTTCTTTTAGAGAAAAAGAAAGGGGCAGGTAGAATTTGATACCACCATACAAAAATGTAAGGGCAAAAGATATGCAGGAAGTTATGGCGGGGATGGGTAGATTCTCCATTGTCAGTAACATGCCAGAACTATGCTTCAAACTGTAGCTTCAGTGCAGGGGAAGAGGTTCCCTGGCTGGATGATTGTGGGCAGCTGAGTTTGGAAAGAAAGTACAGAATTCAGCTGCATTGACTATCATACTGTGCTTCTCCTTAAGCATGGTTTTATTAGTGGTGACAAGAAACTCTGTGGAGATCACTAAGTCTCAGGTAAGTTCAGGGATGCGAGCCAAATAGCAGTCATCCATATTTTCCTGGAATGCACTGATTTCTGCATGGAATATGCAGGCAAGCTAGTAGAGTATATGTTCTTACAACAGGATGAAATGCTGCTATCACCCATAACAAAACTGGTTGGTCTATTTATATGTATCCCAGTTTTAGTATAGGGCAGGTAGATCCTCCCTATATAATGTGGTCCACCATCAGTTCAACACCATGCATCACAGAACTAAAACTGCTACTTAATACTACTCTTCTTGTGTGCCCTTTATCTTGAAAGGCTGGGAATGTGCTTGGAAAGCTCAGGAAGACTAGAAAATAGAAAGCATGTTATGGAAGGCAGCAGAATGAGTATCCATAGCCTGTTTACAGCCTGATTAGTCTTGCATGAACTAAATCAAATTGATCTTTTTTGAAATCATACATTTTTTTCTGTTGGAGTCTATTACATACCTTTCTGATGATCACAGGTGGTATAGTTGTCTTTAGTTGTCCCGAAAATCTCTATCCAAGACATCAGGGAATCACAAACCATCATGTTTGACAGAGTTACTGACTCCAGCATCACCTTAAGATATGAATACATTAATTGAACATGAAAAGATAATACAAAGAACAGAAATGATAAGCCGACAGGCATTATTCCCTTGCTGTGTATGTATAGATCTGTGAGATGCAATTGTCCACCCTGACTTAAACTAAAATATGGAAGCCTAGAGAGGGTGGAAGCAGGGTGTCCTGGTTTTGGTCAGGATGGAGTTAACTTCTTTTGTAGCAGCGGATGGAATACTGTGTTTGAGAGTTAAAATGGGAGCAGTGCTGGTAACACCCTGATGTTTTTAGTTGCTGTCAGACAGTCAAGGATTTTCTCAGTTCTTCCTATTTCTCTATTCATGAGAAAGGAGGGGTGAAGCCAGGACAGGTGACCCAAATGGGCCAAAGAGAGTAATCCATGCCAATTACGTCCTGCCCAGTACAACAGGGGGCTGTTGGGAGGAAGAGCAGGGGCGGCTCCAGGACGCAGGGTTTTTGGGGGACGGTCAGGTTCTGGGACGGCTCTGGGTGGCACAGCCTGAGTTGTGTGGTTCAGTGAGAAACTGCATTGTGTATCAACAGTTTCATATATTTTTTGCTTTAAAGTCCTGTTAGCGTTGTTATATTTTATCTTTCTGCTATTCTAGTAAAATATCCTTATCCCAACCCACGGGCTTCTGGTTTCTTGGTTTTGGGGTTGTTATTTGCCCCTTCCTTTTCTCTTCCCTTGCCTCCCCTCCCCTCTTCCCCTGCTCTTTTCCTTTAAAGAGCAGGCAGCTGTGTGGATCTCGGCTCTCAGCTGGGCTAAAACCACGACACAGGGGCAGGGAGCCTGGAAAGGATACAGAGAAATTGCCCAATCATCCACAGACCAGGTTAGGAAAGCTAAAGCTGTGAGTGAAATAAATCCGGCCAGAGGTGTCAAGAGCAAGAAGAAAAGCTTCTATAGCTGTGTCAGTGATAAAAGAAAGACTAAGGAAAATGTGGGCCCTCTCTGGAAGGAAATGAGAGACCTGGTTACCAGGGGTATGGAGAAGGCTGATGTACTCAACAACTTTCGTGCCTCAGTCTTCACTGGCAAGTGCTCTAGCCACACCACCCAAGTCACAGAAGGCAAAGGCAGAGACCGCAAGAATGAAGAACTGATCAATATAGGACAAGATCAGGTTTGAGACCATGAAAGGAACATGGGGGAGGACAAGTCCATGGCACCTGATGAGATGTATCAGTGGGTTCTGAGGGAACTATTGAATGAAGTTGCTAAGACACTCTCCATCATATTTGAGAAGTCATGGCAGTCCAGTGAAGTTCTCACCGACTGGGAAAAGGGAAACAGAACCCCCATTTTTAAAAAGTGAAAAGAGGAAGATCCAGGTAACTACAGGTCAGTCAGTCTCACCTCTGTGCTAAACAAGATCATGGAAGAGATTATCTGGAAAACTATGCTCAGGGACATGAAAAATAGGGAGGTGATGATGACATTATGTTCTAGATCACATCTGCTTTCTTGTTTGGGAAAGTCCGTAAATGTTGCATGGGCTAAGTGCTTGTCCTTCAGACTTCACACAAATCCTTTGATATACTGGAATTAATACATAGGAAAAGGTAGTATTTCAAGAACCTCACATTTCCACCTAATCATAACATTATTAATGAAACATACGAGAATATAAACTATAAATAATTTTAGCCAATATGGCATAAAAGTCTATTTTCTAAGCACTTCTGCCAAAAGATTCAGTGTAAGACACCTTATTCTGGTATATATGTGTAATTGTGGTTTTGGATGAATATCGTATATTCAGTAAGCAATACAGAATCTCACAGATTTCATAGAAAGGGAACCATATGAATCTACCAGGTCCTATCTGAAATATAAGAGGATTACTAGAGCTGAATTTTGTGATGCTCCTAATCTATTTTTTTTTATTCCTCTGATTGAGTGGTCCACAGAGAAAAGGTTCCCAATGTCATATTTATTTACAATTTAGAAAGTCAAAATGTTGGCATTTTTATCAGTTTTGAGTTGCTGTAGAGTGTAATCCAAATCTAAATAGGTTAAACTTCAATTTAATTTTTCTTTTTTTTTTACAGTTGATTTAATGCTTAATTTTAGTAATTTATTGAGGTTATGCCAGTTTACTATGCACACAATTCTGAAGTTCACAGGGCCAGGTGGAAAGTCATGCATTCTTTATTACCATGCAAGTGTATTGATGCAAGTATCTCTGAAAAAATAACGAATTAGAGACCCAGTCACGCTTACCACCTATGCAAAAGAAAATAATTCTTTACTACAAAGGAAAAACAATTTTTGGCCCTCTTGAAATCAATAGGAATTCTTCCAATGTAAGAATTTCACTGCTCATTAACGACCAGGGGGTGGCAGGACAGAGGCATGCAGAAGAGCTGGATAGAAAGTCACAGAAGCACAGGGAGAACTGCAAGTCACTGACAACCCACTTCTATAGTGATAGGACATTGTAAGAGATATATCTACATATGTGCAGTAGATATTTTCAGTTAACGCCTCTGAAAAAGGTAGAGACATCCAGAACATGTGTGGTGACAATGACCTTCTCAACCATACCCTCCGTACGCTGCAAACTCCCATTCCCGTGAGAGTCACCCCCTTGATACAATGAACAGCCCGCTGTGAATATACCTTGGTACCACCTCAGTGGGTAGAAATAAGCCGCTGAAAGCCAACTGTCACTTTGGAAAGGATAGAATACCTCCTCAGATCATTGGAGAGATGTATTTTAAGAATGATTGTGATGATAACCTGTTGAATGTATCTCCCTCGTTCTCTATACCTGCCTCTCCATATGTCAGATTTCATTCAGACAAATAGTTAGAATGAAGTCCCAGTCCTACTCAAGACAGACAGAAATTTCCCCATCAAATTCTTCAGGAAGATGATTTCACAGTTTATTTCTACTGGTTGTCAGCAGAAATTTCTATCTGACAGTTTCACAAGTTCGAGTTACTTTTACCAGAAATGCAAACAAAAATGGTGAGAGGAAGGTGAATTTACATTGTCTTTAAAGTGCAAAAAGATTTGTCTACTGACTTTTTTAGGCTATTGCTTTTAGTGAAAAAAAAATTGGAAATATCACTTAGATAAATGTATATGTTACCTTGCAAGATTATAATCCTTCCTCCAGATTTAGCTAGAAAAGTAAGAAGTCGTTAGTATTTGCATCATTGCTATCCAAATGACAGGTAAGTGGATTTAGTGCATTGCTTCTGATTTTTCGTGATGATTTTTGAACAAGAAAAATAGATTTGCTCAAAGTGAAATGATACCTGGGAAGATGGATGAACTGTTACAAGCAAAAAGGGGGGAGAAATAAAGCCATTGGATTTGGAAGAAATCAGAACTAGGTGCATGCTTGATTTTGTACTTTATCCCAAGGAAAAATTATTTCTCCAAGCAGAGAATCTAATACTGTGAATTATAATGGCAGACCTGCCTGTGCTGAGGTCCAGACCCAGACTAGCTGGTGTGGGGCAAAGCTGTCAGCTTCAGATTGTACCAACAGGCTTGACCACATGCTGTAACAGGCAGCAAAATCCTTTTGGGATGCTCAGTGTATACTGCTGCTCACATGTAGAGCTACGGATGTTCCAGAAAATAATTTTATATCAATATCATTAGCAAAGATAATATATTTTCAAATATTTTCTGGAAAGAAGACATTGATTTGGGTCACAACAGATAGCATATCACTATTTGCTGGTGCTGCTTATGTACACACATACATATCTGCTTAAATACACTGTGGACAATAGAAAGGGGAGGAGGCAGTGAGGTTTTTGAAATAAGAATTCTTGGGTTGACTCCAGATGGTGTGGGGTTTGAAGAAGCTGTTAATTAGCTGTCACGTTACAGACAATCTCTTTTGTTTTAGTGAGACATGCCTGGATAGTTAATTTATTAAAGAGTAGTTGCTGAGGCTCATGCTTGTCTCTGCCATTAATTCATTAAACCAAAGTCAACTGTTTAGAAACTGAGAAAACTGGTCATGCACCAATGAAGATAGTAGGCGGTTCAGTGTTTGGGTGCCTGAAAAAATCATCATAACAAACCCACTCTGACAGCCTATAGCTCCTGTACAAACAATGACTTCAACAGAAAAATGGAGCTTACTTGTAGGTAGGTGATTGCTCCGGATGCAGAAGAGAAGGTCTTGGGACCAAGGGGGGTGCAGGAGGCTTTTCCAGCAGCACAGCCCAACACTTTGGAAATAAAGCCACCTGCAAGACTGTGATATACAGAACATCTTACAGACAGGTTTGTTTGGTTTTTCAGGTTCTTCTATGCACCTCTTTTCATGACAGTGTTAATATATGGTATAACATAGCTCAGGATCTGGAGGAGAAA
The DNA here is from genome assembly GCF_964237585.1 of Gallinula chloropus. Taxonomy (NCBI): domain Eukaryota; kingdom Metazoa; phylum Chordata; class Aves; order Gruiformes; family Rallidae; genus Gallinula; species Gallinula chloropus. The sequence continues at coordinate 19,676,729 of NC_140088.1, read as the reverse complement.
CATTCTGAAGTGCAGGAAGTGTACCTTTATTCTGTATTGGTTTTTTTTTCACTTTCTCTATAAAGTGTTGATTGACATAAGCCTGAGTATTGGACCACCTTAGGCAAACTTGTTATATTTAAGCACTGAAGATAATGAGACTCTGACTTTTTCTTTCATGATGCCAGTGTGTAAGGAGGGCTTTCACACTTGTTTCAGAGCTCTCAAAGCCCAGCAAGTGGCATTCTCACTAGCTGCATCTGGCAAAGACCAGGATGCAGAAAAGTGAGGGGCTTAAAGCCATGCAGCAAACACTGTGGGTGTAAGAGAAAAAGCAGTGCCTATCTGATGTCAGGCAACATCTCTGGCTAAGCACAGTGCCTCTGAGGTCCACAGTAAAACTGCTGGGTTCTAGCTGAGATGTTGCTGCTGAGATGCTGCTGCCTTAATAATGCCTGGAGAGGACGCTTGGCATTATTAGAAACAACAGATCAGAGGCAGATCACCATCATCACCTCATTAGTGGCAACAGGTCACTACCACAGCAGCGAAGAGAATGAAGCAGATAATGAAATGGACACATGTAATATAAAATGTTACTTATTTTTAATATAAATTAGGAAGAGCTTTGGTCAGTCTAGATCAAAATATTTTTGTTCCCCAGAGGTTCATGTTAATTAGTAATCACTTGAGGATGCCTGCATTAACAGCAAGAAGTTAAAAATTTTGGGCACATATCACACCTCAATTCTCCTGAGAGATGCTGTTTCTAATACCCAAAATACTCCATCTTTAGTACGTTTTAGGTGGGCCTTGTACTAAGATTTCCCTGTCCTCAAAAATGTCTCAACTAGAATTTTCATCTACTATGCTCTGTGTGTGTGTGTGTGTAGGGGGGCGGGGTGGGAGGGACTGGGATGGTGGTGATGAGGGGAGGGAGGAGTGATTAAATGAGGCAAATAGGAGAGGGGGGAGTGTGCAGGATGGTTTTGGTTTGGTCTTCTGCTTTACTTTCATGCTCTTGCTTCAAGTGAAGGTGTTAATTTGCTCCATTAGTGTGGTGTTCCAGAGCCTTCACTGAGCTGCTCTCTTGTCCACCTCACAGGAGTGGTGCTATGCAGCCCGACTGTAGGGAGAAGCGCCTCTGATGTGAGGAAATGATGTTGGCTGGTGTGAATACAAGGAGAAATGACTCAGAGGGAGTGCCACATTTTATGTCCCCAGAGCAATATGGGCCACGCCAAGGCACACTGCTGGTGAAGCTGGTCGAGGGCCACCCAGGTGCAGGTCCTGGCTAGACATTTCAGAGCAGCATGTTCTACTAGGAGTCTTATCTTCAGTTATATCAGGTGATGGCTGACAAAAGCAACTCAGGCTTTGTCTGCGGGCTCCCATGTGGCAAAGCGCTAGCCCTAGATAACCCCTCCTTCATTCTCCCCATTCCTTATTCTCCTTTAATTAGCTGTCTGCCTCCCCTTTGTTTCTTTTTTTTTTTTTTTTAAATTTCCTGTTCTTCTTACTTTTCTTCTACCTTTCTCTCTCCATGTTTCTTCCAAAATGGCAGAATGATGGAGTTCACTTCTACCGATGGGGAAAACGTATATATGCTGTGGCAACTCCATTCCAAGCAGATTTTTTTCTGAAAGCCAGTCTACCATGTGTGAAGCCAAAGAAATGAGCTTGTGCAATAGTTTATCACTTTGTCCAAAGCAACAGTCTGATTTCCTGTAATGTGGGTTTTGTATCGATAAAGCAGCACACAAACTGTGAGATCATCCAGACAGGAAATTCTTGGTAACCTTGTAAACATCAATAACTGCTTAAATAAGGAGTAACAGTTAGTGTACTGTACAGAAGGGATCTCAAAGGCTGTATAAACACAATGCGATAGATACATCCCTAAGAAATGAGTCACACACACACACAAAGTAATTCCTCTCTTTTCCCACACAGTGAAGATATCTAAAGAAAAATTTTTGAAGATATTTAAAGAAAATTTCCAGAATGTGGAAAAAGATTTCTCTTTTGGTGCTTACAGATGTGCTTACACCCTTGTGAATTCACAGGGCAGCACCAGTCTATGTTGTGTACTTTGTGCCTGAGCCTCGGTGGTTCCTCTTGCAGGTTTAAAAAAGATTGAGACCTCGAGAGTAGCAGGAGTGTTATGATTGAGTTAGGCCATGACACTGTTTTCTACTATTTTTAATAGAAGTGCCAATCACAGAGCTTTGCAGACTGATTGGAAAATGCGGGATTGCTGATGAGTGCAAACGGACACTAAAGATTTCCACAGTGAGATATTTCCAATTCAAATGCAGCCCAGACTTCAACTGGCTAAAATGAACTTTGCTCACATTCTATTAAACTGGGTTCATCTGATATTTTCTCAGTTTATGACCCATTATTATTTTTTATTTCTCTCAATCATCAGAGTTACTCCAAACAGACTTTGACTTATGTGGTCTGGGAAGTGTGGTGGTGATAATACTGTGAATACTAATCTAGTGGGTTTTTTTTTTAATTCCAGCCACAGAACTAGAAACTTGATTAACTGTTTCCTCCACTCACTTTGAACTAGTCAATATGAAAAAATACAAGGTTGGCTGCACTGTCATAATGGAATGTGTAACGAACATGCTTCTGTGTGATGAACATGCTTCTGTGTAGCATGAGCAAACTGTATGCAACTTGGGCAATACGGCTCTGAGGCACTGCAGTCCATACCAATTAGCTCTTGAGTTGCCTGTAGCAGAGACCCAGTGTTTTCCTTTCAAAGCACCAGTCAAAATGTCAGTTAAAAACCCAAGCACTTTGGTAGTGAGCTAACAAGTATCAGTGAAAAAGCCAATAGCAATGAGCTCTCCTCAGCATATCTGATATTATAATGACCTGATGTTTTCTTTCATCCTTAAATATATCTGACCTATCTATCAAAAGGGGGAATTCTGAGAGCCTTTTGAAAGACAGGCAGCGTTAAGGTTATGTGGCAATATAACAGACAGTACACTAGAAAAAAACAAACCACCAAAACAACCACAACCCATGCCCAAAATGAAAGGTAGGCATTAAGTCCGTATTCAAACTTAATACACACAATGGATGAGATTTCCTGGATCAAGTTTCATGACACTTTTCAAGGGACAATACTCACAGTACGTGCTAATCAGCAGAAAAAGAAAATTAATTCTGTTTCCTCTCAGTTTCAGAACTGACCAACACCAAAGGACTCAAGGTGAACTCTCCTGTCATAGCAGAGGATGTGATGAACACATTGTATCACATCTTTATCCCTGCACCTGTAGATCATCTAAACAAAATCACGCTAATTTCCCCAGACTAGAACTTTCTGAGAGATCTATCTGGAAAAATATTTATTGGCAAGAGACACCTGACTTAACCAAATGATGAATGGGCTGAATTAATGAACCCTTCTTCTCTTTCACAGAAATGAGCCTCTACAAATCCTGACATACTTCTGAAGAACTGTATGAGAAACTAAAATCTGCAGCTTTAGTGATTTGTTTGAAATACTGAGTGTGCATCATCCCATGGGTCACCATCCTCACCCTGATGTTTCCAGTGAGGGTAAGTAACAATGGTCCAGCAAAAGGAAGGCTAGGGGAAATGTGGGCCTGTTGCTGGATGCAGTGGGTACCTGGAGACTATAATCTGTGTGCATTTGGTACTGTTCATCATTTGGCGCTCCCGAAAATTTTTTCACTGTCTTTTTTTCAGAACTGTGGGACAGTAAGAAAGGTTGATTTGAAGACATACACGTGCAGGGTAGGTTTCTTGGTTTGATGTCTCTGCCTGTGGCCTGGGACAATAAATTTAATCATTTTTAAGTTGAGGCAAGTTTTCCTTTTCTACTATCAGGAGCCCAGAAAGGCTTCATTAATGAAAATGGTGCTTTTGGTAAGTATTTTTTCACCTTGTAAATTCTGTAGCTTTATAAGCATGAGTAACCTCTCTTTAAGGTCAGCGCCCTAACTGTAGAGCTGCAAAAGCAATCCTCATCATGCCTTGGCTCAGAAAGTTATTATGGCTTAATGAAATAGTCCATACAGTGTGGAATCCCCTAATACGGACTGGTTAAAAGAAGATGACCACACATCATGACTCTCTTATAAGTAATGAAGGACTTGGGGTCTTTAGGCAGGAGAATTTGAATGTCACATCCTGCATCCAGTGCCCTGGACTGAGAATAAGCACCTGCAGCAGCAAATTCCACGGGCAGTCCTGCTGTAGAGAACATTTCCTTTTGGACATCATTGTTGATTGTCCTTGTTCTTGAGACACATCTTCAAGAATGCAGTGTTCTGTTCACACATCAGTAAGGAAATGGAACCCTTTTCCCCACTGTTTGCAATCTAGTTTTGTAGGAGACTTTGCTCTAAGAGAGCTTATATGGGTCAAGCCCTAACATGCCACTATTGGTGCACCACAATTCAAACCAGAGCTGCATTCCTTCCCCTCCTTGCTGTTAACAAATCATAGAATCACAGAAAGGTTTGGGTTGAAAGGGACCTGTGACATCACCTAGTTCCAACCCCCCCTGTCATGGTCAGGGACACCCTCAACTAGACCAGGTTGCCCAAGAGCCCATTCAGCCTGGCCTTGAACGCTGCCAGGGAGGGGGCAGTCACAAACTCTCTGGGCAACCTGTTTCAGTGTCTTGATACCCTCACAGTAAATAATTTCTTCCTAATATCTAATCTAAATCTATCCTTCTATTGCCTTGTCCTATCACTACATGCCCTTAAGACCCTACTTTCCCAGAAAAAAGAAATAGCGAAAAAGGGGATGAAGTATGAAAGAGGAAAATGCAGGATAAAAAGAAGTTAGAGCTTCTGGCCACAGCAGCAGAAGCTGGGTGGAGGGTAGTAAGTAGGACCTGGGGCAAACCTTTCTGAAGCTATATTTGGGTGAGACAAAGCAAGCAGACCCTTTGCTCAGTAGGGCTTCCGCAGCATGTTTCAGCATTTGGGACATGGAGGGAGCTGGTTTCCTGTTTCTTACTGCTTCCTGAAGACCAGTGCAGAGCCAGGCCAGAGCAGAGACTGACAAACTTTGCTGAGTGCCCCAGAGTGGCAGTAGGACTCTATCCCAAACAGAGGACTGCCAGAGCATGTCATGCTCCACACATAGCTTCTGTGTGCAGGGCTGCAGCCAGAGCATCAGAGATGCTGGTGGGATGGGCATGGGTCTTTTTGTCATCCCCAGCAAACACGCAGTGGCACACATAGGCAGCCACCAATTCCACCATGCTACTTGAGGAGAGGGAGGGCAAAAATAGAGGAAAGCATTGCTACTCCCCTAGAAGATGAGCAAAGCAAGGTCCAGTAACTCAGAGCTTATGCCGGTGTGAGTGGACCATTTGCTTATTCCTCACTGATGTGTTTTGAGAACTGTCTCCTCCCCACACTTGATATTCATGCAAGACAGTTTTCTTCTTTATGGTCCTGTAGTGAGTCAAAGAGCCAAACTTTTGATGAAATAAGATCTGGCCCTTTGCTAGCAGAACTGTTAACCTATACTAACAGCTCTAACTCCTATCTATTTAAAATGTTAGGGTCATCTAATTTACAGGGACTAATGACATTCACGAAGGCATTGACCCTTCCACATCAAATCCTTTGTTTTCTATGGCTGCTTTATCTGTTAGTTCATGAGCATTCAGCCTCAGTGACAAAGCCTTGCAAAGCTAAAATCAGGTATTATGCATGTAATCAACCTCACACAGAATTCATGTGCACCCTCCCTGCCCTGCCTACCACCCTCCCCCCCAGTCGTGAGAAGCTGCTGGAAAAGCTGTAACAAAACTCCCAGCTGCATCATTCACAGCTTCGGATTTAAACAAAAGGTCAATGTAGTTTTCAAGCGAGAAACCTTAGATTAAAATATAAACAAATGAGTGAGAAACGGTGCCAAGCTTGAAGGGATTAAGAGATTCAATGAAAGATGAAACTTCAAAAAGTGTTTGAGCCTGTTTCATAATCCTTGAAACTCCAAGGCACAGAGAAGTAACCTCTTCGCTGCTACACACCTGTGCACGTCCCTTGCCACTGCCTGCAAAGGCAGCTCGTATATGTTTTAGCGACCAGAAAGGTGGACAACTCTCAGCTGAACATTTCCAGTTAAATAAACTCTGCCCTTTGTGTCCATACACAAGCAACACAGATTCTCTCTTACAAGCACAAAATCTCTCTTATGCTCTTTTGATACTAATCTAACCTCGTGAGGCACAAGGATCAGAGAGTGGAAATACTCATGACAGCCTTAGTTGGAAAACTTGATTATGATAGTCATGAAAACTGCAAGAACCCATGGTCTCCTGGAGATTTGAAAATGAATGGCACTAATCAAGCAATTAGTTGCATTTCTACGTTTTTTCTTTTCCTTCAGTAGTACAACACAGAAGGGCCAAATGTTCCCTAAAACTGCTGGAAATAAATCTGGAAGACAGAGACAGGAAAAGAGCAATGGTTGTGCCCAAATTAGGCTTTCTGTATGGGGGGTTAAATAGGTAGGCCTCTTGCCAGTGGAAGACTTCTTTCTAAACCAGTATACCATTAATATTGCACATTAGTCTCTTGGCAGAAAACATTGCTTCAAAAGTCATTTCAAACCATGGTCTGGAAGCTCAGTGGGCTAGGGTAGGTCCCTTGGGGCACAGTGAGGAGTAGTCCAAAGTACAGCCCAGGGACCACAGAAAGCAGCTAGCAATAAGGACGCTGTGCTTGACTTCTTGTCTTGCCTTGCATTTCTTTGGAGAAATGCCCACATTTGGCCTTTTGCTTCAGTTTAATCCTGAAAACAGGTGTAGCAGTAATTCGTGCCATACCCAAGAACAGTGGGTGTCCATCGCTATTTGAGAAGATCACTCAAGTCTGTTTTAGTGTTTCATTATGTTGAATTTCTCCTTCAAATGACCTTGTAAACTATTGTCGGAGCGGCCAGGTGAAGCTAACCCTCAACAAGGCAGCTTCCAGAAAGAAATGAAAATTTCTGTGTCTGTTGTTTCTCAGGAATGTTGGGGCAGAACAGAAAGCTTAATGCTGCCTGTGCTGTTGGCTGAAACAATGCTCTTGACGTTTCAGGAATTAAGCATGAAGGATTAGCAGACAAAAGACGCCTTGTTGTGTATGAAGAACAATCCTTAACCCTTCCACACATCCCAAAAGAATATGTGCATGGACTGGCTGGACAGTGAAGAGGGACTAGGGAGAAGGGTATTTGGCTTTCCTTTTGTCATTACAAAGGACTTGAATTTGAACTAAGACTAGAAGGGATCTTGGTGGAAAAACTGTACATGTTAGAGAAGATGAGTGATGGAGGGAGGGCTGCAGGGGCATGCATGCTGTGGAAACGGTCCATAGGAAGTGACTTGTACTGAGTTTACATGCTCTAATTTACTATGGGGAGGTGGGTAAGTGGTTTTCAGGCCACTACTGCAAACAGGAAAGTATCCTGGCGTGATTGTCACTGTGGTGCTGCTTAGGATTTTGCAAAAGCAAAAGCAGCAATGGAACTAGTCCTTGCTCAGCTCACAAGTTCCTCATTAATTCCTCATTAATAAGGCACATGAGCATTGTATGTGGAGCCTGGAAACTGTGTTTCTGGTCAAAAAGGAGAGGAAGAGTGAGCAAAGGAGGTCTGTGGAGGGTGGTTATGGGAGCATACAAGTGTAGAAATAAAGGGAGTGAGGAAAAAGCTATAGGACACAGAAGTAGTTTCATAAAAATGCTGGGAATCACCAACCTAAAGCATTCTTTTGTTTTGAGCCAGAAATCTAGATAACATCTAAGAATTTTTCATCCAACCTCTTAAAAAAACACAGTTGAGAAGGTCCCTCAGCATCCCTAAATAGTCCATTACTATACTGTTTCAGACAGCACAGATCCAGGCTGGAAGGCAGCCAGAATATCAGGAAGACCTTTACTCCTGTAGAAAGGGTTGATCAGACTTTTAACTATTACAAACAATACAAGCTTTTCATTCACATGAAAAACAAGAGCAATGCCGCATCCTGTTGTCATACTTTGGTACTGGGACAGAGATCTTCCACTTACTGTGTCAATGCCTACCAACAGCAATCACACTTTTGGCCAGCTCACATCCAATGAGTCATCATATGTGACGTGGCCTCGCATAAGAGCTCAGAATTCAGGTCTGCAAAATGTAATGGAAGATAGATTGAAAACTAGGCTAGGATAACTTATCCTTGCTTAAAGGAAATTTAAAAATCATCTTACTCTTGAGACTTAAGCTACAGTGATTTAAGGCTACACGAGAGTACTGACTTGGAGATTCAACATGCTTTAGCATATACATATCAACCTCACACACTTAACGAATTAATGTCCACTTTCCTGAATAGATAAACCACAGCCAAAGGTCAGCCAGGAAGCCCAACCGGGAGCTGACAAGCATGATGTTAGTTTCTGCAGCCATGGCTATGCTTTTCTTTTTATATGGACCTCAGCTAGGATTACAACATGCATATATATATATATATTAATACACACCTCCTATTACCACTCATTAATTTTGCATCTTGCTGGCTTATGGGTTTCTCCCAAACCAACTTTTAACGAAGAATTTTGGAGGGTGCATCCTTACTGCTCGTCCAGTTACATTTACAACGCTGAAACACTTAACATGGTACCGAGGCCAAGTCAGATAGTACTCAACTGCCAAGATTTGAGACCATTTGCTTGTACCGTGTCTCTGCGAGAGAAGAGCTGCCCTGGGAGGGCAGAGGCAGGGAGGAAGAGGGAGCTGCTGTGCTTCATGTGTACTAAACACCTAGAAAATGAGGAAAGTATCTTTGTTCACATTTACTCTTGGGGTTTCCAACGGTGTTTTCAAAGCTTCAACTTTTCCTTTGGGATATCTCATAGTCTGCACTAGAACAGCATTAGGTTCCACACAGCTTATGAAAGTGCAATACAATTGTTACAAGAGAATGCTTTTGAAATGACCAACAGTGTAAGCTTTACAGCCACGAGGACTCCTCATTCTTCTTGCTCCATTTTATAGACAGTAGTTCATATTTCAATGGGTTGAAGGTACCTAATTTGGATTTTTAGAATTAAAGTAAAACATTGATTTTTTTTTTCAAGGTATGTCGTACCTGGACCTGATTCTGTTCATGGATTTAAATCAAATCTATCCTTAAGCTGCCAAGTGTATCCAGATTCACAGACCCATTTCTCTCTTATATGAGGAGCTGCACAGGTGACATATGTCAAGCAGGACGGATCTGGTTTTCTGTGAAAAGTCAGGGGTTCCCAGATTTGTGCCAGCAGTAGTAACGCCTTCATTCTGTGCAAGATGATGATGAAAACAAAGCCGGGCAATGCTTCTGGCTTGTTGTCCAGCAGATGGGGCCCTTTCCTTGTCCTAAAGGGGTGGCTGCTCCATGCCATTCGATTGAGACTGAGGCCTATCAACCCCTCTGCATCTCTTTACCTGTCCCTATCCACACTATGCACCTGCATGCCTTGCACTGGCTGATCTCCTTTGGCCAGCCCTGCTTTCGCGGGTCTGACCTGCAGTTGTGCATGACTGTTTTACAGGCTTGGAGTCTGTTTTGTTCTTCAAAACCTTATGCTTCATTGCGAAACTGTGATATTGCAATTGAGCTCAATCACACTGCATCAATACATCTCGATGCCTGGTTACCACTATACTTACTCACCTTTATGGCACTGTGTGTGACAAGCAAACCAAGAAAGGAGATCTCCTCTGTGCATTTCCATACACCAACATGACTGTTGGAGGTCACAATGTATTAATCAAACATAGATTTATGACCTGTGATGGAATGCGTTAGCTCTTTGGAAATCATATATTAGTTTCCGCAGACAAGGTCTGTATCACTGTAAACAAATGGATAACAGGCCAAATTAAAAACAAAGGCTGAGTCAAGTAGGAAACAAATCTGATTTTACAGTATCTACATCCTGTGATTTCCAGAGCACTTGCTGCACTTGCCTTGATGTGGGGCTGTCTGCTCCCTGCTCAGACAATGCTCTAATCTTCCACTGGCCAGACCCAATGCACTTTGGCTTACCTGGAGCAGCTCACCAGAGAGGTTTTGTAGCTTCCACTTGTATCTAGTAACAGGGAGACAGCCAGCACAGGATATTGCTGAGAGATCTGAAAAGTATGATGTTAATACAGTGTCCCATGACATGTTCCCTGTCATTTTAGATGCATGGAGTGACACTGGTCAGAACAGAAAAGGCACTGATCAACAAATAATATTCCTGGGACCTGACAAGTCTCCAAGCACTGACTGCTTAGTGGGAGCTACAGAACCAGCTGCAGCCCTGTCCTTCAGCTATCAGTGTCCTCAACCACCACCCTCACCTCTGCCTTTTCCATGGATCTCTTTTTAAGAAAACTCCTGAAATAATTAAGCATATATTTTGCCATAAGATTTTTCATTTATTTCTTTCTCCTTCTCCATCTATTTAGCCTGCTGTCGGTCCCTATACTACATCCCCCCTCCCTGTGCCAGTGGATTATCCTTGGTGCTGAGGAAATGCACCTGCCAGATGGCTGATTAATACAGTGTCAGCAAGGAATGGGTGGGGGTTCCAACGTCTGATATAAATTGATAGTGGGCAGGATGAGTTGCTTTTCTGTAGGGCTTTTGTGTTTTGCTCTGATAATGTTACTGTGCCAGGAAGGAGACACAGAAGCGACTGCAGGCACCGAGCTGGATCTTTTAATGGGAAGTTCTTAAAGTATTTTATGATACTGAGAATTATCACTCCCCCATTCACCTGTTCATGAAATAAGACAGACACTTGCCCAAGGTTCACAGTGAGTCACTGTGTAAAAGGTATGTCTGCACTTTAGTTTGCAACTTTATAACGCATTTTGAGGGGTCTGTAACAACAGCAGATTTAAAAGGGAAAAAATGGTTAAAGAAAACCTGAGTGATTCCAGATGACTGTAATGAACCTCAGGCTTGTAACTCTTGAGTCCTAGACTCTCTTCTTGGAGTCTGCAAATTCACACAGTGCTTTTCACTCATCAGTCAAGCAAGACCTTAAAAACAGGACTTTTGCTGGAAAGCTGAACTAAAATTTCATTCTAATGCTTCCTTCCCCCCCCCCCCCACCTTCAGTGGAAAAAGGTTTGTAACTGTGAGTAATTTTAGTTTCTTTTTTTTTTACTTGTGTTTTTTCAGGATCTGTTTGTCTTATTTATGTGCCACTGTGAGTATTTTTTCTAGTTAAAAAGCCCCCAAAATTGTATTTTCCTATTGACAAGCAGCTCAGTCCTACAGATAGCTGTTTCTCAGAAGTCCATGTGCAGGAATGGTGCCTGGTTGCATGGACCTTGAGAACTGTCCTATGCTTAATTTTCCTTGATGTTTTTTTAGTGATACATCAGATCATGTTATCTGCTGTAAGGTCTGCGTGTCCTGCTTTTTCAAATGCCCTGATGTTATAACCTTCATGGACAGATCTGATCTTAAGCAAAAAGGGCCAAAAATACACTCCTGTCATTGTGCTTATAGTGGTAGAGCAGAAATGCAAAATGTCCTGTACGTGTGCAGAAGAGTTAACCCAATAAAAAGTGTTTTATCTCAGGACAGGCACACAGTTTCAAACTGTGCTGCCTTTCCTTAGACATTTTATTTACAAGTGGCTAGAGATAAGCTGGCGCTCAAAATGATAGCAGGCTGATTTAATGCTTTGTGTTGAGAGTGAAGGAATGAATAGCTTTCTTGTTACCGATTTCCGGCATTGACAGGGAAAAGAAAAAGCAATGTTAAGATTTAGGAAGGGTCTGGAGATCTTGCTTCCTCCCTACACTAGCCAGTCAGGGGCAGTGGAAGGGTAGCTCCGTTGTTGAGCCCGCTGCAGTCTATTTAGATTCTTGATGTTTAGCAGTAGCATTAACAATAGTTATGGAGATAAACTGGTTTTGCTGACTCATAGACTCACATAATATAATGAAGAAGATAGTCTAGAATGGACAGAGAGAGTGGCAGGTTGAACTAATGTCTTAGTGTTCTCTCAGCTCCAAAATTAACAGGCTACAAAAGCTAGTGCACAGGTGAGGTAAAGTGGGACCCTGTGAGGAAGGAGTGGACTCTGCCTCCCAAAGGTTACCAAGAAACAGCAGTGATTCAGAGCTTATCAGAGCTAAAGTGACAAAACAAGAATGTGCCTTCCAGAAAGCTTCCAGCTATGCCGCGCATATAGGCACTGCTCCTGGCATGGCCCCGTGGTATCGATTGCTGGGCTAGCACTATCTGGTGTCCTTGAAGTTGATGGCACTCGCCTTCTGACTTTGCCCTTTGCATTTAGATTTTTGTGTTGGGTGTTAGAAGGTGTTTTTTTTTTTTCCTCTCCCCTTCCTTTTTAGTTTTCCACAGATACTGTGGTATACACCCTAATTAAAAAGAAAAAAAAAAAAAGTCCTCAATGTCTAGGCCAGGTTCTCATCCACCACTAAAGTCCTCAAGAAAAAATTTCAAGGGCAGAATTTCTGCAGCACAGGCACTGGCAATGACAGTGCCCTTGGCACCCACTGTGATGTCCTAGCTCCTGTGGCCTTTTCAGAGCCTGTGAGCATTTCCTGGGGAAATGCATCTAGTTGAAGATCTCTCAGCCACATCCCTTTTTCTCTCTAGGGCATAAGAAGAGCCAGCAAAACTGTATTGTGAAGGTCCTGCATATTAGCAAAGCAATGATGAGTTTCTTTGTTTCTTTCTCAAGGGAACCTGGAAGAGTCATTCAAAGAGCTTCGGGAATGTACTATTTAATAACAGCCCTGGACTGTACTTGCTGGCCTTTGCATTTGGCTTGACATTTTGTTTACTATAGTGTTTGTGAAATAGGGACAAGCCATAAACATCCATCTAGCTGCACCTCTGCAATGACATGCTCTGACACGCATGAGCATTTTCAGTGGAAGAGCTCTTGTAGCCATCTTACATCTTTGTGGGTTCTCAAGTCATCCAGTTAGGGAGAAAAACAACCATAACGTGTTACTGAGGTCACAAGATGAATAAGATGTTATGAATAGTCATGCTGGAAACAAAAGCTTTGGTGAATACTTGGTGAGAATTGTGGGGGTAGACAAAAGTTCGAAGAGAAGTTCAAAATAATGAAGCACTTGGAAAAAAATTAGCTTGTGTATAATTTCCAGGCAAAAAGAGTTTCTGAATAAACTGTTCAGTGTAGGGATTTCACTTACCCTTATTTTAATCTGAGCTGTGAATTTTTTGGTCATCATCTTGTAGGTAAATCATTAAGTAAAAAATTTAGGGGGGATCATTGTGTCACCTTTACCCTATGTCCCAGAGCAGTCAATAATTGTTTTTTTGTTGCTGTAGCAACTGACAGCTTAATCCCCTGAGCTTGAATTTCTCACCAGCAGTGTCAGATCTTCTGAGTGGGTCATAAATAAATGTGAATATATCTTCCTTGCATCAGAAATTTTGCCAGCAGATAAAATACCTTTCTCTCCTATACCTTTTAAAAGAAGGCATGTAGTGAAATGCACACATAATAATTTTCCAGTTTGTGATTAAGCTTCTCCCCATGTCATGATTTAGCGTTGATTCATAACTTCCTTCGTGAACTGCTGGGACTGTACATGGACATTTCAATCACATGTGTATTTATAAAATTTTCTGAAATATCCAGTGTGAACATTTACACATTTATTCTCTCAGCATCTGTATAAATTGACATAGTGTTTCACAGGTCTGGACCTGAAAGACAGATTTCGTATAACCTGGCTATAGTCTTGCAGAAAGTTTATGGTAGAAAGAGAATTACACTCCAGATTTCCTAAAATCAATCCCACAGTCTTAAATACACAATCTTCCCAGCTAAACATCAACCCTGCAATCACGGGTCCGGGCACATCTGTCCCTAATGTGATAAATGGCAGAAAGATACTGGCACAAAATTATGGGGTGAACTTGAGTGTTAGAATATTTACTTTTCTCAGTCTTCAGAAATCCTAGCATATTGATTTGTTTTTACTCCCTCTGAGGTAGACTTTCACTTTGAGTTCACTTTGGTCTTTTGGTCACTTATTTTCCCTTTCTTCTACAGACTATGAAGAGGTTTGTCACCTGTCAGGAAATTTCCAAGGAAAGGGACAGAGTTGGTAACAGCAATCAGCTGTAAGGATGAACCTGCTTATTACACAAAAGTGCATGCTTTGCAATTAAAATATTCTAAAATAACATTGTAGTTGTTTGTGCTTTATGTACAGTATTAAAAATAAAATAGTCTACCACAGGTAATTTATGAAAACAGCTAATAATGAGTTCATTATTGCATAGCAAGCCAATGTTGCAGTCGTGGTAATAGTCCTAGCCAAGGTCTTTGATCTTCTGGTTCATTAATGTATAAATGAAAAGACTCTAGCTTTCATCTCACATTCATCGGCTAATTATCTCAGTAACTGGTCTCGGTTCTAATTCAAGGACTTACCCTTTCATTTTCCATCCTCTACACAGGGAGTGAGTCACCAGACTCATGATTTATTGTCCTTTCGTGTAAGAGATTTGTTATTTTCATAGCTCTGTCCAAGAGACTGGTCTGTCTATAAAATTTGCAGTTGAAACAATTTGAAAAATGTTTCAACTTGATGTAGCTGTTTGCAGTGACACCACTCAATTTTAGTTAGGAGCAGCTGATTTCCAATACGAAATGCATCACTTAAGCATTCAGCCAACCACAGGGCTGAACTGAGTATCATCAGAACATTATGATACTCTTCAGACTTCTTCGTCTGCTCCCACTTGACCAGGACACAAAACCCAATGATTGTGAAAAAGATTCAATGTTTAGACAGTATTTAAAAAAAAAAAAATAAAACCCCCTTGAATTCTTGGATCTGCTAGCCTGGGTATGGGATTGTACTCTGTGGGAAGTGAACAGACAGTAATTTCCTCTTGGAAAAATCTGTATCAGTTTAAAGCTTCCTCTCAGCTCTAGGATCTCTGCACAGGAACATGGTGTAGTTTAAAACTTCCATTCACTTCCAAATCCTGCAAATGGCTAGTGCCATTCTCACCAATTTCAGTCAACTGTTACGTACATATGTAACAATGTTAACTGTCAATTCTAAAGGAATGAAATATGATCTGGATGGTGATCTGAAAATACGGTCTTTGTTTTATACATAGAGTACAGTTTTCACCTAGTATTTCAAAGAATGTTAATAGTTACCAAATGGTACTTAATAAATGGTTGCCTGTCTGTCTCTCCCCCCTCTTTTTAGTAATAATAATAATAGTAATAATCCAGTGTCAGCAAATAAGAAGATTATGTTCCTGACTTAGAACTTGTATGCCAAATATTTTATGCTAGAATGCTAAGACACACACCGTGGGATTCTTATCCCTGCAAACAAAACACATTTCTTGAAGAATTACATCATTAGAAACTCACATTAGATTCATAAGTTTGGGTGTTAAGATAATGAGTGCTCAGAATTGTAAGACTGCTGATATGCCTGCAAGTTCTAGTATCTGCCTTGACTGTCACTGATTTTCCAGGGATGACAGTACATGCTGGGAATGAAGCTTCTTCTATTCAACTACGCTATATAGAGATAAATGCAATATTTAGCAATGGTCAGTCTCATATACAATTAACCATCACTTTTAGGGGAATTTGCTTCAGGTTTTTTTTAACTATATGGAATTGCACATGAACAGGTATCTGCTTTTTTCTTTTTTTGACTTGTACCCTTATGGACACTGGAATTCATGCAGCCTCAGTGCATCTACACATAGCATTATTTGAGATGTGAAAAGGAATATGATGTACAGTTTAGAAGATGAAGTCACATGGCAAGAGGAATATGGCAGTGGATTATAACTGGAGCAGATGGCTGAACATGAGTAGGGGGAACTGAGCCAAGTGACTAGAATAAGCTTCTTGCCAGAGTGCGATAAATCATCAAATAGTCTTGTAAAGGAAGAGAGGTACAAGTACAAGGAATACTTTGAACTAGTCTAGATGACAGACTAGTTACAATGGTGGTTATAATAGTAGTTTCTATTCATGTAGTTCCTGATTGATCAAGGAACTGATTTAGAGGGACAAATAAAGCCCTAAAGCCTATAGCAACCTGGTCTGATCACTTATCTGACTGTGGTCTGATCACTTATCTGACTGTGGTTGGAACAGGAGATTAAACTAGAGACCTTCCAAGGTCCCTTCCAACCTGAATTATTGTGGTGGTTCAGCCCCAACCAGTGGCTGAGCACCACACACCACCCACTCCTGGAGGAGAAAGACAGCCCCCATGGGTTAGGATAAGGACAGTTTATTGACAGAAGCACCGTGAACATAGAACAGTAACAGCCAATTACACTCACACCCAGTGATAACACTGAGTACCTTACCAACCCAAGGACTACAGAGTGCTGCCCAATGCAAGGCCTGACTAACCGACCGACCAACTGACCCACCGACCTGACACCCCAGCCACACTTGGACTGTCCTAGAGGCACCAAGCCCCTACCCTTCCCCCATCAACCCCTTTTATGGGGAAGTGATGTCAGGTGGTATGGAAACAGCCCAGGCTAACTCAGCTCACCTGTACTGGCTGCTTGTGAAGTTTGACTCTGGCCTGGCCAGAACCAGGACAATTATCCTATGAAATAAATACATCTAAGCATATGGTGAAGAAACAAAATACAGAAAGTGACTGTACCATTTCCTATACAATCTGTAAGTCCCCTTCCCCTTCCTTTCCCCTTTTCTTCTCCTCTCCTTTTCTTTTGTAAGTCCTGGTTGTATTACACACTTTCACATGTAGCTATTTTGTGAACGTGATTTTTGTGCACTTTCTGTCCATACTCAAGAATACTCAGATGTAAGAATGTTGTACCAGTTGCCATTTAGATTAGATCATCAAGACCAGTAACTAAATCATGTAATTGGCAGCAATTCATTTTAGTAGCAATGGTACAATCTCCCAGTAGAGAAACTGACTTGAAGACAAGGTCCATTCTTTCCTCCAGATGTGGTAGCTCCATAGGTGACTCTTTCAGGTGTGCTCTGGAGAGGCATTTCTGCAATGTATGTGCATGGTAAAGCCACCTTCTGCTTAATCAGCTGCGCACTCCACTCTTTTGTGGGGATTGACTCCCATCACTACGGTGATTGCAGCAGGCAATGCCTGTTAATATGTCCTGGCACTTAAATTGAATTACTTTCACACAAAATAAGCTTGTAGAGTTTTGTGGAAACTGCATGTAAGTAGAATTCCCTGCAGGGCATGAGACCAGCAATGGAGTTTCCTGAAGATCACAACTCCAGCTCCAAGGCTTTAACTGGATTACTGGAAGAAAAGGGAGCAGCTCAAGAAGAGACTCACTCCTTTGAAATTCAGGGCTGTGTTTCTGTGGGTCACTGAGCATAGTTTGGAAGCCACAGAATGAGTCCTAGTAAAGTCACTACAATTTTTCTCATTCTTTCCTCCCACAGATGCATCATGCCAGCTGCTAAAAGCCCTTTCAGAAAGTGCATGGAAGAAACCTGGGAGAAGGTTTTTCTGAATAAATGAAGTAATTAATTCTGACCAATGCAATGTTGTATAGTAACTCTTTACAGGGGTTATGAAGTGCCAGCTTCCTGCCAGCGTGCCTCTCTGTACCTCAGCGTACCTGAGATTCTGTTCACACGCTTTCTCTCCATGATTTAGCAGCCTGGTTGGTAAAAGGCAAATGTAGCTCTTCAGTGCTCACTGACCAAACAACCAAATAGCTGGATAAAATTGGCTCCTGGCAAATAAAAAAAAAAAAAAAAAAAAAAAAAAAAGATGCACATGTAGTTTCAAGTGGGAACAATGTGCCAAATGTATGGATAATGAAAAATCAAATCTTTGCAGAGTAAAAAGCATCTGGATTATATAATAGCTATCCAACATGGACAGCCCGTCTCAAAGACTAATGTAGCAGAACTCTAAGGACAAGAGCTGAACTTCTGTGGCCCTCGACTTTAATGTGCGTAACAAGGGCTGGTGTAGTAGTCTGGTATATGCAAGACCTTCATTTACAGGGTTTCTGCTTCACTCTGTGGAGTTGTTATATCTAGACATAACCACTGAAACTTGGAATGTCTCAAAAGAGGAATACATTCACCTTTACAGTATTACACTGTCTCAAGAAGAGTTACATCATTACCAGCATAGGCTAGATAGGGAAATTGCTGAAAAGCTGGGGCAGAACCAAGAGGAATAACCAGGCTTCTGAAGTCCTATCTCTGTTCTACTTAGCAAAAGTATCTTTCACGGTGCAATTTTTGTAGTGGGAACCAAGTGACTTTCTTTGAGGTCAGGGTAAAATATTTGCTCAGCCTGTCCTCTATCTCCAGTAGAACAATATTTGCCCTCGTCATGCATGTATTGATCATGCATATTCGCTTGCAGATAGTGTACTGGTATGTCCAACTAGGTGATGTGAAGGAAACTCTTAGGACCTAAAAAGATATGTCACATACACCTACTGAAAAACTTCCTTTTAACTGCTAGCAAAGTGAAAGTTTAGCAAGGAAAGGGTGTATTGTTTCAATTTCATTATACAAACAAATAAAAGTACTTGCAGTTCCATGGAATTTTAGCACAGTTAATCATAAACCTGATATTTGCATCTCACAGGCACTGAGCATTGTGTAGATATTGGAGTTGGGATAAACTGGTTTGGAAAGGTTTGCCTGCTACAGCCATGTTCAAGGGTTAACCCTCACTCCCCCACTCAGATGCCAGCAAAGGAAATCCTCTCATAATTACAAAGATTGGAAGTTAGCCTATAAATTTTTCTCATGCTATCTTGTAAGTAGCTGCTTGCTTTGAAATGTCCCCAAAAAATCTGTTCTGGTATGATTCCTAAAGCTACCCTGGCCCATGGTTGGCTATTTATTGTCCTTTGTACCTATGCATTTCACAGACCCCTCATTCATTTCTGTGAAGCTATTCCAACTTTGCCTTATGGCAGATGTGTCCACTACCTGATTCTAAATGCTGAGATATTGGAGGTTTCTTTAATAGCCTTTCCCAAACACATGAACGTACCCATTTGAATGCCCTCAGCTTGTATTTATGCACCAAGACAGACACATGCATAATGAGTTTCTTGCTTTATCCCCTCCTCAGTCATTCAGTCATGCAGTTCTCACCCACATGCATACAGACATGCATGAAAATGCACTCACACAGAATCTTATTACTCTTCAATGTCATGAAGAGGGAGAAGCTCACATAGGAGAACTTGGTCATCTACATATTCATGCTGCCATGGGTCTCTGTTGGGCGTATTCCTGCTTGAGCAATCCAGCACCTCTGCCATAGATTTCTCATAACTAATCAAATCCATAATCTCCCAGTCAGACACCCTGCACTGCAACCTGTCTGTCTCTGTATGCTCAGTTAGGACTTGTGTGCCGTCCTGTCCTTGAACTGCTTTTGATCTAAATGTGGATGTGGGCATTTGTGTCCAAGGATGCCCTTGACTATTCATGTCTTTTGCATTCTGCCACACCATTTGGATCACAAGAATGACTACTTTGAAAGGTATCTGATTACAGTGTGAACAATTCCTATTTTCACATAACTTTTAATTCCATTTTATTGGCTCCTTGATCTGTCCTTATGACATATAACTGGTCTTTTGGCAGCCTGTTGTCCTTACTTTTTAATTTTCTAGCACATAAAAGAAACCACACTTACTGCTTGTGGGTCTGCTGCAAATACCTCAAGTCAAATCCTCTCATCTGAACAGCTTTTAAGTTTGGGAATGTTCAAGGTATTTAGATTTACAAGGACCCCCAGTGGGCTCTTAAAGAATTCAGGACACTTAAACCAGGAAAAGTTTAATTTGATAAGAAACTGCTAGAATTTGAACTCTGCAGCTAGAAGCTGCTTTTTCATTTGTAGGTTTCCTAAAAGTTTTGTCATCATATGCTGTATATAAAAAGCCAAGTGAAATCCAGATACAGATTCACTGATGAGGACCTAAATGAAGGCATGAACTTCAACTCTTGTCCAGCCAACCTACAGTACTTATCCTCAATTTTTCTATGCTTGTAGCTCCATAACAAGTTGTCCTCAAGACACAAGACCTCTTCTAAGCTATATAGCTGTGCTCCAGTTCATACCTCTGTGAATCACAGACACCTAAGGGATTGCACAGTGGTTTGTAGTTACAAATCATCCTAGCATAAACATACTTCAATTTTTGCCGTATTTTGGAAGCAAGAGGTGCAATATTCATAGGCATGGCTGTTCCTCTCCTGGCCCCTGTGGTTTTATCATGTCCTGGTTTATGAATGTAACAGAAAAAAGTGTTTGAGCCCAATTAGAAGCTTATCTCACCATATTTGTGCTCCTTTGTTTATCTCTGTGTGTTACATTGTGTTTGCACTCAGTGAAAGATAGTTTTACATTCACAAAAATGAAAGGTTTTGTTTTGCTTTGGTCCTGGCAGCATCAAGGTCTTTGCTAAGAGATTGAAACCACAACAGATAGAAAAGACCCATTAGGTCATTTTGCCCTGCCTGTTGTTTAACATCTACCATTGCACAGTTAGGAAACTTTTTCTTTATGAGATCATTGCACTGTCAGTATAGCCTCATAATATTTCCTTTTTTACTCCTGACAGAGCAACGTGTATATGTATATTTTAAAAATGCTGATGCCAAAACCTCATAAAAATCCATGGAACTGTGTCAGCTCATATGGGCAGAAAATAGCCTTGTAAATAATTTCTTACCAATGGGTCCTGTGGACTTCTTAAGAATTTTTCCACATTTTTCTTTCAAATGAGAAGCTTCCAACAGTTTGAGCAACAGTGGAAGCTCTTTCACAAAGGAGTGGCTGGATGCCACTGCACTGTTACACTGAGCTTGTTTGACCTGCACACTGAGGAGACAAAAACAAACACATATTTAATAACAAGGCTATTTCTTTGCATTTTTTCTTTCAGTGTTTGTTTGAGCAATCTGTGTTTGCCTTACTTGTTCATTCTAGCCCTTTGTTACCTTATCTATTCCATGGAAAATATAACTTGCAATTTATAATTTTATTAGGTTTCTTCCCTATCTCCATCTATTTCTTAGTGAAGGTGTCTAAGGTGTTTTCCCATGAATCTCCCTCTCAGAGCATGGTCAGTTTTGAAGTGATCCCGAAGGTGCTTACGTATTTTTTCTGGCCAGTTCTTAAATTACCAGACACACACTTGCCTTTTCTTTACCTTTAAACAGGCACAACAAGAGAAACCACCGTGATGTTTCCAAGAAAATGTCCATCACTGGAGCTGCAGTGTGTGGAAAAGAGACCAAAGGGTCAAGATGTGGGGGTCCTCCCCAGGAGAAATGGTGCTTGTGTGGGTGGTACTTTCTGGCTGGCAGCTGGCTTAGTTGTAAATGAAACTTGAGGGGGGCTTGTTTTTATCCCTTTGTTCATCATGTTTTCCAGTATCCCTTTAGAGGCATATCTGGGTTTGCAGGGCATCTCCTTTTCATCAAGAGAGCATACAGAATCAAAGACCTTTGTCATTCGATTATTTCTGGTTCACCAGTTCCAGTTTACAGCAAGTTGGGGTCTGTCTGATGATTGGGATGTGTGTGAAGAGTCTTAAGAAAATATTAACATACATAGCTGTATTGGTTTAGAAATTGAACCTTCATAGAACTGTATGCAAACACAATAGTCTATTGTGACCATTGCTTAGCTCCTTGCTGTTACTGACCTTGCTTATAATTTACCAAATGGTGACCAGCAGAGCTACAATGGACTTCTGCTTGCAGTTGAATATATTTGGAAAAATCCAGTCAAAATGTTTAGGCTATTTCTAGACTGGTGCCACCATTTTTTTTCATAATTAAAATAAATAATTTTTTTCACCTTCTTTTATCAGAGAAAAAGAGTTTGATTTACAGAAGTGCTAAGTGCTAAGATATGAAATGGAAGTGAATGGGAGCTGCACTTTCAGTACGTCATGTAGCTATGGAGTTCTAAGTGCTCTAAAGCTTAGGTGTTTAGGCATCTCAGAATGGATACCTTGAATTATTAAACATCTTTACCTGGATGATTTTAGGATTCCCCTTTAAAACAGGGACAATAAATTATTACCTTCTCATCTCACCAGGGAAGCTTAAATAAATATTTTTGTGCTAATGCTGTAAAGTTAGTACTAATGCATTAATATAATGTTAATAATGTGCATAGATTAAATGCTTATTTACATTATAAATAAATATGTTACTATAATACCTCAAATAGTATTAGGATGAACATTATAAGAAACCTCATGAGGAAATGAATAGAAGTTTTCAGAGCAAGTTCGATTTGTGTGCAGCAAACGCTGCTCAGGGCCACTCCCTGAATGCATAGTATTGGCTAGCTTCTCTTCAAATGAGTACCATCTTGTCTGTGTCTTAATTACAGTACCTCCTAACTTTGTCACGGTGTTAATAATTTTCTTCTAGTTCTGCTTCTTGTATACAGTTTCTATGCTTTGAATCAAAGAAAGGCGCTTCAGCACTGGCTATAACTGTGGGGTAAGTTGTTACTGGGCCAGATTGGGGAGTCACTGGAAAATTTGGCTTTTCAGGAAGGTGGATGCACAGGAATGGCCTTTGTTAGATGCTGGAAAAGCCCTGTGAAGCCAGGAAGTGGAGAACACTCAGTGCAGAAGCAAGCTGCTGGGAATGCGACTCTTCATGATGGAATCCATTATGTGGACTATGATTTGTCAGTGAGCTTTACACTGTCTAATTTTGGTTAGATTTTATTTGGAAAGATAAATAGCACACCCTTAACTCAAAAATCCATTGCAAACAATCCTAGCTTCAAAAATAAATGCTCCTGAGCTTAAAAAAAAAACCAAAAAACAAACAAGGCAGGAATATTTTTAGTATGAATAAAAAGAAAAGCCTTGAGTAAGGCCTTTGGCATTGTGTCCCACAGCATCCTCATAGGTAAGCTTAGGAAGTGTGGGTTAGGTGAGTGGGCAGTGAGGTGGACTGAGAACTGGCTGAAGGGCAGAGCTCAGAGGGTTGTGATGAGCAGCACAGAGTCTAGTTGGAGGCTTGCAGCTAGCAGTGTGCCCCAGGGGTCAGTGCTGGGTCCGGTCTTGTTCAACATATTCTCCAAACACCTGGATGAAGGGATGGAGTGTACCCTCAACAGGTCTGCTGGTGATACAAACCTGTGAGGAGTGGCTGATACAGCAGAAGGTTGTGCTGCCATTCAGTAAGAGCTCGACAGGCTGGAGAGAACCTACTGAAGGTCAACAAAGCCAAGTGGAGGGTCCTGTAGCTGGGGAGGAATAACCCCAAGCGCCAGTACAGGTTAGGGCTTGACCTATGCAGAACAGCTCTGCAGAGAAGGACAGAGTCCTGGTGTGCAACAAGTTAACTGTGACCCAGAAGTGTGCCCTCATGGCCAGGAAGGCAAATGGTACCTGGGGTTCATTAAGAAGAACATGGCCAGCAGGTTGAGGGAGGTTATTTTTCCCCCCTCTTCTATGCCTTACTACTCCACATATCTGGAATGCTGTGTCCGGTTCAGGCCTCCCTAGTTCAAGAAAGACAAGAACCTAGAGGAGACAGTCCAGTGGAGGGCTACAAGGATGATGAGGGGACTGCAGCATGTCTTATGAAGAAAAGCTGAGAGCGCTGGGTCTGTTTAGACTGGAGAAGACAGAGGGGATCTTATCAACACTTAGAAATATCTAAAGGGCGGATGTCTAGAGGGTGGTGCCAGACTCTTTACGGTGATGCCCAGGGACAGGACAAGGGGCAACAGGCACAAACTGTGACACAGGAAGTTCCCCCTGAATATCATAAAACACTTCTTTACTTTGAAGATGTCAGAGCACTGCAACAGGCTGCCCAGAGAGTCTCCTTCTCTGGAGTCATTCAAAACCCACCTGGACGTGATCCTATGTAACCTGCGTTATGTGATCCTACTTTAGGAGAGGGGTTGGACTAGTAAATCTCCAGAAGTCCTTTCCAAGCCCTACCATTCAGTGATTTTTTCCCCTGTCTCTTTTAATTTATTGGAAAAACACACACTGTTACAATAAAAACATACACAGATTACAATTATTTAAAATTTTGTTGCAAAGCATGATGGAAAAAGTTAATTTAGCCAAAAAGCTAAGGGCTAGAATTTGGCAAACTGTGAAGAAAAATTATAAGATCACAGAAGTCTAAGTAATAGGCAACTTCAGGTAGTGTTTGCCTGTAACTTTAAACACAGTTTGGAAATAGCGTCTGCCCAGCTCCTTCTGCCTTCTCTAGTGATGTTTTTATAGAAATTGTATTATTTTACATCAAACTTAATGAATCACTTCAGATTTTGCTACAACAGAATGAGGGCAGGAAGATCATACCCTGAATTCTTTGATTGCTTGGCATGTCTACCCTACATATCAGCTTCTTACACTCTCCTTTTGATACTCCACTGGAATTTCATAAACGAAGCAGAGATTAATATTAATGGAAAAGTAGAAATTACCATACATTTGTTCTCTGTTTTCATCAGGTGTCAGACATTACAGTAAGAGACGCCAATTTAAGAATCTAGACAGATTTAGATAATTTCCTTCATGCTTGATGGCTATAATTAAAATCTGGGAATTTGCACTGGCATTTCTGCCATACTGTGAATGTGTCCTCCTAGCTCCTAATTATAGAGGTTTTCATGTTTTCTCTGCCACCTAGAATTGTGTGGGGACCAAAATCATGTTAATTTTGTGGTTGCAGTGCTGGAGAAGAATATGCGGAGGGAAAGGCCTGCCTGTCTCCAAAAGCCACCCGTAATCCTCTCTGTGCTGAACCACATGTAAGTGTCAATAAGCATACTTGGGAGCATGGGGGCAGCATAGCTGGCTGGGCAGGACAGCAAATTTAAGAAGTCACCACCCTGTGTGGCACCCTGTCTTTGAAAATAGCACACTACTAAATAATGCATACTGGTGTGCCGGCCAAGCTAGCCTCACCTTGCCCAGACCTGTTGGTACAATGTGCTTTTTTGTCTGTCTGGAAGTATTCTGGGTCTTAGCAACTAGAGCTGTCTCTGCCCTTGGGAGCTGAGACAGAAAAGGCTTACAGCCTTGCATACGTTGGTGACACACGAGTCTAAGTACCATATTTGAATCAAATTTCTGCTGCTTTTGCTGGTGCTGTAGGGAAAGTCTGATTTCCATAGCTATGTTGAGATCCAGTGGTCACATCTTCCTGCTGTGCTTCTGCAGCATATGGATGAAATGTATTTCAATGAGACTCTATTCTCCCATATTCAGCTCAGTGGTATGATGTAAGCGGTGGGTTCCTTGTTAAAGATGTCCTTCCTGAGAAGGGAAGTGGTCTTTATTGCTTTCTCATTCTTTACTCACATCTTATCTTTTTCCTTATCTCCTGCTCTGGATTGATCATTCATGCTGATGAGAAGATAAGACATTATTTTGATGATGAAAGCTTTAGTATAAATACTCACCAAGGCATGAACAAGAAAGCAAATACTTAGGCTCAGTGACACAAATGCTTAGAGAAATCTTGTAGGTACTAGACCTTTTTCACGAAAACTCCGAACAGTTGCCTTGTTGTTTTCATTGGCATTGTTAACCCTTGGAGTTTTAACTATAAGACAATGCTGCTCTCCAAGGTGGACATTTACAGCCTTCCTTCTTCCTCAAGGATGACTTTCTTTGATGGGTTAGAATGAAGGTGAGCAGCCATGGAACTTGACTATAGCCTGGGTGAAAAATGATGGGATCTTCCCAAGCAGGACTTGTACACAGGTGCTCCCTACTTGTGTGAACAAAAAACAACTCAGGTTTTAATGTAATCAGTTTTAGTGTGGGTGATAGGAACAAAGGTGACATTCCTTGAGTCTGAGATCCACTATTTGTCTTGAAATCAGGTCCAGCATAAATAACATGTATGAAATGTTTCCCCTACACTGACAATGAGCCTTAATTAATCATTAATGCTATCTTTGGATACTGAAGAACAATTCATTCCCTGTGCTTGGTAAATCTATCACTGACAATGATTGTCGGCATCTGTTGGAAGGGACATTTAAGACAAGCTGTGCAACCAAAGTGAAAAAAGACTGGAAAATTCACTTCACACAGACCACTGAGAGATAGACGAGGCTTCATATTTTCATTTAGTCACTTCCTATATGCTAAAACATAATGTTCCTTAGAATATTTTCTGCTCAGGTTCATGGTTGCAAGCTGGAGGTGAAACTTACACCGAGTCAAGGAAAACTTTGGATTCACAATTTGGAACTGTCCTGCAAGTGCAGATCTTCTGTGAGAAAACAGCTTTTCCTTGCTCTTCACTCCACTTTGAGAGTTCAACTGATGACTGAATTAGTGAAAGACTTCTAATGCAGTGCCCAGGCTGTGGCTCAGAGGAACAAGCAAAAATATTTTGCTGAACTCCCACAGACTGTGAAGCAGGTGCCTTAAGAAAAAAAATACCTTTCTTCTGATGAGCTTAACCTTCAGAATTAGGAAGTTTAAAGGCAGAAAAATGAAAAACTGAGCCCTCATCTGCTTTTTTTTTGCTACATGTAGCTAAGCTTTTATACTGAACCCTATGTACAAATAAAACGGTAACTTCTTTACTCACTCTTTTTATTCATTCTGGTTTTATCTTTTCTCATATTCCCAGAGAAGCTGAAAGTCCAAGAGATTCCCCTTTCTGCAACCTCACACACTTTTCAGGATGCTCAAGATATGAAAAAAATTAATTGAGCCCATGATATTTGGCTTCCTGCCAGCACAGGATTATTCCATAATGTACATCTCCTAGTGTTATTTCCAGAGTCATTTTAATTTAGTACATTCCTGCTTTTCACTTCTCGTTCTAATTATAATCTCCCTATCTACCTGAAATAACCTCCATTAAAAAAAAAAAAAAAGGGATGGTCTTAAAAAAACAACTACAAAGAAATCAATCCCTCATCCATTACCAGGTTTTTCTTTTGTTCTGGAGCCACGCGTGTAACCCGGTTAGACCTGTTCTCTTTGAATACTGAGGACTGAGCTGGCCTTATGCAAATGTTCCCGACTTCATCTTAGTTGTTGTTGTTGCAGACCCAATGAAACGAACAGGAAGTGACCTAAGAAATTTCCCTATTGGCTGCCTGAGTGCTTAGCAAAATGTTTTAAAATTAATATCACATCCATTTATCTTCACTCCGGGAGTCTTTAGGAGACATAACCTAGTACCTGTGTTTACCCAACCTACTGCTCTATAGACAGGTTTCCCATTGCCTCAGTTAAGGATTTCCACTCCAGAATCTGCAGCTAAATGAGGTAAGGTGTTTGGAGTATTTTTTTTTTAATATACTTCCTTTAAATTAATAGCAGTGGGTAAAAAATAAAAAAAAAAAAGAAAAAGAAAAAGAAAATGAAAAAGAGAAGTGTCTACTGGACTCATGCCCACCTTACTGAGCCCCTCACTTCCCACTGTGGAGCAGCAGCTAATCTAATTTGATCAAAAGGCTTTTTAATTTTACAATAAAGACTTCTGATTTCCTATTTTGAATTTCTATCTTTAATTCTGTTTAAATGTCTCTGTTGTGTTTATGTTTGATTTGGCCCAGACCTGCTGCCTTTACTTACCCAGGATGTCACTGACTTAGAATTGAGCCAGTGGCTTTACCGGGATTGCTTAAAAAACCCTGAGGAACCCTTTTATTATAATGTATCTAATAATATTCTGGGTCCTAAATCTAGTGCTTTTGTCCACAGAGTGGTCATCTGAGCAGTAAAGCAAGGGGCAAGAAAGTGGACCTTCTCTATACCATTGAGAGTACTGGTGTCACAAAACTGGGAAAGGCTTTACAATGACAGGTTTTCTCTGCTTTTAGTGGTGAGGGTGTTGATGATGACTGTGCTGATAACAAAAAAAATCCTAAAGTACGTTTGAAATTTGCCTTGGTTTTACCCTCAAGGCGATTTCTTGGCAGTTTCTCTGGTGAGGTGGGGTTCTGCAGATCTTAGTCCCTTCTAAGTTAAAGCATCACAGAAGTCAGCTCTGTGTAGGTAAAGCACGGGGTAGGTAAATGCAGTGTTAGTAGAGGCCTGCAGTGTCTTTGCTTGCTTAATTTGTTTCTTTTCCAATGGTAATTTTATTTGAATAGAACCAGAATTGCCCCCTTAAGGTATAGACAGGGCTGCTTAAGTAATGGTAGATGAGAGTGTCAAGAAAAAGTTGCTCAAAATATATGTTATTTTGTAAAATATGTGTAATGGGCTTAGTGATAAATGTTTGCATTTCACCCCATGAGACATTTTAGGCACATACTCTTGTGTATATAGTTATAAAGTTATTGAATTTTGTCAGTAACATTCTTTTGGATTACTTCATCTAAAAATATCCCTATATGTCCCTGTCGCTGCTTAAATACATCCAACCATCCTTTTTTTTCCTGTTCTTTAGACAATGAAACCAGTTCATAATGACAGAAATGAATCTTGAGGTAAAAGTTTCAATTAGTGATTTTATTTGTACTCATGTCACATCAGACTGTTACATATACCTATATACTGCACCAGTATTTCCTGTAATTTCTGAAAACTTTAGTGGAATACAATAATATACTACTTTAAGTTTTGTTTGGGTAGCAGAGTTGCAGGTAGGAATTTAAGCCAGTTTTCTGACATCTACTTTGCACTGTGGAAAATACCAGAGCTGGAAAACATAGCAGTTCTATATTTATGCAAATGCAGAAACAGAAGAAAAGAGTTGCAATTAAAACCAGAAAAGCAATAGGATTAAGGTGTATCACCAACAAATATTGCAATTAATGACAGTTTAATTCCTGGCCCTTACAGTTTTCAAAACCAGAAGCAATCATTGCAATAACAACATGGTACTTCCAAGAATTTTTCAGAGTTTAATTAGGTGACTTGAAGTAGAGCCTGTCTTCTAGAAAACCTCTGATCTTAAAAAAAAAAAGAAATATCCTGAAGTCACCAGAACTTTTTCAGAGTGACCCAGCAATTAAATGCCATTCCTTTTAGTCTCATGTGGTCTAGCTTCAACATTCAGCCACCTGATTTTGTTATCTTTTGACTGTTAGTGTTAAGTTCCCCTGAGTGGCAATTTTCTGTTCTTGTGTAAGTAGCCGGGGACAAGTCCTTCCTTAGCCTAGCCTTTGATAATTGTGGTAGTCTGAGCTCAAAAGGCTGTTCCCTCTCATGGGAAAACTGGCACAACAGTGAGAACCTGAAGGACCTCAATCTTTTCTACTGTAAGCTTTTTCATCCTTTAATCACTTCAACAGTCCCCTCTAATTTTTCAACCTTTACTGAGAAATTTGGATGTCAGAATTGGACACAGGCTATAGGAACAGCAGTGCCAAACATGAAGGTAATATGAGTCAATATATTGGGATTTTAAGGTCAGGGGTTTATGAAGTGCATTCAAGGCTTTCTTAGAGTCATCCTCCTCCAGACACACTTTTGCCTTTGAGCATTGGTCTTACATACAAAGACAATGTTATCATTAGCAGAGTTGATGTTGTTTGCTTGGGGTTCCCCCCCCCCCCCATTTTATTCTAGTCCCAGTGTCTTTTATAAAGACTATAAGAATGGTAAAAAAGTATAGTTTTCCCAAGTCATAGTAGTACAGGATCTCATATGGGATCAGAAAAACACATTGTTTCCCCTGGCACAAATTAGGTAGCCCTTCACAGCAATTTACGGGGTGACAACTATACATATTACCCCAGTCGTGGTAAGATCTGTTAATAGAATGTGGTGTGGGATATTATTACCCTCTTGTTACCTGAGAAAATACGCTGTGGTATTACTCTAGTACTTCAGATTACTTCAGATATTCTCAGGGTATTGTGAGTTTTCAGCGGTGGTAGAAACAGACAATAGGACAGTCGGACAAAGACAAAATTAAATCATTTGGCTCCCGCTGAACTTCCTGAATTTCTTTTCATTACCAATGAATTTTATTCACATCAGTACTTGTTCTGTCTGGGAGGTGCAAGGTAACAAATTGCAGTGGAAAGAGATCAAACTAAAAAGGAAAAATTATCCAAAAACACAGATGAAGAGAGATTAGAGAGGAAAAATATTTCTGTAGATGCATCTGTGTCCAGACAGGACCGACATGTTAGCCTGTTGCCTGTCCCTAAGCAATTTGCACCAAAAAACCTGTGCAAGATGAAATTCTACACCTGCTGAAGAAGTGAATATTTATGTACAATTCTCACAGAAAGGATTAATGATTTTATCACCTCAGTAAACTCTGAGAACTGTCTATGAGCCACGACACCTTTCCAGAGTCGGCGTGTACCTTCCGTCCCTTGCTCACCCTTTGCACGCTCTTTACAAACATGTCAGTCTCAGGACAAAACCACTCAGTCTTCTCCCAGGCAAATGTTCCACTGACTGCAGTGTAACCTTGATCTGTTCTGTGGAGTCTCGACAGCCTACTGCTGTTTACTTGCTTAGATTCAACTCTTACAGAAGTGTCTGGGCTCTTTCTGAAATACAATGGATGCCATTTCTGTGAACTGGAGCAATGACCTACTCTATGGAGACGCGGGTTGGAAAGTGAGCACTACAGGACAGACCTGTCTGGCTTAAAAATTGGTCAGTGTGCCAAAACCAAGTTATGGATAGAGACGAACGACCCCTTCTTATTCTGATGGTAATGTGACCACCCTTTATGTGATTTTCTGTGGCCTTGCCGTGTGCTCTTTCTCATCAGCCTCCCTACAGTTGTAAAGTAGGTATCCTTGTTGGGAACTAGGCGTTTCTGCAGCAAGCAGCACATAAAAAGAAAAGGGTCACAAACTTAATTGTCAGTTGTCGTTGCTAGTGACACATGATGTTAGGATGTGGTAGAACCAAATATAAAGCCTTTGCTGTCCATGAGGAAATGAACAGAAATGCTAGCGATTTTTGTAGCGTGCGTATTTTGTAGATGTTTAGTGAAGTAAAATCTCCATCCAGTCTCACAGCTTAGTTACTATTGAACTTTCAAGCATAAACTCATTGAGTTTTCTTCTGAATAACAAACGCCTTGTACACCAGTGAAGTCCAACGCCATATTCAGCAAGGTGTGCTGGCTTCAGCCACTCAGCCAGTGTGGTGCAAAGGACACTTCTTTCTCATTGTGCCTTCAGCACGCTCAGCACCAGTTTCCCTGGTGAACCAAGCATTTATTTCAGTAATTTTTCAAGAAAAGGAGTACATTGCAAATTTGGTAAGTGTGAATTTAATAAGTAACACTGCTGATAAAGGGTATTCAGAGAGGGGTTTGTTCACAGAGCTGATGTATGGAGAAGTAAGGATTAATTTGGTTTCAGTGGAAGTCATCAGGAATCTTTCTTAGTGTGAGAGTGGCTTTGAGCTCTACTAGGGATGCAGCTTGCATCAAATCCCTCAATGAATGCCTAAAATACCTGGGACATTTTTTGGTCATTGGTCTATAGATGGGTGAGAATGAGTAACCATGGAGTCATGTAGTCGGTGGACCAATCAACTGGCATTTGGCATTTTGTGTGTCTTCCTTTGAGGTAGAGCACTCAAAGGCTCCCCTTCTGAAAGCTGACATTGCATGTGGTTATCGTTACCTATTCCTCTTCTTGTGAAATGTGCTCCACAGGAAAGAGTATGAGAACTAGTAGACAAAGCAGCTAGCTGGGGCTATATAATCACTGGTTATAGACCAAGATGATGGGGCAATAAAAGAGAATTGCTTTGCAGTGGTGAACAGAAAGTCATTCTTCTTAAAGGATGTACAAACCTGTAGAATAAAATAAAAGTTCCTGCTTATAATGGAGGAAGGGTACTGACAGAAGCACTTAAGATGTTTCCTCAGCTCACAATCAGATATAGCCAGAATAGTCTCCTGAGCCCCTACAAGGATTAAGCAACTACGTGTAAAAATATGCTCTATTATCCAAACTACTACTGCCATCATCAGAAGAATTGTTTTTATTTTTTAAACCACTCTGGGTTTTCTTTCATCTAGCAGTGAGCAGGTAAGTAATTTATATTGCTATGTAATTAATGAACCTGTGTAAAACTGCCCAAGATACTGTGGTCAGAAATCAGCCAATGTCCCTGATACAATGATCACCCCCAAACTTTCTTAATGATTTTTACTGAAACATATAATTATTATTACACAACACTTTAGAAGCTTGCAACTTGGTGATACACTTTCAAAGTATGCTTGGTTAAGCAATTGTCTCATAGATTGGCACGGCCATGGAGGAGTTTTATCAGGGAGTCAAATTCTGACACATTCAAGGGTGCTGCTCTAATCTCTTACGCGGTGGGATCTAACACACTACTCACACAAAACAGACTTTACTTGTAATATTCCCAGGCAGCTGCCTTGACAGAGGAAGATGAAAAAGTTTTCTTAGATTGAATTAATAAGTGATTAAATGAGTAAGATATCCTACAGCCTTATCAAAAGTGGGATGTACAAAATGAAATAGATATAGTTTTTCCGACATTTGTTGACCTGTAGTTCTCTTTACTCTCTCTAAGACTTTTTTTTGATGGAACTGTAATACTTTGTAAGAACAGGTAGAAAATTCTTTCTTTAAAATCTGAAACGATTAAACATTTTTGGATATAGTTTGTAAATTCTGGTCAATTTTTCCTAGTCTGTCTGTGGCCAGTCCTGATACACAGACACTCACACAAACGTACTGCTCTAAGTATCTGCACATGCACATCCCTCATCTCCTTCACAGCCTTTCTTGCTGTCCTTTTTAAAGTAGGGATTGAAATATTTGCTCAAATTTAAACCAATTTTCTTTCCTAATCTGAGTAACTCCTTATTTTAATCCTTTAAAATGCAAAGCTATTTGTGTTTGGTATTTGGGGTGTGTGTATATATATATATATATGTTTTGTAAGTGGGTATAAAGAGCGATTAGCGTTCTCCTGCAGCGAGTGAGGGTGCTGCTCGTGCCCAGAGCTCTAGCCTGAGCTACCCGCAACTTCCATGCTTGCTGTTTTTTTGTCCTGCGCTGCAGTAGCATTTCTTGCAGGTACAGGTGCACAGCCTGAGAGCTGGTGTGCCCAGAGCTTCCCTTCCCCAAAACCTGGACCGGGAACAGCAGGCCCACAGCTCTAGCACCAGTCAGGCTCTTCTAAGCTAGCACTGATACTGTGGAGGGATGCACAGACTCAAAAGGTGTTAATCAGTGCTGCTATACATTGGAAAAGCTAACAGGGTTGCGGGTCATTTGGAGCCAAGGTATCAGCCTGCCTTATGCCGTGACACATTTTCAGTATTAAAAATCTTGGGAAGTTTTAATCATTAAAGATAAATAAGTAAAGAAAAAAACTCCCCAGTACCCGACAATAACTTTTATAAGGATCTCTCCTAACACTCCCTTCCTAGAACAATGTTAACGTTGGCATAATTCACATAGTAATAAATCTCCTTTTGAAAAAGACAGTTGTTTGAAATAGTCCGGAAATATTTTTATTGGGTTTTTTGGTGTAACCTGTTCCAGGTACTTTGAGGACTACACAGGAGAGCAAAAAGAACTGAGGGAAGCCAGCTTTTTTTCCCCTGTTTCTGATTCCTTCAGCCGCCATCCTAGAGACCAGCCACAAACTCCCTATTTGCCATAAGACCTTGCACTCCTGTGCCACAAAGAGGTAATTGGAGATGATATTTTTGCCTGTTTTACTGGCTACAGGCTTATGGTGGTATTTGAAAGAAGCTTCCTTGGCCAGGTCAGCCAAGTAGAGGGAAAAAATTGAAAGAGAGAGGAAAAAAAGGAAACAAACATTAAAAAAGAGAAATAAAAGAACTAAGGAGGAAGAGAAAGAATAACGGCGATCAGTGAAAGAGGAGGAGCAGGATCACAAACTTCACATCCTTTGTAGCACCTGAGACAGTCAAATCTTCTAGTCTGCGGAGTCTGCATTTCAGGATTACCGTGGTGAGGCTCTGCAGAGGGTTTCCTGGTGACCATGTGCACAACAGCCATGTTAGTCAAGTTTATTGCTCCAGCGCAGCTGCTCGATGGTGACTTTACTGCCTGTTTGCAGTAATACCTGAGTCTGGTATTTCACATAGCAGGTTGAGTTGTACATTTGTTACGTGGACAACTTGAATATAGGTTTTTAGACGTCAGTTTGTTGAGAAGGGGGTCCTCCCTCTCTCTTGCCAGAAAATTCACTTTTAAAAATTCACTTCTTTCATTGTAATAAAAGAAAGGAAGAAAAAAGCCTCTTGAAAGGGAAATAGTTCCAGAAAACAGAAATTTTGAGCCAGCTCTACTTAGGAATTTCTAGTTCATTTTTAGGATCATACATAGGTCAGGCAGCTTTTTTGATTAAATAAAATGTAGATTTAGTTGTTTGGCTAACTTTACATTCAAATCTCTACTAGGCATATAATAGCCATGATGCATAAAAGAATCTTGTTTTCAGTCTGAACAGGTATCTTTTTATAGAAAATTCTTTCCCTTATTAAATAACTTCTCTTTGCACATAAAAACCCCACAACCATCCTAACCCATTTGAATGTTGAAATTTTGCTGGAGACATGATGCAACAGACAGTAATGGAGCTTGAGCTGGAAGATATGAGTTGGACTGACTTGTCTATAGACTTGTTATATGACTTAAGCAAACTATTTCAGCTCTGTGTCTCAATTTTCCTATTTGTAATAATGAGGCAATGCTAGTTCCTTCCTTCATTTCTGTGCTTTGTGCCATTTACTGCCTTCACCGTCTGCCTGTACTCTACCTCTTTCTGCTTCATGGTTGTCAGTGTGTCAGTTCTTCCAACACCATAGAAGCCTAAATGGTCAACTGTAGATGAGCCCTGCAGGCTTAAATTTCAGGACAACTTAGAAGTAGCCCAGATCTCAGATGAGTACCTGCGTCTCATGGACACATTTTTTTTTACTTTCTTTAAAAAAAAAAAAGATTAAGGGCTGGAGGGTGTGTAGGTTCATTTGGGAAAGCAAACCTTCCCCGTGCTTCAAGTTTTTTCTATCTGTCAAGAAAGTTCCTTTGCCGCTTACACTCAATTTGTTGCTTTTTCCTGCTAATTTTCGAACCACGGAGTCTCAGTTTATTTTTCTCGATGCATTTTGTAGGGCACCTTTACTGACTTAAAGCTTAGAACAGCGTGCTACTTTGACCTGTTGAGGTTTCAGGTGATGGAAAAGTACGGTATTGAAATCTCTGCTACCAGGCTCTTCTGTAGCAAAGGACTATTTATGAAAAGGGAGAGAGTTCACGTAAGAACCGAAAGAGTACATTTGTACAAAACCCAATGGGAAAAGCTCTATTGTCAAACCGGCCCAGGCTGTTGAGGCAGATGCCTGGCTTTGCTCTTTTGTTTATATTCCAACAAATCAAAGCTGACCTGTGTTGTTATCGGAGTAGAGCAGCAGGTGCAAAAAAATAACTCTGCTGCCAACTCAAACGAAAGGGTAAGACTAATACCCTCTGGGAGGTATTGAGAAGATAACAGAGAGCCATGCCAGCAACTGAATTAACGGCTCTATTTACGGTGGTTTTTACTTAATAACCTGCTCCTAACACTGACACATAAATACTCCATTGTATTGTTTAATGCAACCACTGGAGAAATCAATGGAAACAGGATGGGCAGCTCTTACTGCGCCAGGTGAGAAGGAGCAACACTTCCATGGTGTTGCTCCTCTAACCACAGACAGGAGAGAGAAAGAAGCTGTTCTTGGCTTTTACAAAAGTGGGGACACATTGTTTCCCACAGCTTCTTGCCTGCAGAGCAAGGAAACTTAATTCCCTCCATTTTCAGGTTGGTTTTAATGAAGGCAGTGAGAAGAAATGGGACCCAACATATATATTGGCTGTTGTTCCAGCACCACACGGCTCCCAGAGGTTCAGGACTTCCTCGAAGTCCTGGGTGCGTGTGATGAGTGAGCCTGCTGCTACACCCACAGGTGAAGCAGACAGCTCTTGTACAGCCAGTGGAGTGGGATGCCAGGGCAGTTGTCTTGCAATCTCTTACTCTTCACACAACAAATACAATATGAAGAAACCACATGGCTATAGCTGGGCTCTAAATAAATGTTTACTAAACACACACAAACATGCAAGCCTGAATGACAGTCAAAGTAATGGTCTGACAGCAAGTTTCTGAAACAAGGTCAGTGACCTTCATTGAACTATTTCAGTGATAGCCTTCCCCCTAGGGACATTTGACTTTGAAAACAGCTGCCCATCTTGGGATAGTTGGTAGTCTAGAAAGGAATGCAGGGGGAGCAGGCGTCCTGGCTGAAGGTATCATGCAGGTGGGATCAGTGAGTCTCAGCTTGGCACCAAGGATCATGGCTCACTGGGATAGAGTTAATAGTCAGCCATATAAACCCCTCCTGCAAGCTCCACAGAATTATCCTTCCCATCATGAGCCTTGCCTCCTTGAAATATCCTTTTGTTATCATGTCAGGAAAAGAGTGTGATCAGATTATGGTCAGGTCAGACAGTGGGCTTGTAATAAGGTATAAATGCCACTATTGACTGAGTTTGTCTTCTAACAAGCTGCTTAGTTTAGGATAAAACACTTAATGCTCAACATCCAGCTTCCCTAGCTAATTTGTGCTGTACTGCTATATAAGGAAGAAACACTATTAGTTTGTTGATTGAATGAATCAACTGAAGTAAAAAACAGTAGTCCCAATGAGAAAATTCGCATGTTCCTCAAAACATTTTCCTTGTTTTGCTCTCCATCCAATGTCCCTTATTCTGTTTAGTTCTCAATCAGAAACCATCCGTGAAGAAGAAACCTACAATTTGCTAGCAGGTGCCCTTTGTAAAAACAAAATCTATGAAACACAGTTTACAAAAAGGAAAAGAGAAAAAAAGGATCTTTTTGTTTTGGAAGTAGGCAAATTAGTGGTTGTTACTGCTGAAAACCAGGCTAGGCCCATAACAAAAGAGAGGCGCTGGTGGTGATAGTATTTAAAATAAACTTATCCAACTGCTACAGCAGAGTATGTCATTGTATTTGTGTGGCTGTTAATGTCAGAAACACTTCAGCATCTAACGAGAATCAAACATGAACGCAAACACAATTGTAATCATCATTATTGTCATTATTCACTAATAACCAACCAGTCACACATGCTACCTTAGCAGAATGGAAAGTAGGTCCTTCAATCTGCTGTTGGTCTTCAATGCAATGCAAAGAGAAGCTTTGGAAGGTAGAGGGAAGTGGTTGGGGAACTGGAGCCAAAGGAAAAGGACAAGATGTCAGAACATGATGGTAATATTTTGTTAGCTGATGAGGTTCTTGCCTAATTATAGACATGTGGCTTGTCAAGCTACAGGGGCGTCTAGAGTGCTTTTTGGCCATTTGTATATTTAGTGTATTGTAAGCAAAAGAGAGGTGTTCAGTAAAAGGAGATTAGGGAGATGAGCTGGCTTCTGTTTAGAGGAAGGATGCACCAGAGAGATAGGAAGGACATGAAAGGAGGTGTGGAGTTGTTCCATGAGGTGTGGTATTAAATTGCTGAAACAAGAGCAAAGGCAGTTTTTCCCATTATTGTGTTTTCCAAGACTTGGTATCCCTGAGGCTAGACTGGTGAATTTATGGCAAATGACTTCTAAATATTCAGGAAAAATGGCTGATCCAAATTATCATGAACTTGCTGAGGTGGTGCAGACAGACAGTAACAAAAGGAGTGCCATATGTCAGTCAAAGCCATGTTTTGCAACACCAAGCCTGAATAATAAAATAAATAAAAAGCCTATTATTTGCTAGTTTTTAGAGAATTTATCTACTTCCCCAAACATTCTAAGGATATGTTTAAGTAAAATGACTCAAAAATTTAGCATTAGAAAGAAAACATTTTGACTTAGCTCTATGACTAGCAATTTTACTAATAATATACAGATCTTTGCACAGAACTTCTTCATGATGAGAATGAGATTTTTGACAGTAAGATAAATTATGATACTCCTTTTTTATATATATATTTATATTCAAAAACTAGTGGTATGGCAAGAAGATGCACATCTAGCCTATGAGGTGGCAAGGAAACATGGATACCAAACACTAGGTCCTTGTTAAGTGGCAGGTTCCAGTTCACTCTTTCCTCTACTAGGGTAACATAACTATGGGGAAAATTAGCAGAAGTACCAACCATTAGCAGTTAGCACTGTCAGATGTATCTATGCCTTGAAGACTCTCTGTTCGCAGTTGGCATTCTATTTGCTTCTGAGTTAGAAAACCAACCAACCAAAACCTCTTTTAAAATGATCCCTTTTATTTTCACTATACTAATGAGTACCTTGAAAATTGAAGTCAGTCCATATGAAGATCATTGATTGTGAAAAAAGAGGACAGGTAAAAAACAACCTATAAGGCTTAACATAAAGTAAATTTTCTTTTTTTTTTTCCCCATTCATGAAGTGAACTTTGTTCTCTCTCTCAAAAAGGAAACTGAACTATGGTTTTGTCTTTAAATTACATCACTAAAAGAGAGATAAGAACCAAACCCAAACCCTGGAGCAGAGGGATAGCTCAGATACAGATCTAAATCCTAACTTTTCTACCCCAGCTTCTGTTTAGTTAAAATATATATGCAAGTTTTTCAAGCATCCATATGAACATGTTAAAACAACCACCACATGTCTCTTACAAAATGTTGCCTTGTAGTGCATCATGAAAATCAGATCTTAAGTAATAAAAGATTCCAATCAAGCTTTATTTGATTTTGTTTATAATGATCCTATCTGCAATGTAGGTAAATGTTAAATGCTCCTTTTCTATTCATCTTTCTTTTTCTTGTCTTTCAGTTTACCTTCATGTATGCATTTAATATACAAGGTTCAAAGAAAACAAAAGAATTAACACAACTCTTCCTTTCCAAAAGCCCACAACAGTAAATGATCAAGGTCTCAATGCAGTCTCTGAAAACTCACCAAGAGTCAGTTTTGCACATGCAAAGGTGGGTTTATGCATATGAACCACAACTGTATTCACCAAAAATATGGAAGCATAGGAATGTACAGTTCAGAGCTGTGTAGAAAGGAAAAAGATTGGCCCTGAAGCTTCAAACTAGAATCCTGAATACAAAGAGTTTTTGAGATTAGAAAATTTTCTTATAAAAAAATTATTCCTTGAACTTCACACTCATGATGTGATTCAGTAAACATGTTTTGTTACTGTGGCCCAAAGGTACATATGATGAGCTAAATATGAAATGCATCAAATACACAATATGTTATACAACAAATATTGAGTGCGATCATAGTGCTTCTTTGTATGAATTTTCTTCAAAGCTTTCAAAGAATCTGGAAGCAAGTTTTTATGGGGCATGTTTGTAAAGATATTAGCAGTGAGTCTTGAGATTACCATCAGTCAGGCCAAGCCGCATAGGCTGTTATCTGAATGGTACCTATGATCTTGCAAGTCGTAGCAAAGTGGTCAAAAGTTGAGCTTTTTGTTGTTGTTCCCTGCTAGGAATCAGCCTGTAGATGAGTTGTTCCCTTTAAGACTTCTGTCTGCTTTTTAGGCACTAAAACAAAGGGATAGAAAGGGAAAGGAAGTGTGTGATGGCTACCTGTGGATCGATGTAGCCAGAAGAGACCCTAACACTGCAGAAAAGGTCATATCAAAGTGGGCTGTGGCAGGGATGGTATTTTATCTGGGAGTTTGGCACAGAGACCAAGGATGAACTTTTGCAAAATAGGCAGATAGAGATCACAGGACAATCTTGGGGTCAGCCACAAATGTATGTACAGGCACAATGGCTCAGAGTAAGACCATGGGGCCCTTTTAGTAATACACATTAAATGAGGGACTGGGGGGTGGGAGAACTGTGGAAGACCCAAAGCTCATAGTAACATGCAAACAGGCTCTCAACATTTATATATTCAGTTTGTGTGCCTGCCCTTACCATAACTGGAGATGTAAAATAGGTGGTTAGAATGCAAAGCAGCTAATTGATCATATGCATTACAAGTGCAATGCATTTATGTTTCTGAAGTAATCGTATGTGTAAAGCAGGTCCACCTGCTTTGTTGTATATGTCCTTTGTTTCTGGTGTCTTGAAAACTTGTCCCATTTGGTTGTCTTTTGATTTTTCCAGAAGCAGCCTAAGATCTGGGGTCTGTTCCTATGCAGCTCCAGTTATTACCCAGTATCATTTATTTTAGATTCCTGTTTAAGTGCTTGACTGTAATCCAAGGTGCAGTAATGATCTAAAATATTTAACATACTCTGTAGATACTTGTTCCATAAACTCCAAGCCCTGAAAAGCAGGGATTGTGTCTTCACTGTGTACATAACATACTTCAAAGAAAATAGGTCCAGGTGAAATCTACATTTGAAGTTCAGCCATGATGGTAAAAGGGGAAAAATGGGGAAGGATCCTGTAGGTAAATATGCCAAAAGAGATCCACCCTTTTGGACATGCCAGGAGGAGCTGCACTGAGCTTGTCTCAGCTAGAAGTCACTCTTAGACTTTGCATAGCTTACGGGTGGAGTCATAGTTTAATAGTTTCAGTCAGATTTGCCTTAGACATCTTTTTTTTGTGTTTTGCATAGAGAACATAGCTTTACAAACCAGGCTGTAGGGTCCCTTCCCTTATGGGCTCCACACTGCGCCTGCCCCGTCCCCCCCCTCTCCCCCCCTCCACATATTTGCATTTAATGAGACCTTTAGTTTAGTGTTGTAACATAAACAACCATACAAATCAATGTCAGAACAATCACTTGGGTTGTCATACTTTAGGATTCACTTGTTTTCTCTATACAGTTTATTCACCTTTCATAATCTGTTCGGCACTTTACTGTGATAATGGATATGAGCTGTTCTTGAAATATGACCTGTTCTTGAATGATTCTGGTTCAAAGAAAGGAGAAACTCATTATCTGGATGTTAAGACTCATTGGGTTGAATGTGGAAATGGGATCAAAGTAAATTATTTTCAGAGCACACCTGTACTGCAATAAAATAATTTGCACAGAGTGCACTATACAGTGTTCAAGGTTCAAGGATTTG
The DNA here is from genome assembly GCF_964237585.1 of Gallinula chloropus. NCBI lineage: Eukaryota > Metazoa > Chordata > Aves > Gruiformes > Rallidae > Gallinula > Gallinula chloropus. Next base: position 19,635,714 of record NC_140088.1, on the reverse strand, counting down.
TAAATGTGTTTTTCTGCAACAGTAGATTTGCTTCATGGGCAGGCCAGGGCTCCTTGCTCTTTCCATCGCTGCCATTTACTCAGAGTGTTCAGGCGGTCAAGGAAGACAAGAACAGAGCAAATGACCTACTGTTCCTTCCAAGATTCGGGGTTGTGGTTGGACAAAGCTTCTCAGAATCCAGTGATGGCTTTCACTAAGAAATGTGTGCACAGATACCTGCAATGCACACACAAAAAAGCATAATTGTGTATGTATAAATTCACGTGTACTTTCATTTCTAATGTATTGCATCTTAGTAGGGAAACAGATCTCAAGATCTTGTATTGCAAAGCTGAGAATCCCTTTTTAACGTGGTTTCCTGAGGAAATGAGGCTTTTGTGGTTATTCTGTCTGTGTGATGGCTTTTGCATTTGGCCTGTAACAATCTTTGAGTCACATCGCTCATTTTAATTAAATTTGATATGGGGCAGAAGTCTCAAAGATATGAAGTTCTTACAGGATTAATGAAATGTAGCTGCCAAGTACAGGAGGAAAAATCTATTAATACTCCATCTGAAAGGAAGGGTGAATCTTGAGCTCACTTCTTTGAGACAATGAGATACTATGAATGCCCCAACCGTGGGAAAAACTTCAATCAGCGCTCACATCTTATTAGACACTAGAGAATCCAACCACAAGATACACATTCATAGGAAACCAGGCTTCATTAGTTCCACCATTCACTTTGATACATGGCATATGATTAAAAGAAAATTGAACATATTAAGTGTCCTTCCCCTTGAGGCTTCACACCCTTTAACCAGGTTTGTCTGTACACAAGGGAGATTTGAGGATTGGCCCTAAACAAAAAAAAAAGCACACCCCTTCCAATATCCTGACTGAAAATCTGTCCAAGTATGGTATAAGACAGTGATATAAGCATAAAAATGCCATGAACTTGTATCAAAGATAGGCATATGCAAGATGAAATGGAGAAAATCACAGTTTTTTCTTCCCAGGGAAAATATTCTTGAGCATAATGCTGTACACTTCCAAGGAAAGGTGTGGAAGTTGCCTTAGTAACTTATGTACTAAGTTGTGACTTTATATTCACTCTGAACAAAGTGCTAGAGTGATTTCCAAATAAGGAACACCCTTGCGTTAAGATAAAGGAGGTGATTCGACAATTTTCAAGTCATCAAGAAAACTGTACCTTGAATAATACATAGAACTTTGAGAAAGTTTGCATTAAAGTTGAATCTAGCCCTGTTTCCGTGATTAGTGTCGCATTGCAAGTTCTTACTCTCATACACAATTATTCTGACAGGTGATATTGGAAATTAATTTGTATTCTGGTTGAGAAAACTTTTTTATAGCTTTCAAAACAGGATGTATTGACTGATTAATTTATAAAGCAACTTCCATGCACATTATCTGAAAATGCTATTAATGCTGGTTATGGACACTGTGGAGAGCAATTGACTGTGCAGGGGAAGAAGACTTTAAAGGAAAATAACTCAAATGCAAATCTAGGGAAAAGGCTGTCAGAGTGCTGCTTCTTAGATCTTTAATGCGCATTGGTTTTTGTTACCTCTGGGGTGGAAAAAATATGCAAGACATATGATTTGGTTTATTTGAGTATCCATAGCTTCAGTTGTTGAAGCGTCACAGAATCTTTTTGTTTGGAAATTCACCTGATTAGTTATGAAGAAGGAAAAGTGAGAGTTTATCGCACTGAATTTTCAGAGCAACGTTACACAGGAGCTTGAAGACAGAACGATATGCATGCATTTTCCCCAACACATTTTTATTTGCACAAGTATCAGACTTGAAAATTATGTAGAATTCCAGAATCTGCAGAAGTTGCAGAGGACAAAACAGTGCCTGAAATTCCGATATGGCTTCTGAAAATCTGACTTCAGTTCAGTAAGTTGGAATTAAATATTAAGTGCATAGTGTATTTTTTTTTAAAAAAGCAAATTTCCTAAGGGTGTTTTGATAATTCTAAAGTTTTATATTTTCTCAGAATGTCTGATATTCTACCTCACCTCTATTTGATACTGTAATAAGCTCTTTATCATTAATACTTCATTAATTCATTCATACTTAATTGTCTTAAATTGATAAAACCAAAGTTAAATAAATAATTTGATATATCATCAACCACAGAAGTTTATGTGTTGACCATCAAACATGCATTATTGCTTAAAAGTTCTTATGTATCAAGTATATGAGATAAATCAGATTGATGCTATATGCCAAACATCTTTATAATCAGTATAATAAATTTACAGGCTTTTTTACACATACTCACAGTACTAAAGTCACTTGGCTTTAACATGGGGCTAATAAAATGTCTTCTCTTCTAACTTGCATAAATTTACTGACTGATATGACAGCCTTTTTCATTTGGCCAGAGTGGGACAGTGTGTATCCCTCTTGGTTACTAATATTTTATACCCCCACATACCAGTTATGAGAAATTAAATTCTCTTTGCTGGTGGTCAATGAGTCACAGATTGGCTAGGATTAAGATTGGAAAGCAACTGTTAAAACATCCACAGTTTGATTTTGCCATGCTGTATAGTGATAAAAAAGGACCTCTAAATATGTTATACAGTAAAGCACCATACTCCACAACAAACTTCCTAAGGCTTTGGCTTTTTAAGCAATTCTCAATAACCTCTCCCTCTCTAAACATATCTATTTTTATGGAGGGGGCAGGGAAGAGAGAGACATGTAAATTTTATAAATTACATCATTTATTGTAAATTACAATGGAAAATACCAACCCAGGTAATTTTCAGGCTGTTCTTTAAAACCAAGGCTGAGAGTGTTTCTGTTGACTACTTTACCAGAAAGGTTGCTGATATGGTCAGGCTGTAGTCTTGACGGAAGCTTTTTCATTGGCTTCAGTGGCTAAACAGGCAAGACTAGCAACTTTTACTTTCATTACAGTCCATTTTGTATTTCATCCTCTTTTTAATTCCAAGGTGATGCATGCACATGCCATCCTGATGTCTAAAATTTTGTTTTTATAGACATTGCAGATTTCAATTTAGAATATTTTAGAACATTTTTTCTGTATATTTGTGTAGGAATAACCATCTGAAGCCTTTATAACAATTGACAAATTACTTTCCCAAACTCTTGAAGAATGTCTATGGTTATAATGCACATTTTTTAACCTTGCAACTTAAAATCTCTGAAAGATAATGTAAAATATCAAGAGTCCCTGTAATTAGGGTATTTTGTATACCTTCACTGGAATGATTAAGCATGTGCTAAATATGTGGTATTTTTCTAAAATATTTTATAAGTAGGGTTTTTTTAATAGTAGGAATAAAACAAAGGACAGTTTTGCTCATGGTACTAATGTTAAGATAAGTAGAAAGGAAAATTTGAGTCACATAAAACTTAAAAGAGGGAATGCTGACTTGTCACTCAAAAATGCTGTTTCTGTTACAACAATGGCTGCCTCATTTACAAGATCTTTGACCGTCTGATTTTTTTTGTGTTTGTAAATGTATGATCTGTAATATTTTGTTACTGAGAAGTGTTATGGACACTTCTGACATAGATCAGATAAGAAACTGGGTCAGCTGACAAGATATTCCCTGCAACGTTACCTCCCTGTAGCATTAACATGTGGGTTCCTCTGTGTGAGGGTTCGGAACATGGGTTCTTGTCAACTGTAAAGTTTCATTTGCAATTATTGAAAAGTCTTTTCTGTCTCCTGGAAAAAAAAAACAAAACAAACCAAAACAAAAAAAAAAAAAAGAAAAAGCAAAGCAAAAAGCATCTTTAAACCACATTTATCTTTATATTAAAAAAAAAAGAAGGAAAACTATTTACTATTTCATTTCTCAAACTTTGGCAGTTTTCCTGTATTACTCTGTCAGGAGCCTTATCTTTTCATTAGGCTTCATTTCTGATTACAGATTATTCATTTATGGATAGGCAGCTGTAGAAACTTGCTTCTTGCATATGCAAATCAGTCATGGTAATTTTTATCATAAGGAGATTTTGTGGCAGAGGAAAAGTGGTTGTGGCAACATGTTCTTGATTTCAATTGTATCTTCTACAAATGGAATTGGCTTCTACACTTAACCTTCAGTGGATTGTTTTTTTGTTACTTGCCTCTTGGACTAGACACCGTTCACTAAGCCAGCTGTTTGATTCACTTACAGATCATGATTTTGGAAGGAGCTGGCAGAATGAGTATCAATTCCAGCAGCAATCTACTCCACCAGCAGTCTTCCTGGACAGACGGATATTCCACATGCAATGGTAGGAAGAATTCAACCACTCTGAGCCATGCTTTCTGGGGGGAGGCGTCGGGAAAGGGGCTACTTAATCCTTTAAGCATGCCCAAGTATCTTTTTTCAGTAATACTAAATTACTGGAGTTTCACTTTTGGTAAGAAAAATTTCCACTTTTTCCTTTATTTATAAAAAAACCAAACTCACAACACAGTTTCTGGAAATGATCAGTTTAAGCTTCATTTCCTTAATTAAAATTAAATTGGTCGTGGTGAAAGTGCCAAAGTTCCCTCTCCTCGGTCTAGAATTTCTTTCTTACCTGAACTCCTCACACGTTCTCCAAACCAGCATTACTCTTAATTTCTAACCACCTCTCCAGCTTCCCAAGGGAATAGTCTTTTTGCTCCTTTATTCTATTTGCTTTTTCAGCTGAAATTGCTAGATAACTTTCTAATTAGACGGGCATTAAAGCACTAGATATCTTGTGATCTGAGAAGTATTTTTTCCTTACTGTTTTCTGATTATATGGCTGTATCTGTAAAAATGTATTCATGTATATTCTCTCTCAGTATAAAAATATAGTTATAGACATAAATGTATCTCCATATATAGTGTTTGATAGAATTTTTTAATTCTTTCACTACTCAGTCAGTTTGTAAATCTTAAAAATCCACACACATACTGCCGTTGTCCTTCTAATCCAAATAATGCTGCAACAAAACTTACAGTGAGAGTTCCCACTCAATGAAACTCTTGTTTTTTATGTGTAATGTCTAAATACACGAGATACATAAGCAATAAATGCATAGAGCCATCTGTAACAGGTTCACCGCTGAGTTTCACTTTCCATGGGATCTTGTGAAGGAAAAAGTTGGCTACTGGTTTCATGTTTCCAGTGTGAAACTCCTCAGGATTCGCATATGTTTGAAAGAGTCAGAAAGCTGAAAGCTCAGACCAGCCTTTACAATCATTCACCACTTCACTTCCTTCTACCTAGCTATTCTTGCCTCTTACTACAGTTTCTCCATTAACATTAGGAGTCCAGTGACCTCTGAAATCCCTTTAGCCTTCTGAAGTGATGGGGATGCATATCGACTTCCTTTCAGGGAATACTTGACAGCTCCATCAAGCCTTTATTCTCTGACATACCACACTCCTAATCATTTCCACACTCATTCTCCAAATCCTTCAACGGGAGAATAAGAAACATTCCTGCAAACTCTGTAAGCTACTGACACAGACCTTGTCAGCCAATATTGATAAAGAAACCTAAGTAACTGTGGGGCTTTTTTGCGTTTACCTGGAAACCAATGCTGTATCTCAATAAAAGAGACCTGAGCTCTTTAGGTGGTTTCCTAAAATGTACAAACTCTGTTGCTCCTCTAGCAATATTCAGTGTTGTCAGTTTTTCTCACAGCTGTGTGGGTAGTATTTGTCTGGGGGAGACCAAGAACATACTGGTGCCACACGCTGGAGTGGAGCCACTGCAGAGCGAGGCCATGGCATTCTTTCCTCTTCCCATAATTCAGCTGCCTCTGCAATCTCTCATTGCCTCATCCTTAAACTTTTCATGCACTTGTGAGTATTTTATCACACTGCCATCTCTGCTGGCATACTCAATTGTCCTCCTTTCCCAAGGAAAAAATTGCACTGAACTCTCTTTGCCCGTCCTTCTGTGAGGGCAGACCAAAGCAGTCCTGCCTTTTGTTCTTATCTTATATAATTATCCTATCCCCACATACAATTTCTTTCATTTGCACAAGTAAATTATTGTCATGCAATGACATACAACTTAGAGCAGCTTAAAAGATTGCCAAGAAAAGATTCAGACATCTTAACAAGAAAATTAGGCAGCTCCTGTAGCTAAAAATGAGTTTTACAACTGCATTCAGAAATCGTTTTACCTGACTTGAGGGGCTGGACCTGATGATCTCTCAAGGTCCCTTCCAACCCCTATGATTCTGTGATTCTCTGATTCTGTGATTCTCTGACTACAAAAATAATGTGTTTTCATCAGAATACGAGCTACACCGTGAAGCTGTGGGCCATACTGGCTTTTACTGTGAAACAATATGATGGCACCTTGGCTTTTACCGTTCTTTGATTAAATCCCACAATCCATACTCAGTCCTTATCAAGTGCTTATTCAGAGAAAATTTCCATGTCACATTATAAGAATTTTGAAAGTTTTTCCCATCATTTTCCGATCCACTAAAATTATTTGCCGCCACACGGATCAACGTGCCTTTTCAAAAGTACTTCTGTAAGGTACCTTCCAACAAATAATTTTGGTGTGTTTAGCCAAGTTAATTCCTATATATTCAATCTGCTAAGAGAGATGTAATGTCATAATTCCCAGTTTTTAAGAGGAAAACTGAGGTGAAAAAGAATAGCAATACCTTTTCCAGCAATAGCTACTGAGCTAGTGTTAAGGACTGCCAGGGCATGCAATTTAGCTATACACCTTTCTTGCCATCGACATAATCCCATAGTGCTAACAAACAGAGACAGTAAATACCTGCTTTCTTTTCCAGTGTCCAGCAGCTTCTATGGAACCCAGTGGCATGAAATACATCCACAGTACTGGACTAAATTTCAAGTCTGGGAGTGGCTGCAACATCTCCTTGATACCAACCAACTGGATGCCAACTGCATACCCTTCCAGGAGTTTGATATCAACGGGGAACATCTGTGCAGTATGAGCCTGCAGGAATTCACTCAGGCAGCTGGGACAGCAGGCCAACTGCTTTACAGCAACCTTCAGCACCTAAAATGGAATGGTAAATAGATATTAGGCAGAGACACGTGTTCAGTGGTCTGAATTCTGGGGTCTCCGCAAGCTGCTTGTTCCCCAGAGACTTGCCTGGCAGATCCCATTTGCTATGTTTGCTATACTGCTTATACCACTAAATTGCTTACATATGGCATACGGTGGAATTCTGAAAGACCAGGGGAAAGGGTATGTTTCCTGCTCAAAAATTAACCCTCTGGCTCAGCTGTAGCAGTTGCTGCTTGGAGCTAGTACCTTTGATTCTTCTCTGCTTGTTGTCATATGCCCTATCTGCCATATGTTTTCTTGCAGGCCAATGTGGAAGTGACATGTACCAATCTCATAATGTCATTGTGAAGACAGAGCAAACAGGTGAGTAACAGTTGGGTAAACTTGTCTTTTGACAGTGAAAAAAAAAAAGAAGGGAAACTGCCTGCTCCAAGAGAGAGATATCAAAATGTCATTAAGTAAGAAATTGTATATAGGGAAAGTGCACTACGCAGAATAAAAGAAGCAACACAAGTATCAGTCAATGTCTACCTTTTGAAGTTTTGGGTAGTACCACCATATCTTTGTTTCCATGTGGCCACTTTTCCTGGGAGACCTCTGCAGTATCATCAGTCTATCCTGATGTTCAGGGTTGGAATAGTTTTGCAGCCCTCAGCAAGTGCAGCTTTGTAGAGTACTTCATTCTATGCTTCATTCAGCAGATTTCAGAACAACTGTTTCACAGTATTCTCATTCTCAAGAGAAAAGTGAAAAATATTTTGTTGTGAAGTGCTATTAATGTTGAAACATGATGAAATTTCTAAATGAAACAATTTTGAGAGAAAAAAAAATGTTAATTTCATTTTCTTCCCATTTCAGTGAAATGTTAATTCAGTTAGTATTTTGGTTTGACCATATCTGCATTTTTCCTGTGCCTCTTTTTTCCACTGTGTCCATAGCTAGATCCCTTTCTCCCCAGGACTTTGTTTCACTAAGAAAAAAGCTTGATCTTGGTTAAATTCTCCTCTTCAGGCATGATTATTTTCCTGGTTCCTTTGCCAGAGCACCTCTGTCCATTTCCAAACACTCTGGTCCCAGCCTCTTTGTATGTGGATGTGTTCATGAGCCACGTTTTAGTATCTCCTGGTGGAACACAAACAGATTTGTAGTGTGTGAAGTCTGCCACACAATCACCAGCCTGTTTACTCAGCTAACCTGGAGGAGCCCAGCCTCTCCAGCCAGGGACACTGTTTTAACTTCCTCCTTGCAGTAGGCAAGCACTGCAATACATGATCCACTCTTTGCCTGTGCCCATGTGCTGTAGGTGATGGGTGTGCAGCAGCTTCAGTCTTTGCCGTATAGGGAAGTCCTGAGTTTATAAGATCTCGGTATTAGTTCCTCCTCTCACTAGAGATACACGGTGCAGTGCTAACAGCCTCAGATGCATGTTGTGGAAAGGTCAAAGCCTGGGACTAGCTGATGGTTCTCCTAGATTTGAATCAGGAGCGGCATGGTGGAGCTCTGGAAATGCTGAGCATGGGCAGTGGGAGTGGGTGGTGTGGGAGTGGGCTGCTGGGGAAGGGACTCCTTGCGAGACAGCAGGGACAAGTCTGGTGGCTTAGAAGGGAAGCCCTCCTCATTTTAGTAGATCCTTAAGAGTTGCAAAGACGTGGGTTCTGAAAAAAGGCAGAGGGAAAGACAAACTGCCTATGTTCTGGCTACATTTTCAGAGGCAACATTAGGCAGATCAGGTGTCCAAGCAAGCAAAGGGTGTGTGCTATTGTAGGAACACAAACTCTGGGTGCCCAAACATGCAGATATTACTTAGCATGCCTGCTAAATTCCCATGTTATAAGCAGTAACTCAGCCAAACATGATGATTTAGCTATAGGTCTTTTTAAAAATTATTTCTTTCCTATGAACATGAAAAACCCACCTAGATTTGAACCTTACATCTCATCCTTTCTGATATATATTCAAAGAAAAAAAAAAAGATTTTTTTAAAGGCCACTGATCTCAAAAATGTACTGTAAAGAGACTAATTTCCTGATGAATGTACAGGTCATAAAGACAGTACTTCTGCTTATATTGATCCATCTGACCAAAAGGTCACAAAATATTTAATCATGAAGGTGGTTTTTAGGTTACAGAGGGGGACTTGACATTCCTGGAATAAAATGGCTCTTCATCTAGGACTAGGCTTTGATGTCTATCACTGTGTGCTTGAACATAAAGATCTGTCTCAGAGGGGACTTTTGAGTTCTACTATTACAGAAATAAACACTCATTATAAACATCCTCCTGTATTTGAGAACACTTTCATCTCTATTGCACCAAAGCACTGTCATAATCACCAGGGACTGGATTGGGTAGAATTAGCGTTAATCTGGCACAGGCATAAATGATATATTAGCCAGGAAAAGGAAGAGCTTACTACACTGTATCTAAAAGTCACATTTGCCTGAGTATGCAAAACCCCATCCGTAACTGGAGTGAAAGGAAACAATTTTGTGCATTTTTTCTTCATTTTGTTTCCTTCACAACTTTTTTCTTTGTACATATGTTATTCCCTTAGTGCTCAATATTCACCTCTGTGCTCAAAAACTACTCGTTTAGTGATCTGATTTTCTTTTTGGTCCTTCATCTTCAGATCCGTCGTTAATGGTGTCCTGGAAAGAAGACAATTATCTATACGACAGTGGCTATGGTAGCACAGTAGGTAACTAACATCACAATACTTCACGCATTTCTGAGATGCTTTTATTGTTGTCTGAGGCTCTTATGTTAAATGTATTCTTTTTAATCCCCAGAGCTACTGGACAGTAAAACATTCTGTCGTGCTCAGATTTCCATGACGACACCTAGTCACCAGCCTCCTGGTAAGGAACATGTAATTATATTGTTAATTGTTTGTCACTTTTCCCAGAGCTACTGATGTGTAAAAGTCTCTGTGGACTTCTGCTGTAGGATTCAATCTGAGCCTCCAGTAATTTTAAACCAAGCCGTACACATTCTGACAGCTCTTTTAGATGCTATTATTACAATAGCTTGCTTTAAAGAAATGCTTCTCTCTTCTCCCTGTCAAGAGAAAGAAGATCAAATAATCTGCAATCTCCACATATCTTTTAAACTGGCTGAGTCAAAGGGGAAGATGTGAAGAGTCAGAGAGACGAGATGTTCCAGCTCTACCACACTTTTCTGTGGTGTAGCTGGGTATGAACAAACGAGGGGCATGTTCCTCCCCAGAAGTGGCTGCTTTTTCCTACTGAGCCTCTCAGCCATGCTAAGTAGGTTGCTTGATTTGAGGCTGAGTTTGGGGTCGGCCCAGGGAAGCCGTAGAGCAGGCACCAAGCCCTCTGCCCAACTGCTCCAGGAGGAGGGGCCTCCTTCTGGAGCCCATCTCAGACGGTAGCACGGCAGGCTCCTCTTCACCCTTCCACAGTGTTTTTCCATGAGGTAGAAGTACAATCTGCCTATGCAAAGGCAGGAGAAAGAGCACACCTGTTTGCCGTGGTGCCTGGTGAAAGTGCATCCTGGGCACATGTGTTGGGCGCTCTGTGGGCCATGTCCTGGGGTTAAGCACAAGGGGTGGAGGTGAGAAAGAGAGGCACTGTGAAAAGAGGAGAACAGAGATGGCAGGGGAGCGGGAAAGGGGAGAAAGGGAAGGCAGGTCTTTCTCAGGAGGCTTTTAAGCAAACAGACCTGAGGGAGAAAGCAGGGGAAGGCATGGGAGCTTGAGAGAGGAAGGCTGCTGTAGGTGCAGCCTCACAAGAGTTACCTCTGTGCTGGGGACAAGTTGTGCCTCTGCAGAGAGGCAGCAGAATGTGCCTGCCCATTCACTGCATTCCCAGTGCCCAACCACTGCCAGACTTGCCAAATGACACACAGTTTAAAATGGTGCATTCTGCAATAAATAAAATTAAAAAGAAACCAAAACAAGACCAGAAAAAGAAAACCACCAAACTTTAAAAATCCCCAACCAAACACTGTTTGCTTTCTCCGCCGCCTCCGCTCACTCTCACAAGATGGCTACCAGGATTTCAGAGCTCTCTGACAGGACTGGGGACCTGTCAAGATCCTGGCACAGTGTGTTTACCTACTGACTACTTAAGCCTAGAGCTAGGGTGGCATGCCAAGGGCACAGCCTCCTGTAAAAACTAAATTTGTATATCCAGTAAAAAATGGCTCATTCCTGAATCATATGCAAATACAGCGCAACCTTTTGTCAAAAGTTTTGCAAGACGGCTTTGTTGAAACTGCATCATAACTCTTTTCATCTGTCAGGCCCCAGCCTCCTAGCATGGCATGTTTGAAGCTGGTCTCTGTGTAGGAGCGGAGGCAGAGCGGGAGGCTATTTACACAGCTGAAATCCAGAATAAATCACCAGCTAGGCAGAAGGCAACTGAACTTCCAAGAATAAATCTCCAGCTAAGTGGAGCATAACAAACATTTGCAAGTGAATTGTGGGATTTTAAAATGAGAAGGATTTATATAAGAGGGCAAATAAAGGACTGGGACCTGCTGTCCTTGCCTGGAGTTCCCACAGGCTTTTAATAACATCAGGGGAATCATAATCTGAGGAAAGGCAGTGAAATAAGCCTCATTTTACTTTTTTCCCTCAAGCTGAGTGAGGTTCAGGCTAGTTCCTGGTCTTTGAGGAAAAATGACTCAGAGTATGTTTACTGCTTGGAGGTCAAGGACAATAATTATGTCGGGCTCAGAAAAGTGGAGGTTAAGCTTATCCTCACTGATCTGTTCAGTGTATGTTTCCAGTTATGTATGAATAAAAGAAGTGTGTGAATAGCTTTGCATCTGCCTTTTCACATGCAGTTACTGCAGTTGCTTGGGCAAATCTGACAAGTTTCTATGCAAATGAGTATTTCCTGTGAGTCATTTTCCCATGCAAATGCTCTGTTTCCATGAAAAGTATGATAATCGTGCATTCATAGAAGCTGGGAAAACGTGCGTGGGACCTTCAGCTTTGCTTTATGGAATTCAGGCACAAAGTATGCCGAAAAGCAAACACGGGGTGCAGGGGGAAGCTCCCTCTCAGGACTATCCTGAAGGTTTTTGCAAGACTTAGAGCGATCGGATGAAAGGTACTCATTAATGACAAGAGCAGAGCCAGGCTGCGGTGGTTAGAGGGTGGGAGGGTTGAACGTGCAGACTGTGAGGTAGGTTAAAGTCATGAACAGGCAGAACTTTTCTTTCTCTTCATTTCTGAAGAACCGCTTGTGCCAGAAACCCTATTCCTCCTCTGGCTGGCTGCAGGTGATAAAGTACCATAGATGAGAAATGGCTTGTTTCTATGGCTCTGAGCCACGGAACAATATATGCACATCCAGCTGCCAAAAACTCCTACCAGCACAGCCCCGTTCCCCCACTCAGCACCCCCCAAACAGTGACATGCTGCCAGTTCATTATGTTTTAGTCAGGTAGGTGTTCTGTGCCTTGGTACTGGCACATACATTTCACATTAGATCATCTCTGTAGAAACAAATAAGCCCCCAAAGATACATGCTTCTGCAAAGACTACGGCATAATGGGACAATTCAGGACTCCTTTTATAGACGTGATCGTCTTATTTTTTTCTCTCTCTCTCTCACACATAACATGAGGTGAGGTATTTGTTAATCAAATTTAGGTTTCAAAAGCCAAATGTTTACCTCTGCATTCATTCTTTATTCATCAATGATCTCTTTGTGAGGTGTGCTGACTAACATACAGTACAGAAAACAAAACTCTCCCCCTTCCTCCTCACTTAGATTGCCTTCTGAAAAGTGATTATCTTCAAAAGAGATATTCATACTTTTTTGTGGTTTTATTTCTTTCAACCTGCTAGTCAATGGAAAGCCTTTAATCAAATTTACAAATAGGCTTCATTTTCCTTCTCTGCAGATTCTTCAGATGTGAAAAAATCGCAAGATCATACCCCAAAGTCCCACACCAAGAAGCACAGTAAGTTGACATCCATGTTTATATCAGTTGGTTGATGGAAGAAACACATTAAAGCAAATCCCCTTCAGGAGGGAAAATGATGTGATTTGAAAGCAAAATTGATTAGATCATTATTGTGATTGAATCCTCCAAGGATATGCCTGTTTGTAGTACAGTTTGCCTATGTCATTTTTGACTCAGCATTGTTACACTTTTCAGATTGTTTTTATCATTGAGGGCTTATGGAGAAGCAACCAGAAACCAGTTGCCTCTGCCCTGTGTTGAGCTGGGCTCGTGGACTGGGGTAAAGGAGTGATGTAGGATACCCAAGATTAAATCAGGAAGGTCTGTCTGTGGGCATGGCCACATTCATGGCCATGCCTGCCCGGTGCAGACCTTGCTCAGCATCTCCTTGCAGAATTTCTCATGCATGGTGTCATGAGCAAGCATCTGCCCCTCAGTGGTGTCACCTCCTTCTCCTCTGACACGACAGTCTTTCCATTTCCTTCCTCTGATTTTTTTGCTGACTTTGATTCAACCTGACTCTGCAGATAGGTTACCATATTTGTGATTTCTGGACATAGTTCCATTAATGTACTTTACTGAGATTTTTATGCCGAAAATATCTTGCATATGTATGTCTTTTGCATTCTGTGTCATTCCCTGTTTATAATAGAAAACCTTAATATTGGTCCTTCAGAGCATTTTGTAGCATTTGATTTCATCCTGTTTCAATATGGTCTCCAGATTTTCTGTCTCTTCCTGACTCCTCATCTTGCTCTGTGACTTTGCTCAACAAGAACTCCTGAACTTTTTATCTGCACATAGCTTGTTTCTTTTATGTGTGTGTGTGTATATCAAGATTACTAAAGAAAAGATTAGATAGGACTGGTCTGAAGACAGACCTGTGAAGAACCGAGATCACTCTGTTTGCTCAGCTTGAAGAAGAGACGGTTGAGGGGTAACCACATCATAGCCTACAACTTCCTCAAGCAAAGCAGCTGATGGGAAGGTACTGATATCCTCTTTCTGCTTAACAGTGGTAGCACACAAAGAAATAGAATGAAGCTGTGTCGGATTGGACATTAGGAAAAAGTTCTTCAATAAGAAGGTGGTCAGTCACTGGAACAGGGTCCCCAGGAAAGCAGTCAGAGCAGCAAGCCTGTCAAAGTTTAAGGAGCATCTGGACAAAGCTCTTAGTCATGTGATTTAGTTGTAGGTAGTCTTGCAAGGAGCAGGGAGTAAAGATTAGCCCTATGGGTCCCTTCCATCTTGAGATATTCTGTGATTCAAAGAACTCACAACCTTGGCCTATAGAACAGGTCACTTTCCCATGCTGGGCTAATTGTCTACATTTCCAGTTTCTTCAGTACTGCTCTGTATCATTATTTATTGAGTTATTGATGTCCAGATAGACTAGGTCCATTTTGTTGTTTCAAGAAAGCAGTTATAGTAACAAAAATACTGGATTAGTTGACTGAAATGAAATGCTATTCATGCTGTAGTGTTTACCATTTTCTATTTACCTTCAGATCTTTGATTAATTTATTTCCTTTTTTATTTGGTCTAAACCCTTGCATGCTTTTGAAGTCAGAACAAAGGACTGATAGCCTTCTGGGCCACCTTCTCACTATGTTTACTGTTCTTCATTCATAAACTACTGTGTCTAACTTTTTCGATTTATTTAATCTTTTCCTTTTTTTTTTTGTTTTCTTTTTGACCGGAATTTTCTGGTGCCATGTCTACAGTCTGTGGGCTGGATTTGTGCTTAAACTTGGAGGTCTACCTATTCAACTGTTTTTGCTTTTTCTGATATCACATTCAAACTTTTTTATACCCTTTCACATACAATTTTGGCAAGCGAGTTTTGTCACTACTCCTCTATCACCCTCTCTACACCTTCTTTATGTCTACCTAAGAGGACTGGGACCAAATACATATCTAGGCATTTCACCTCCTTTGCCTTCTGTTTGTCTTTCTAATGCATGGAGGACCAGTGCCTACTTCACAATTATCTTGTCTGTTTCATGTACAGCATCAGGTTGCATGCCACACTGTAAAAGAATATCAGGAAAAATGGGCAAATGAGATGAGAGGAAGACTTAAGCATGTTATCTTCGGGGCAGAAACAGTGCCAAAGGCAAAAGGAAGCAGTGGGTGGTTTGGACTCTGCTTCCCCTGGTTGCTGGGGCTCCTGCCTGCCTGCCACAGGGCTCAGACTGCTTAAGGCTGACACTCACCTCCAGCCTCAGTGTAATGGCTTTCCACCTCTTTTGCCTATTTGCCAGTATTTCTGATGAACTACTGTGTTCCAGTAACTATGGCCTGTCCCTGCCAAGTGGTCACCATTTGCACATGACATACTATAAAAACATAACATAAAAATGGCAAGCATAACCCAGAATGCTCTTTGGACACTCCTTCCTCCTGCCCCCTTTCCTCTTTCAGACCCCCGAGGAACTCATCTTTGGGAATTTATTCGAGATATTCTTCTCAATCCTGAGAAAAACCCAGGATTAATCAAGTGGGAAGACCGGTCAGAAGGTGTCTTCAGATTTTTAAAATCTGAAGCTGTGGCTCAGCTCTGGGGAAAGAAGAAAAACAACAGCAGCATGACTTATGAGAAACTCAGCCGGGCTATGAGGTGAGCTGAGATGTTACTATAGAAGTCTGGGGTACATAAAGAGACAATCTGAATGGAGAATCTAGTTGACTTTTAAAAATTGTCAGC
Organism: Gallinula chloropus; assembly: GCF_964237585.1. Taxonomy (NCBI): domain Eukaryota; kingdom Metazoa; phylum Chordata; class Aves; order Gruiformes; family Rallidae; genus Gallinula; species Gallinula chloropus. Next base: position 19,620,047 of record NC_140088.1, on the reverse strand, counting down.
AGCACCAGTTGCTTTCTTTAACAGCTGAGTCACTAATTTTAAGAACCATTATGTTCTTTGTCTTTACTTTCCCCTCTGTTTCTGTAAACTATAATACATACAATACACATGCCATAAATAAGTAATTTTTATATATATAGATAATATAAATTCTGTTGCTGTCCACGCAAACAACCATTGTGGTAAGGAAACATGGTTGCAGCAGGCTGAAAATTCATGTGCTACTGAACTTGGAAGGCTTAAGTGACCCAGTAATAGGAAGAGACCTTATTATATCCATCAATGTTCAGAAACTAGATGTACATCAACCAACCACCTTTAAAATAGGTGATTTACAGATTTTATGTGAGGATTTTCTTTGCGCCCTACTTTAACATTTTTAGCATTTTTTCATACTCTATGAAAGTTCAAAATGTATTTTTAAATGGAACCTGAGATTCCTTCTTCGCCTGATTTCAGATCCTGGCTTATCTGGACACCCGCCCCCCATGAAAACTTGTAAGGGTGTGGGATAAATATGGCAATATGCTATGACCTGATATATGGTGAAATTAAAACTCAGAAGATAATTAATGTAAAGTAAAAATAAGAGTTTTTTTTTTCTTCTCTGTGTTTCAGTTATAATAATCTTAGGGGTTTTTATATATATGTGTATATGTACATATCAATAGAAAATACAGACTTTTCAGCTACCTGAGGGGTTGCAGAGTTGGCAGTGGCCTTTAAGAATCGTAGGTGAATTTAATCTTAAATATTTTTCTATGTTTTTATTTTAACAGATACTATTATAAAAGAGAAATCTTGGAGCGTGTGGATGGTCGGAGATTAGTATATAAATTTGGAAAGAATGCCCGTGGCTGGAGAGAAAATGAGAATTAAATAAGTTGAGAAATAACATTTAAAACACCTGGATGTAAATATTCAAAGACTATTTTCTTATATTTATGTACCAAACGGTGGTGAAAAACCAATTCTACTTATGTCGGGAAGAAGGAACATTATCATTATTGGTATTAAAATTATTTTATTTGAAGTATGTCCTGTATGGGGAAAAAATGTACACAGTTTTCTGTGATATAAGATAACATTATAGAATGATGATTATTTTTCCCTTCTTGTGAAGTTTTTCTCGTTCTTTTTAAATCATACAGGCATAATGTGATTTATGACAATGCTGTGAGTCACGCAAAGAAAGGGAAGGAGCAAAATACTAGGGCATTTAGGAGTATGATAATCCACTTTGGAAGGCAACTGTAAGTGGAGGAAACAGTAAAGCATCTCTGAGCCAAGTAGTCTTCTTCCATAGTCAACTGGTTTATAGCTTTCGTTGGCCAATATCACTTGTTCCTTCCCTCCACTGATGTCTAAGTGTTTTAACATTTTGCTGGCTTCCAGTTGCTTTTGTTGAGTCAGACGGTGGGTTCCTCTTCAGTTAGTTTATCCCAGCCACAGAGAGCAGTGATTCTGCAAGGTGGCTGTCAGCATTTGTTTGGAGAACCCATACTACCTCCACCACTGGGACTTTCTTTTGTAGGCAGAAGTTTAGGACCTGACCTTGCCTGGTACTGAGGATCCTCCCTAATCTCCAAAGGGCATTCAGCTCATCCCAGAGAAAGGGCTATTTGTTTGTAACTAACAACTTTGAGGTGAACTGGAGGAAGAGAGTCGGTCTCAGAAACCAAAAGTTATTGAAGGAAGATGATAGTTTTCTGACTGGGCAAACTTACTAAAAGGCACACATTTCCCAGTAGAAATATTAATACTACTCCCACCCTCTTATATGCCTAATTAAAGCTTTCAAATCCATGCCATATGAAGCACTGAGGTGATGGGCAAGATGAACATATATTAATCCCATGGCATGAGGGAGCAGTCTCCCCACTTCCTTCAAGTCATACGGTCCTCCTGGCAGATCAAGTCTACTTGAACAGATACTTTCAAAAAACCTTTGAGAAATGCAAAGCTCTGTTGCATGTAAAATATTAGTTCCCTTTGCTTTTCTCAAGTCTAACTCTATATTGTATTTGTATTTGTCAGATGTGCTTGGGATTCTTAGTTGGAGAAAACCCCACCACCATAGGGACACTGATATTTTAGGGACATTCAGATCTGGGTCCATATTTTGGGCTCATCTCTAGCAGTGCTATATGGAGACTGAACGTTCATTGTGGGAATGAAAACTAGAGGAGACAGCACTTTACCAGGTCACTGAGTACGTGATGTAAGAGTTGAGAAGCAGGATCTTGTTGGTAATGTTAACAGAGGTGAAACCAAGATTGATTATAACTCACTTTTTCAGGGATAGGGAATTTGGAAAACAATAGCAGGGGCTGAGAAGTCCAGGACATTAAAAAAACTCAAAAAACCAGAGTATTAAATCCATCCGATATCCATTTCCTCAGGTGTCTCCTAGATTTGAATCCATATTAGCTTGAAATGCAGCAAGGTGCAGCTGGAGGTTGTAGGATATTCCATTTTTTCTTTGTCTTAAAAGGAAATAGAGATGAAACCAAGAGACAACAGGGTATCAAATGTGCTTAGCAACAATTTGTAGGCAAACATGAGAGCCTAACTTATTATCTACACATGTAGGGCATGTCAAACAATAACACCGCCTCCTACACTGTGTATGCCAGAGCTGTCACCATCAATTACCCATACATGACAATTTTTACTTTTCATAACCTGGGTGGAGAGAGATTCATCTTATTTACAAATCAAATAATAAGCCTCTGTACTTCAAAGCATTTTTTTTCTTTCAGTGTCTCTTTTTTTTACTGACTGTGCTAGCCTTGCTTGCTTTTGCGCAACTCAATAATTTAATTTTTTTTAGCTTAATCAGCTACATTCCACTTATTCTACCATCAATTTGTAGTTCATATAACAAGAACTGGGCCACCAGATGAAGAGAGCACCTTCACTTTGTTCCAAAGACTGTTCCTTCCTCCTACCCCACAGTCCTTTGCTCCATGCTCTTCACTATCTACCCCCCTGCTCACCCCTGCCCTCTTCCCCCACTCATCAATCCACACTTTGGGTGAAAAATCTGAAATCAGTGGTATTATCAGAAATCCACAATACTATTGTACCTTATCTCAGGTTAACATACGTCTTACAGCAACTGATTGTAATACCTTCATAAAGCTGCTTTCTACTAGATCTCTCATCAAACTTCTGGGAGATAGAATGAAGTTGTGATGTACACGTGTCACCATTTGGTTAACAAGCAGCAGCTAAATCTGCTTTTAAAGGTTTTGAAAGATAAAAATTTATTTAGAAGTGTACTGTATAAATCTAGAGAGTGATTTACACTGGGGTGCAGTATAAATGCCAGTCTTCCACTGTCACGTCTTTCAGCACGTGGAAATCGTGCAGATTTCTATTCCTACTCTGCAGAACTTTTCAGACTAGGTACTTGTCATTCAGCATTACAATAGCACAAAGTTGGAATAGAAGCCAGCCAACATTTACTCTGTTTTACAAATATATTAACCTTTGCTTAAGACAAACACAAAGGACTGCTTAAAACTACAGTTCTTGCCAAGGACAGATGCAACAAACCAAAGGGAGTCTTTTTACCAGACCTAAGCAAATGGAGAAAATGAAGAGACAAATGTTTATGTAACTTACTATTTAAACGAAAAGCATTTCTGATTGCTCTTTTATTTTATATTTCAGAGGCTGAGCAATCATATTTTTAGATGTATCCTTTAAGTTAGCAGCTGCTGAACTGGTAGCACCGTGTGTATAGATTTTTGTTGTACCATAATTTTTCGTATGTATAAAGCTCTAAATAGGAAAGTATATTATATTTATATAGTTACATGCAAATCACAATGTCAAAAGTGTTGGCACGAGCACTCTCAAACTATATTTTCTGCACAAAATTAAAGCGACTTACTCTAAAAACATCCTGAGAAACTGTATGTAGGCTGGTGAACTACATAGACATTAAAATGTTTAGTTACATTTTCATCTTTCTTTCTGTGGCACGTTGCATAATTTCTGCTTGCTTCTCACAGCATCATCTTCAATGTATACCCATGGAAACAAATCCATGTTAGATATTTCACTGTTGCTGTTGTAAATCTCAGCTTGGAGACCATGTATCACAAAATGGTTCTAAAGACTGTTTCTATTTTTGTGAATATGATATAAATTCAAATAAAACACTCATGAAAGAAATTTTCTGATAAATGTTTGTCTTCACTTCTTTATCACTTGAGATTGGAAGCAACTATTATGAATTCTTTCAATATCGGAGAATATTTCAATATTGGCAAAAGGACTGATGTAGCCACCACAAGATCCAATACCTTAAATTTAATAATTTACTAACATGCTGAACATCTATTCTGATACATGTGTATATAAATATTCTTATATATACACATATACTGGATTTCCAAACCTGTTTTATGTCTCACAGGGCTTGCTGGAATACTTGACTCTGTCGACACAGCTAGATTGCCTTTCTTGTTTGGCTGCTAAACTTTACAAAGGTCTTACTTCAGCACTGATTTAACTTCAAAGTATTTTGAAATGTGTGCAATGGCTAGGCTGATTAAGGATGCCATTACTCACGCTGAGTACTTCCTATACTGAATCAAAGCAGCTAAAACTGTGAAATCATGTTGATTGTGTTATTTTACCATTTCAGTGGTGGCTACAGAACCACTCAACCAAATCTCCTGATTTGGTTTGCAGCTTGACGAAAGAAAGTGAAAAATGAGCTCATATGGCATTTACACTCTGGAGACTGTATCAGTATGGTGCGAGAGTGTGGTGCATGGACCTTTGATGAGCCAACCTGTAGGACCTGCTGCTGCCTGGCTGGATATCCTGAGCTGATGAACATCGTGGGGCACCATGGTGGAGCACGCCTGCTGCGGCAACTTGCACTTGTTGCTGTGCTGGCATGTCTGGAGTTGGGCTTGGACCTCAAACCAAGAGCTTCACTGCAATGGGACAAATCACACCATCATGCTCTATAATCTGCAAACATGCTTAATTTTAAGCAAGTGAGTGATTCTACTGCATTTGAAATTAGGTATGTGGCTGTGTGAGGACGGTGGCTGTACAAGTGTTTGATCTATATTGAATCAGCCTGTATTCCAGCCAAGAACTTCAAGGGGCTCCAAAATTATGTCCACCTAAGTAGGACAGCATGTTTGAATTTTAAACACAGGTACAACTCCAAAGTTTAGCATACAAAACCAGGCCAGTGCCCTGAAAGCTTTGTCATGGTTTGGTTTAGAGTCCCAAGCCAGATTTCAATATTGAGTTTTGAATAAATACAGTAAATTTTTAGGCCTTTTGTTTCAAGCAAGCTGAGACCAACACGTGAGACAAAGACAAATGAGAATATTGTTTGAAAACAAGCAATTAAAAGCACACTTAAAACCTGCAGACTTTTCTTTGGTTGTATCTTAAAATCAAGCAAAACTTAAGCTTTCAACTACATTCTAAGGCCATACAAATTTTTATTCAAGGTGAATTTCAGAGTTTGCAAATCCTATGTAAATTCAGAATAAGTAAGAGGAGCACTGTAAACAGAGTCTATGAAGCTTCATGTGAACATGATAGAAATTTGTGAGCATGTCTGCATCAAGAGCAAGTGAGGATTGCTTCAGATAAGTGAAATCCAGTACTGAAGAAAGATGTGCAATTAAGGGTTACCAATATTAATGGCTTCCAAGAAGTGTTCAGTGGGATAATTATAATAATTTGAAAGAGAGATTATCTAACTGGGGTTTTAGCATTTAGCCCCTTGCTGATGTAGCTTTGCAGAAAGCAGTCAAGTCCTGAGCTTTGTGTCAGCCAGGAATTTCCTTCGACAACCATTCTTGGTGCCTTCTGCCAGATATTTAGCTCCTTCAGTCACTGAATCTGTTTCAACACATGAAATTGTTAGAGAAAATAATAGGGAAGGAGAAAGATACTGAGTAGCTGGCCAGGTCTTACTGCACCAAACAGTTCTGTGTGGAAATAGAAAGGTTGTATGCACAAAAAAAGTTGATGACATGCAAGTTGGTTTATTCATAGTCTTTCCATCAGAGGTCGGCAGCAAAAAAATAAACATAAATTAGTGTTTACAAGTCTAATTATAACTGTAAAGGAATAAGAAATTAGAGCAATATGCCTATGGGCACTGTATAATCTTGTAAGCCTAAAAAAATTATTCAATTATGAAAGTAAAATGACTGAAGCACTATTTCCGCTGAATAATTTCCCTCTCTGTCTTCTGAATGGTGTGATAGTCTCCTTTGCTTTCATCTCATTTTGAATTTTCTATAAGACTTGGTCTCAACACAAGGAGTGAACAGGAAGATGGATTATCTGTAATGTTGTAGCAGGTGTTGCCAAACAAATAGGTGAACTGTGGCTTCTTCCAAAGCTTTTTGGTTCCTTATTCAGCATTTATACTGTTCCTCGGAACAAAGTGTCTTTTGTGAGGTCAGGGATAAATTTACTCTAAATATGTAATGTCATTAAAATAAAAAGGAAAACTAAAACTATTTTTAACATTGCAAATATTTCTTTTTCTGCAAATGACGTTCTAATGCGTCTGCCCCAATCAGTTGCCATAGCACATAGCACTATTTTTCTTGAGATGACACTGTTAAATTGAACAACTATTTTAAAAAGGCTGATGATTTCTGTGAGAAGTTTGAAATATGCCCAAGAAGTTACGTTATAATTTAAATAATCCTGCATTGTTTCTTCAGGAAAAGGCTAACAGCAAGATATTACAAGAGTATTTTCCTTTTCCAAAGCTCTCTCTGGTAAATTTTGCTACTGAAAAACAAATTTGCAACATACCAAGAAAATAAACATCACAAAATACATCAGGAAGGGTTTTTTTTCTATTTCATTTTTTACCTTTGAGAAAAGGTTATGCAATAACCTTCCTTTTATAATTTTGTTTCTGCCTTTTACATTACAGTTCTTGCACCAGCAGTAAATCTGATTTAATGAATGGAGTCACCTTTTAAAAATACTTTGCATTTTTATATCCTACTGAGCAGATGAAGACACAAGAAAAGTTTAGCTAGTGGCAGTATCTGTTTAATGTCTTTTCCTTGCAGTAGACACATACGTTTGGGACATGTGCATGCCAGCATACCCTGGATGGGATGTTCCCACAGGAACTGGCTTGACTAAATCTCTTAGAGAAACAGTTACATTAATACAATTTGCCCAAATATCTGTTAACCAAACTTTCAGTAACAGTAATGTAGATTCAAACCTGGTGGGAAGCACCAAAAGCAGACAAACTGTCAAAGGAAGCTCCAAGAGGAGTGCAGCTGACAGTTCCATGCTTCTCCAGTGGCTCACCTAATTTTTAGAAGTTACTAAAATAAAAACCAGAATTCTGAGCTACTTCAATCACAAAGCTTGAGAGAGCATGAAAATCCTATGCTCGTTATGTTGGCATCAGTAACTCAGCATTCAGCAGCCCCTCACTGGAAATTTTGGTCTGGTTTGAGTTTTTTCTAGGAGAACCATACTAATGAAAATTTCTTGGTAAAAATCCACCTGGCAGTTGGAATTATATTCTTAAAGGGTAATGGTTCACCGAGATCTGACATAAGCATTGATAAGTTTTCATTTAAAAATTAAACTAATTAAGGATCTTCCCCATGAATTTTGCATCCTGGTGGATCATTGCTGCTACGTTGCTTACCTTCCTTTCTACCACAGGACCTCCATTGCATTTCGCTGTCATCCCTGGTGCATGCCCCTGATATCTATTTGACACAGAGTATTTGATCTAAAGTATTGCTTTGGATGCTAGATAAGAAGTAGGAAAATCTGGACCCAACCTACAAAACTCTTAACACTGCAAATTTTTTTTGCCTCTCAAATCTTGTTGAGGAATGAGGAGACAGGCTGTTCCAGAAGTGCAGTTTCTCTTTCTAGAGCTGGCCTGCTCAAATGTGCCTTTCCCCCGTGTCTTTATGAACAACATTGCTGCATATGCACTACTTCTTGGCCCTGGGTAAGTAGGAATGTTCATAAATATTTGTCAACTGACATTATATGCTTTATGTATGTCTTGCACTTGATTTTTCATTTGTATCTGAGTCTGCAGTTTTGTGCCACTCTAGATGTTGATAGATTCTTCTTACAGTGATTTAGATCAAGTGATTTATTAAGTCAATCAGATCACAAAACGAAATTAACAGGTGGACTCTTTATTGCAAATATCACTCATCGTGAAAAGCACTTTATTTCTATTGGAAGATGCTTCTTGACCAATCCCAGATTTTCACGTAATTATATGATAAGCACTAGGATTTCCTCGGCTCAGGCAGTGTGTATTTCAGTGAGGAATTAATGCCTTTTTAAGCCACAATTTCAGTATCAGTGACCTCTAAAGGAGGTGAAGATACCATCATAGCATCATAGATTATCTGAAAGCCTCTTTCTTGAAACTGAGCATGTTCACAGGCTGAACATGACACTGCTGCTCCATAGCAACCTAAGGGTGGGGAGAAGCACTGTGTTTATCCAGGCTGCAGCCTCTGGAGACTGTAGGATTCACTGTGCACAGAGGTCTAGTCCCACCCTCATCTCCCAGTCTGTGGGTCCTACATTTCTCAGCTGTGCCGGGCAGATGTAGGCTGAAGATTTCCCCCCCAGCCGCCATTACTATGACCGCTGCAGAAAGGTCAGGGGATTGATGGGACTCTTAAAGCTCCTGGAGGTGATTCTGTCATGAGGATACTGAGACACAGCCCTCCACTGGCAATCATAGAGTACTCTGGAGGGTGGACTGGATCTTCAAGTTTTTTCAGCTTTGCTCACTATTTGCCAGCTCCTGCCTCCAATCTTTTCCCCCTTCCCCTTCTCCCAAGTCAGTTATAATGTCACTGGCCGTATACCAGGAAGCCTTCTTTCCCTGGAAGGGAATGTGAAGAGTTTTTCCATCAGCAGCCTAGTCTTCTGAGATGGCTTTCATGGGCTAACACCAAACTAGCCTCTTGGCTCTAGCTCACATAGTTATAGGCTGTGATCTTTCCAAGTCAGGGAAATTTAAAAGTACAAAACTGTGTCCAGGGGTTCTCTTACTGAGCCATTGCAGTTTAGCGAGAATGGAGAATCACTCCACAGGCCTGATGTTGCCCCATTTCCTGTGGACTATGGTACTTCTCAAGACAGTCATTCCACCAAGCCTATGTCTGATTAATAGGAGGAGAAACAACATTCACCACTGAAGACTCACAGACTGCTGGCTCATGCTGTCTAAGATCCCTGTATTTTCAAAGAAAAACTTAAATAGAGAGACAATCAATCAAAAAAGAGGGGGAGGAAAATGACTTGAATTTCATCCTTTTCATGTCAGATACAATCATGATGTCTCAGTAATTAGCTTTGCCTGAGATGATGATCACTCATTTTAGGAGTATATAAAATCTATGAGTTGCAATGTGAGGCAACCTGCAAGTCTTCATGCATCCTTCCAGAGTTCTCTCTGTACTCTTATATCTCTCTGTAAATCGTACCTCCTCTCTTAGGGAAAGGCTCACCAGAGCTTATCAGATTCAATTACTGCTGTTTCATATCAATGTTCTCATGTGAAACCAGAATACAATTAAGCCAAGACTACCTCCATACCCCCAAACAATTACAAATGCTGATGATTCACCAGTTATTCATGCCAAACCAGTATTTTTCAGTATTTTACAGTTCATGAGTGAAACATTTCAGCATGTTCAGGCTGAAATCACTGGCATGCCAGGAGGCAACTAGTGGAGAAGAAGACTGCACTGGGATGGGTGGCATATTCAGCAGCTGTCATGCAATCCCATATAGTTTATGGACACTTACCTTTTCCAGTAGGTTTGGGCGTGAGGGGATAATAAACATTATGTTTGTTTTCAAGGAAATTTAGATGATAAAGCTAATCCCATCCATTGCCTTGCTGCCACTGGAAGAGGGACATGCTTTGCCTTTCCACTCTCCCTGTCGGAACTTGGGTCCTGCCTGCTGCTGTGACCCCTGCCCAGCCATGCCCGTCCCCACAGCTCAGAGGGTGCCCAAGGGCCCTGCAAGGCAATGCACTTCTGTAAGGCTCTGATCGAGCTGGCACAGGTGAGGAAGCAGGCAGAGCCATTGTGTCAGCCCCCCTCAAACCCATCACTGTCAGCAGCTGCAGAGGACTGCAGCACACCAGGTGGAGCAGCCCTTTGGTATATAAATAGAGGTCAGGGTTGGTAGTGCTGAAAATGTGAAGGAGGACTGCAATAAATGTTGAGGCTGACAGTCACCCTTTGTCTCTCTAAGACCTGAGCTCACTACCTGTGGGAAGTAATTCACATGCTCTGCTATGTGTTTGTTCTGGTGAGGAGCAACCCAGTGCTATCAAATTTAAGGGGGCAGAATACAAAGACCCATTGTCGGTGTCCTGGGTTCTAAGCAAGCACCATCTCATCCCAAGTATGTTCTGTTGCCATGAAGTTTGGTCTCCGTGAACAGTTGTAATGAGACCTACCCTTTATCTCTGTTTCCATCAGATGTAATTTTTCAATACACATACAATGAAAAGTTATGTGCTGGAGTTTAACCCCCTTTTTTTTCTGGTGAATTGAATTCACTATGCATGATAACCCATTTGTTTATGCTTGAGAACAAAGACAGCTAATAAGCTTTGCTGTCACCTTTAATAAATGGTTTCACAAGATAATAACTCCATGTGACTACGCCCAAGGGCCAACAACATTTTTAAAGCTTCTCTGCGTTTCAAGAAAAAGTCAAACCATAACAGCCAGCAACAATCTGGGAGAACTGATATTTTGGTTACAAGTGAAAAGGGGACCTATAGGGAGAGAACCTTTAGGCAGATATCCCACCCCAAAAAAGGTTGTACACCAGGAAGTCTTTTCTTAGCTTGGTGGAAGGCAAGGCTGGAAGTGGGGCCTTATCAGGAGCATATGTTCCAGCTCAACCACCTTGAAAAACCTTGAGTTTGATTGCAGATTAATTTAGTCATAGTCCGTTTGAGCTGACTTGAGATCTCTTCTGAAAGGGCAGCTCTTGCTCCCTTGTCTTGTTGCTCTGTGCCTGTTGTTGCCTGATGTTGGCACCAGCACTGATGTATTGACTGTTCCCACTCACTGATAGATCCCAAAATCAGTCTGCAATGAAAAAAGCCAACTTTTTTGGTTGGATCTGAACATCCTGGTGTCACAGGATCACCAGTCACAACTCAAGGGAGAAGGTAGAAACCTGCGGTCAGAGGAGCAGGAGAGGGAGATATCCCCTCAGCAGTTGGTTCCAGTTAGATCAGTGTAAACCAATTTGTGAAACCTCAAGTGATTGCCTGCTTCATGGAGAGAACCTGAGGGACCTAGCAGGTATGTTTGTATTATGCTTTGATAAATACAGCGACACCTTTCCTTAAATTCTCTATGGGGATGAAATAATTTTGTCTTTTACTTTTTCCATTATGTTTTTCTGGCCTTAACAGTGCTTTTGTGTGCCTAGCAAAGCACAGGTCTCTGGGGACCAGTAAGATTGGGGTGTGAAACTGTCAAACCTCACTCCCCTGCCCCACCACTTAATACAAAATGTGGGAATCCAGGATGATCACAAGCCTCCTCTGCTGAGAGGGTCTCGTGGTTTTACCCCAGTGAGCAGCTCAGCACCATGCAGCCATTCTCTCACTAACCCCACAGCGGGATGGGGGAGAGACTTGGAGGAGTGAAAGCTAGAAAACTTGCAAGTTGACATACAGGCCATTCAATAGGGAAAGCAAAAGCTGCATGCACAAAGGAATTCATTCACCCCTTCCCATGGGCAGGCAGGTGTTCAGCCATCCCCAGGAAAGTAGGGCTCTAGCACATGTAATGGTGACTTGGAAAGACAAATGCCATCACACTGGACATCCACCACTCCTTCCTTCTTTCCCCCAGTTTTATGTGCTGAGCATGATGTCATGAGGTATGTAATATTCCTTTGGTCGGTTGGGGTCAGCTGTCCCAGCTTCTTGTGCACCCCCAGCCTCCTTGCTGGTGGGGCAGTGTGTCCCAACAAAAAAGGCCTTGGCGCTGTGTTGGCACTGCTCAGCAGTAACAAAAACATGTCTGTTTTATCAGAACTGTTTTCATTGCAAATCCAAACCATCGCTACTAGTAGCTACCAAACTAGCTACTATGAAGAAAAATAACTCTGTCTCAGGCAAAATTAGCAGAGCAGCAAGGACAAGTTTCTTGAAGACCTTGTAGCACAGGGTGTTAGTTTGGGAAAAATACATCCCACCAGTAAGTGGCCTCCTAGGATTGTGAAGAGGTCATATGAGTCACAGGTATCTCTGAAACTCCTACATCCATGCTGCCTAGAAGGGTATGTAGAGCCTATGCTGTTTGGAGAGGAAGGGAGGAAAGGGAATCAAACCTACTGATGGGTGGTTTTGGGTGTTTGGGGTATTTTTTGGGGGTGGGAGTGTCTATCACTAACATGAAGAGATGTGTTCTTAGTGGTGGAACTTAATTAAGCTAAGGAGAAATTGCAAAGGTGAATTTTGGGAATTCTTGACCGTGCAGCTTGTCCTTCTGAAGGGCTCTTGTGTAGCTGGAGGTGTTCAGGCTGCAAAGCTGAAAGATGCTCACTGTGCTGCAGTTTCGAGCAGAACTAGAAACCATTATAACTGTAATGATTGAAATTACAGTGTGATGCATCTAATACTTTTGAACTCTGGATGCTGCATTTGCATATTAATATCTGAGAACAATTACCTCATGTCTCCTAAGGGATGTGGTTGAATCCCCATCACTGAGCACCAGTAGGGCCTGATTTTCAGAGGTAGTAAGCAGTCACCTGTCCCATGAAAAACCAAGTAGGAAAAAATCCTGCAGATAACAATCTGATAGCAGCTGAGGGATAGAATAGGTGTGACCCATTACATTTCTTTCCATTTCAAAGTTTTATGATTTGGCTGTATGTGTTCACTGATATGCTAGTTAAAATAATAAAATAAAAAAATACTGCGTGATCAACCCACACAGCTCCATTCCTCAGTTAGTTCCCACACCTTCATTCCCCAACCCTTTCAAAGGGCTTGGTTGAAAAGAAAAAACAACCACCCAAAGAAACCTCAAGTGGATTGGCTCATCACAACACTGCGAGGGCTTGGTTACAGACAATTAATTTATTTGGTCTTAGAGAATTCCCTGGGTTTACACATATGTCCAAAGGACCAAGGCAGAATAAAGCATCTACTACCTAACACTGACATGTTTGGGTTCAGGTGTGATGCACTTGTTCTGCATATGCCTTTTCAACAGCAAGGGTGCAGGGCTTGGGTGTAGTCATAGTGATGCTTCTCTGGATCAGGCAGTAGAAAAAAGAAAGATGGAAGCTGATCTGTGAGGAGTAAAAGATGCTACTTGCTTCCAGTAAAAGTCAGGAAAGAAAATATGACTCTTGGTCAGATGTTTGTTGGGTCGGGTTTTTTTTTAGAGCAAGATAACTACAAGTATCCTTTCAATCTAGCCTTATGTAGGGAGCTCAGGGTAGCAAGAGGTCTATACAGCTAGACACTGCAGTAACGGCGCCCATCCTTCTATGCTTGCCATGTTCTGGTGAAAAAGGATGCAAGTGCACTGAGATGCCTTGCAATGGAAAGGGAGAGCACTGAAAGAGTTAAAGTTTTACTATTTCAAGGTGTTCTTGAGTATGTTATTTTCTATCTATAAAATACAATAAAACATAAATCATAAATATGACCTAGATCATTACCTGTATGTGAAAAGTACACATGTGATCATGCAGGAGTGGTTTCCCAGAAAAAGCCAATTATCTAACTATGAAGTCCAAACTCGTTAATCACTCCAGCATGTGTCCTCTCATTTTCTCATCAACAATGTCTGATTTGTTTGTTTTTTCCCCAGCTGTTGTCTTAAGATAATCAAGCTGGAGGTTTCATTCTTTTTCCTTTAGTGCACTTACAAATGTGTTTCTCCTAAATAGATCCCGCTTTTCTGAAGCGGGGTAGTATCCTCATAGCTCCATGGAGTGCTATGTGGTTACTTATTAAGGGACCTGTTACGTGTGTGGGAACACAAAATGTGCTGTGTTGGTTTTGATCACTGGGAGGGGTCTTGCAGCAGACGGTTCCTGTTCAGCACCGTGCACACAGACACAAATCTTTCTCCGCGCCTCAAGTGATTGCAGCTGAAGCACTGCACACGCAAAACTGACTTACCACAAATGTATTATGCGTGAGATGTGAGAGATCCAGCTGCAATACCTAGTGTCATGAAGTTGATTCTGGAGTGTGGTATGCTTGAAAAGATTATTTCTACAATGCCTCGAAACTGAAACAGAGTAATGTTTTTCTATTTATATTATACACCTTTATTTTCTACAGTAATATGAAGAAGTAGTTTGCCAAAGGGAGCCAATATAATCCACAGACGAGACCGCTGAGCTAGTGATCTCAGGAGTTGTTTGCTCATAAACCTTTAACTCTACTTTGGGCTTGTCAAGTTTTATTTCACTGTGCAGAAATTGTAGCTCGAGTACTAACTACCAAAAGTATATAGCACAGCTTTTAAACTGTGATACATTTAGCATGGTGTGGAAGAATAAAATTGATACTAATAAGTTATCCTTGATATGTGTCCCAGGGAAAAACAGAAAAGAAATATCAGTCATCTTGCATGAATCACAACACTTTTTTTTTTTCTAGAAGGGTTGCTTACAAATAAACAAGCCCAGCGATGATTTATCACTTCTAAGGTTTTAACATTATATTTAATTTTAATTATCTTGAAAGTGTTTTTAAAAATTATTAGAAATTTTAAAAATAAGATGTGTTTTTCAGTTTGGAATAGATTTTTTTCTTTTTCAGGTTTTTCACCATCCCAATGTGATGAGTAAGGATTTTGAACTTTTGAAACTTTCCCACAGGAAACGTAGTTGGACTTCTGATCAGAGTGCCCACAGGAATTAACATCAGCAAAAAAAGAAATGAGACTTCAGACTGGAAAGGTAAAAGAATATGAGTTAGATGTTTCACATCAGCTGGTCTTTTTGAAATCCATTTAAAATTGCTTGGGAAGGTGGCTGAGGCAATCTTTGGAGTTGTTAACGGTAACGTTCAGAAAAGCAAAGCAGAGATCTGGTAAACAGAAAAATAGAAAGACAGAAACTACACTTCAAAATGGAGTGGTGAGGTCATGATGACCAAAGCAAATCTAGGTCAGGAAGTGTTACTTCAGCTTCTCAGAAGCTATTGGTACAAATAATCGATCTGTTTTCAAAACATCTACAAAGGCCACAATGGGTTTCCAAGCACCTTTCCAACCAATTTTATAGTGTCGGCATGACAAGCTGGTGTTGGGAACAGGATAGAAATGTGCCAGGCTTAATGTGCTGGGCTTTCCAGTTAATACTACTTCATAGGAAACTTTCACTGACATTCTAGACAGACAAAAGCAAGATCAATGGCTCAATATGTTGCACAAATATGCAACAGTTGCACAAATGTGAGATCACAAACTTATTGGCGGGCTGTTTTGCAGAAAAAAGGCATGTAATGTTGCAGCAGATCACAGGTTCAGCATGAGTTGGCGGTGCTATGGTGTTATGAGAAAACAGATGAGAACATATAAATAGGTGTGAGAACTGTGAGATAACAGCACTGCCCTTCCAACATACTCAGCGGCGAGACTAGATATAGATAGCTAACAATATCATGTCCACCTTTGGACGCTGGATTTAAAAAAACAAAACAAAACCAGTTGCCTGGTAATGTAGGAAAAAGGGCTAGAGATCTAGCAGACATGTTTTATGAGGAAAGATTAGAAAATTATATTACAGGAAGATGATAACAGTTTTCAAACATGTAAAAAATTGCCAGAAAGGAGATAAACCTTTCCCCGTTTCCAGTGAGACACAATGTAAAACAACAAGCCTAAACCATAGCAAACAAAATTCAACTTAGATGTACACAAGAGATTTCTAATGGTACAAAGAGGAATCCCAACAATATACATTTATTTATATGAACAAGTTTGAACAACATCTTTGGGGAATAACATAAGTACAGCTGGTCTTTCCTTTGGGTGTTGGATGGACTGTCACAATCTTAGATCTCTTCCAGCTTGGCTTTTTATGACTCTGCAATATGTCTTTGTGAGTCATGTAGGCTTTGATGAAACAAGAATGTCTGCTTGGAATTTTTTTTTTTTTCAGAAATTGTTTTTCAAAATTATTTGGCCAAGATGTGTGCATTGACAGTTCACAGAGCTGCCTTTGTTAGCATTTCACTTTGTTTCTATGTTCTGCAAGAAATTATTGGTATTTCTGGGATAGAAGAGGAGCATGCAGATATAAAAATTATTAAAAAATTAATTTATATAAAATTTAAAATAGAATACGTACAAAATTTAAACTGGCCACGGAGGATGGGGGGGGAGAACAGATCGCAATGACCTACTCTGAGCTATGTTTGAGCCTCACCTATCTAACCTGTTAGGTAATTGTTTACTGTGTACTGTTTCCCTGCAGGTGAGTGATAAAGCAAGTTCAAGTTTTAAAAGGTATTAAAAGAGGTTGTTGATGTCATTAGATTGTGGGCAGCGTTAACCTAGATTGGTCTATACTTCTAACACTGGCAACATCATGTGTTGCAAATAACTGCCCTTCTATCTACCAAAAGATAAGACAAAAATTTTCCTGTATGCACATAATACTTAGCCCAAAACCACCTTTCAAACCTGTCCTCGAAATACTGCTGTCAGAAACAGAAGTACAATAATCCTCTTTTATACACCATTTATACACAGAAAATAAAGTCAAGATCTACTTGTGGTTTTGAGATGCTTATGTACCTGTGTAGACTTGAGAAGCTGAAGCAACTTCCCCAAAGTCGTACAAACAGATCCTGAATGTGAATGCATCTGCGAGCTACGTGTAGCTGCCCAGCGCCGCGATTGTTCTTTCATTTCATTTGACTGTCACAAAGCACTAAACAGCCTGGTTCAGGTACTTTCATTACTAGTGAAATACTTTTGGTTTTGCTGAAAGTGCTAAAAAAAAAAAAGGTTGATTATTTATGTTTCTTTGTTTTTTAAAAAAAATCTTATGAAAACTTGCCAGTCCATGAAAAATGGACTGTGGCAAATGAACCGGGCAATATTTGAGCATAATAACAATAATAATAATACACCTGAAAAATGCAAAGTAACACAGACATTTCTGGTTTGACAGAAAAGCCCATCCATCCAATAATTCAGCCTGCCAAATTGGCTCTTTTTTCATGGAAAATTACATATTTTAGCCAATCCCATTTTTCTTGTTGAAAGGGAGACAAAGGAGTCCCAGTGTAAGGTGGATGTGTGGAAGAAACAGTTTCAAAAGAAACAGATCAAGTTAAATAAGTTTTTTTCCTTTCACATGCCATGTATAGTTCATCTCTTTTGCAACACTCTTTCATTCTCTGGTTTCGTTCTCTAATTTCAATCTTCTGGTGAGTTCTCAATAAGTACTTAAAAAGGAAAGAAGCTGGGAAATTTTACCCAGCACTGAACTTCCAGACCATTATCAACAAAGCATCAAGAAAAGAAGACCTAGCTATCCAGAATACAACTTAGAAGAAAATACATTAACATCAATCTTCTAAGCTGAGTAATGCTTGGTATTTAGGAAGGTAGTTACAAAAGGCTGGCTGCAGCCTACTAAGACTAATCATCTGAGGATCATATGTAGTCAATGAAAGCTTTGTGTTTGCGTTTCGGTTTGGGACATGCAGGATATGCAATGCCTGTGTTGGGAGAGTCATCAGATAAACTCATTGTGGGTAAGTGGCACACTCTGCACAGTACTCCAGGAGAAGTAGAAAACCTATGCAAAATATATGCTGGCTCTGGTGTCAGACCAGATAAGTTTGCAGCAGCTATAGATAAGTTCTAACAACTGGTTTACTTAGCACTGCTTAGTTTTACTACTTAGGGAAAACCTCTCTCTACCTTGGTATTTGAAGAATTTCAGCACAAAATCAAGAAAAGAGAGGATGACCCAAGAGTTAACAAGATGGAAATGTCTTAATGAACTTTCCAGGCCACAGCAAAAAGGATTTTGGATATCTAGAATGACTTGGCACCTGGTACTGTCATCCTCAGGCACATGAAATTATGTGGGATTTGGGTGTGTCAGGAAGCAAGGACTGAGCCTCATGCTGCTATCTTCTAAGGATAACTTGCTCTCTTCCTGATGCCTACCTAATAGGAATCAGGATATGCCTAATCAGACCAAACAAAAGATGTAGAGATTAAACTGCACCATTAGTATGCAGTAATGAGATGACTGGAGAAGATCTCTCACATGCAACAGCTTCATTTCCATGCTTTAATGATTTGCTTCTTTATGAAGTCCACTTGAATCAGCATTTCATCCATGGAAATTAAATGTATGTAGAAGAACAGTTGGCATCTTGACCACAAGCTGAGCTATGGATGTGGATTTAAATACACAAGCCTACGGAGTTAGATATTACTAATGAATGAAACAGAGCAGAAAAAATGTTTGCATATGCTTACTCTTGCAAAAAATGTTACAGAAATCCTAAAAGGTAAATTAAGAGTAATTCAAAGATGCAAGAAAGTGGAGCAACCACCACATACAATTTCTCACAGCCCTGCTGTTTTAATTCACAGGTAGACTTGTAGATTGATTTCACCAGTGTAGGAAAGGTGGCAGAATTATCTGCTGATAATTATGATCCCCACAGTTTTAAGACACTGTTACTTGTTATCTGATACTCTAGGAAAGAAATTATAGCATGTGAATACCTTGTCCTCCCCCTGTTCCAGGCCAGAAACAGTCACAATATTTCGGCATTATATTTTTTATTATCTATATAATATATATCACATATATATTACACATAATTTCATTATAATTTTAAAATCAGCTCCTTTCTCAAACATCCTCAACCCCAGGAGACAAAAGAAGGGCTGGGGAGATGGTGGTCCTGCTAGGCACCACCTTTTTGCACCAGGGATGATAGCACTGCACTGGCACCATGCGGCAAAAAGTTTTAGTCATTCCTAACATGGGCTGTGAAGTGGACTGCTGCAGATGAAAGACTGTGTCCCAATTACTCACTGCTCAGCTATTCAGTACACCCAAGGTTTTCAATTTGTAGTAAAACCACATTTTGATTTTGATTCTCTAGAAGGAGGGCAGGTTGCTAACCATGACATGATAGGATTGCCTCTTGTCAAACCAAATAGTTCAGCTGTGTTTTGGGAGCTTTGTAAATTCACCGTGGCACAAAACCTGGAAACTTTTCCTGATCAGAGTTTTCATTCACATTTACAGTGGAGTCACCTGAAATCTAAGGAGTGATATGACTTTCCAGCATGGATTTCAGTTGAATTGTCAGTGAAATGAAGATATCAGGCAAAATAGTAATTAATAGTCATTTCAAGTTGATTATGAGAGAAATCTTCACAAACAGCGATTTGCATTCATACATGCTTCAAATTAATATTTGTTTAATTATGACCTGATAACAGATTTACTTTGCCGTTGTAAAGTGAAGTTGTAGAGGCGCATGGAGAATCAGTCATCAGACTGAGAAACCTTAAACCCTTCCCAGAAACTGACAAGAAGGGGTGCTCAGAAATGCCAGTATCTTTGATACTTGAACTCAAAGCAAACACCCTGAAATGAGCTTTTATATTTGAGATCTGAGCACCTCGCAACTGTCATCAGAGCACCCATCACCCATCAAACCTTGCCTGGCTGAGAGCAGCGTTCTTTATGGAGGGCAGATCTGCACATTTGCACGTTTGCACAGGTCAGGACAGGGGCTGTCCCGGGCCACGCAGGCAGTGCCAGGGCGAGGACGTTCCTGTGGCTTGTTTCGGTTAATCCGATACGTTTCTGTTCATTGTATGGAAGAATACAGACTGAAGCAAAAACCTGGCAGATGAGTGAAATTTATGAGGTAGTTCAAACTAGCAGTGGAAAAATTTTATAAATAAATGCAGGTGATCAACCATTTGAGAGGTTTTCACAAGAAAATGTCAGCAAACCACTGGTTTCTAAATGCCATGTGGAAAGATTTGACAAAGCCAGCGCAGGTCACTGGGGAGCTGCCCAGGAATAACACTTGTATCTCTGTGGCATTTCGGACGCCTCTGAACAAAATCCCAGGAGCATGTGAGTGCCATGGTGGAGGCTGGGTGCTTGCTGATTCCACAGGATTTGCTGCAGAGTCCCTGTAGGTCACATAAGCTGCTTCTCCTCCCTCGGCAGTGCTACAATTGCTTTTGAATCAGGTAGACAAAAATAGCTGGAGGCTTCTTTCCTCCGAGGTGGCTTGGTTTCTCTTGGTTTACAGGCTGTAGTCACACATGCTCTCAGCAGTGGCGGTGCACAAACTTTGTGCAGTAGGCATAGCTGATGGCTTTGGCATCTTGGTCCCTCATGTTTGAACTCAGTGTTTCCTTCCACATAAGTTGTGAAATGTATGGCTGGTCTGTTGGTGGCTGGTGGCGTAACCCAATGCTTAGCTTGGAATGTGGGTGCTCAGTTGAGCACCTGGGAGGTAAACCTTTGTCTGCTAGTAACCATCCCCTCTAGTTTCTGAATATGGAAAGGCAATTTTCTTTATATCTGTCATTTTCTTGTCTTTTCATGTTAGATATGTTGATGCTAGAGCAAACATTGAGGAGATGGTGAAGTTGCAAAAGGAGTAAGTTTACCTGAATAACTCCTGCAGTACAACTTTCAAACTCTCCCAAGTCAGCAACACTAGAAGGCTTTTTGCAAGATTTCCATGTGTCACATTAAAGGAGGTTTGGATTGATGTCTAAATTAGGATATTTACTGAATTAAGCAAAACCTTGGTTCTACCATGAACGTGTCATAGCATGAGTCCCAGCAGTGTGTGCTTGCTCAGCTATCTTCACTTTAGCACTTCACTCTCTTTTCCAATCACCAAGGGCCTAGCATATCAATCGAGGACTTAATCTTTTTTCTTAAGCATGTCAATGGTCAGTTACATTATTTGGACTCCAACCATGGGATTCAATGCTTTTTTTTCCACCTCTCCTCCCTCTAGGCCCTGCACTGGTGGCATGAACCAGAACACAAACTATGAAGATGAGGCTCTAGGGACTGTTGCCCCAGCCTCATGGCTTCCACTGAGGAGCACAGCCCAGAATGGAATTGTGCCACTTTATGCAGTGCAGTCGGGCCCCTCAGCAATGTGCACCCCATACATGACCCCCAAAAAAGAGCAGAAAAAGTGAGAGGGAAATCTGGTGATGCAGGTAAGAGCAGTGTTTTTAGGCAAAGCACTGTGCTGCACTCAGGTTCCTCCTGTGTTAGAGTCAGCAGGTTCAGCTCGGGTGCAGCTCAGGGCAGGGTGCAGCTCTGGGGTGTCCTAGGTCATTGTGCGTGGCCAGGCTGGGTGGTGGAAGCAGGCCAGCCACAAAGTTAGCACAGCCTCTCTGCTGAACCACCTGTGCGGTGCCCGGTGAGGCAGACGTGTCTGGGTGGTTTTACACTTGCTGCCCAGAGTTGATGTAGATCCTTAATTAGCAGGGTTAATCTCTTACATTGTTAGGTCGACCACTGCTCTAGGAGTGATGTTTCTGGTGTCTGGACTGGCTTGCACACTTTTGCAAGGTGCTTCCCTGCACTCTTGGCAGACCGACTGATCCATCTGATAGGACCTTTTGGCCCTGTAGCTGGAACAATGAAAGGCACATGGACCATTACTCCCCTAACTTGTCAATGTTGGCAACCCACATTGTAACAGAACATGTCAGCTGGGCATGTGGACGGACCTGACTTAGCTTTCATTTAGCCTGCTCAGGTACTGATGGCATTTGAACTGGGAGAATGTGGCCAACATCCAAACCTGCCTGGGAAATGAGGAAAACCCCATGACAATTAGCCCACATGGCACTCTGTGCAACCACAGCGAGACCTGCAAGCTCCAGGTGAAAGCAACCGTGGTCTATCTCCAATGTGCTGCCTGTTGTACACCCTCAGGGTGTGTCCCTGGTGTCCTTAGTGCTGCAAGGGACAGCTGAGGTGCTGGTGAGCCATCTGACTTCAACACCAGTGGCCAAAGCTCTGTGCAACCCCCTACAACTGCTCTCTAGATTTTCTCTGTGGTGCCACACTCTTCTTTAGCAGATTTCCTGCTCATGAGAAGGGGCACATCACACTGTTGTGAGCTGTATGGCAGCACATGTTAAGCCTCTGCTGGCTCACTGATTATTTGTGTGGGTGCGTCCCTTTTAGCTGCAGACAGAGCTGTGACAGTGGTCCTGCTGAAGGTCTCCAGAGAGGCGCTCCCAAACAATCAAGAATTTGATTTGATTCCTTTTGCCTTGGGGAGAAGTTGGGCAAGTCCCTTCCATGGAATTTCTGAGGGCCATGCAGCCTGGTGAGCTTATCTCTAAACTCCAAATTCCCAATACTTCAGCCGAATAGGCTGGTCCCCAAGTCTGTTTGGTTGACAACACAGTGCAGAGGCAGAGGGAGAACTGCTGGGCCTATTTCTGTGTTAATGAAGACAGACTGTACCCTATATTTCTTCTCTGTATTGACTTTATCAGATTGAAATCTGATGGGTCTGGTATATTTGCGAGAGCCTTGTGTGCATTGTTCTGCTGTTTGGTTTTGATAAAATGTGGTATTGTACTTGATGTTCTTTAGCTACGTCAAACCTTGCTTCATGGCTAATGCATGGCATCAGTCCATACCACAAGTTGTGCAACACTTTGCAGCAAAAATATTGATGCTTCTTGGGGATTAAGCGTGTTATTTCAGCGTGAGTTTAATGACAGAAGGGAAGGCAGAATTGGAGGAAGAATAATTTCACTGCAAAATGAATTTTGGCAAGTTGAGCATAAGGAAAAAGCCCCTCTTTCTTTACCATTCAAACATTATGCATTAATTTGTTTGTCCCAGTGGGTAATTTTTGTGAAGTCTCAAGAACTGGGACAGTTCAGGCCAGCATAAACTGTGCTATGTATCTCTCATCTGACAAAATTCCTATAATTCTGCTGAAATTAATGAGGTGATAGCAGAGGTGGGTTTAGTCCATTCTTCACAGAGCTGGACCTTGGATGTAACCACTCTGGGAAACTGAACACAACTAAAACTTGCAGTCTCTGTAGCTATTGCTGAATTAAACAGTGAAGACACACTCCTCACTTGATTGTTTACTCTAACCCTCACAACATCTCTGGCACATGTTTTGCCACTTTCTCAAGCAGTTCCAAACATGTTTTAGGACTAGCCACTCCCTGCTAACAGCTTGTGTAGGGTAAGGGAGTCTGATGGCCCAGGCACAGCAGGGTTTAGTTTGTTGGCACAGTCATAGTGGCAGGATCTACAAAGTAAGTGGGCTTCACAGTCCCAGGGAAGCAGGGATGGCAAAATCAGATGGCACTTGGGTGTCCCAGGCTGAAGAGGCTTCTTTTAGCTGAGCTTGCAGCTCTGGGCTTTTGGTCTTCATGGCAAGAACTTGAGATTTGTTTCTCTTGTGGAGTGCAAAGCTCCTTTCTGCCCTAGTCATGCCAAATTTATTCTGCTCCTTGTATTTCCTAGCTAAGGAGGCCCCTGTGCTCTGGAGGGCAAGGACCAATGCAGAGGGAAAATGGTCCTGCTGACAGGAACAATGAGGCCTCCATTTTTCTAGGTAGCAGCAAGATAATGCTCTCACATCGACCCTTTGGACTCTGATCCACGAGCTCTACCCACTGGGCTGCCACTCCTGTCTCCCAGGGATTATTGCCGTGCAATGGGGGCAACGACGAGGTGGCGTATCAGCTCTAGATAATAGGCTGATAAATGCACACAAACTGCTCTTTTGCTTTTGGTTTGCGTTACTCTGCAATGAAATGTGGTGGTGTGTGGTGGTGATTCATCACCCCTCAGCTGCAGCTAAAAAAAAAATTTCCAATTTCATTTCCTAAATAAATTCCTTGAGAATGATTCTGGCTTGCTTTTTTGTTTTATTTTTGTGTTGGTTTTAGTTTGTGATTTTTTTTTCCTCCACAAATCTCAGTCCCTGCTGGGACTGGCAGTTGCTACTCTGATATTAAGCACTATTACTATTAACCACAACAATAAAAGCAGCAGTGCATACCTACATGAGCCAGACGATGAGTTTATTAGATGCCACACTTTTTATCATGCAATGAAAATGCTGATGTCATTCAGCCTGAATGCATTGATTCTGGCTGAAAACTAGATCATTGGCTTTCTTCCAGAGTATTTCTGAATATCCACAGAATAGTTTTGGGGTCAGAGCGTTGCATGTCGGCCCAGACATGGTGTGTCCAGTTCCAGCAGGTCAAAGAGGGATGTTCCACTCTTACACAACAATTTCTTCCAGCGAGATCACTCCATCTCGCTCTAAAACCACCACTCATACATATTAGAGGAATCTCTACCCACTAGAGTTTGCATGTGGTGTTTTTGCTTATTAAATTCCCGAGTCCTCGGGTCATCATTTGCATTGTGTATCTAACTCCCTTGGGTTGACAATGTTGCAGTATGAAGACACTGAGGCTAATTGTTCTGCTATTACAGAAGCCTCTTGAAACAAAGCAGGTTTGGAGGATAATTCAGAGCAGGTGTTCAGTACCTGGAAAGTTCTGTTGTCCAAGTAACAGATGCCACATGAGGTTACTGACTCTGGTGTTAGTTTTATCAGACTGTAGATGTTTCAAGCCTTCATAAACAGAGGGGGAGCTTAGACAACCTCCATGCATATCTTCCATATCTAATGTTATGAGCATATAATTATTTTATGTTTTGCATAACTGTGCATGTTTTTCTGGAACAAGGTCTGCCTTTATTTTACTGATTATTTTCCAGCTCAGTACCTTTTGGGACGTAGATTCAAAACTGTGTTTAAGCACTGTGGGTAAGTTGTGTGGAGGAGATGAAGGAAAGAAACTCTGCAAAGTCCAGTCTTTTCATGTGTTAATACTTTTTTTTTGGTAGGATATTGTAAAGCACCCTACAGAATTTAAAGGCATGTTGTTGCTGTAGCAGAGCTTCATAGATTTTTTTTTAATGTTTCTTCAGAAAGGTTACAGAAAGGTTACAGTTTCTACAGAAAGCATTCTACAGAATTTGCAGGAAGAGAATGATAATATTCATCTTTATTACGACTACTTGCCCCCAGGCTGTAGCAAGAGAAAGAAAAACTTTAGCCAGTGAGAGAAAGTTTAACATCCCATTGAAGATTCCTCGCAAAATCTGTCCTTTTCCTTCAGCTGCTGCTGTTAATTGGTGGGAAAGCAAAGCAAGCAAGGCTGTGGTGGAATCAGATATAGCAGCAACCTTATAAAAAGCCAATGCATTTTAAAATGTAACTTCTATATTCATATGACATAAAGGATTTTTAAATATAAGCTTTGATTTGTTCCAGGAAACTTAGTAATTGCAATTGAAATGAACAAATCTAGGAATGCCAGAACTATTACTATACATTTTTCATTAAATACTGAAGCAAGATGAAAAATAATTACAGAAGTTAATATTAAGGGGGTTTAGGAGGACTTTTTTTTGCTTGCATATGTTAAAAATATATTTTTCTTCTTCAAGAAAATACGAGCAACATAGGACAAAGGAAAACCTAGGTATGATGTGGCAATTCCAAAACAGATCCTGTAGAAGTTGTGCCAGGATTTTATCCTGAAAGAAAAGCTGGAATATCCATGTTAAAGCTAGTCTGTGAAATTTGGTGTTGGATTCAGATGGACATTCCAGGAAAATTACTTCCACATATTACCTTGAATACTTCAACTACAAATGCATTGGCAACTGTAGCAACATCCAATTACAGCATTTGATAGTCAAGCAACATTATTTTATGGAAATTAGCTTTGATAGCAATTCCTTAGTATTTATTTTAGGTTTACTTTAAAGTATAAATAATAAAAATAAAGCATGCACATAATGTCATAACTTGTAACAATGATGTATATTTACATCCTGTGCCTCATCAATGTAAAAGCAACCAACAGCCAAGAAAAATAGTCATACTTAGCAGCAGAATGGGTAGGGGAAATATAAAAATAAAATAAAATTTAACAACCCCCCCAAATCACGTGGAAATTAACATTTATCTCTCTGCCTTGATGTTCAGGTGAATAAATAAGAATTACTTTCTGCCTTTTTTTCATTAGCAGATTGTTTTGTAGAATTATATATGTTTGGTTCATTAACAAACTGAGTAGTAATTAAGGATTTCCGAGGTGCTGTGCAATGACCTGGTAATTCATAGAATTGTAGTTTAACCCCCACGTATACATGCTTGCAGTGCAGTCAGTGTTAGCAGCTAACTGCCGGAGTAAATGGGCTGCAATTACTGCATGGGAAGAGCTAATGAAGAGTTGCTGGAACACTCTACAGTCATCGTTTAGTGTACTACTCATTTACATATCTGTGAGGAGCTTTCAGCCTATTCAGAGGATAATTCTGTGGGTCATTTCTCTTTTTTAAAGGCTGTCTAATTCAGTATTCCTTACCTGATAGAGTTAATCTCCTTAAAAATACATGGTAAGAATTTGTAGAAATTATAACTGTGTAATGCTTTTGGAATATGCATTTATATTGCACACATCAGTGCCTACTTTCTAAATGCCAGTTAGAAAATATATGCACATATATATATGTGAATGGGTGCATTTAATCATGTTTTTAAGAAAGTTTTTAGAAAGGAAGGCATTAAAATATTTATGCTAGTTTTAGGAGCAGGATAAAGTTAGGTTTCTTAATAAATAGCTTGTTTTCTTTCCAGAGGTTATGAATCACATTTTGTTTTTTAACTACCTAGGAGTAGTTAATGAATAATCAGTCATGCAAAGATGTCACACTTGGTTAAATAGCTTAGCCCTGCTTTTACTGCTTCAGCCTTTTATATCTTTAATTACCTTTATTTAGCTGATATAAATCACCCTAGAACACATGCTGTCCTAAGCAACCCTATTTCTGTACCTATTCTGCAAAGTATGGATTAAGCTTCTGGCTGAAAGTGCAAAACACAACTGTATCTCTTCTTCTTGAGCGTGGTTATGGAAATCTTTCCCGTGCTTAATCCTTTTATCTAGAAAGAATTCATTCATTCTCACCATGCTCCTTCTTAGATGTATTTCACTGCATTGGTATTCTTGCTCAGTTGTCTTCTCATGTAGGTACACACGTTTTTGTTCTATGCAAAGACCCTCATAAGAATATGCCCCCTTTTCCAGCACCTTCCCTGTTAGAACAAACGTCCTTGTACACGCAGCTTAAAATGCGTTAATGAATACTTGTCCCCTGTTTGCAGTCGGAGCTGAAGTCCTCGGTACCTAAAGAGTTTTGACTCCAAAACTACCCCACACAGCCAGTCCCCAGCTGACAGTAAGATACTATGTATTTAAGAAAGCAATTCACGCAGGAGTTTGATAACTTTGAACATAAACAACATTACTGTCATAGTAAATGCCTGGAAAAGCCACTTGGCAACCTAACCTACTCAATTGGGTAGCTGTAATGAAAAAGTGATGATGGGTTAAAGCCATAGTAACTAGAAAAGCCAGTCGGTGGCTGCCAAAAACACTCTCATGCTAATGTGAATGTCACTTTCCATTTATTTTCTCCTAATCTATCTGTCACAGTGGGCAGACAGATTTGCTATAATGTCTAGTGTCTGCAGATTAAATGTGATTAATTCTCCAAAATGAAAGGAGTGCCTCTTCATGCAAAAAGTTAATTAGGCTCTAAAAATTGTCTTGCAAATCTCCAAAGGAAAGACAGGCAAAAAACAAAGGCTGTAGAGTACCTAGATTATTTCAGGATGTACTTAGATCTATTACTTCAAATACTGTCCTCTTTTTTTGAATATGTTTTAACTTCTGTTCAAGGACTACAGCTGATTATATATCTATGTAGGCACGTATGCTAATGTCTGTAGCTGAGAAGATGAAGTTGGGTGTCCTGTATTTCTGATTCTGTAACAGGCTTGTGACCAAGGACAAGGTGTTTCATGTTTCTGTGTTTTGGAGTAACTATACGTGAAGATTCAGATAAGCTTTCACTCTCACTTCTTCCCTGTCCCCTTGAGCTTTCATCCTGTTTTCAAACTTTTCCCTTGAAACTTCCAGCTCATGAGTAATGTATCTATAAAAAAATCTACAAAAACAATACCTACAGTGAAAATATCAACTAAGGGAGAGCAGCATAATGTCAAACACATCAACAAGTCATTAGCACCCTAAGTTTCTGATGCATCATCTGACATCAGCAATGCCTGCAATCAGACTGGCAGAGGCTGCTGATCTGGCTGGTCTTGCTTTTTCAAATTCCTATTTGCATGTTCACTGCCAGCTGTACAAAACTGATACACCTTTTTGATGAAACAAAGGAAATATTATTGGACAGGCTGCTGATAACAATATGTTGCTATTTGCATATCTAAATGCTGGCTTGTGATTAAGTGCTGTAGGCCTGGGAATGGGTGGTTTTCTGTTAGAGTGACTCAGACTGTGTCTTTACCTAGTATGGGAGCTTTAGTGAATAATAATTGCCAAGTATCCTCCCATTGTATGTACACAGAAAGGTAGGAGCCACTCTTTCCAGTCCTGGGAAACCTTCTTCATTCAGTGCATATAGGAAAAAGCGAGCTATTGCTCTTAAATGATTTTTTAATTGGTGTTCCATGAAAACATTGATAACTTCTATTACAGAAAGTTCCACGAAATATTCACAAAGGTTTTTACCAGGTTTGGAGTTTCTGACACACAAAAATCGTTAAGACTTATGACCCCCTTGAGTCTGCTACATTGATTTTTCTAATTCAAATATGTCATCTTTTCCAGGACTCAGACAATGCAGCTAACAAAATCATTTGTGCCCCAGTCTTAGTTTACCTCTTTGGTCAGAATCTGGTTCCAATGCTTTCCTCTCCTTTCTTTACCTACCTACTTGCCTTATCTGCCTTTTATAGCACTGCCCCTCTACCTTTTTAGTGATAAATATCAGTGTTCCTTCCAGCTTCCCTCCTCCAGTTCCTGTTATGCTTCCAGCATTTGATCTATTTTGCTAACGAGTTGATAGAGCTTCTCTCTTGCATATTATACTGGGTAGACCAGTGCTAACAACGCAGGGCAAAGGTTCTATCCACCTACTGCTTATTTATTCCCTCCAAACTAAAGCGTCACTTGGTCGTCAGCCTGGATAGAACAGCTCCAGGTATCCACCCTTTGAAGGGAAAATCCCAGGTAAAAATCAAAATGCCACAAACTCTTTGTGACCTGTTCCTTGTATAGCAGGTGTTTCTGACACTGGAACTTCAGGTGGTTTTTGCACTGCTCCAGGCTTTGGAGATGGTCCAAAGCTGTTTGTGGAAGACCCTGGTGAGACGTAGCTGCATGTTGCACACAACGAGCCATCATGTCACTTGTCCAGAGTCTGAACTCCATCATTTTCTAAAATCAAAGGGTACTTCTTTCCAAGTCCTCTGATAGATGAAGACCTTTCTCAAGACATTACAGCTCTCCACCCACAGAATAAATTAATCTGGAAAAATGGAGGCAGTGAGGCATGAGAGAAAACTCTCCTGCCCCTACATTTAGCTGAGGAGCAGGTGCTCCTTTCGCTGTGCATGGGAGCTTGTGGCACTGGGACCTGGTGGTGATTTGCAGGAGGCAACATGTATGTGGGTTTCACTCTGCTGGGAATTTGCATGCCTATAGCAGTGTCTGTAATCAGATGCATAGGCTCAGAAGCTCCCTCCCTTACAGTTTGTATGTACATGATTTATCTCTGGCAACACTGTCCAAGTAGTGATGTTATTAAGGAATCCTGGGACACTGTGGGTTGTGCTTATGGTGAAGAATAGTGAGCCATGGAGGTGATGCACCTGGGACTTTTTAGGAAGAACAAGAAGCAAGAGAGAAAGGGATAAAAAAGGAAAGGGGATAAAGCAGCCATGTACAAATACGCAAATGAGTGGCTGGACCTTCTCCTCTGTGTTTGTAGTTCATGCAACACACAGAATTTTCCACTGCTCACAGTAAGGGCAGCAGGGTAATTTGGAAAAGTCACTATGTGAGCACTTCTACAGATAACCCTACAAAGAAGTGAGAGTACTAGGCATTTGATGGGCATGTCTGTTTAGTAGTGCCATCTTAAAGAGATGAGAGAGAGGGAACTACTGCACAGGGGTGGTTGTGAAGCAGATGATAGCTCTAACTGTGGAGTGAGCTCCAGGCTCCTTCAGTGTGTGTGTGTGCGTGCTGAAAGCTAAAGGGTGCTGAGAGCCAAGTACTCCTAAATTCTCCTCTCTGCTGTGATCCAAAGCAGGTCATTTCCATGGTGCCCTGCAGGTGCCCCTCTGCTAGGGCTGTGGGAACAGCTGGAAAGGTGTTTTCAGAGCTCTGCAGAGGGCAATCC
Organism: Gallinula chloropus; assembly: GCF_964237585.1. Lineage (NCBI taxonomy): Eukaryota > Metazoa > Chordata > Aves > Gruiformes > Rallidae > Gallinula > Gallinula chloropus. The sequence goes on along the minus strand of NC_140088.1, from coordinate 19,589,615 downwards.
TACAGGCAGCAGCGTAGGTGCACCCATCCTCTTCCTGGAGGGTAGGGTATGACAGTCTGACCTGGTCTGCAGGCAAGATTGAGCGGGTGATAATGCCCTCTAGTGACTTCCCAAAGAGGAAGTAGGATGGTGCAACCAAAAAGAGACTGTTTTGATCTAGCATAAGACATATGATAATAAAGAATTCAGGTCCTCAGTCTTTATTTTCCCCCGTCTGATTAAATGCAATTAATGTATTTATTGCTGGCAGCATAATAAATTGCTACAACCTAACAAGAGCTTTGTGAAAGACTGGGCTTGATACACTTTGAGTTTTATGTCTCAAGCCTTTTTGTTAAAGAATTCTCTATTAGAGTAGGGTTTGCATAAAAGAAAATGCACAGCTCTACTAGTACTCTTTAAATAAGGAAAGGTCTACATTTTCATACAAACCTGCTGGGTTATAATATGTCTGTTTCCATGCCATGGGAATACTTGAATTTCAGGTTAAAAATATAGTAACTAGATTTATTCTCTGCATTCAATCAGTGGAGCTTATTTAACTTTTTAGAATGTCTTCATAACTTATTTTTTTCAGCTGAGTTAGGGGGTATTTGGATCAGACATTTTAAAGGAATAGTGTTTGGGTTAGTCATGTAGGCAGTGTTTTCTGAATGGAGATGATGAGTCATTTGTGAGGAGGGAAAGAGCTGTGTCTATAAAAGGTCAACAATTATCAGGTTTTCATTCAAAGGAGCTCTGATCCATTCACCCCCCTCTCTTTGCTATCCACTTAGCTTTTCATGAACTCATCCAATCTGCAAAGACCATCTTTGTTGCCACCACCCTACATCTTCAGTGGATTTTATGTGTTCCCAGAATGCATGAAAATGGCCAAACATACAGTAAACATTGGTATTGTTTGCCTCACTCCTTGTGTCTTCAAATATTTAGCCTTCAAAACTTCTAGGCAAGGACTGTCCTCCTGCTAAACAGGTCATACCCAGCCCAGTGTGGTCCTCAGCCATGGCTGTAGCCTCTAGATCAACACCATACCAGTGGGTGGTGGATGAGTTTGTGAGGGCTGCATGAAAAGCCTATGAGCAATGTGAGGAGCAGGTAGTATTGGAAGTGGGAGAGGTGAGAAGGGATGAAAAAGGGGAAGGAACACAGAAGAGAACAGAGGCAAAAAATTGGAAAATGAAGGGAAAAGAGGGAGATACATTTGTCTTCCAATACAGCCACGATCTTTGTATCTCAATACTTCTCCCAAGAGCTGGGAAGCAGAGCCACCACATTTACAAGAGGTGAACATTAAAGGAGAAGAGAGAAACAGAACAAAGAAAAGCGTGTTGGAAATGGGGCAGACAAAACCCAGGTATGTGTCACAAGATACCCAGTCATTTTATCTTTGCTGTCACTTGCCAAGTGACCATCTGAAATAATCAGAGGGTATTAATTAGGTGAGCAACAAGAATTCAGTGGGTGGAAAAGTGGGACAATCTGCTTATATTATACATGTCAGCACATATGACCTCTCTGCTAATGCAAGGCATCTGTTTTGCTAGTCCTGGGTGTTCCTCTGAGTGGAAAGAAAAGTACTCTGGGTGGAAACAGACATGCTTAATTAGGAGCAACACCAATCTGTGTTTTACTACTTACATATCTCAATTAGAAGTAGGTTAAAAATCAGCTGGACCCTAGGTCCTGTTTGAATAGGACATCATGCCTGCAGAACCTCTGGGAGGATGAAGTGAGAAGTAAAATACAGGGAGGTGTATCTACTTGTTGTTTGGTGTCCTTGAGTAATACTGTCAGTTATCAAAGTGAGTCTTGTACTTTGATCATACTTTGTGTGTGTGTGTATGTAGATGCAGTCTCTTTGTTATGTACACAAATCCTTAAAAAAATTAAGGCCCTACCTTGTTGTCACTACTATAATTTATTGCGGTTTTTTAGTAGTAGCTCTTTGTGCACAGGTTATTTTTACAGATAATGTTTCTGAAAAATGAAATGAGTTCATGCAGTACTGGTGGAGGAGAATATGACCTCAGCTGATGAGTTTGAATGGGCAGGTGTCTTTAGGACATACATTGAACAAGCTTGGGACTGTATTATAAGGTCTTAAGGGCTTTTCTGCCTGCACTAGTGGACATCCCTTTAGCAATTGCTCTGCCCAATTCACTCCTGTGGAAGAGTGTTCCTTAAGGATGTGCCTCGTTATCAACAGAGGCCTGTTTCAATACATTCATTGGTTTTCCATGTGCACAGTTATTACAGAGGGCAATAAAATCACTAGTGGAATCACCACCATATCATTCTGCATTCCTCCATTGCTAGGTCAGAGCAAGAACAGTAAGAATTTTTTTTAATTTTTTATTTTAAAAAAGGACCCTACACCTCTATGTAGAAGAAAGGTTTTCTCTCTGTCAGCCAGGGTGATGCAGAAGCAGAAAGGCTTTCCTAGATATAGGCTAAATATTTGAGCAGGGATTGGCAACAGAATTGGGGAATGCCTCACTGCTATGTCCCTTTTCTCCAGTGGGGGAAAGAAAGAATGAATTAGTAATTGAACTTCTATTAAGATTTGTTGTTGGAGGTATTATTCGTTTAACTTACCCCAGTATAAGGGTGTACTGTGCACCTGGAAAAATTTATTTCTAAGTGCTCATGTCTTTGTGTATTGATGTTGGTCAACAGTCAATACACAATTGATTTAAAGTATCTCAGGGTATGTACTCAAATTATAGACTGAGTTTCCTGTTTTTCCTTAGTTTTTTCCTTTGGTTCCTGAATGTTTTGGTTTGATGAATTAAAATCAACCCTTGGGTTTTCTTAAAAGCCATTTTACACTGCCTCAGTTAAGTTTTAACCAAAAATGCCATTCACTGCAGTTCTAGTGATCAGCTAAGAATCCCTACCAGATCTCAGTAAAGAATTACTCTTCTAAAATATTCTGCAAAAATTCTGTAAACTCACCAGATGCAAAACCATAGCCTCTGCTGTTCCTGTCAAAAGAAGGCTTATGAAAAGTTCAGTCCCTGATTTACCAGCATAGAAGTGGGTCAGACTCTTTTAATAAGGAACTTTTGGGTTTTATTTTTTTCTCCCTTTGAATGTCTAGGAAAGTAATTATTTTTTGCATTATAGTGTTTATTTAATTACCAGTTTTTCACACTTACATCTTTTCCCCTACTGTCTTTTGTGAGTATTTTGACTTGCTTAAGTTTTGCATCTTTGCTGCTTCCTACACAAGAACAACTTTAATATCAGTTTTAACTTTTAGCATTTTATGGTTTTGGTTCTACAGTTACTTTATTGGTTAAAGTTCCCTTGATTATTTCAGCCAAGTGCTGGACTCTGCCAAAGTAATAGGAAATAAACAAAATTGTGGAAGCTAAGAAAAGTTCAGCTGCCTATATAACACTCTACATTTCAGAATACACTTCACATACCACCAGTCTTCCAAATGCTTCTGGGTTTTTTTAAAAAATATTTATTTCTTACTGGTTTTGCTCTGGCTATAACAATGGGGGAATACACAACGATATGGTAGTGCTTCCACTAGATAGTTTATATTTTAAGGTTGAGATAAGAAAAACCAGAAGGTCACAGAAGAAGAAAATGACAAGATTATTTTCTTCAGTAAGCACCACCGCTAAGGAAGATAAATTCAACTTTTGTGAATTATGTTTTTAATTTATTCTTTCCCTTCATGTTGTATCTGAAAAAGCAGAATAGATAAGAGGAGCTTATCACCTTTGCAAAGGAAAAAAAAACAGTTGGGGATGGATAAGTCCTACCTATAAGCAAGTTGTTCTTTGCCTATTGTTGATATATCACAGAAAGATTGAAAGGAATACGTCTGTGCAGGTAGAACTGGAAGCAGAGTTTGGCTGCAAAGCCCTGATGACTAGTGAGGGTACGCAGGAGGGTAAGGACCTGTGTTGTATTTGCATAACAGACAGTTGAAAAAAGCAAACCTTTCAATTATAAACTAAAAAATGCACAAGAAACACTGAGATAGCAATTCCTTTAATCCTACACTTCCAGTCACATGATGGGACAGGACCACACTTTGAGGCAATCTGATTTTCTTTCCATAGGTTTAGGATTATGCCACAATTCCCTAATTGCTGTGGAATGTTGGTAATAACAAGCAGGGCATTATCACTCCATCTGGATTGTACAGTACTAGAATAGTTTGCATTTCTTTAGTCTCATTTACCATGGGGAATTTAGACATAACCTGACTGTTGAACCTACATGACTATGCTACCTTTTTAGGAGTGCAGAAATTGAGACGAAGGGTGCTGGTATTTTTTTTTCCCTCCATGATGTACAGATTAGAAAGCCTGAGATTGGAACCAGGTCTTCAAATCTGTAAAGGATTAATTGCTTTAACCCCTAAACTGTATGTATAACTGGCACCAAAACCTTCATTCTCACCTTCAGTGTCATGGGCATACACTGAAGAAATTAACAGTAAAAAATTCTTCAATGGTGTAACACAGAAAGAGTTTTCTCAGGCTTTCAAAATATGCTTAAGAAATACATAAGAATTTGTATGAATACTGAGAACACATGTAATTTCTTATTCCTGAGACCTTCTTTGTGAATACTCTTATGGCTAGCATGGTTATTTGAGTGGTCATTTCATAGTTCAACCATTCCTTCTTGGGTCTACTTCTGTAACACAGAGAATCCACATGCTTCCTATCTGATGGTCTCAGCTATGCTGTAAGACAGCAAAAGATTTAAACCAAGGCTTACCTGAACCAAGTCAAACTTTTAATGCTATAAAATCCACACAGATCAGTTCTAAATACCACCTTACTTGGAGCAAAATACAGTAGGTACTTCACAACAAAATGCAGTATTTTAGTTTCTCAGAATTAAGACTTGAGAAAGGTGTTGGCTTTTTCACTCCTTTGACAGGTGGGGTTTACAGTTTAAGTGAAAGTGCGTCCTGCTGACTACTTTTAAATGCTTTATTATTTATGAATCTTTTTTTTTTTCTACTCAGAATGGAGAAATACTTGTAATACAATAGAGTGGTCCAGATGGTGATTACCAGACAGTGGCAGAGAAAGAACTGAACATATTTAAGACAAGAGGACTGTGTGTGTGGCTTGAATTCTCTCTGAAATGTTCTTACCACGTTAGGGTACAAGGCATGAGAAGCAAAATCACAGTCTCTCCTTTGCATGTAAGTGACAGCTACACAGCATGTGTTTAGGAGGAGGAGGAGAAAATGCCATAATTACATGGTAGTGGGTTTCCCGGTAGCACAGTTACCAGTACTTCCAATAGCGCATTATACATTATGACCCTAGCAGTGTATAATCAGGCTGACAAAGAAGTAGCCTTTTGTCTGAATTAGCAGGTGAGAGCTCAGGACCCTAAGGCACCTATATTTTGTGTCCTACTCTCCCCTCCTTGTTATTGTGAAGAACGTGTACTGAAATGACCAACTCATTTCCCACAGTATAACAGCCATCTGATGACCGCTACTGACCTTGACTAGACTGGAATGATTATTTAGTCATTTAGTGTGGGAGATAATGTTAGTCCAAGTTCTTGGCCATACTTCATCAGTTTCCAGGCTAGTGCATGTAGGCATGATGAACCTATCACAGCTGTGGTTTAATGGATATAAACAATTAAGTAATTATAAATCAATGAACTCTGTAACTCTGGTATTATAATAATTACATTTTAAAAGGCACTACTTAGTTACAACTCAGGGATTATTTACAGGCAATAATTAAGGTCAGACTGACTTCCTCCTGTTACACAGAGTATTTGTATGAGCAGCATGTCAAACAATAATTAATTTAAGGCAAACCTAATTGCCTAATGTACTGAAGTGTGTCATTATCCTAGAGAATATGCCTTTGTGTCTATCACTGATTATATTTTAAAGAGAAAAGATATCTCTTTTCTTAAATAAAATTGTAAAGTGCCATAATACTTTTCAGTTAGAATGGTATCATTTTATTCAGGGCTATTTTACTCAGCACACAGAAAAGGGAATAAAGTTACAGGAAAAAGAGTACGATGCATTCCATGTATGGAGCAATCCTACAAAGAAAGAATAGATGGGAAAAATTAGTGCAATCATTTTACAGTATTATTCCTCACATTATATTTTCCAGTGCTTTGTCTGGTCTAGTTTGCAAAGATGCAAATTATGTTGTTTTTATTGCTTCCCTTAGGGGAGATTATTCCAGTCTAATAACACTCACAGTTAGGAAATTTTACTGATGTTCAAACTGTTTTTCTTTACCTGACTTTACCCCATTGCTCCTAGTTATAAACTCCCGCGGGCAATTCGGAATTGTTCTTCTCCTTCCTGGGTGTTCTGAGCCAAGCAACACACAAGTATTTCTTTTAATCTTTCATCGAAGTCTATCTAAATGATGGACGATTGGGCCTCGGAGAACATCCAAGTTTGAACACAGTCTCTGATCGCTGCCCTGTGTCCACATACATATATATCTGTGCGAGGACACACTTGTGTGCACAGACGTGTACTCAGGAAATACTTACCCCAGACAATTCTTGGTAAATGAATTTATTTTCCAGTTAGGAGAAAAGTCACTTCCAGGGCTGTTAGCCTCTCAGAAAGGTGAATTCATAGAGCCAGCACAGAGTCATAATGGTGAGAAGGGACCCAAGGTGGTCTCTGGTCTGACCCCCATTGCAGAGAAGGGTGAGCTATGAATGCAGACTATGTTTTACAGGGCTTTGACCAGTTGGGTCTAGAAAAAAACCCTAGAGGTCACCTTGTTCCTCAACCTTTCTCGGTGATCTGTTTGGACACACCATTTTCTCATTGAAATGTTTTTCTTTGTACCCAGACAGAAACTAATCCTGTACTTGGTAATCTTCTGGGATTCATTTTATGTTTGATGTACACATTTCAGCAGGTGCAGCAGCTGTGAAAAGTGGCTGCATGAAGTGTCTCATGAGCTTTGAAAGGCAGCACAGACTTCTCCAGTTTTGGGTCAGATGAACATTTTCTAGTTCCCTCTCTGCTTTTTGCTTTCCTGTCCATTGTTAATTTGTTTATATGATAAACTCTCAATGTCTTGGAGATGTTTTTGGAGTAACATCTTGAGAAGGTGTGATTAAAATGGGCTCGTATTAGAACACTTTAGATTGTAGTCATACTATGAGAGCTATTGCACAAAATGTTGAAAAGCTTTTGCTGTTTGATGACATACATTACATGAGCACTGGTAGTCACACTGTGCAGTCTTTCTGCATTATCCACATGAAAAGTGGAATCTTCCACAGGAAATACGCTTCTTCCTGGTCATGATGCCTCCATCTGATCATCATAGTGACACTTCTTAAGGGAGTTCACTTTCAGACCCCTGAATTATATTGCCCAGACTCTATGCTCCATTCCTAATTGGTGCTTCCCTGTTTTCTCTGCAATTCTACTGCTGAACAGATACAGAGCCTTCCTCAGTTCCCCCTCATTTTCATCTCCACTGGCACTGGATAATTTAGTTACTCACTGGTGCCCCTTCCTGAAATCACAGAATCATTAAGGTTAGAAAAGACCTCCATGATCATCTAGTTCACCCATCCACCTACCACCCATATTACTAGCTAAACCATGTCCCTAAGTGCCTCATCTAACGTTACCTTAAACACATCGAGGGACAGGGACTCCACCACCTCCCTGAGAAACCAGTTCCAATGCTTAACCACTCTTCTTGAGAAGAAATTTCTCCTAATTTCTAACCTGAACCTCCACTGGCACAGCTTATAGCCATTCCCTCTTGTCCTATTGCTACTTATCTGTGAGAAGCAGCTGACCCCCACTGATCACCACAACCTCCCTTCAGGCAGCTGTAGAGAGCACTAAGGTCTCCCCTGAGCCTCCTCTTCTCCAGGCTAAACAGTCCCAGTTCTCTCAGCCACTCCTCATAGGCCTTGTGTTCCAGACCCTTCACCAGCTTCGTTGCTCTTCTCTGGACACGCTCCAGGGCCTCGATGTCTTTCTTGTAGTGAGGGGCCCAAATATATCAAATGTATCAATGTATCTCTCAGTTCTGTTGGACTGGATGATCACCTTGGAACTGCATCCCTCCCAGCTGGAGGTGGCACTGATACAGAAATGACACCTAACCTTTTTGCAGCAGCAAGTATAGTGATCAGTTTTTTTAATTTATACTTTTTAGCTAGAAAGCTCTAGGTCTTGCAGTCTTGTTGAGACCCCTGTCCCTTCTTGCTCTCCTCTATGACCCTTTCAGGTACCGTATTTGTTGAAGTGGGGTTCCCAGTCCTAGGCTCAGTATTCCAGCTGAAGTCTTACTATCACTGAAACCAGATATTTCATGTGTCTGTCAGGCTGCACTCTGCTTTACACACCCAAAAGTGATGTTAGCTTCTCTCATTTTTTTTGTTGTTGTGGTAGCATAATGTTTACTCAAGTGCAGCCTGTACTCAGACAGATCCCCTGCCTCCATGTACTCAAAACTATTTTTGTTGGAAAGTGATTCCCCATTCTGTATTTGTACAGTTGAAGACGTGTGTAAGTGTAGCATCTTCCACTTGACCCTGTTAGCAAATTGTATTCTATTTTACTTCCACTTTCTTGAGTTTTCTTGCTGATACCTACAACAGTCAACACTGTATTTTACTCAGAAGCAAAGGTTTAATAAAAGGCAGTTGCAGTACTCTAAAAAACAGAACAATTTGACTAACACATCAGATGTAATTCTATTTTGTAATATTTGTAGTGGGGTAAATAGGCTTTAGTTTAAGAAGAGATATGTGTGAAAAGGAAACAAAATAGAATGCCTGCTTTATAGATAGATGCAATAGAAAAATGACATATACTTAATGATACAATTTTTCCAATAAACAAGGATGAAGTATTCCATGCAAAGGCTGCCGAGGAAGCCATTTCACAAATAAGAAAATGAAAGAGTTATGTTCCAGAGTCACTGCATTTGCTTTTCATTTAACAAAAAAATTGTGTTTACAATAAGGTTATTTTGTAGAGATCTACAGATACATACGAAACCCAAAATAATAACTGAGGGATACTGTAATATCCTGTAGCAGAAATATTTCAAAGGGGACAGGCCTTTCAGAAAGCTTGGCTTATTTTCAAAAACCAAAACAACTAGGAGCAGTCTTAGACACTTTTACCACACAGGGCTTTGAGCACTTATGAAAATTTGCCTACAGAGGTGGGTGCCGAGCACGTGAAAAAATTATCCTTGAGCTCTTTGGAAGATCTGGCTACATTTTAGACAGATGCCTGTTCTATGATCTCTTGCCCTTTGTTATACCAAAGGCCTTTGATATATCAAATGAACTGCTTGTTGACAGATATTTATCAGTTTTTAGCTGGCCTAAAAAAAAAACAACTAAGGGGGATGGGGGCGTGCGGGAAGCTTGGATTCTGTAGAGCTGTAGCTAAACTTTACATTTAGAGGGAAAGTCAAACAGCCAGCCAAGCAATCAATCAAATTTCTCAGTTCCTTGAGACGACCTGAAGGATACAGTCCAAGTGCATGCCCGGAGAGTCTTTGTATCACTCCAATCCTTAATTACATCAAGGCTTCATGGTTTTACTAATGTTACTAAAAAAAATGTTTGTACATATTTTTCCACCACCAAATGAGGAGAAAATACAGCGCCCTTTTGTGCTGACGCAGGAAATGATTAGCCAGTTTGGAAAGTACATTACAGGTAAGTACCATAACTAACCCCACTGCAGAATAAATTGTTATTAATAAAAGAAATAACAAGAGTATGTGTACTTGGATGCATCCAGTATTTCACAAAGAGATGATTTTCAAATATTGCAGACAATTCTAAGTTCAGTGTATCACCCATTTACTAAGGTTTCAGGATTGCATTCATGTTTTTCAGGTATACATTTTGACACAATACATCATTCCTATTTTCAGTCCTGCTAGGAACTGTAGTACGTAATAGATGTTCCTGGAAAACTCCTCATGTATCTAATTGACAACAAAAATCCTGTTGTGGCTTTCCTGCATTTCTGAACAGCCAAAATGCAATTTGATGCGAACCCAGATTGGAGCAGCAGAAATACTTTGTCTGTCCTCAAAGTGTCCTAGGTGAAACTGTAAGGCTATCTAAACTGTAACTGCTATGTGGGCAGTAGCCTATGCCTGACAGACTGCCTGGAAGAACACTGTTGCATCCATGGATATAAAAATGTTCCAGGTTTTTTAACATATGCCTCTCCTGCTAATTTAACAAGGGTAGTAATTATTTACAGCACTAGGTGGTTAACTTGCTCTTGTAACAACTACCAGTCCTATCCTGATTAATCAGTATTTAATTCTGCATTCCACTTCTCTATTGACCTTTAAAAATATTTTTTGCTACCTATCAGACAACTGTGTATAGCAGAATTATTTCAGGTCTTATTTGGATGATTAATCCTTTGTTTTTCAAATTGCTTGGAAGGGTAGACTTGTTCAATGTATTTCTCAAAATTACATGAAAGTAGTTTCTGAGCAATAGAAATGGTAGAACTGTGCTGTGGGTGCAGTAATCTGGGCTCCATGATAGAAGACACAAATGCTTCTTTTTAGAAGTTATTTGTTTACTTATTCCTCATAGCCTCTTTCCAAAGATTGTACAAGAGATGCTTAGCTGTAACAGCAATGTTGCATAATAGATATGGTTTAGGATGAGTTTTAATCTTTCCTGAATCTTCTCACTAAATCGTGAATGATATGTAGCTGATGGAAGAGATACAGGAGAGAAAGAGCAGCTGGTGTTTTGACTGATTCTATGATATTGTAATTATGTTTCTAAACCTCTGCCAGGTGCTTTAACAACTGTAGCTGCGTTTTATTTTATGTGGATGTAAATAAATAAAGATTGTGGTTAACTTTCTTATTTCCTGAAATAAGACTTTATAGGTGTCAGTGAAAACAATGTAATTGAGGCTTAGGGGGAAAAAAAGGGAGACAATTATTGGAACTGTGCAACCAAAGTAATGGGGTGCTTGAGAGGCTGACTGTGTAGTTAGGTAGCAGGTGGTTTAGCAGACTATTTATAGCCCATCAAAGGGTCTGTATTTGTCTTTTAGTAAGAGCATGACAGCCACAGAATGACAAAATACAGCCTTCAAATACACAAACACACAGTGCAGACAATTATTGGAGCCGGCATGGATGCATATTTTATGGATAAGTCATTGATCAACTGAAAAATGCGTTGCAAATTGATGACAGAAGTTAAGCAGTAGGAAATGCATCACAAAATGTATACGGAACAGATTAGATGTAAATAAAGGGGGAGAGAAGATATTTGAATACAATTGACACAGCTGCTGGGAAGCTTGACCAGCATCACGCTACATTACTTACTCTGCTGCTTCAGCAAAGGGAACCTGTGCAACAGATCTGGTCTTGATTTAAGTATGTGTTTAGTAGTGACTGGGTGAGTGAAAGTTTCTGACTGGTGGGAGAGGGAGGATCCTGCCAGTGATGTCAGGCTAGTGGATTAACAGCCAAACCTGGAAGAGCAGCTGAGGACTCTGCAGAATCAGTGGGAGTGGGGCACAGAGTGGGAGAAAGGATTTGCAGTTAGAACTTAACCATTTAACTTGATTTAAATTTGGATGTTTACTGTAGTACAACACAGATCAGATAATATCAATAACTATATTTAACACAAACTGCAGCTGACTCCACTGAAAGCATAAAAGTAAGTGGGAAAGAAGCAATCCTGTTCAACCCACAATGGAAAAGATGAGCTTTTTGTGAAATGCAGCTATATTTTCTATTTTGTAAAATACTTTTTTGTTATTTGTTGGTTTAAAATGTCCTGTAAAGTCATACAAGATTATAACAAATCTCATAATTCTCCCTTTAAGTCTCTGTGATGATGGTGATTGTGCAATTTGCATTTCAACATAGAGTTATGCTCTCTGGACTCCAGCCCTACTGGAGCATGATCAACTTCAGGATAAACAACAAAGAGAGGATATAATTATATGTACTCACAGGAGATGAAAATTAAAACTGTTTTCCAGTTTATAGATGTTAAATGGTCTTGAGTCAAAATCATCTTTCAGCATAATTTATAGCAATTAATTTATTAAAGTGAGGGGTGGTCACCTAGTGCAACTTCTTAAGCAGTTGTGCTTCTTTGAAGGATAGAGAGAAGTCTTAAAGATTTTCTCTGCTGTGGAAACCAGTCCTTGCCAAAATATGTAAAGCTGAGGCCTTATCCTCCTCTAAATCCCTCCTCAAAACCTTTTTCTGTTGTGATGTTGATGAACCACTCCCATCGGTTAGGCAAGTAGTGAGCTGTAGTGAAGTCTGTTTGCTTTACAGTTATTCAGTCTTTCCAATCCACTCCCACCCTGTGGTTTATCTGTTCCATTCATCATTTTTATCCTGCTTGATAAGAATGCTGGTAAATCTCTGATGCAGGAACTCTTTCTTATTATTGTTTGCAAAGCACCAAATTAAATTAAATCCTTTCATTTGAGGTTTCTAGGTGCAACTATAATATAAATAGTAAATAATAACTTTTGTAAGATTAGCATTACCTCTAACCCAAAAATGTGAAAATAAGACTTTTGTAGGTGATTTGCAGTGCACTGTGAGGAACTAAGCAACAGGAGAGGCACAACATCACCAGAAAAAATCCTGTCCAGTAATACGGAGGAGCGCTAATAGATTTGGGGAACCGCGTGTTCGCAAAGCACGGCACAGAATAGGAAGTTAGAACAAAAGGTATTTACATTGTAAGATGCTTTTCAGTACTTAGAAAATTAATTTCTCCATACTTAGGTCCAATTTATTGGTTGCTACTAACCTGTGCACAAAAAGCTTCCCACATTAACGGAGTTTAGGAATAAAATGTAACCTGAAGAGTCATCATAGAACCACATGTTCAAACCACAGTAACATATCTTGTCCTGCAGAGAAAAGTATTTCATCACAGAAGAGATCTTTAGTTAAACCTTACAGGAGAGGTTACAGGTGAAAATCCTGGGTCATAACCTCAGTGTGACTTGGCTTTTAGCATGTCTCCTTGGTTGTGATATCGATGATTGGGTCAAAACCAGAAATAAAAATGAATACGCAGTGCACCACTAAGCCAGGATGGGAACACTACATCTTTTGAGACCTCTGTGTAACTGGTCGTACCTGTTCTATATGAGTACATTCTTGAGAAGCTTTAAAGGAAACTAATCATAATAAATGACAGGCTGGGTTAATTATTACTTGGTAATTCTTCATTTAAAGTTTGTACTAAGATTCTTTTGCAGTATATTCTTTCATGCAGAACATAAAAGATGTAATTGTGTGCAGAGTGGGCGTGATGTTTCCCTAGGTTAAGTAAGGAATAATTTGCCCTGTATGAAAAACCCATGCATGCTGTACATGAATAACCTAGTCTATAGGACTATTAGTTGCTTGCACAAATTGAGGACAGCCTCTTAGTGCTTAGGAGTGACTTTTCTTCCTAGCCTAACATAAAAGAGAAAGATTGTTTGGACAGTGCAGCAGTAATTTAACAAAATCTTCCAGACCCAGTCTAGAACTTCACCCTTCTCCACTCCATACATCAGTATATCTCAATTAGCTGGCCTGATTACTTCACCTTGTAGTCTTGTAGGACTTGTTAAAAAGCCAGGGCCCAGACTCTGTTTCCTGTCTCTTGATTTGCTATCCCCAAGGATGAAATAAGTAATTTGTACTGAACCTTTTTGGCTCAGCTCACTGAAGTTGGTATTCTGCCTTCAAGAAATCTGTTAAGACACCTCCTCATTGGTTCACCAAAACGTATGTGGAGCTTCTCTATGTGCTTCACACATACAGTTGTTGCACCAAGGAATTTGTGTGAGTGAACAGAGGCACTGGACATGTAGAATGAGACATGGGTAGATAAAAGTAAAAATCACTTTGGAAAATATCAGTGTAATTTTTAGAAAATAATGCAATATCGTGAGTAAAGGAGAATGATGGATGATCCTCCAGCATTTTGCTTATTCTTCTGCAAAATAGGAGTCTTCTTTTTATTGAATTGCCCTCTCAAAAACCCCCCACCAAACCAAAACTGAACAACAAAACAATGTGGAAAAGCCCATGCCAGGGCAGGTACATCTCAAAGTGTCTGTAGCCATGGTTATGCATCTCTCACAGATGTTTTGCATTGAAAGCCCCTTTCCATTCCCTGCCTCAAGAAATGGTGACAAACTAGTACTATCTCCCTGTGTATATTCTAGTTAAACCTTACAGGAGAGGTTACAGGTGAAAATCCTGGGTCATATCCTCAGTGTAACTTGGCTTTTAGCATGTCTCCTTGGTTGTGATATCGATGATTGGGTCAAAACCAGAAATAAAAATGAATACGCAGTGCACCACTAAACCAGGATGGGAACACCACATCTTTTGAGACCTCTGTCATGAGCTTGAAGAGCATGTGAGCATGAAGAGCTCGCAGTGCATGAGGGACGATGAATGAGCTGAGTCAACATCAACACAAAAGTTAAGAATGAACCTCAAAACCAATCACTTTGGTCATTGCTGACTGATATTTGTTTGTTGTATCTGGGCTAGTACAGGTGAAGAAGAGACTAAGTTTAAACTCTTTCCATAGAGAGCGAAAAATAAGAAAAGTACCTTTGCTCCAGGGGATCAGGAGTGATGTGCTTGCTGCACCACATACACTGAAGCAAACTATAAAAGTAATCATCCTGTGGAAGACTGGAACCACACTTTTCAAAGCTGTTAATCAGCTACTTTAATTAGTCCTAAACTTACTCCCCCCTCAAGGCAACTTTCTTTATTAGTAGCGTTTCTCTGCAGGTATTTTGGGTTCATAGGCACCTACTCTGCTCTTTGGGGATCTCTGCACTGTGGAGCTCTTATTACCTCAGGAGAGTCCAGGACGTTTGGCTGTACCACAGAGAAATGCAAGCAATTACAGAGGAAAGAAACTTGTTCTTCAAGCATGGGGAAAATGGATGGTTTGCCACAGGGTGCTCATTGTTTCATGGCACAGCCACTGTTTTTCCTGTTATCAGCCATATTTAGAAAGTAAATGTTTTTCTACGCTTTGCTATTTTTCTGCCCTTTAGATAGTCTTGTTCTAAGTCCTCATCCCATATTTTTTTCTATTGTTTTCTTTCTCTGGCGTGTCTTAATGTCCCCTTGATATTTTTAAGTCTGTCATGTTTGACTTACTGAAAAAGCTTGCTTTTCACTTTTTTATTTCCTTTCTTTATTCTCCCCTGCATATTTCTCTCCCTTTTCCCTAGTAGTATATTTATTTATTAACTACACTTAAGCAGTCTCAATTGAGCATGAGGTCCTATTATGTTGGTCACAATCTACAAAGCATAGCAGAAAGGAATTTTATCCTCCTTTCACAGATAAGTAAAACATGGCTCTGGCCAGTCAGTGTCTTGACCTGACCCACGTAAGGAAGCCAGATGCTTTCAGGCTTGACACCAATTAGAATAGGATAGGATAGAATAATTTCAGTTGGAAGGGACCTGCTGTGATCATCTAGTCCAACTGCCTGACTGCTTTAGAGTTGACTAAAAGATAAAGCACATAATTTAAGGGCATTGTCCAAATGTCTCTTAAACACTGACAGGCTTGGGGCATCTTCCACCTCCCTATGAAGCCTATTCCAGTGTTCCATCACTCTTTCTGTAAGTAAATGCTTTCTAATGTCAAGTCAAGGTTTATCTCCCCTGATGAAGCTTTGAACCATTCCCACGTGTCCTATGACTGGATCCCAGGGAGAAGAGATCAGTACCTTGCTCTCCACTTCCCCTCCTCAGGAAGCTGTAGAAGGCAACGAGGTCAGCCCTTTGTCTCCAAACTAGACAAAGCCAAAGTCCCTGGCCACTTTTTCTAAGATATTCCTTCCAGACCTTTCAATAACTTTGTTCCCCTCCTCTAGAGGCATTTGAGTACCTTAACATCCTTCTTAAATTGCAAGGCCCAGATCTGCACACAATACTCAAGGTGAGGCTGCACCAAAACTGAATACAGTGGGATAATCCCCTCTTCTAACTGGCTGGTTACACTGTGTTTGAAGCACCCCAGATGCAGTTTGCCCTCTTGGCTGCCAGGGCACGCTGCTGACTCATACTGAGCTGCCGTTTACCAGCACCCCCAGATCTCTTTCTGCAGGGCTGCTCTCTAGACACTCCTCTCCCAATCCCTACTTGTGCCTAGGATCACTACAGATGCAGAATCCAGCATTTGAACTTATTTAATAATTTCATGCCACTAATCTTTGTCCAGTGCTCCTATCTATCTAGATCCCTCTGGAGAGACACCACCACTTCCCAGATTGACATCATCAGCAAACTTGCTAATGGTGCATGCAACTCCTGCATCCAGACTGTTGACAGATATATTGAACAGAACTGTCCCCAGAATTGAACACCGAGGAACCCTGAGGAACACCGCTGGTGACCTGGTCACCAACCAGACATAGTCCTATTTTCTACAACCCCTTTGAGCTCTGCTATTCAGCCAGTTCTTCACCCAGTGCACTGTGAACCTACTCATCTCACAGTTTGACAGCCTATCCAGAAGGATGCTGTGAGGGACAGCCTTGCTAGAAAAAATTGGGTTTTCATGAGTCCCACTGTTACAAGGCAGTAAGTCATATCTCCCCCCCTTTTTTTTTTTAAACACATCTTTTCCATCTGTGTGCTCCTTCTTCTGTTTTATTTTGTACTTTTCCAGAGAGAATAGTTTATTCTTCATGTTTACTAACCCTTGGCCACTTTTCTGAGTGGATATCTTTACACTCAAATCAGCGGCGCTGATCTCAGGTTTCATCAACTACAGAACACCTGTATTGCATAACTCAAGTAAGTTGAATGGTACACCCATCTTGAAATAACACTAGGCACACAAGTTAATTGCATAGTTACTGTGGGAAAAAAAAACAAAACAAAACAAAACAAACCCAAAATTAATTATTTGATGGTAACCATTCAGTGACTCTATCGGCAATAGCAGTAAACTTGCTTGTTTAACTTAAGATAACACTTTTCATGCTTGCTGTTTTCCAGTAGTTGTGTAATTGAACGGTGTGCGAACAAAATTACATTTTGGAAAAATCCTTGCACATAAAACCCCAAGGTAACACTGCAAGAAAAGGTTACCCCTACTACCTTCATAAACATTACTGGCAACAGTTATTGTAGCTTATTCAAAAACAAATGGGGAAAAATAGAGGAAGGGCCTTCGTTGCGTTCCACCCATGTTCTGCTGCAGGCTACTAGGGAAAGATGCACAGATGGAGGAAAAAAAGAGGTACTTGATTGACACGTATAAGTGAAGATCAAATAGTCTTTTTGGTTCTGTTGTCCTCTTTTGTGCTAAGTGATTTGGGTAAGGAAAGGTTATTTGAGTCACATGGTGAAATATATGTTTAGTCGTATCTCATTTACAAAGCAAAAGGACTACTGTCCTGTCACTTTGAGTTACTACTATCTCTTACTCTCCAAACCTAGACTTCTAATTCTGAGAGAAAGATAGAATCAACTTCAGCTAATGGGAGTGGACAATAATTAATCGATGCATCTAATAATTACATTCTAAGTTTTTAATGGTTTTGGCTAAGATAGAGTTAATTTTCACCAGAAGTTGAGATTGGACCGGTAAATATAACCAAAATAACCAAAGGGTATTCCTTACCAATGACATCATGCTCAGTATAAAAGGGGGCTAGTCAGGGAGGGGGTGTGCAGCTCTAAGATGTTTAGCACGGGGATGGTCCAGCTTCAGGACAGGCCTGAGCGTGTGATCTGAGTAGTGCAGTTCGGTGAGAAACTGTTGTGTATTAGCAGTCTTGTATTTTCTGTTCTCAGTCCTATTGTTCTTCTCCCTGTGCTGTCCCAGTAACCTGTCCTTACCACAACCCACAAGGTTTGCCTTTGTCTCCTCATTCCCCTCCCCATCCCCCCAAGGGAGGGGTGAGTGAGTGGATGTGTGGTGTTCAGCTGCAGGCTGGGGCTGAACCATGACAATATGGAAATGAGTATTTCGTTGACAAAAGAGAAAATTGAACTTTAGACTTTCTAAAAGTTAAAGGAGTTCTTGAAAGCAGTTTTGAATGATTACATTTTTGGAATGGATTTCAGCATCGGTAGATGTTTGCATGTGGACAGAAAGGACCACAGTCAATGTACGTAAGGATCAACAAATAAAGTAGGATGTTAATAAGAACCTGTTTGTTCAAGTCATAAAGTAGATACTCCTATTCCAAGATAAAAACTTAGTGTTTTCACTTCTTTTTGGCTCAGTGTTGGGTCCAGCCCTGTTTAATAGCTTCATTGCTGGCCTTGATGAGGGAATAGCATCCACCCTCAGCAAGTACTCGATGATACAAAGCTGGGAGGAGTGGCTGACACGCAGGAGCGCTGTGCTGCCATCCAGAGAGACCTGGACAGGCTGGAAACCTGGGCAGGGAGAAACCAGATGAGATTCAACAAAAGCAAGTGTAGAGTCTTGCACCTGGGAAGGAATAGCTGCTTGTGTCAGTACAGGCTGGGGGATGACCTGCTGGAGAGAAGCTCTGTGGAGAAGGACCTGGGGGTCCTGGTTGATGACAGGTTGGCCATGAGCCAGCAGTGTGCCCTGGTGGCTAAGAGAGCCAATGGGATGCTGGGGTACCTCAGGAGGACTGTGGCCAGCAGGTCGAAGGAGGTGATCCTCTCCCTCTGCTCTGCCCTAGTCAGGCCCCACCTGGAGTATTGTGTCCAGTTCTGGGCTCCCTGGTATAAAAAAGACAGAGATCTCCTGGAGAGAGTCCAGAGAAAGGCTACAAGGATGATTAAGGGCCTGGAGCATCTCCCCTATGAGGAAAGGCTGTGTGAGCTGGGACTGTTCAGCCTAGAGAAAAGAAGACTAAGGGGGGACCTTATTAATGTTTATAAATATCTTAAGTATGGGATGAAGGGGGAAAAGGCCAACCCCTTTTCAGTGGTCTGTGGAGACAGAACAAGGGGCAATGGCTGCAAGTTGGAGCACAGGAAGTTCCACACCAACATGCAGAAGAACTTTCTCACAGTGAGGGTGACAGAGCACTGGGACAGGCTGACCAGGGAGGTGGTAGAGTCTCCTTCTCTGGAGATATTCAAGACCCATCTGGACACCTATCTGTGCAATATGAGCTGGGGAGCTGCTTTGGCGGGGGGGTTGGACCCGATCATCTCTCGAGGTCCATTCCAACCCCTATGATTGTATGATTCTATGATTTAGACCAGAAGGCTAGAAGTCATGATGACCCTGTTACATGGTTACTATAAACTCCCTTCCTCTAATAGGACTTACACAATGGGTTTTTTCTGCTTCTGAGTTGAGCTTAACCCCTTTCTAGACAGAACAATGTAGTATTTAACACATTAACATTACCATGTTCACAAAGGCACAATATATCTGTGTTATTGCATTGACTTAACATCACATTTACTCATTTGTATGTATGTCAGCATTTGAGTCAGGCCTGCTATCATTTTTTCTTGGGTGTCTGGAAGATTGGGATGCAGTATCTCGAGTGCTAATGTAATACAGAGATCTTGCAGAAACAGTATCTACTAGAAGTTCACAGCAGCTGTTGTTGTGTCTGTATTTTGTTGAAGTGCTTCATTATTAATGGGAATTCTAAGGGAGTTGTTATCCCATATTAATGCATAACAAGAGATTTCAATCTATTATTGAGTCATAACAGCTACTGGCATGGTGCTTTTTTCAGTAGTAACTGGTTGGAGAGCAACCTTTGGACATGTTCCTGCAGCAACACCCACTCTTCTAGGGAAAAGGATTATCAATGCAAATCACAGGGCTGTGTTTATTAAAGGTTACTAATTTGAAAAATGAAAAAAATTGCTGAGATAAATGATTGGTAAAAGCCTCTGTCATCCATTTCAGGACCAGAAGATGATTGTAGGACTCATGGAAAGCAAAAGAGATTTTTGTTAAAAGGGACACCTGGAAGCTTTGTTTGCCTGTTCCTTTGCATTTGTTCTAAAGTGCTTCCTTGAACCTCCATTTCAAGAATCAAGGACTATTCTCAAGCATCCAAATAATTTCTGTTAGGGGTATCTAATATGTTGTTTTTTCCTTTACCATCTAAACTTCTCCCAGAATTTTGCATAGTCACCAAAAGCCTTGAGTAACCAAGCCTCTACAGCAAACCTAAGCCCTGTAAAGCTTTGCTGAGTGACAGTACTTTTAACTTTCTTTTTCCTAATCTTTCTCTAGCTTCACCTATAAAAAACTGGGAAAAAGTTTCAAGTATCTATCTATAAATTAAACACAGATTAGAATGCAAGACTCCCTCATGTAAATGATCTAGTGGTTGCTTGAGGATGTATAGGTGCCCACTGCTAGCTCCTACTGAGCCAATGGATAGTTTCACAGTACATTCAACAAAGAAGGAAAGAGTGTACTCCCTCCAATTTTAGAATAACTCAAGTTTATGCTTTGTTAATGGAGATGGGAGAAACTTGGTTTCACCTCCTCATTACAAAAAGGTACCAGGTTTTCCTCATTCTGAAGGAGACCCAACTGCCTGGGTATAATTTGAAGGAGCTCCTAGTTTCTTTTCAGGAATAAAATCATATTCCCCATTTACTTTTTTTTTTTTCAAAGACATTGCTTAGGCATCCATCTTTAGGGATGGATTCTAGGCTGAGATTTCTCAAATAGGAGGAGGGTCCTCTCTGTTAACACCCAGATACGGCTCAAGATTTAAGGCCTAGTACTGTTCATGTTGTTTGCTGCTGGTTGCATATTCTAATTCAAACACAGCTTGTATTTTAATATGGAAATATTCTTATACCTTATGTACAAAAGTTGTTACAAGGAAGTCCATTACAGGTATCAAAAACCTGCATCCCTTTTTTTTGGATAGCACTTTCGAGCTACAAGTGCTTGAAAGATGTATAAGGAAGTACAAAAGCTTTACAGAGCTTAGGTGTATCATACTTGAGTCAAAGAGCTGAAACTACTTCTCTGAACAGGAATTGACCAAATAGGACATTTTATAAAGTCCCAGGAGACTGTTTGGGTTATAGAAGCTAATTCCCAAGGAACTACAAATGCTGAGGAAATGCTGTATCCTCTGCTCCTGAAAACACCATCTGTTCTGCAAGGAAGGCTTCAGATGCTTATTCTCCAGCCTGGGTGATCAACTTTGTCCTGATTTTAGCCTTTCTGACATTTTAGTCTTTCTACCCAATGTAAAAAGCATACAAGACAGTGAGAGTTTCTTCCTTAGACATTAGTAATATTAACAAGCACAATTTCAGTGCACAGCCAACAAGGTGTGAAAATACAACTCATGAAACAATCCTGAATTAAACCTCTCCTGCCTAACAGTATTTCAGCAATCTCTGCTACACTTAAGCTACCTGCATTTTGTTTGAAAATTACTTTTGTGTCTTATACGCAGAATTTGAGCTGTCATTGCCACTGGACAGATACTGCAGGGTGAAGGTGGGGGAAAACATTTTCTAAAAAAACCATTAATCCATCTTGGTCAACTGTAATTCAAAATAGCAGTTTAAAGATTTTAACAAAATATGCAAATGAGAAATATCCTGAATTAGTTAGCATCTTTGTTTTAAAGGAGAGGGTAATTACAGCTATGACTAAGTTGATGTGCGTGAGATGAACCATAAAGTTCTTGATCTGTTAGCTTTTGAGCATATTAAATTTGCATCTACGTCTGAAGGCTTATTGTGTGATAAACTTAATCCCATAATGGGAAATCTTCTTTTGACCCAGCTGACATCTGAAGCACAAGGCTAAGTCTGGCCACTTAGCTATTTGACTTTTTCAACTTCATGACACTTCTCCTGAGCTCTTCATGGCTGCTTTTCTCGAACATGTGTTTTGTCTTTTTTCTTTCATGTGCAAGATTGGTTTTGTTACTGATGTATTAATTGTGGGTTTGTTACTGGTGCATTACTTTGAATTTGGGGGATTTCAACACCCATTTCCTGTGTTTTTTAGCTTTTTACTGCATAAGAATATTATGTATTCCTTCTTTCATCCTGGAGCAGTTCTTATGTGTGGACACTTCTTCTGTGGAGGAATCTTTGTAGAACTATCCCGGATTCTTGCAATCAATTCTGAATATGTTATGGTGAAAAAACCTCTCAAAATCATAAACCTGTAAAGATAGATAAGGCAGGTAGGAACATTGTGGAGAATGAGCTCTGGAGGATTTCTGGAAGTGAAGATGTGAATGTCTATCATTAATAACAAAGGAAGTAAGCAAAGTAGTTTCGGGAATATTTTTTTTTCCCCAGAAGTTAAGCCTTCTGATAAATTTCTTCATGTAGATTTCTGCATAGATTTCCACATACACAAGAAACATGGTTAGGGAAAGCTCACTACTTACATAATACTGTTATATGGCATAATGCCACAACTTTGGTCTGAGCACTGGAGCCTGGGAACCTTTATCAAGTTAAAATTAAAATAGACTATATATTATGGAGAGATACTAAATAAATATAGCTGGGATGACTGTCTACCATCCTTTGTCTCCCTATGAGAACAGGTTACAATGTACTGTCATTTCATTTTATTTGGCAATTAACCTTGAGCAACGTGAGTTTAGGGTTACACTAAATTATCAAGTATTGTCTACTTGATTGGCCATTGTTCTCTTCTGGTCAAATTAGAATCAGTTTCTCATTTTCAGTATCTGACAGTTTTAACATTTCAAAAATTTAGGAGAAATCTGTGTTGTACTAACTACTTAAAATGCCTAGGCCTTCTTTTTCAAACACAGCAGTGCTCCTTATAGAGAACTAGAAATTCCAAACAGGATGATACATCTTAATGTAGGTTCATGTATGGCTTCTTTTATTACTAATAATGGGCTAACTGTCCAGGCTACTAGGATTGTTCTTTTTGAATCCTGATAAAAGTATAGTAAAACATGGTACTAATTTGTGGTACAGTGAAAGTGTTTATTTATTGCTTCAATTGCAATACACAGTGGTCATCGTCCTACTCATTTAACTGTGCTTATCTACTAATGTTCTTACCACTGCCACTAAATGCTTTCTTATTTAGGTGTCTGAGACCTTAATTATATTCTCTCTTCCTGCCTTTACAACAATTAAATAATTTGTTTGTCGTTCCCTCACTTGAAACATTATTTTCCTTTTCTGCCACAGCTTGAGGCTTGGTAGTCCCATCTGTCACTGAAATGGTGTTTAATGGGTTCTCCTCCTTCTATCGCTCTTCAGAAAGAGCAGTTGTCCTCTTCCTACTCTTACACATCACTTTGTATCCCCATGAACTTTAACCATGGCAAGCATAACAGTAGCCTTGGGGTTTTTTTGTATTTTGTTTTTTGGGGTTTTTTCCTCTCAGCTGGACTTTCAGGTTCAAATAACTTCATCATCCAAGTTGAGTAAAAAATAAATAACCTTTCAGACACCTCTACAGCACCCCAGCCATGAGCCTCTGAGCATGTTTACATGGAAAGAGCTATCAGATGAGAAGTGTGACAAAATC
The DNA here is from genome assembly GCF_964237585.1 of Gallinula chloropus. Classification (NCBI taxonomy): domain Eukaryota; kingdom Metazoa; phylum Chordata; class Aves; order Gruiformes; family Rallidae; genus Gallinula; species Gallinula chloropus. The sequence goes on along the minus strand of NC_140088.1, from coordinate 19,566,090 downwards.
TTTATTTTGGCAATGAGATTCTCCAAACAAAAATGTAAAGTGCACAAATGTATTTAAAATGGAATTCAGGGACCTCCAGCCCTTACTAAGTGTTAATCAGTCAAGAAATATTTAAATGCTTTTATTTTTACTTGGTAATGTACATTCTTTTGAGGCTCTCCTGCTAAACTCCTATGTGGACAGTCCTTTATTTATATACAGGTTGAAAAAAATACCCGCATTAATGATATCTCTTTGTTTTTGGCTATGTTTTTAATAGGTGTAGTCCCAAACCCTTGTTCTTGTGGTGTGCACAGTATTTCAGAAATTATAACGTGAAGGTGAGGGCATTAAATAAAATGACGACCCAAGAAGATGCAGTGATTTTGAACATGTGACTTAAGCCATAAAAGGAATCATTTTTTTATTGAATGAATTAAATTGTAGAGACTGTTAAGTTAAACTTAAAATAACCTTTTTAAAAGTTGTTGAGGATAATTAATTAGCCAGGAGGAGCTGGAGCCTGCTGCTGCCAAAAAAAGTGCTTGGGGACTTGAGATAGAAGTGAACGATAAGAAGCAGCTTTCATGCATTCAAATAAATTACATGTTGGGCTTGGCTTAATCCTGGCATCACAATGATCTCTGGGGTTTTCCCTACATTATCTTAGTCTATGATTATGCAAATATCCTTTTAATGTAGCGACTCCTTAACAGGAAATTTAGTCTCATACTTGCTCATATGCTCTTGCAACCAACAGACGTTTGCTTGCAAAATCCTGGAGTGTCTGAGGTACAAAAGGCACGTTAACCTTTTCAGTACCAAAAATTTTGCAAACATGCAAATAACAGAACATGCTCGGATATGTCAGGGATGTAGCAGATGAATCAGGAAACAGATAAGTTTCCTAACGCAAAAATATTCCTGGGTTGTTTGAAAGTTCAACCAGGATGCAAATGGCATTAAGTTTACATTTCGCTTCAAAGATAGTGAGGAAAACAAGGGAGGGAGAAAAATCTTACAGAAAAGCAGGATTAAAACTGAATAAAACATGGAGATGAGACAAAGCATAAAGACAAAAGAAATGTAATCATTAGCATTAAAAGAAATGTAATCATTAGTGTTAAATGCACAGCAACCTGCTGAGCCCAGCTAGTCTGCCATCAGCATTCATGCATATAGACATACTCAAATTTATTGCAGCAGTAATGTTTTCAGGAGCTGCACTGAAATGGGGACTGTGGGGGCAACCTGCTTTGTCTGGAGAACAGAATTTAAGAATGGGAATGAGGTGTTTCATCTGGAAAGACAAACAGCTGGTATCCTTTGGGAGGGGCATAATTGAAGTCACAAAAATCATGTTGTGCTACTTGTGAAAGTATTAATGTACACCTCTGACTAAGCACGAAAGCTCAGTTCCTGATTTCCTGTATTTGTAAATCTCTGCTGGGTGAAATTATCTTAAGTAACATTTTTCTTAAACGGAGGGTTTCTAGTACAAGAAGTAATCTTTCTTTTTAGGAAAAAAACACCAGTCAAGCATTTGCTGTCAATTTGGGATATACCAGTGATAAGTTGACAGCTGGTACTTGAGGTGCCCGCCCCCCCCCCCCTTCTCTTTTTTACCCCCAACTGAAACACAGACAGCCAAATCCTCGGAATTACCAGGGAGCCTAATGAAATTAAACTCCTAACTTTCCAATGGGAGTTAGGGTAGTATCTGATTCATTTGAGCTCTTTTGAAACTCCCATCAAAGTAAAGTGTTCAAGGTATGACCTTAAGGTAACACTTGAATCAGCCACAAAATCTAGACTTCCAGTTCTTTACTTTAAATGTAAGACCTATTCTTTCTTCTGTATCCAGTGTATTCTGTTTGTAATTACCAGAAATTACCATTAGAGAAATTGGTGCTAACCTGAGGCTCATTTAGGAGCAAGAATTTATGCTTAACTATTTAAATAAATTCTTGTTGATCTGGTTTCTGGAGATTAAACTCTCTAATTTTATCTGTCATAGATTGGAGGAACTTGCTGGTACAACAGCACAGTATCTTAGACTGAGAAAAACCTGCAACACACATACATAACTACAGATAGAATAGGTGTCTGCAAATGCTGTTCTGGCAATAGGACTTTCCACAATTCCCCACTAAATCCCATCTAGTCAAACGTGTTCAGTCCATTTTTGGTATTGCCTACTAGCCAATTATGAGTTTTTTCTGACTGTTCTAGCAAAATCCAGCAGATGATAGGTAAAGTCCGAAGATATATAGATAAAATGATAATAAAACCCCTAAACTATTTGGAATTTATTTTGTTTTCAGTAATTAAAATCCTAAGAAACAGCCAACTGCTGTGGCTCCACCAGAGGTTTCACATCCAAAACAGTTTTGCCATGGCGCACTCAGTAAGCTGAACCACTAGCACTCAAGTTCAGCAGAAACAGGTCCCTATGCTAATGACGTCAACCACAAAACAGTGAGCGTTTATTTATGTAGCGAACCCTTGGGTAGTACCAGGAGAAATGCCTGAGAGCTCTTTTTCAGACCCAGGAACATAGAAATTTGCTCTTTTACAGATCACGTCAGGTAGCATTCTTCTAGGAGCAACATTAAGCTTTTTACATTAGGCTGACTTACAATTGACCTAAATACACAGATGCATTCGCTCCTCTGAAAGCTTTGATTAGCTGGTACTAAAGCACAGTCCCAGGCACCTCTATTTTCTCTGTTACAAAAGGCTACCTCAGCTCAGAGGTCCGTCCTGTAAGGCACAAATTTCCTTTTACTTTACATGTAGGGAAAAAAACCAAAACCAAAACCAAAACCAAATCCTGCAAGGGTTCACCTCCCCTTCTAACAAAAGGGAACTATAAATCCAGAGTGGCTTCAGAAAAGAAGCATTCCCCTAATTTCTTTAATGCTTATGAATCTGTAAAGTACATGACTGATAACTCCTTTAGATATCTTATCAGCTCAGAGGAGGTTTTTTACAGTTTTGAAATGACAAAGCATTAGTGTTAAACTATGTATTTTCTTTTGTTCCTTAACACATAGGACATCTAAAGTACTCCACCTTTTATTTCACCAATTTTCTATCCTCTATAAAAGGGCAAAAATTTGTTACACACATATTTCCCCCCCAAAATTAGAGGAAGGCCACTGATTTGTATTGTTCCTTGAGTCTGTGGGCTTTTTTAGATACACAACAGTTTCAGAGCTGAAGGGAACGGGATGCCGGTTGCTCAGGCACTATTACAGCATTCACTGGAGGACCTGTATTGGCATCACAACTGCTTACTGTTAGAGCTCTATCTCTTCAGGTTTCAAGATGCTGTATTCTGCAGTTTTATTTCCTTCTTGGAAAGCAAGTAGGATGTTTGCTAGGGAATTACTTTTATTGGGAAATACTGGAACTTAATTACTATTTTGGATGACCCAGTTGAAATGGGAATTATGCCATTTTTACATAAGCCTATCTGGCGATACTAAACCTAGATAATCGGCTCCGGTGCAGATCAAGTCTTCGCTGAAAGCGTATAAAAATATCTAACTGGCTTATTAGCTTACAATTAACATCAGAAAATGATGTAGACTGAAAAATCATGGGAGTTTAGACGTTTTAAATCATACAGGATATTTTCATGGTTTGGTTCTACAGAACTGGAGCTAACTCTAAGAGCTTTCTGAACACTTTGGGAAACACTAATCATGTCGTAAGTTTATGAAGCCACCAAGGCTGTGAAAACTTTCTTTTTTGAGAGTTCACATACATGAGAAGAACATATTGAGCTCATTTCCACACCACTGAATGGGACTTTGAGCACCTCAGAATCCTCTGTGAAAGAACTTCACTACTACTGCTATAGAAACTTGGTATTTCTCACATATTCTAAAAAGGCTAAAGAAGGGCAAATTGTAGTGGGATGAGGAATTATTTGTAATTAACATGACCTCAGAGGAAAATATTTCACACAAAAAATACCTTTGCTGGTGAGTGTTCTTTCGTAGTTTGTCATTATACATGCAGAACAAAACAACGCTGTCAAATCATCTTTATCCTTACAAAGTATCAGTATTATGGACAAATACAATTATGTCCTATTCATCACAATACCAAAGGAATTTACCTGATACAGAAATTGAGCAGTTTAAATAAAGAATTAAAGGCCACAATCAATAGATGACAAAAGACTAGGTGGATTGTCAGATCAGGAATTATTTTCATTAGCATGCCCGTAAGGAAGAAAAAATAAGGGAAATACAATCTGCTTTCTCTTTATGCCATTGGCACCTTTGAAGTCTTGAAAATACTTCAGAGATGTGTTTTGTGTTCAAGTGGAGCACAGGAGTATGCAGCCTGTCCGAAGTCTCTCCCCGATCGAAAAAAATAGGATTTTTCACACAAGTTCTTACTGCAATCCACATACACTCACAGGACGTGGAGTCACTGCAAAGTATTTGCCCCATGAAGTGTCTAATAATAAAAAAAATTATCAATGAAGATATAATCCACAACCTACAGTAACACAGCAATAAACCACTATTTCACATTAATTAATTTCCCTCTCCCCCTAAAGCTTAAAGGTTGCACAGTGCAGGTTCAGCACTCCGTACAGCAGTCAGCCACACACCACCGATCCTAACGAACCCTGCCAGCCTGGCAGCCTGGCACCACTCCTCTTTCCAAATCTTAATATCCAGGTGGCATAAACGCTTGAGAAGGGAGCTCAGGAATAAAGTGAGTGGCATAAACCACAAAACAGTTAATGCTCTTCCTGTGTTCCTGAAATGTGTAAGGAAATCCCTAAAAGAACTAAATATGGTTATTCCATTAATTTAAGAATAGAACGGCAAAGACTTTGTCCAATTAAAGTCACTGCAATTGATGCTAGTGAGTTTTGCAGTCCAATGACTGAGGGGAAAGAGAAAAAAAAAAGACTCCTATAAAAAATTTATGGCAATTACTGTAACAACTCTTCAGTTGGTATCTGACTGACAGGGACAGGATCATTTTGGAGGGAAGCTTTCCAGTGGAGAAACTCTGAAGCATCCCAGAGAGGTGAGGGTACGTGATTTTAGTAGAGGAGTACTCAGCGTATTTCTGATGGCAGATTGTTCTGGAACAAATAATTCCTGTGGAGGGATAGGTTAATCAGTTGAGGTCTTGGTGTTGCCTGACAGCCACTCTTGGCCTGGTAGCAGTAGGCACTCTTGTGCACCACAGGCTGCAACTGCTACAAGGACATGGAGGTAAGAGGGATATGGTTGCTGACAAACTGATGGCACAGCAACACCACTGGTGACTACACCAGGCTGTCATGGCACAGGTGACCACATCTTCTGCTTAGGAACAGCTGGTACCCAGCAGGATGGATCAGGTCAGAAGGTGCCTGGCTTATACCATGATGCGTTACTGCAAATGAGTTTTGTCAGCACCCAGTGACACTGTTATGTGGGCACACAACTACCCACCAAGCCAAACCACGATGCTTTTTGTTCAAGTTCAGCACAACTAGAGACTAACAGCGTATGTTGTGCTATAGTCAGCCTGACATCTGTAACTAAAGAAAAGTCAATGCTCATTAAAGGGTGAAAAATATAGTAAATTTCTTCCTGTCTTCTCGGTTGAGCAGAATACTTCCCATCCATTTCAGCTCTATCGGAACTCTACAGAATACCCATAATAAATGCCTGTCCCCAAGTCATCAGCTAAGTCTGAGTAGTCATCCCCACAAAACAGGTGAAGCATTGTTTGTCATCTCTGGCTTCAGCCATCTCCTCTCTTGCCCCAGCTCCGGTTCCCTTTGGATGCACCTCAGAGTTGATTCAATGTTTTACCAATGGTGTATTAGGAAAAAAAAATGTAATTTTTTTTCCCTTATTTCTGCAGTAGTTTCCTCTTCTGCTCACAAGCAAATTCACCTCACAGCTCAAAAAGTGCCAGAGATGATGCAAGGGGAAGTGGTGGGAATGCATGGCCCCTAGCACAAAACAACTGGTGCTTACTGTGTCTCAATTCACCCTTGGGACTAGAGTCTTGATAATCAGTAAGTTGTTCAATCAAGACTTAAGTCTGGTGCCACTGGGGGGCCATTCCAGGGGATTCTGAAAGAAGATGCTAAGATGCATAAATATGTGAGACTGTATTTTATTAAGCAGTTTAATATAATCTACCTTAGGTTTGCTAATCATAGCTGAAAAAAAGCTACTTTAAAGTTGAAATAAACAACATCTTACTGGAAGTGAATTAAAAAAGGTAAAAAACCAGACAAGACCCAGAGCAGGTTCTTGGTAACAATTTTGAAACGAACACTATAAAATTATATGCTCACCACACATTATAATTACAATTAAGAGAATTTTAAAATACATGTTACAGGCTTAATTAAAAAACCCACCCTATTAACAGAGCATGTATGAATCAACAGTTAAATCAATGTTTTATACTTTATACCTAACTTTTAGTTGCAGGGTCGTCCTCACCTTTTCCCCCAAGAATAAAGGATACTGTAACTGTCAGAAATGGGAACCTAGAACAGGTTAATGGTGCAGTAGTAGAGCATGCTGAGCAAATGCAGGTTATTGGAAAAAGGAATTTTTAAAGCATGCAAAATGTTGCATTAGCTCTCCGTATTTTTTTTCTAAAGTGTTTTATGCACCTGAATTTTTATTCTTCCTACTGTAGCATTTGACAGGATTCATAATAGCAATGATTGCTCAGCATTTTGGTCTTTTTGTTTTTTGCTTTTTCGTTTAAGTCTTCTATTTAAACAGTCAATACAGATTGCTAACATCTGTCAATCTGATGAGGATAACAGCACCCCCTTGTGGTTTTAACAGCACGAAGTAAAAAATGTAAATGTAAAAATGTAAAAAATCTCTGTAGAAGAAACAAGATAAAAATGAAGATATTCTAAAACTAGGTATTTAGTCATAAGAAATAGGCAAGGAAATATTAACGGCACTATGTTAGCCCAACCAAATAATTTGCTGGGGCTGAGGAGCAATTTTAGAATACTTCTTGCAGGCCATGAGGTAACTGTGCAGGTGTGATAGCTGTCTTCAACACTGAACGTGGTGGCAACACTCCAAATACCTCTTCGTGCTGAGACTTCCTCGACGACAAGCCTCCAGCCCCACTGCTTCCTCCTCCAGTGTGGGCACACAGGCTAATGATCCAAGTACCTGTCTGTTCCACGCTCATCCTGCCCAAGCAGCCATTTGTCATCTACTCCGATGAAAACATGGTGGGTGGAACGGATTATCTGATGGGCCAACTCTGTGTGACAAGTTATTCTGTTTCATTAGACCACCGCTTGGCCAAGCAACTCCTTTCTAATCTCAGCACTGGTATCTTTAAACTTGCATGATTTGCAGGAAGAAGTGTCCCAGACTCTGAAGTGTTACGCTACTGCTGCGTTCTGCTGTACCGAGCTGTACATTGCTGACATGGGAGTTGTTTCAGTGGTCCTTCATGTAAAGTGCTGCCTGATCGTATTATCTACGTGCTTTTACTTTAAAGTATTTGTTAGGAAAACTTTCCAGCATTCATCATCGCTACATTAGAAAACAGAAAGTCATGGTAACTTGCCATATGAGGTAAACAGGTGACACTAACCAATGAAACAATCAAAGTGCAACCAGCCATCTCTGCTGAAGGGAAAAAACCCCAAACAACCCATGTAAGTAATACCAGTGAGACCGACTGAAATCAAACCTGATCCTGCAAGCTGAAGAACAAAAGTAGGTGTTCAAACATTGCTCCATAGATTATCTTACGAGGCTGGGGTCTTTTTTAATCCATTGGCTTTTTCTGGCAATGCTAGATACAATTTAGTTTTAAAAGAACAGTTGCACTCCATGCTATACACATAGGTGCTAAAATATGCACAGGACATAGTTTAACTATGAGTATGTATCTTTTTTTGCATTGTGTGGTAAGGGAACATTATTTCAGACACAGATAAAATTGCAGTGGTAATGGAGTGGAGTAGGGGGAGATGTGCAATACTGAGATCTCCTGAGTGGGAAAGCATTCTGAAATGATGGTGTCATCCGTAGTCTCTCCTTCCAAACACATTATCTCTACAGATAAATTCACACCTAAATATCAATGTTGCTGTCATTTACAAGATGCCGTTTTCTCCTGCTGGATGTTTTGAAGGATCTAGCCCATGCTGCTTCATCTGCACTGCAATATCAAACAAGTAATCGTAACACTCACACCTAAAATTGAAAGGAAAAAAAAAGTGAAATGTAAAGTAAGGCTCAAGTCTGATAATGTTTTCTGAAAATTAATAGTTTTCTTCCTTGAGCTTGACATCACCAATGTGACGGTCTAACTGGACAACTCTATTATCATTTATTTGCATTACTGTGGTATGGAAAGTGCCTGGCATTTTTGCTACATGATCCTGATTTGCTGTAGTTCCATCAGCATATGAAGAACTACATTCCAAAAACTGGACCAGAGCACACTACACAAACAGTATTGGCCGGTGTCATACAAAAGCAGAGATTAACTGCGGATTTCATATGAGGAGTGATGGGTCCACATGAAAGGAAAATGCCAGGAACTCTTTCAGCAAGTGCTGATATCGAAGGAAAACCAAGCAGTGGAATCATGGACAAACTAATTCCTAAAAGCTCCCTATAGATTTAGTGAGGTCAGAATTTAATGTTCTGAATCATGTCCATGGGTTGGAAATATACATTATATTAAGGTCATGAAGATTTTGAGGTATAATGGCAAAAGATACAATATTCTTAAATGGTACTCACATTGTTTTGGCTTTTTCCCACGTTTCTCCCCATACATAAACTCCATGGCGTCTGACCAATACAGCACAAGAGTCTGGGTATTTTTCCATTGCACGTGCCATTCTTTCCTTGAGATCCTTCTCTTCTGGGGTATTCTCAATAATGGGAACCACTAGTGTATCATCATACCTAAAAGAAAAATGAACATTCATGTATTTAAAAACCTGCTGCATTTGGATGAAGCTTTTCTCTAAGAGATTCTCCTTTGACTGTGTAAAAATGTTAGCAAATTCCCAACACAAGTGATTTTATGCTCCTCTTGTGAGTCATGCTGTAACATAAGAACTCTCAGGAACATCTCCCACTCTCAAATGTATTCTAAGCTGGCAATGCCTGAGCTACACTTGGGGCACAAACAGAAAATTAACACTTCAGTGTATTAGGTGTAGCCGTTCATTCTCTTATCGCTTTGTAGTTTGGTCCCTTTATAATTTTTTCATCCTGTATTGGCATCACCCTACAAGCAGTATCTCAGATTAAATTGTTTAAAAAGAACCACATCACGAAGAAGGAAATTAAACTGCTGGAGAGCAGGGGAAAAAAAAAAAAGTTTAGGTAGTCCAAAAAGCCCCTGGAAATAAGATTGTCCTGCTAAGGCATATAAATAGAAAGTAGAGTCAACACATGAAAAATAAGTTCTCTGTGATGGAGTCATTGGTGGGCTATATGTGATCTTAAGGGAGCCTGAGAACCCCAGTTCCAAAGACAAGATCATGCATGTTACTCAGTGGAACTTGCCTAAGAGTTTCTTCTGAAGGAGGACTGGGATATTTGGCATTGTTTGAACCTTAATTAACACTGGCAGAAACTTGTTTAAATAGTTTAATAAGTCCTCAGTTCATGTTCAGATTTATCATTGAGATGGCACAGATATATCACGAGTGGATGCTAGTAGCACTTACTTTTATAAAATACAGAGAGAAAGCAATGGTAAATATAAACCAGCTTGTACTTCAAAATAAATATTCTAGAAAATGAAGTCCCATCCCTTACAGTTTTCAATGCTGATGCTTTCCCAAAGTAGTCTATAAAAATAATGAATAAAGAAAATTAAGTGTTTTTTGTAGGTCTACTTTGACTTCTACATATTCTAATAATTTAAAATAGGTTTTGAGTGTTTTCTAGTAGAGAGGCCAAAGGAGCTCAGGGATTGGTTTTGTAGGTTCTGCTTTCTACTTGGAAATGAGTTTGGAAGCAGGTATACATACCGTAACTGATCCCTAATTATAATCATAAGGTTTTATCACGAACTTCTATCTATAAAACCCCCAAAGGACTCTGAATGGGTTACATACTTGATATGTCTTTAGTTTTATTGAAATATAAGCAACCTACATCTAACTAAACTTTCATACAAATATCTTGGGACAGTCTGAGGCTTTCAAAGCCATTTATTACAGATCCTGTTATCCTACTGAAGTCAAAAGTAAAACTATTCCAGCATCGCAGGGATAATCGCTTGTGATTACCCTGTCTGCAGCAACTTCCTAGCTAGCTTCCAGAAAAGGTTTATGTAATTGGAAACAATATATTGTGAATCGTTTTTTTGAAAGATCCCACTCTGTACTATCACATTTCTTTTTAACTCAATGGGAAGCCTTGTGTGGGGCAAGACAGTTGAATCAATCTAGTATAGAGAAATATATTCTGAGGAACCACATAATCTGGAGCATTGATTTCTTTACTTTTTCTGATATATTAACGGTGACATGGGACAACCCTGAGATACAGAACCCAATAAATACAATGTCTCCTACCAAACATTTAAGAATGGTTGAGAATTCAAAATGTATATCCAAAAACGTAACATTATTGTGCATTTTTAAAAAACCAACATTTCCAGACAATTCAATATAAGGGAAGTATTTTGCCATGCTAAAAATACAAATGCTAGTGTTGGCAGGAAGGTAAAGCTGGCAAGTCAACCAAAACTGAATAAAGTATGGCAAGGTATAAAATCACACGCCAGACATATGGCTTGCTCCCTTGCCAAAGGGCAACAGTTAGTTACAAAAATTGCCATCAAAAAGTGGAAAGAATTTAGCATTTCAATTTTTCATCTAATTGTCACATATTATATAAATGTTGTCTGAAGATCCCAATTCAACACACTGTGGGTGGAGTTCTCAAAACAAGCCATCACACATAATCTGGAATAACTCAGCACTTACCTCAGTGCTCATCCTTGAAAAGTAGCAACATCATTTTTAATGGCCTATTTATTCTGATTTTTTTCTTTCAAAGTCTGTCAAGTAAAATCTGAAATCCTCTACTCTCTTAACATGCCCTAAACTAGCACAGGCAGCGATATGTTAAATCCACCCAAATATAGTTTGTAGGTTGTCAAACCAACCTAACGCTGTCTGGCTCCAGTTTCAGTTTAAGATTCTGTAGATGTATTAACATCTCTGTTCTTGAGATATCTGTCAGGACACAGCTCTTTATTTGGTTTGTTTCTGTACCTCAACAGCCCACAGTGGCCTTGACATTACAAGATTTAATCTTGCATCAGTTCTGTAGGCTTGAGACGTTCTTAGGGAAAGCCAATGACTGATTTATTCCACAGGTCTTTTTACTTCTTATTCCCAATACATTTTATTACACCATTCAATGCACATGACTCAAGAAACTTGTCGTCTATTTGTACTGCTGAAAACAAATGATCAAATAGCAAGTCTATTTTCTTAAATATAGAGAAGTACCGGTAATAGCCTCCTGAAGTACACTTCTGGATTCCTTTTATCATTTCCTGATGTGTAATACTGAACTCACTCCCTGGGTAAAGAAGGGTAGCCATAACAGCAGCTTTGGAATGAGTATGGATCACTGCGCCGGCCCCTAAGAACAGAAAAAAGAGGAAAAAAAAATTTTTAGAAGTAGTTTCAAAACATGTCTGTTAATAAAATTTTAATCACATACTTTATTTGTTTCCTTTGGCTAGGCACCTCAACAAATGATGATCTACACTATTAGAGGAAAAAATATAGGGCAACCTAAATAAAGCTATGAGATTATTACTCATTTTAGGACATTAGTGTTAACTTGGAATTAGTGACAAATTCCAGGAGAAAAACTACTTGCACAAATTCAAAGAAATACTACTGATGCAGTTCTTTACATACTGCAATGACTGAAACACTATTTTTTTATCAGAATTCTGAGATTCTAAAGAATTCCCAAACTTACTTGTGGAATGAAAGTTTAAAGACTTACATTTCTTTTTATAAGAATACTCTTCTTCAATTATCCACTGATTCTCTGAAAAAAATATTTACTATAATCTTACTGTGTCATGAATGAAAGACAGGTAGATGGTAATTATAATTTACCTATAAAGTTGCAATGTTGGCCAAAAATATGAAACAAGTTTTCCTTGGGTACACATGCAAGCTTCTGGTGCAGGAAGATCAGAAGAGGCTCCCTAAATCCTTTCTAAGGTGTAAACCTTACACAACTCTCTTCACCTGCAAAGGAAAAGTTTGATACTTTTTTTCCACCCATCTGTAATTTAGAACCTTTGATCACAGCTAATGGTTGTATAAGGATCTAAACCACAGTTGCTGAATAGGCAAAACTACTGGTATAAAACTGCTGTCAATCTCCCCACTTCTCCCATAATCTACTAAGATACTGCACTAAAAATTAGTGCCAAAAAGATGACACAGGCATTGCTACATGAGAAGATTAAAATGTAAATTAAACTCAGAGGACGTTTCCACAGATTTCCTTCCACTGTACACATTCCTTTGAAAATATTTTTTTTTATAGTTTCAAGTTCATTTCACTGGAACTTCCATGTAAAAAGAACGTGGCATTGAATTCCAATTTTGTGGATGTATATATGCAGTGTTTCAGTCATTGCTGAATTAAACATTTGCTACATACCTCTCATAGTGTAGGCATTCATAAAGAGAGGTGTGCACTGGCTTTTCTTTAATTTCTTCTGTGGTGGAGGACCACTGATGTCCTTTTCATTCACGTCACAAACAAACATATCTTCTGGCTGTAAGAAAAGAAGAAATCATTCTAACCTGTGGTGGCCCAAATGTTTTGGGTTTTTTTTTTCCTTCTAGAGAGACAATTATATATGTGCAACATATTTAATACAGAATGTGATTTTAACTTTGCAGAAATTAACCACATTTATTCTAGCTTCTAATAATATTTACCGGCATTGTGTCCTGTGAAACAGTATTAGGTACTCTTTGAAATCAGACTGCTACCAAGCAGATATTTGTAACATAAATTTTTTTCAGAAAGGAGACAGCTTGTATCTAAATATCAGATCACAGATTAAAAGGAAAAGTAGTAATTGTTTCAAGGAAGGAAATACAGGTGTATTTTTCCTTTCCCCCTTAAAGAACCAAAAAAAGACATGAACTAAATCTACAAATAATATATTTAACTTGACAAACTATATTTTAAGCTTTGCTCTTAGCAGCTTTACATGAATGCTACCCTTTGCATTAATCAGCTCTTCTAATATTCTAGTTATTCACAGAAGCAACAAAACTTTATTTTTAATGTTATTTTAAAAATCAGCAGGAAATACAGTTGCAAGGGATCTCCTTACTCGCTGTGCTCAATCCACTGCTACTGCTAGCAAAGAACAGACCATCACGGAGTTCCATGTTGTGCCCTTCTCCCTGCCTGACTTGCTAACATTCCCAACAGCACTGTTTCTATCAGTGAAGAGATTCCTTTCACTTCTAGAATCTATCTATAAAGATCTATATAGATCTATAAAGCAACAAATTATTTCCAAATATTATTCTGCTCTGAGGCTGTTCCTGCTGTCATAAAATATTTACTACTTCCCAGTATCCCCTCCACTTACATTTTGGGGTTTCTTTTTATGGGGAGAGCCCACTCACTGAGAATATCAAGACAAAGATTTGTAATCACTCAAATGAAAAGAATCAGAGATGAGGTGCTAGAGGTGTGTCACAGTACCTTGAAACTGTAGCCTGACTGCTATATAGCCATTCAAACTTGACATAAAGATTAATTTGCTTAATTTTTAATCTCACAGTCTTCTGTGTTACAAAAGCAGAAAGACCATGAAGACTCATCTACCTTGGCCACTGATATGCATGTTGCTATTGGAGTACTGAGTGATATCCTCGGTTGTTTCAAAACCACAGACAATAGTACAACAAGTTTCTGAATTTACCTAAGGAAAAATGAAACTCTCAAAAAGGTGCCTTCATCTACCTCAAAATGTGCCCTGAGGCAAAAATACAGTTCAACATACCTGTATTCTTTCCTTTTGGACTCCTGAAGGAGCGATGTAGATTTCATTCCTAAGAAAAGTTACAGACAGGGAAAATCATAAACACGGGGTTGTTCAACTGCACGGGCATCAGGGCTCCTGATCCACTGAAAACAAAACAGCAAGTCTGGCTCCGCATAATTTAACAGCTTTCCTGTTCCTTCCACAGACTGACATGGTTTTCAAAACTGAACAGAATCGTAAAAGGGCGTCTGAAATGTTTAATTTGCAGGGGTACAAAACCATGATTTCAACTTGGCAAGAGATCTGAAATACACGTAGGAAGGGCAGCCCTATTTTTCCTGCGAAGAAAAGCACGTGGCATCCCCTGCAATAATTCCAAACTCAAATCCACAGAATTCAGAATAAAAATCGAACAGAAGACATTGCAAGCAGATACTGATCCATGACAAAACAGGTGACAAACTACTACTTAAAAATCCACAGACTGCCTATGGACAATATTACTTAGCTATAATAGTCTACAATGGAAATGTTTTGGGTTTTGTTATAACTGTAAAGTTTAGGGGTTTAATGCATTTATGTATTTACTTGTATCAGTAAAAAGATAATGCTAATCCAGTGAAATTAAATTATTGAAATTCAAGTTGAAATGCATCACTTTTTGCAAAGTTTACATGAACAAAGATGATAAAATCTTATTTATAATAAATTATTTTAATAGGGTACCTGAAGTATTTACAGTAATAGCAAAAACAAAATTCAGATTATCTTTCTCAACAGTAATCACAATCTGGTTTTAACAGTAACATACCAAATTCAGGAGCACAGAGACATCTAGTGAATAATTAGTCAAGTTACAGATACAATTCCTCAGGATTAGAAGATGTTCATATTTCTGGAGAAGAACACTTAGTAAAAAAGCTGGTGAAGGTTTTGGAACACAAGTCTTAAGAGGACGAGGTGAGGGAATTGGGGTTGCTTGGTCTGGATAAAAGGAGGCTGAGGGTAGACCTTACTGGTCTCTAGAACTACCTGAAAGGAGGTTGTAGCCAGGTGGGTCATTGTCTCTTCTCCCACGTAACAAGTGATAGGACAAGATGAAACAACCCCAAATTGTGTCAGGGGAGGTTTAGACTGGGTATTAGGAAAAATTTCTTCATCACAAGGGTCGTCAAGCACTGGAACAGGCTGCCCAGGGAAGGGGTTGAGCCACCACCCTTGGATGAGATGTGGTGCTTAGGGACATGGTTTAGTGGTGGATTTAGTAGTGTTGAGCTTACAGTTGGACTTGATGATCTTATGGGTCTTTTCCAACCTAAATGATACCACAATTTTATCATTCTAACCCTTCCAAAAGTGTAACTCTCAAAACGATGTACTCATGACAGTGGTAAAATGGCTGTGGAGCACATCAAAATATCGCTGTATCGTACTAACATTCACAAGTTAACACTGTCAGCATTGCATTAATTTAATCTTAATTGATTTGCACAAGCAAGATGATTGCAAGTACAACATATCGAGAAACCAAGTGGTAGCTGAGTTACTAACAAAAGACAACTGTTTTTCTTTTTTTAGAAATTAACCAGAAAGGGAAAGTCTGTTGATGAAATACAGCCTTTGAAATACACAACACCTGACCAATACTTCTAGATCCATGCTATCCCACATCCACATTAGCACTTTTGAGTAGTGGATACGAACTGCACAGTAAGCAATGCTGATTAGTATTAACTGGTAAAACCACTTGTTAGAATTTCAATCAAATTTCAATTTTTCTTTCACTATTTCCTATGTAATGATTCTAAGCTAGTCTGACCTCGGCCTTGTAGCTATTACTTTTGAAATATAGCTCTGGCTACTGTAGGCATAAAACAGTAGAGCTACTCAGATTACTATTCCTAGACCATGCACAATAGTGGTGCCAACTCTAAAATGTATTTCAGTGTAGACTGCGCAATAAAGTTATAGAACCACTGAGGAAAACTGTACTACCATGTCAGCATACTCTCTGTTGTCATCATTTCTCCTGCCACAAGCAAAACAAATCACACTGAAATGATGAATAGGTTACATTTAGTTACTGGTGAGAAATTAGTGCTAGAAAGATCTTTCCACGGATCAAGAAATTAAAAAGCAAGAATCAACCCTCTTATCATTCATCTTATTATTGTAGCTGTTTCACTTGCAAAATCAAGCAGGGTAAGGAAATAACCTGCCCAAGGCCATTACAACTTAGAACCTTTACATATATCATATATTTGTATAGCAATGGCTGTTTGTGTCTGCATGGAAGTGTATGTAAAAAACCGAGAGGTCAAACACTTAAGTTTGAGTGTCACAGCACCCTGTGACTGGGGATGGAACTGCAGGCAGCGTGCAAGGTGCTCTGCAGAGTAAGGACGTCTCTTTTTGTCAGTCGCCACTAAGAGGAGCTCTGTCTCCACTAAAATCTTTGAAAGTATATTAAAAAAGTATTTTGCCGTTACCTGTCCTGCTTTAATAATATGTTAATAATATGTCCTTAGAAATTATCTGAGTGTCCTGGTTCTGTCCAGGCCAGACTTAACCTCCCCAGGCAGCCAGCCCAAGTGGGTTGAGTTAGCCCAGGTGAGCTGAGTTAGCCTGGGCTGTTTCCATGCCACCTGACATCACGCCCCCATAAAAGGGGCTGGTTGGGGAGGGGTACTCCTGGTGCCTCCAGGGCAGTCTGAGTGTGGCTGGTTGCATTGTGCATCACTCTGTAATTACTGGGTTGGTAAGGTACTCTGTGTTCTCACTGGATGTGAGTGTAACTGGCTGTTACTGTTCTACTTTAACAGTGCTTTTGTTGGTAAATTCTTTATCCCAACCTAAGGAGGCTCTGTCTGTTTCTCCTTTGGGAGTGAGGGAGCAGACCATAGAGCTTGGCTGCTGTTTGGGGATGAACAACCACAGACAGTAATTTCCTTTTTAAAGGAAATGTCTTGCCTGCAAGATGTCTAGGGTGGAATTTATCTCATCTAACCACAAACAGGTGAAAACTGTGTGCCTGTATAACCCGCTCTAAATTACACAGTCAATGAAATGAAAAAGGGGAATACAATGTTTGTTAAAGACAATTTAAGTTAAAGATAGGAAAAGGACAAAAAAAAGTCACTCTGGAGTTCGCTCTCCACAGTAATTGATTTGGACTAGCCACCTCCCTTCTATATGGTTAAATTTAATGTACAGTTCTCCCTCAACCTTCTTTCTTGCTCTTCATTTTTCAAACACTTTGTGGAAATAAAATGCCCTCGCCAACTACTAAACACAGCCACCTTCTCTCCTGCATCTTTACTTACCCATGCTTCAAGCTGATTCCTCCACCAGTTCCTGTTACCCAGCCTAAATGATAAAACAGTCTACAAAGCTCTGGGATAAGATTCCTTGGATGTAACTTGTCCTGAAAATAAATATTAAAAAATCAGACACTTCACACACTTAAGAATTTCAATTCTGAAATTGAGTTTAAAGGTTTGCAGTCCTACTTGTTGTTTTGTACCTACTACCCATGATCCTGAATTCTATCCACTGATGATACTTACAACCAAGGCTGCCCCCCAACCCTAATGCCCTCCACCAGTCCCTCTTTGCTAGCATTAGGTCCAGTAGTGAACCTCTCCTTGTTGGCTCCTCTATCACCTGAGTCAAAAAGTTGCCATCAACACACTGGAGTAACCTCCTGGCCTGTATGTGCTTGGCTGTGTGGCATTCCCAGCAGGTATCGGAGTGGCTGAAGTCTCCCATGAGAACCAGAGCCTGCAATTGTGAGGCTACTTACAGCTGTCTGTAGAAGGCCTCATTGACGTCTCCATCCTGATCAGGTGGCCAGTAACAGACACCCACAACAGTATCTCCCACATTAGCTCACATTACTTATTGAATCTACACAGCCATATAACCCCGTAGATTGGAACAGTCCAACAGTTGTTCTGTATTTTCCATGTTTAATGAATCTAGACAACTTTTACAAGTTTTTCTACAGCACCTTCAGCACCATAAAAAGATTCTACAATACAGAAGGGAAGCTATTTAGATGGGAAAAAGAAATAATTCTAAGGAAAAGATAGGAAAGCAATATGGTAAGGATTTCCACCCTGCTTAAAAGTTTTTATGGCAAGTACAGACCTACAAGTTAAACTGATCATTAATGGTCTATCTTTTGTATCTTTTGGGTTTTTTTAGTGCAGCAATTAGAAGCCTTAATTGTTTTTTTGGGTTTTTTTCAATTGCAAGTGATTAGTCATTTATGCCTGTGAAAGGACTTTTCCAAGAGAAAACCTTGTTTAGCAGTAGGAACCCACTTCAGGGTGATAGTCTGTTAATACCCACAAAATAAATTGAGCAAACCACAAAAAGAAGTAGCTCATACCAAAACTGGTAGATGGGTAGTCACCCAGACCAGTACCTTTGCAGGAACATTAAGAAAAAATGTCACTGTTCTCTCTCGCTGCCATGATGCTGCACTGGCTCTGAAGCTGAAGACTGAGTGATCCCTGATGGTCTAAAGGAAGACTGTAAGACTTCAGGCAAAGGGGAACTGGGATTTTGTAAGCCCTTTGATATTCTCCTGGCCCTTAGAATCACAACAAGCAGAAGCTTTTCTGAATGCAGTCCCTCTGCAAGTGTTGCACCTGCAACACTTGCATCCTGCTGCAGGTGCTACAGGGGTCTGTACACCACAGAAAAATTCTTCCAGTTGGTGTTGGACTTGCACAAGTAGGGCTGGGGAGGTCGTGGCTGGAGCATGGGAGAAACAGGCACGGGTACAAGGCAGCAGCAGTGGCTCCAAGGCAGCAGACTGGAAAGGCAAAGTGACAGGGATGGCAGCCTGGGCCAAGTTTGACAAGGTTTGGAAACTTCTACTTTAAGCTTATCTTTAAAACCTCCAAGGACAAGTCCCAAACAACTTAGGCAACCCGCTTAACTGCCTCAGGTTAGAGATATTTTCCTAATGCCCAAGCTAAACTTTGCATGCTGAGCCTTAAGCTTATTATCTCTTACCAAACAGTTATGGACATAAAGACAACGTTCTTCCCTTTCATCTCCGTGACAACATTTTACATATTGTGACAATAACTCAACTCGCTCCTCCACTTTTTTCTTTTTATTTTGGATTAAGCAGATTCTTTCCTTTTCTGACAGGCCACAGCATCTAGCCTGCTGGTTATTCTCATCTCCCTGTTGCCAGCCCACACTGTTTTTGATGCCTGGTCTGGTCTCTTGACCAGTTCCAAGGCCAAACCGGACATGTCTTCCAAGCCTTGCCCAGGCAATGCTCCCATAAGCCCTAGTGTGTTTCCTCCATCTGACGAAGGCCGTCTGCTACCAATACTGTGGGGAACGTAGTAGACTTTGTAACGCCTCTATCCTCTCTGCTAATTAATAACTATGAAGGTTACTAGCTAATTACTAAGGCTGCCAAAATAGCCTGAGATTACCAGCTAATTACTACGGCTGCAGGAATAGCCTCAACAACTGCAGCTGCGAACTGCTGCGCTGCAGCACGCGCGGACGCGGCGCCAGGCAGGCGGCGGGCAAAGTGCGGGGCCGTCAGCAGGTAGTGGGGGGACATGGGCAGCCACGCCAGAGCCCGGGCACGCCGGCGGGCCCGCTGCCGGTTCGCTGTCCCTCCACCTCGGGCTCCGGGAATCCATCCCGGCCGGAGACCGGGCCCTGCGCCGTTCGGCCCCAGCTGCAGGCAGGAGCCGGCCGCTCCGCGCGGCGCACTTAAAGGGGCCGAGGCGCGCGCGCCCGCCCCGCCACAGAGCCGCGGGCACCTTTAAGGCCCGCGCGGCCGCGGGAGCAGGCGTCGCGCGCGGTCTGTGCGTGGCTCGTGGGTACCTGCAGGGCGGCACAGTCGTTGCTGGCGGCTGCCATCGCGCCGTTCGGACGGCGAGTGCGCGGGTCCTTGCTCGAGGGCTTCGCGGGAGCGGCGCATGCGCCGCTGGGAATTTGCGTTACGTGGGGTACCGGCTGAGGGAGACCCTTGAGGGGGGGGGGGGTAGGGGGTGAAGAGGTCAGCTCCCGCCCCCTCCGTCAGAAGAGGGACAGTAGCCAGGGGAGGTGCGGACGCGCCCTGAGGGCAGGCGGTTTGTAGGTGCGGGCCGGTAGGTGATGCGCGTTCACTCGTACCTAGGGCGATAGAGCCATTGGGTCTGAGCTAGACAGGCAGCTGAGCGCCCCCGGCTAGTGCTGCGGGAGGGCTTGCTGCTGTGCCAGCGGCAGTGCAGGGTCGTTAGTAAAGCCGCTCCTCAGTACTGAGGCGGGTTGGCTGCGTGCCGGTTTCCTCTCCGCTCAGGCAGCGAGAGAGGCAGCCCCGCGCGGGGGAGGGCAGGGAGGTGAGCAGAAGCAAGATGGCGGCTTCCTTGTGGCTGAGCTGCGGCGGCAGGGGGATGGTGAGACTGTTGCTGGGCGGGCGGCCGGCCCTAGGGACAGGCGTGTCTTTCCCCGCTCGAGGAGGCTGGAGGTGTCTGCACGGGACCCGCGAGTTGCTGGGTGAGTGGCAGGCTGTATCCTTCGCGCTGCGGCGTTGTTGGTGTGGTGGAGCTGTTGGGCTCGCCGCAAGTGTGTGCGGAGGAGCCGCGGCGTTGAACGCGGGAGGAGGGCAGGGGGTGCTGGGGGAGCAGTAAAGGCGCCGCAAGGCGGTGGGGAGGTGTGACCCAGGGGGGTTCGTAGGGTGGCAGCGCCGAGCAAGACAGGCTGGGAAGCTGCGATCGATTGGAAAGCGGGTGAGAGGCTGCGGAGGTGGGTTAGTTCGACAGGGTGCTGTTTGGCCTCATCTCTGGAGGTACGGGAAGCACACCGGGGAGGGAGCGGGAGGGGGTTTGGAGAGGTGTGAGAATTATTGAAGGTCTGGAAAATTATATCACTGAGTAAACACTGAAGGAACGGGGGTCTAGTGAGGGAAACAGATTGGGAGATCAAGCCTTCAAATATGTAAACATTCTGTTATTGATACGTGGAAAAAAGAAAGTTTTTATAACAGAGAGTAGCTGAGAGTTTTCTGGGTGTAAACATAGCAAAGTACTGGAAAGTGAAAGTTCTGGGACTTGTTTTTTTTCTAGTGTTTGGAGATTGAACTGCTTTTTAGTCATGTTTTTATTCTACAAGTAGTGTTTCAAGGGTCTAGAGCATTGAAGCTAAGTTTTATGTAACATTTTTTAACAGATTAGTGGATTGCATACCTAGCATACCTTTTTGTCCAATGCAGGGTTAGCTACCTCTACGTTAGCCTTACTGTATAACAACTTTAAGATGTCTACAGTCATTGCAGTCAATGTATTTTAATACTTTATGGAGTCAAAATGCTAATTTGGGTTTGGAAATGAGTGGATGGTTTTTCTTCCTTACAGTAAACTCTTTATGTATTAAGGTGGATACATCACACCTTTAACTTGTTCAGGTTCTCTTCATTGACTTGTTTCTTCAAGTTTAGTACCCCTTTGCTTTTCAAGGTGATGTGTATCTCAGTGACACTGTCTTAAAAGTTTATTGCAGCTTCTAAGAAAAAACAAAAAGTCATAACTTCTCTGGAACATGCAGGTCTTTTGGACACAAAACTCATTCTTGTTTCCTAGTCTGAGAATTTAAAGTTAAGTCAGTTGTATTTTAGCATTAGTTTTATTTCTCCACTTTTTTGTTTCTGAAAGTGCCACCATTTGAAGTATGGTTTCATGTGGATCTAGTTCTGTTGTGTCATTTTAGTGTTTTGCTTCTCTGTTTCTGTCCACCCTGTGTTGGTGGTAGAAGAGGGAGAAAGTTGTTGTGCATAATGATTAATTAAGAATTAAATTCCTAGTTTGGTTACAAGGAAGAAAAATAGAACAAATGTTTCTGTTGGAGACCTGCCAATCTTTCTTTAGTTTTAATGCTTCTCAATCTTACTAATAGCAGGTTGGAGTAAATCTTTCAATTGTCTATTGACTACAGAGTATGTCTTAGGAAGAAATTAAATATACTTTAATGTGCCCCACCAGAGAGATTTGTTCATTGCAACGGTTGTTTGGTTTGTTTTTCCTTTTGTTTTGACAATGTACTAATGTTACACTGGATAAATTTTAAGTACAAAATTTACTGTTAATGGGATTCTCAGATTAGGATTTAATAATATCCTATTACATATTAGGATATTATTATATCTGCTCATTGCATAAAACCCTGCTGTTCTGTGTGTTTGATACACAGTCCAAATATACATTGAATCTCTTCTCTTGAGAAGGAGGGCGGTAGAAACATTGTGCCCAGACTCAACATGATTCTTAAAAAGTCTTACCAAGAGAAAAAACTCTTGTATACACAGTTTTCTTTGAAAGAGCAGCTGCTTTTTATGTGAAATAAGAATTCCTCTTTTTTTATTCAGATAATTGAAATGTTACTGTTGATAGCACTAAAATTAATGTCTGGTGACTGGGAGTTCAGAAGCTTCATAAATTTGTGGCTGTAATTTATATTATGCCAATTATCTCATGAGTTTCACATGGGCATGCTTCTCCAGGTTTTCCAGGTTCCTCTGGAATGCATCCCATCCCTCAGGTGTGTCAACCATGCCACTCAGCTTGGTGTAATCTGTAAACTTTCTGAGTGTGCCCTTGTTTCCACTATGTCATTGATGAAGATATTAAACAGTACCTGGTCCAAATATGGACCCCTGAGGGCCACCACCAATCACTGAACTCTTATCTGGACACTGAGCCATTAACCACTAATCTCTAGATGCAACCATCCAGCTTTCTTCACTGAATATTCCATATGTCAAACCCATATCACTCCATTTGATGAGGTGTGTTGTGTCGAATGCTTTACAGAAGACCAGATACATGACATCAGTAGATCATCCCTTGTCTGCTGATGTAATCATTCCATCACAGACTGCCAAGGTTGAATAAACAAGATTTGCTGTTGGTAAAGCCATGCTGACTGTCACTCCCAGTTCTCCATGTGCCTTAGTGTAGCTTTCAGGAGGATCTGTTCCATAATCTTCCCAGGCACAGAGGTGAGTGTGACAGGTTGGTGGTTCCCCATCGTCCTTTTAAAAAAAAAAAAAAATTAAAAGGGGTGCAATATTCCCCCTTTTCCCATCACTGGGGACTTCACCTGACTGCTACAGCCCTTCAGATACTGCGGAGAGTGGCTTGGCAACTACATCAGTCAGTTCCCTCGGAACTCTGGGTTACGTATTGTTGTGTCCCATAGATCTATATGTGTATGTTCAGGTTCTTCAGGTGGGCATGAACCTGATTTTCGCTTACAGGGAGAGAGGGACTTTGCCTCCTCCTCCCCCCATCCCTGCCTTGAGGGGTATCCATTTGAGTGGTGCAGGAAGAGAGATTACATAGTTTTTCCATTATTTCCATTACTATTCAATGACTTTACCTAACCTCTGAAATATGTGTGCTTGAATACCTATATTATTTTGCAAATGTAATGATTTATTCCTTCATAATCCTGTAGCAATGAAAAGGAAAGTCAGATTTGCATGATGTATTAAGATCACTGAATTACAAAACATGGGTGGACACTTTTAATTCCCTAAAATCATTGTGTATTAATTGAAGCTTCTCTTCTGTCTTTGTCTTCACTGAAATCTGAACTATGGTAACTTTTATGACTTGGAATTAAGGCTGAGAAGCATTCTTATTCTAGGTGACAGGATTTTTTTTTTTGCCTTGTCCTTTTTATGTTGGGTAATAAGGGGGAGGAAGGATTAATTTTTAAGTTTTTAAAGCATTTCCTGCTTACTCTAAGCAGTACAGCAACTGGGAGAAATGTAGCCTTGTTTCCTGTTGAATTCTTTACTATGAGGGTGGTGAGGCACTGGAACAGGTTGCCCAGGGATGTTGTGGAAGTGGCAGTGTTCAAGATGAGGTTGGATGAGGCTTTGGGCAACTTGGCTTAGTGATGGGTGTCCCTGCCCATGGCAGGGGGCTTGGGACTAGGTGACTTTTGAGGTCACTCCCCACCCAAAGCATTCTGTGATTCTATGATAATAAGCTTTAGTGCTGGGTATCAGATGAAAGGGAGCACGAAGCAGAGCTGATCTTTGCCATTGCGTACACCATACTTTCTTTGTGTCTATGTCAGTTCTCTAACTGAATATAGATTCAGGTATAATCAGTTCAAGAAGAGCCTCAAAAATCAGTCAGGTGCTGCAAAACTACTCTTGAATATATCTTTTCAGATACTATTTTGTATTTGTCCCCACAGCTATTATTCAAAGTTCCGAGAGATGGTATCTCTTGCATTATTGGCTGAATATTGTCAGAATATTACTTTGGTGTACAGGATCAATTGATGAGGGACATAATCTGCTACGAAGTCAAAGAATGTGCTGCATCTTGAGCCCTGTCCTCAGAAGAATCCTGCTTACATATCCTGCTTACATCTCTCTGCGTGAGGGTTTACTAAGCAGATTCAGTGAATTGGCAGGCTGATGTGATCTGCTAGCTAGTTGTGTCTAGCACGTGATGTTGCAGGGCTAGGGAGTTTGGGGTGTCATCTTTTGTAAAGATCTGAAAATGCCAGTGTATTTATTCGGCTTGTCAAAGGAAAGAAATGGTTAAGAATTTACATGGTATCTGCATATAGACACTTACCCATGAGGAGGATCTTTGTAATGATCTCTGTCAAGCTTTTTCAGAGAAACATAAGATTCAAATACTGAAACTTGACTTTCGGTGGTCATTTCAAGTCTGCAAAGTAAATGTAGTTTCCTAGTAGAAAGGGTAAATAAGCATTGGAGAAGTTTCAGTGAAAGAGAGACACCACAGTGTCTGGAGTACTAGGATCAGGGGGCTTTATTAATTTAAAATACATGCTTTAATCTCTCACTTTGGGGAGAAAAAAATTCCTCAGCTTTTGGCAAAGAGGAGGAGGGGAGAATGTAGTGTTTGTGGTGGATTTTGGTAAGGCTAATAAAACTTATTACCTAGGAATTCTGGACTCTGAATTCCCATTTCTTTTTATAGTGTTTTAACTCTGGGGGAATGGGATTGTGTGCTTTGCCTCTGTGCACTCTTAATACTGCGTTTCAGCAGTAAGACAGTGGTCATAATCAAGATACAAGTATTTACTCTTTGTTGAAGAGTCAAAAGGATTCTAACAACTTGCTAGCTATGTTCTGCACATATACACTCCACTCTGGCCTCATGCTTTCATGCCTGTGGCTAGAAACCTGAGGAAGGGTAAGTATTGTGAGACAGAAGATGTGGTCTTACATTTGTAGTCATACTACTGACATTGCGTAACTAGAAAGAAAAATTATGGTAAATACCTCTGAGGAATTTGTGGGTATAGTTATGCTGTTCTTTGTAGCATATCATGGTTCAGCAGCAGGGAATATATCAATATCTCTCACCCCAATTCTCATGATTGCACCATTTTTAGCCTCTTAAGGACTGAGATACATGTGTCTAATGTGTTCTTTCCTCTAGGCTTGCTTTTATCTGACAAGCCGTATGTTCAGACTTCTTCCCTGCCAAGCAAGAAGGAAGTGAGCAGATAAGCCTTTGAGACTTGTCCCATTCACTTGTGTTCTGGAATAAGTGAGAGGCTGTGGCATAGCATTTTGACCAAGGTCTTTATAGAACAGAACTAAGCATGTGCAGGATCATGTGTGCGGAGTCCCCTAAAATATAAATGTGGTTTGGTTTAGTACATATTCCTCTGATGAATAAGAGGCAGGAGATATTAGCTGGCTCAGGTTTGAAACTTCTGGCACTTTGGGAGTGAGGGGAGAAAAGCAAAATTAGGAATCACAACTTCAATACTAGCTGCTGGTTTTGTTTTTTCTAATACGTCTTTGTATCATATAGCTGCTTTTTCATTCTATACATCATGTACATGGAGCTGTAAACAAGTTGCAGAATTTTTTTCTGTTTACACTTCTGTTGAACAGAAGTTATGTAACTTTCACTTCCATCCCATATAGGATTGTTCAGTAGGTCAGTCTGAACTGAGGGGTACTTGAAGTACTGGTTTGTATATTTTAATAAAGCACTTAAGATTTGGTTGTGGAGAAGGTACCTATTAAAAATTAACTGAATCAAAACCGAGGCTGTGTGAACATCTGAGATTGTCATCATCTGATGACAAGATTCTGTAACGTATTTTTACTTAAGAGAGAATTTAATTTGCTTAATACTTTATATTTTTTATGGCTTCATGCTCAAGTTGGCCACTGTTCTGTTCAACATATAGGTTCTATATTTAGTGCCTTTTTTCCCCTGATGCTTTGGAGAGTGCATGCTTGTATGTGAGCTTAAAAAGCATCTTATTGAATCTTTTGCCTAACAGTTTCAGATTGATGTGCTTTTAGTTTCATTTGTGTTAAGCAGTCAACTGAGAAAATTATTATACTGAAAAAGTATTTAGCCTAGATAATCATGTGCTTGTTTTACAGGTACGCCTGGTATTAAAATTTTAATGCCTGCACTTTCTCCTACAATGGAAGAAGGAAACATTGTAAAATGGTTGAAAAAGGAAGGTAAGATAACACTTTTTTAAATGGACACAATTGTAATTCTTCAGCTACCCAAACCTCTATCTGTAAGAAATTCTTTCTGGTTGTACCTTAGTATTTTGAAGCACAATGCTTGGTATATGAATGCTGTCTTCTTGAATAATAGCCACTTTGCAAAATAATACTGGAGGATTTTGCCTAGTTACAGACTATATTAAAGAATACAAAATGTATGTGTTAACCATGAAATATGGATAAATATTGAAATAAATCTGAAAGGAAGGTTAAGCTAAGTATTAAAGCAGTATTTAAAGTATTAAACTAAGCCTAAGCAGCCAGGAAAGCCAACCATGTCCTGGGGTGCATGATGCATGGCATTGCCAGTCAGTCCAGGGAGGGGATTGTCCTGCTCTACACTGTGCTGCAGCAGCCTCCCCTAGAGGACTGTGCGCAGGTTTTGGGCACCATAGTGCAAGAGGGACATAAAAATAGTGGAGAGTGCCCAGAGGAGGGGAACGAGGATGGTGAAGGGTTATGAGGAGAGGCTGAAGTCCCTTGCTTGTTTCAGCCTGGAGAAAAGGAGGCTGAGGGGAGACTTCATTGTGATCTGTGGCTTCCTGATGAGGGGGTGAAGGGGCAGGTACTGATCTCTCTTTGGTGACCAGTGATAGAACCTAAGGGAATGGCATGAAGCCCAGACAGGGGAGGTTTAGGCTGGATCTTAGGAAGAGGTTCTTTGTAGAGAGGGTGTTCAGGCACTGGAGCAGGCTCCCCAGGGAAGTGGTCACAGCACAGAACTTGACTGAGTTCAAGAAGAGTCTGGATGATGCACTCAGTCCTGTGCTCTGACTTGGCTGGCCCTGTATGGAGCCAGAGTTGGACTTGATGATCCTTCCAACTCAGGATATTCTATAATTCTATTCTTAAATTCTGTTATATTTTGCAGGTGAAACAGTGAATGCTGGAGATGCGTTGTGTGAAATTGAAACAGACAAAGCGGTGGTTACAATGGAATCAAGTGATGATGGCATATTGGCTAAAATACTGGTAGGAATTCTGCATTTCTATCTAGGATAATGTAACTTCTCTTCAGACTGATGTTTAGCATATTACTTCAAAAACTATTTTAGATAGCTAAATTTTCCTCTGCTCAGCTTTCAGAATAATACACTTTTCACTAAAAATTCAATTGTTCTGTTCTCTGTTAAAGCATAGCCCTACATGATTTGGTGCAGAGGGGATAGATTACTATGCAGCTGGGTCATGCCACTCTTCTGCACCATACTCCTATAGTGAATGTAAGAGGGCTTTTATCTTAGTTGACAGTTGTATTTAAATGCTGTTGTAACTTTCCTGTGTTTTAACATGTCTTGCAGCTAAAACCACACGGCTGTTCACTCATTTTCATCCACAGTGGGTATGGGGGAGAGAATAAAAAAGGAGGAAAAAGTAAAACTCATGGGTTGAGATAAAGACAGTATAATAGGACAGAAAATAGATGATGATAAGTAGGCCTTCCTGTTGATCTGGGGGCTACATGCTGGAAACTGGAGGAGAATTTTTCCTGGAACAGTTCCCTTCTGTGATTATTGTTCCTTGCAACAAAAATAGCCATGCCTCTAGGGTTAAAGTAGTTTTTTTCCATCCCACTTCCTGTCCCTGTCATCCCAGCATCATAACAGCCAGGTGATAACATGTTCACCTGCAAGGCGGTTGAAATCTTTTGTGTATCTTGCAGAGGACTCTGATGAATACTTCTCGTTTTGCTTCTGGCTCCTGTTCTTGTGATGGTTCTTGTTCTCTATGTTCCATTAAACAAAAGAGAAAAAAAATCTATTCACTTATTTTTTTCTTTTGTATAGGGGCCGCTGATAGTGGCACAGTGTCAGTGTGAGACTGGCTGAAGTGCCAGTTGCCAGGGTTGGAATGCCATTGTTGCCTGGTGCTGGGGTTGGAATAGCCACAGTGCCTGTCATTTTGTTATCAGATGTAGACACTGCCTCTTCCTCTTGACCATACTGAATAGCACTGAACAGAGCCTAACGGGCCTGGGCCAGGTCACAGCACATTGCAACGATTTGTGTCTTGTTGTAATTTTCAGGGTGTCAACAAACAACTTCCAAATACTCTACTAGTTTGTCAGAATTCTGCACTTGTTTGGGGTTGTATTCCAAAACTCTGGAGCTGCCTGCTGTTTTAGGCATTTGACCATGCTATCCCACATGCACTGTCACTTGTCACTACCTAGCCTTGGGGCAGCTTTCTGGGCAATACTTTAAAATAGTTGTTTAGGCTATAAAATCTGGAATGCATTCAGGAGATGTGGCAATAAGAGCATCCTGGCTTGAGCATCCCAGGGATAATCAAAATTATTGGTAGCTGTTGTAACTAGCCTGAGGGAGAAAGGAAAAGGGAAGATGAAAGCATTTCCCCATCTCCCCCATAGATTGAATCTCTGGGGAAAAGGAGAGAGTGTGATTATTAATAATTCCCAGGAGATGGCGCCCAAGGTACAGAAATGACAGGGTGCTCACTACTCATACCTAATCGTTCTCATGGCCAAAATGTTATCATGATGTGCAGTGGAATTCTCATCTGGCTCCAAGAGGTGATGAACTGCACCACAGGGAATAGAGCAGTAACTTCACACAATCATGGAAACAAATAATATGGTGTTTTGACCACCAACTATTAAACTAACGTAATGAATGCTTACAGTGAATTAATTTTAACATGCAAGATCTGTCGTTATCTCAGCCCTTTGTGCCCCATGTTAAACACCAAAGCAGTTGTTGTGGTTTTACCTGTCAGGCAGCTAAAAAAACAACCACACAACCATTTGCTTACATGTCCCTTTCTCCCCCTTCCTCCCATCCCTCCTCTTTCCCCACAACAAGTAGGAGAGGAGAGAGAATATAAAAGAGAAAAGTTAAAACTCATGGGTTGAAATAGATGTCTTATGAGGACAGAAAAGGAAGATGATAAAAGAATGTGCCAAACAAGTGATGCAGAGCACAGTTCCTCACTACCTGAAGTTGATGCTCAGCTGTTCCCTGAGCCAAGCTGCCTCTCGGTCAGCCCTCTGTCTATATGCTAAGCATGACATCATGTGGTGTCGAATATCTTCTTGGGCACTCCTGCATTCTCATTGGCAGGCCAGTGTGAGAATGTGAAACATCCTTGACCGCCTGGCAACACCTAAAAAATCAGTGTATTAACAGTGCTTTTTTTTCTTCTAAATTCAAAACATTCCAGCTGCTAGAAGGAAGATGAACCATCTTAGCCAAAACCAGGACAATCTTTAAGTGCAAGCTTTCATATGTGGGGTTTAAGTCCTGCATTCAAGATACAAAGAATGTGTTATTAATATTCATTTGACAAGTCTGGTTTTAAATGTTTTGACCCTCTCTTTTGTAGGAACTTGTTAACAGATAGGACTAAATTTTTATTCTCCGAAACAAGATTTAGTTGTCTTTGGTACTTCAGTTTCAGTTCTTTGCCTCATTCCTTTTGTAATATAAAGAAATCCAACCAGAAGTGAAAGACCACAAAAAATAATGAAGCAGGAGCATCCTAGAAGTAAAACTCCCATCTATTTGCATGCTCTTGATATCAAGGAAATGCAAGTGGTCACATTATTAAAGGTTAAATAATGCACATGCAGAATTTGTGCTCATTGAATATTTGACTTTCAGCAGTACAATTATGGTCTTTTGCTGATCCTGTGTGTGGCAGTCATTAGTATAGTTAGTATTTTTTGTTGTAAACAACACTTTCCAAGTTCTTATGGTCCTTATAAGCTACCCTATGCCTCATTTGAAAGAAAAGAACATATGTAAATTACATTCAGTGTTACCCTCCTAAGACTCCATCCTTGTGGTTTGCTTGGGAGGACTAAAATTTTGTTTCTTCATTTCTTATGCTTTTTTTTCTCCCAAATTCATCATTCTTTGAAATTTTCAGGAGTCTCATTTCTGTGCTGGTGGACTAGTGCAGCTTTTTCTTCTCTCTCTCTCCACAATAATTAAGCACTTGGGTGAATTGGAAGAACTTTGAATAAAATTTTAAGATTATGAGAAGTTGTTTTGTTGTGGGTAATAGATCGCAAAAGCTTTTGTCAAATGTTTAGTTCAAATTGGTTTGTTGGGAGAGAAGGGAGTGGAAAAAATGTAGAGGTTGAGAAGTAAAACGTAACAAGATGACTGAAACTTGAAAGGGAAAATTCTTGGCTAAAGAGATGTGGTGAACTGGGTGAAGATACTGCATTTACAGAAATCGCCACTAAAAGATCCAAGATCATAGTGAAAAACTGTATTGAATAAAATCCTTACTGTGCTAGGACAGAGAAAAGGAAAAAATCCACGAACAAAACACACCATACATCCCCAAAACAGATCAAAAAGAAGCCCCTCTTGCATCAACAGTGAACTGAGAGATCCAGCTTTTAATTTGGAACTTTGACAAAAGCAATTTTTATGGAGCTAGAGAGAAACTTGAATTGACCGTATAGGTTTTAATTAAATTAATGCTCTTTAACATGAACTATGGAGTCACTTCATCAACTTCAACCAAATGGATTATTTTAATCCCCCTTTTTGGAATATAGAAATGGTGGGCTTAAGTACTAGAATATGGGATAGCATATAAATAGGGTTTTATTCCAGTCTTCTAAAAAGTACAGAAGAAATCTGATTTTGGAAACTGTCTTTTGTTAGCTCAAGTATGTTCCTTGGGTGTCTTTTTGCAGTATCCTGTGATTATTTCTGCACTATGTTGGGTGTTCAGTAGATGTTTGTGTAAGTTTTATAACAGGAAACTGTTTCGGGTTTGTGGCTGGGGAGATGATTTTTTTACTTGGAAAGACTTTCCTTCCAAAGGCCACTCGGACGTTTCAGATGTGATGTAGTTAATGAGAAATTAAGAAAGCTTGATGCATCTGAGTTTTAAGTATCTGGCTGAAGTTTACTTACTTTCTAAAAGGCAACAATTTTATGTTCTTTGATGCCAACTACAATTTTCCACCATCTTGACTGAGGTCAGTGTGGAAAACTGAGCCGGACACACGATCTGCCTAACACTTTGTTTTCTTCCCCTTTAAAGTTCATTAGATGAAATGAATTTGGATTCTGTAGTCCTTCTTGGTTTCTTTTTCTTGAGTGTATGAAGTAAGCATACATTGTTTTGGAAAGACCAAGCTTAAAAGTAAAGTAGATAGTCATGCATATGTTAATTTTTTTGTCTGAATAGGTCTTTTAATAATCACATCTGATTCAATGTAAAATGCAGTAAAAGCTTAAATGACTGAATGGAAGTATTAGAAGAGTAATTTCAGGATAGTGATCATTCTTTCAGAGTTGCTTTTTAAATTAACACTGACTTCTTTTGCTGAAAATAGTTATTAGTTCAATTTGGACCAAAACCAGATGATGAATGATTGTTTAAGAACTGGATGTAATATCCATTACCATTTTTTCATTCATCACCTAAATGAGATCTGGTATGAACTGCAACTACTTTTTATAAAACTTCCACTGTGGAGCAAGCAAGCATATTTTGCATCTATGTCTCTTCCCAGTATAGGAAAGAACATGCTTTGTATGTTTTTTAGTGACTAAAGCAGTGTGCTGTAATAGCAACAGCTCACAGGCAACTTGACTTCTCTGTGTACTTAATCACCTCTCTTTTTTTTTTTTCTCCCTGTTCTGGCTCATCTGTGCTTTGGTACTTTGTCAGAGAAGTTAGCATCTTTTTGACTCTTCTTGGCTATGCAAATGCAGGCAATGAAAAATTAAGCAAAACGATAACAATTTGTCTTGGTCTGTCTAGTTCTGATCTTCAAAGGTTGTGTATTTAAAAACATGTTGTTTTAAAAAATACCTATTTAAAAAATACCTTTTTAGAAGTATAAACTTTGCTGGAAATTTGTACTTTAAAATAGGGAATGGTGGAGTTTTCACGTAACTCTGAAAAACCACAGTTGGCTTGCTGTGAAGAGTGAGAGTTGACAACATTGGTGGCTTTGAATGCTCATATAATGCTGAGTAATAAACAAAGCCTAACTAGTCTTAATTGTTGTGTTACAATGTTTCTGAAGTCTCAGCCATCCCTTTTGGATTTCTGCATGTGTTGTTATAGCACTGGTAAAGCACTGACACCAGAATTGTGGTAAGGACACCACAAGCATGTCACAGTGCTTCTTGGTCGATTCAGTTACACTATGTAGATGCACTGCTTGTAAAGGTATTCTGTGTTGTATGTGCAAGTCTGTAGAGGAAAGAGAAGGTATGTCCCCCCCCAAAATAATTACTGTTATTTTGGAAAAAAAAATTAAGTGCTTCATATTAACACATTATGGGGAATGTTTTGAACTTAGAGGACATCTGTTTTGCATCATCATTGATAGGGTTCAAGCATCTGTGTGTCATGTTTATAAACATTGTTTTTCTAAATACCTTGTTCAGTGCCAAGTATGATAACACTATAAAATCATTAGAGCGAATAACTTCCATATTTTTTATGTTTATAACTTTGTTTTCTTTTGGTTTTCCCAGTTTTTATGTTTCAGTAATTAATTTAGGTAGGTTGTGCTTGTATTGGCTTCAAGTTGCTGTTCTGTTTGAGTGACAGTGACATAGTAATTACATATAGTTTTATAAATCTGTTTTATCAGTGAGCCTTTCTGTGACTGGGTCTTTCAGCCTTAGATCAGTTTGGGAGTTTTAGTTGGCATCCTCAAATACTTTAAATCCATTTCATAAAAATAAAATATCATCAAGTCTTGATTGATACCTCAAAGGACATCTGCTCAATGTGTCCAGCAACGTTTTCAGGCTTGGCTCACAAAGAGTGGGCAACCACATTTGTTTTCAGTAGCTTATGTGACTTTATTCTTGGAAGGACTTGATAGTTTGCAACTTGCTTTGATTTCAAATGCTAATTTTAGATGTATGGGATTTAGGGCATGTTAATATTCCTCACCTTATAATAGCAACTGTAATTCGTTTCAGTCATGAATCATTTTATTAATAGCAGGAATAAAATGAGATCTATTTTCTTGATGAAGTGTCATTGCTATTCCTGAAATTTTCACATCTACCATTTTCAGTCGTGTTAGTCTAGACAGTACAATATGTAACAATGTTCTTATTGCCTTAAATTTAGGTGGAAGAAGGAAGCAGAAATGTACGCTTGGGCTCACTAATTGGTCTGCTGGTAGAGGAAGGACAGGACTGGAAGCAAGTTGAAATACCAGCTAATGGTATTGATCCATCTTCTCTGGTGTCTCCAGCACCTGCACCTACCTCAGCTCATGCAGGTCCTTCAGTTTCAGCCCCTCCTAAACTGGAACATCAACCTAAAAAATTGCAGTAAGTTTCTTTGGTACGAAATGGATCTCTTTATTTAGTTAGCTCAGTAGAGCTGAACCAAGAAGACTCTTTTGTCCCTTTTTACCTAGTGTTGAGCTGTTAGTTTAAGGGAGTGTTTCAGTAAGTATGAGGCAATAAAACTTGCTTTCCCAGAATATTTCTTTGCTCATAAGCCAAATAAGTCAGATCAAACAACATAGTTTTATTACAACACCTTTCATGGATATCTTTTTATTCTGAGATACAATTGCCTTACGATGGGTTCTAAGTTAGATTAAGAGGAAGTTGTGTTTATGGACACTAATGCTTATGTTTTACAGTTTATGAATTACAGTTTACCTGTAATTTCTTTTCTTTTTAGGAGAAAAAAATAAACAAATTGCATAATCCAAAACCCTTCCCAGCTCTTGCACTTTTGATATTAGAAAAATATTCTTATTTTCATAACAATGGAATGCAAAAACCTCAATACTGGATTTGTGTGCTCTTAATTAGTTTTTGGGGTTTTTTATGTGTTAGGGTACTCTAAGCATTGCAGACATCTTAGACAGTGAGTAAATTAATCTCTAAGTGTTAATCAGGTAATAGTAATCAAGAAAGTACTGGTTTGTATCAGAGGATGTACCTTCTTTGGAAGAAGTATCAACCTGTATTTGGAGTGAATTATGATAAGAAAAGCTGTAAAATTACAGTCTGTTAAAGAGGAGGAAACTAGTTTTGGTAGTATATGCTAGCAAACTGTTTGGGTTTGGTTGGTTTGGGGTTGTTTTGTTTTCCCGTCTTTTTGGGTTTTTGGGGTGTTTTTTAAACCTCACTACCTTTTCTATCTGGTTTGCATGTTCACTTGTGCTATCAGCATTTAGGTATTTCTCACGCACGTGGAAGGCAGCGAATTGAAGTATTGCTGAAATGTTACCTGTGTAGAAGGGTGGTCCAAGGAAACAGTCCTTGAAAGGATTAAGTCTTGCATTTTAGTACCAAAGAACGTTAGAAGTGTATCTGTTTCACTGCAACTTTTCATTAGAGATACAACAGCATCTTACAAACAGTTCTTAAAGCTCAATGTGTTGCAAATATAGTCTCCTGTAGGAAATAATGAATTGGAGATTTTGTGGAAAGACTTGTTTTTTCTTTTATGAAAATGTTGATGGTTTGCATCTAAGTATTTTGAAAGCTATCCCTTCCCCCCTTCCCATTTCAGAAAACAAATCATGCCAGACTGCACAGGGGGCTCTGTTGCTATGTACCCTGCTTTGTGGCTGATCACTGTTGCCAATTCAGGCAGAAATGTTACTGTTGAGCATACCACATCTAGGTCAAGATGGTGGATATGTTTACTAGTATTATACTATATCTTAGGTGTGTGCTGATTTAAATGTTTGAGTATGGGAAGGATTAATATTTAGTCTTCTCAAGAAGATACTGGATTATGCAACTACATCTGTATGGCTTTTGGTTTTTGAAAAAGTAGTAATTTTGTTACTCGGTCCTAGAAAGTAAAATTGAAAAGTAAACTGTGTTAACGATGCAGGTGCAGCTAGCCAAATAATAGAGATGAGCAGCCCTCTTGTCTACAGTCCTAAAATTAATTTTTTATTGTTATTGTAACAAGCTGGTCTTAAAGTGTATTTGGTTCTTCACTGATGACCCTTTTCCAGAAGAATCTACATGTGTTGTTGCTGCTGTAAGATGAGTTTGGAGATGAGTTTTCTACTCTCTATTTTGATCTCGTTAAGGTCATTATTGTGTTTTTAAATTCAACCTTGCATTGAAGCTTGCTTGAAAGGTCACAGTCTGACTTCAGTGTTAGGATCACAGCCTTTGGACAGTGTTCATTCTGAAATATTGTATATATTGTCTAGTTTTTCTTGAGATATGTTAAGTTAATTTCACTGTTAAAATATTTTATTTTACTCCTCATTTCTTTAGGGTTCGCTTAAGTCCTGCAGCTCGCATCATTCTGGAGACACATGGGCTAGATCCAAGCAATATGACACCTTCTGGACCACGAGGAATCTTCACTAAAGAGTGTGTAGATTTCAGTAAAACTACAACCTCATATTTCATTATTTATTCCTTTGAACCAGAGCAATTTCTATGAACTTGATTTAGTCCTTTTATTTAAAGTCAACTTTTTATTACATTTTTTGCTTAAGGGGGCATGGCTCAGTTAATTTCAAAGTACCTGTCGAAATATGGTGAGTAGATTAGGAAATATTGTTAGAAGCCTTTCACTTTAAAAAAAAAAATAATTTTGGTTTGATATCCCCATCCGAGCTGCTGTCACATTTCCTGCAGCTCAGCCTAGTGGTGGCTATCAACTGCTAGGCACCACTGATAGGTATTGCTGTGGATCTCAAGAGTTCTGATACTCAGAGATCTATTCAGAGTCAAAATAGAATACCAGTGGCCTGTTTTATTTTAACTTTCGTTCTTTGCAGAGTTCAGATTTTTTACTTCTTCCACTGAAGTGCAGTTATGAAATCTGTCAGGATTTAATTTGTTCCCTTTTTTGTTAATGGTAAGAAATCCAGAGCCCTTTTTTTTTTCTATCTTTAAACAAACATTCTTTAAATCAAAATCCCGTAGTTTGTTATTATCAGGCTGCTAGTAGTTGACTATACTTTTTGAGTATTCTGATGTAATGATTGGTACTCAAGCCCTGGATGAGAAACTTGTTTATAAAAATACGTCCTGGTAGATCCAGAACCCTTAGTCTTGAAATGTATGTTACTGGAGATGAGTGTTTTGGCTGGAATAGTTATTTTTGTTCTCAGTAAAATTACTCCTCTTGACAAATCCCATCATTCACCTACACAGACCTTGTGAGCTGCTGTAATGTTAGTTCCATTCAAAGACAACCAGGTTAGTGTACATTGGAATTGAACCCAAAGAAGCAGATGGTGAAAGTCTGCTGTTTTCTTCACAACACTTTTTCCTGTAGTCTTTGGCTGAAGTGAGATAAAGAGTTGAATAGATATATCTTATATAACATCAAATTATCAGAGGTAGTTTTTTTCCTAATTATGTAAGTGTAATGGTAATTTATGTTGTGTTACTGGGCTATGGCAGGTGGAAACCTTCTAGGACTTTGAGCTTCCTAATTAACATCCCCTGGTTGTCATGGAGATGTAGAAAAGATTTTTCAGTAGCTCTGAGAATTATGAACAATCTTTTTTCAAAACTGCTTTTTCCATACAAAAGATTTGACTTTGAAGACTCATTTTAAGATACCGACTGAGGTTTTTTAACCATTGTTTTGAAATAAATGGTATTACTCTTTCAGATGCCTAGAGGCTCTGCTGCTAAGTTCTGTTTGGAATTAAATATTTGCAGATTTTTGTGGAGAGCCACTACAGATACTCGGGGAAATACTTTTTGCGAACTTGAGATTAGTGTTACATGCCAGGCTTTATTGCTGTGTGACTCATGGTCTCTCTTCCTAGACCAGCAATCGATTCTTTGAGGAAGTGTTGCAAGTTCACTTTTGACTTTTAAACTCTTGAGTTTCTATATGAGCAGGTCTCACGCAGGATTAAGAAAACCAAAAAAAGTTAATGTAAGCAAACAAGCATCATCTGCCCCCACCCCCATGCCCCACAACTTTGTCTTTAAACTTAATTCACTATAAAACTTCTAACAGCAATAGGAGCTTTCACTTAATAGCTTTCTCTGTCATAATCTACTCCCTCAGTAGGCTGATAGTTCATTCTCTTATGTATGTGTGAAAGGCTGAATTGGCATTGCTGTCCTCTTTGTTTTTGTTCCATGAAGTGACAGCTGCTTTTTTAAAAAATGATTTTTAAGCAATATCCTCTGCTTTCTTCAGAAATATACTAGAAAATTGATGTGTCAGTACAAAATAACTCACAACATCCATCAAAGATTGCACCATGTTCCTAGTCATCAGCTCAGATGCTGTGTTTGGGAGAGCTGTTAGAATTGTGGATTGTTTCAGACTACTTCTGCCCTTTCATCTTATTTACTAGTGATCTAAGTATTTATATACGCAGTATGCATACTTAGATGAGTGAGGGGGGAGTTACCAATAATGTTATTCCAAGGCCATGTTCTTCCCATCTGCAACTTCCTATCAGCTGTCCACTAGGTTAGTGAGATTTGAGATCTCATAGCTGCTCAAGCACTTGTGTTTTCACTTTGCGAATAAAGCACTACATATGTGTGCTGTGCCAGTTTTCCTGAGTCCTTTTAAGTGTATGTATTGACTGCAGACTAACAGTGGGATCTATGCTACATACAATTCGTAGGCTGCCATTATTCCTTCTTTGATGTTTATGGTGCAGTAAGTCTGATACTTAGAAGTTTCTGATGTGCAACATTCTTCGCTCACCTTTTTCCTTTACAAGAATCTTCTGTGAATTATCATAGACTCATAGGATGGTTTGGACTGGAAGGGACCTCAAAGATCATGTAGTACCAACTTTCCACTAGACCAGGTTGCTCAAAGTCCCATCCAACCTGACCTTGAACACTTCCAGGGAAGGAGCATCCACAAACTCTCTGGGCAACCTGTGGCAGGGCCTCACCACACTCAGAAGAAATACCTTACTTATGTCTAATTGAAATCTGCCCTCATTCAGTCTAAAGCCGTTACTACTTTTCATACCGCTACGTGCCCTTGTAAAAAGTCCTCCAACTTTCTTGCAGGCCCCCTTTAGTTATTTGAGTCGTCGGATGTTCAGATGAAAGGGCATTGGGACACCAGAGGAATGTGTCAGCCTGTGCATCTCCTGTTGCACCACTGGACCCTTTGATTTTTAGGTCTGTGTATAACCTTTAACTTGTCAATTTCAAACACCATGTGTTTTGTGCACAGTTGATTTTTACCATCCTTTGGATTTTGGCTAACATGAAGTGGAAAGACAACACACTGTCATGGTTTAATCCCAGCCAGCAGCTCAGTACCATGCAGCTGCTCACTCACCCACCCCCCTGTGGGATGCGGTAGAGAATTGGAAGAGTAAAAGTGAGAAAACTCATGGGTTGAGATAGAGAGTTTTAATAAGTAAAAGTGGTGCATGCAAGCAAAGCAAGAGAAGGAATTCATTCACTACCTCCTGTTAGCAGGCAGCTGTTCAGCCATCTCCAGGAAAGCAGAGCTCCATCCTACCTAGCAGTTACTTGGGAAGACAAACACCAAGTAGGTTGTCTCAAAGGTGTCCCACTCCTTCCTCTTCTCCAGACCCTTATATTTTGAGCATGACATGATAGAGTATGAAATACCCCTTTGGTCAGCTCTCCTGGTGTGTCTCCTCCCAAATTCTGCACCCAGGCCCTTGAGCAAAATTGATCCAGAAGATGGATTTGCCCTTGTCTGAAGCAGACAAAGACTATCTTCCCTATCATATTCTTCATGTGCACTGCAGGGACTTTATCACCTTCTATGGGATATGGAAGCTTTGATTGGGAAGGGTCAGATGACTAACCAGAGGGCCTTTGCTAAATGTGTGTCCCAATGTTAAGAGGTCCCACTACCCATGCTCTTGGTATAGTTTTTAGCACTCCTTTGTAGCATTTGATTTTCCCCAAGGTTGGTGTGTGCTAGGGGGTGTGATACACCCACTCAGTGCCATGATTTTTGGCCTAGGTGTCTATGAGGTTTTGAGTTGTTTGTCCTGCTGTCTGACTTGGTTCTTTCAGGGGTGTCATGTCACCACCAGACTTGCTTTTCAAGACCAGGGATAGTGTTCTTGGTGGTGGCATGGGGCACGGGTTTGCCTCTGTGCTGCCAGTTGCTCTGTTCCATTGCTGTAACCACCCACACAGGGCATTTGCCACCATCTAGGAGTCCATATAAAGATAGAGCACTGGCCACTTTTCTCTCTTAGCAATGTCTAGAGCCAGCTGGATGGCTTTCACCTCTACAAACTGTCTTGATTCATCTTCTCCTTCACTGGCAACTTGTGTAGGATTCCATATGGCAGCCTTACACCTCAGATGCTTTCTAACAATGTGACAGATCCCATCGGTGAACAGGGCTTATGAGTCTCATTTTTTGGCAGTTTATTATATGATGGGACTTCTTTAGCATGTGTCATCTCCCCCTCTGGCAGCATTCCAAAATCTTTGCCTTCTGGCCCATCCATGTTCAATTCCAGAATTCCTGGGTAATTGGGGTTTCCTGTTCAAGGCTGCTATATGATCACTGTGACTCCCTTCCATGGAGCATCAGTTGTATGATGTGTAGAGGGGACCCCCCCTTTTGAACACCCATCCCAGCATCAGCAATCAGGCACCTGGGAAGAGCTGTACTTTAGTACCAGTCACTTCTGGAGCAGTTTGAACTACTTCATGTGCTGCCAATACCTTTTTTTTTTTCAGTTGCAGTGTAGTGAGCCTGAGATCCTCTGTATCCCTGACTCCAAAACTCCAGGGGTTGACCTTGAGTTTCCCAGCATTTTGAGTTACAATCACATAGAGGTCCCTGCAAGAGGATCATACGTATGGTTAGGCCTTCTACTCTGTCTGGGGGGCTGCTCGCTGGAAGTGGAACTGCATTTTTCCTGAAAGAATCCCCTTTTTTTGACTGCTTTACCTTGCAACTCAACTCATGTACTTGTGCCTTTAGGCTCAAGGTAGGCTTTCCATTCCACTTCCTCTTGTCCTCCCTGTGTTCACACAGGTAAAACCAGAGAGTGCCTTGTGGTGCGTACCCTCTATGTCCTCTCTTTTGAGCAGAGCAATGCTTACTCTTAATAGCTGTGATACTAGTCTGTACAGATGGGGAGTAAGACCAATTCTCTCCAAGATGCTGGACCTGCCAGGATGGTTCCTCCACAGCTGAGATGAGAACAGAGACTTTTGTACTGTCAGTGTCAGCCAGCCACTTAATCTGCTGTCGGTCCCTTTTCACATTTCTTGTTTGTTACTGCCAGTGAGTTGGCAGTTGCTCTATGCAAGTTTGTACCATGTGGGTCAGGTGTACATCGAGGTCTGTGTGTAGCTGTGTGTTGTCTGGATGATCATAATAAACCACCTCTTGCATGGCTAATTCCCTCAGGTACTGGCTGCCTCTCCCTATGGTTGTCCGCTTGCCTGGCCAACATATGTCATCTTTACTGAAGGGATACCTTCACCCTTGACAGAGGTCACATCCAGAGGCAGAGGGCTTGTGTCTTTTTCCCAATCACCTTTTCCATGCCCCCTTCCCTAGACATGGATTCCAGCTCTTTGGTTTTCCTACCCTCTAATTCTAGGTTACTGGCCCTGTTATCCCAGTATCAGAGCAACCAGGTAATGATGTATTCATCTGGAAGGCAGCTGAAATCTTTTCACATATCTGTGAGCTCCCTCAGGGACAGTGCACTGGTGATTACTTCTGGTTCTGCCTCTGCCTACTGTTCTTGTGATGGACCTGACTCATCATCATCCCTCACTAAACCAACTGATTTCATTGCGTATTTATTCTTCTGTGCAGAGGTGACTGGTATCAGTATGTGGTTTTTTGGTAACATTCACTGCCTGGCATGGGGGCGTGAGTTGCCACAGTACCTGTTGTGGGTGTTGGTGTAGCCACAGTGTCTGTTGGTCCCTCTTTCCCCCTCTTCCCACTGATGGCAGTGCCAACTATCAAGCGGTATTTGGTAGATAGTGGCCAGGGCTCAGAATAATGCACTAGGCTGTGTGTCCTTGGAATTAACTACATTATTTTTCTTTCAAATATTCTGTGTCTTTATTCAGGGTCCTGTAGTTCAGGAGTGAAGTTCCAAACCATTGGTGGTGAGAAGTTCTCTAGATACCTGCCTGTATTCTCCCACATGCCATGCTGTACCACCCCTGATTATCCAGCCCTGGGACAGATATCTGTGTGGTCTAGTTAAAAAACATATTTTCTAACCCTGAACAGGACTTGCAACACATTCAGGAGACCTAATGTTAGGAACATGCTAGCCTGAACATCCTAAAGGTATTCAAAATTCTCAAAAGCTGCTGTAACCAGCCTGAAGGGAAAAGGGGATATGAAAGAGTAGGAGTAATCACACACACCCCCATCTTCCCCATAGATTTGGTGTGGTTATTAATCTGTTCAAAGATATGTCATCTGAGGTATGGGCAAGACAGCAACCCCCCTGCAAGTATTAGCTTAAGCTCATGACCATTCATGTCATCATAAGTTGATATTACACAGTACAGTAAATATGAGCATCGGGACCCCTCTCCCAGAAGTGATAAACAGCGCTGCAAACAATACATAGATCAAATAAGGATTTACATACTGCAGCCACATGACCAAGCACACCAGCATTGTGACTAGCAACTGTTTAAAACGGGTTTTTTAACATGCTTAGGTCAAACTGTCATGCTAACACTTTGAACCCCTTGTTGGGTTCAAAGAGTTAAAGGACTGTCGTGGTTTAGCCCCAGCCAGCAGCTGAGCACTGTCCAGCTGCTTGCTCACACCCCTCCCCTGGTAGGACAGCACAGAAAATGGGGAGTCAAAGGCAAGCCTGGTAAGTTGGGATAAGGACAGTTTGTTGGGAATTTAGCAGAATATTCAAAGCTGCTGATACGTGATGCAGTTTCTCACCAAAAAACATACAACTCAGACATGTCCTGAAGTAGGATGGTTGCTGAACCACACGTTCTGGAGCTGTGCTGCTTCTCCTCAACTAGGCCTCTTTTATACTGAGCATGGTGTTCTATGGTATGGAATACCCCTTTGGATACTTTGGGTCACCTGTCCTGGCTGTGTCCCATCCCAACTTCTGGTGAAAATTAACCCTATCCTAGCCAAACCCAGGACACTTATTTACTTATGCATACTTTATATATGTTAATCTCATACACATGAGTTTCAAAAACTCCTGAGTGAATCCTCTAGGCTGCGGGGGGACCTCATTGCAGCCTTCCAGTACCTGAAGGGAGCATACAAACAGGAGGGGAATCAACTTTTTAAAAGGGTAGACAGTGGCAAGACAAGGGGGAAAGGATTAAAACTAAAGGAAGGAAGGTTTAAATTAGATATTAGGGGGAAGTTTTTTACGGAGAGAGTGGTGAGGTGCTGGAACAGGCTGCCCAGAGAAGTGGTAGATGCTCCATCCCTGGAAGTGTTCAAGGCCAGGTTGGGTGGGGCCCTGGGCAATCTTGTGTAG
Source organism: Gallinula chloropus (assembly GCF_964237585.1). Taxonomy (NCBI): domain Eukaryota; kingdom Metazoa; phylum Chordata; class Aves; order Gruiformes; family Rallidae; genus Gallinula; species Gallinula chloropus. The sequence goes on along the minus strand of NC_140088.1, from coordinate 19,523,092 downwards.
CTCCAGGCCTGGAGGTTGATGTCCCTGCCTGTGGCAGGGGGATTGGAGCTCTATGATCCTTGGGGTTCCTTCCAATCCGTGCCGTTCTAGGATGAATCTAACCTAAAAAAAAGCTCAGTTTTCATTTAACACACCAAACTCCACTAAAGTTATTAATGCATTTTGACATTGCTATAATAGGTAGGACCATCTGGTTTTTGTCATTTGCATAATATATGAAAGTAATTTTAAAGCATTTCCTTAGCTTTAGAATATATAATAAGCTAAAACAGCTTTATTTTATCTATTATGGAATCTAATGAGCAGATGGTCTGTCTTATGACTGCCAAGTTAAAACCCTTAGGTAGTTTTTGGTAGCTTCTAATATGTTAACTAGGAAAGCTGCATTATGCTGTGCAGTTACCTTTTTAATCTCAAATTGTAATGCTAGGGGATGATTTCAGTTAATGAAGTCTCACTTTTTTTCCCTGATACTATAGTTACGTTAAAAACTAAACACTTCTAAAGCAAATTTTGGCTAACCTTTTAATTTGGGAAAACAAGGAATTACTTTAATAATGACAGATTTACATTCTGAGCTCAGTAACTTTTTCTTATTTTTAATATTTGCTGAAGTAGGCAGTGAAGCTAAAAATAAATGTAAGCAAGTCAGCAATAAGTAAAAGGTATTGTATAGAACATGTTGAGGTTTTCAATTCTTGGTTCTGGAGTGCTACTTTGTCAGGAACTACTAAGAATTCATAATGTTATTCTGAGATTTTTTCCTTTCTACAGAAACTTAACACACAAACTGTTGGCTCTCATTCAAGCAGTAATCTAACTAAATTACATAGCTTTGTTGTTCAGTGTGGATTATGTTTCAAAGCCATGGTGTGGTTGTAAGTAGTCTGATTTTTACATTTATTTTTAATTTCCTCAGCCACTTTATGTAAGAAAATGTGTACACAAACCTCTGTTTACACAATGTGATGATGTCTTTAAGAAATGGGATTTATTTAGAATATAAGGTACAGGCTTTTCTTATCAGATCTGGAGCATAAAGAGCAGACATCTATGACTGATACAGCTGTTCATGTAAGTCACTAGTTAAATTGCAAACCAAAGATTTTACTATAGCTTATTTCCCTTTGCAATTGGTAGTGGTGGTGTAAATGCAGTCTCTTCTGTTGAGTTTTGTAGGTGCAAATCTTTAGCCTTGTCCTGGTTTTCGGCCATGATAAGAGTTAATTTTCGCAAGAAGGGACACAGCCAGGACCTATGACCTAGACCAGCCCAAGGGGTATTGCATATCCTATGATGTCATGCTCAGGATAAAAAGGGGACTGGCCAGAGAGGAGCAGTGGCTCTGGGTGTCCAGTCAATGAGTGAGCAAATTGCATTGTGTATCACACCTGCTTTGTGTATTCTGTTAAAAGTGGTGGTGGTGGTGGTGTTGTCCTGTCCCTTTCCCAGTAAACTGTCCTTAACCGAATTTACAAGTTTTACCTTTTTCTTCCCATTCTTCTTTCCATCCTACCACAGAGCAGGAAGGGTGAGTGAGCGGCCACACGGTGCTCACCTGTTGGCTGGGACTAAACCATGACAGGCAGGTTGTTTTATAAATGCCGTGTACTGGATGTAGTATCTGAGCTTAAAATCGTGAGTTTACTTAGATCTGTCATACTGGGCCTACAAGAAAGCATGGTGGTAGCTATATCAATATAAAGACCCTGGAGAATGCTTATAGTGTAGGTGAGGTCCAGCAACACCTGGAACTGTTAGATGCTATTCAGTTTTTTCTTTGGTTTTTAGCTTCAGTGCTGTCTTTCAAATTGCTTATAAAGTATGGGCTTGTATACTAACTACACCTGTTAGTACATATTTATGTCAGGAGAGCACAGAGAAGTGAATGATAATAGTGCCACTCGATTTTCTGTGAACACTAAGTACTTAAAGTGACTACAAATCAACAGGTGAAACAGCTTTTATTTTAGACTTTATACACTAAGTCTACTTTGGTATCTTAGAATTTAGTGGAATTCACAAATTACTTTATACACTTGCAAGTAGTGATGATGGAGGTTATCTTTTAACAAGTTTTCTGCTACTCCATATTCAAGCCTGTTTATTCACTGAAGTTAATGAGAATGTACTAAAAAGTTGTCACAGAAGAGACAAAATTCGTATTAATAAGAAGAGACATAGTAATAACCACCTTAATATTTGTTTTGACAACAGAAATTTAATTGTGTAAAGTGGATAATTAAAGTGATGGAATAGTAATGCTTTTGGAATTTTTGAAATAGTTTCTTTGTTGACAGTATTTCACTCTGTTTAATCACCAGGGATGCTCTCAAACTTCTGCAGGAGAAGCAGAAGGGCAAACCCAGTGAATTGAAACCTGTGGTTTCTCCAGCCCCTCCCCAGGCTACTGCAGTGCCTTCTGCTTCACCAGCAACAGCTGGCACGACTTCATATCCAAGGCCAGCAGTTCCACCAGTTTCCACACCAGGACAACCTGCTGCACCGGTAATGTTCCTGTTAAGTCCTCAACATTGCTATAGCTTGTATACTGCCATGGCTACTTAAAGAGTTGAGATTTCCAGAACTGGAGCAATGAAGGACACTAAGGCTGCTCATATGCCAAGCCCAGTCATGTGCAGTTTTTGTTGTATGTTTTGAGTGATTCTAAAGCAGGGTAATTGAAACTGCAGAGGTCTCAAAATTATGGTCTCCACAATAATTTGTATAACTTGCAAATTGAAGGCATGGAAAAAAAAATTACATTGTAGGCCTTAAAAAGGGGGGCAGTCAGAAAGGCAGCAGTTTTATTTCAGTCACCAAAAAAGACAGTGCCACTAGTTTGGAAATGAACCGTACGTCCTTTCCCTAAGTCTGTGCAGGTTCAGTAGGTCAGGGTGTATTTCCAAAGTCAGAAAAAATTGAATCCTGCTGTATTTTTAATGTACTTAGTTTGTCTCCTTTCCTGTGATATAATTGTATGTAAATGTCCATTGATGAGTTGTCAAGAAGCAAGGAAGGAAAGGGATTAGTGGTTGCTTTGAGGAGTAATTTTGCAATCTCTAGCACCTAAATACAGTTTCCGTGTTATTTTGAAATGTTAGAAACCCCAGATTATTTTTTTTTTAAGAATAAATGCCTGCACTGAAATGCAAATCAGTAGAAACTGAAAAGGTTCTGTGAAGAATGGGGGTGGGGGGGGACCTTTCTGGCTGTAGAACTAAATTTGAAGTAACTTCACAGGCTGATGTTTAAAATATAGCTACAACTTACAATATTTAGCAAAGGTTGCCAGTTTTGCACTCTACAAAGATGCAAACAAAGCACAGAAAGCTTACTGAATATATCTGGAAGAGAAATATAACAAAAAAGATATTTATTAAAGCCTGTTTTAAGATAACTGAAAAAGCAAAAGATATTCTGAGCAATATGCCAGGTCTGGCAGATCACAGAATCACAGAATTGTAGGGGTTGGAAGGGACCTCAAGAGATCATTGGGTCCAACCCCTTGCCAAAGCTCTGGCAGAGAATTAATGCCTACATATTTGGACTTTTTTTTTTTTAAAGCAGTATGTAGAATAGTAAGAATCATAGAACCACAGAATGGTTTTGGTTGGAAGTGACTTCAAAGCCCATCTAGTTCCAACCCACAGCTTCTCTGGGCACCCTGTGCCAGGGCCTCATTACACTCATAGTAAAGAATTTTTTTAAATACCTAATCTAAATCTACCCTCTTTTAGTTTAAACCATTACCCCTTGTCCTGTCCCTTTTAATAAGTCCCTCTTCAGCTTTTGTGTAGGCCCTGTTTAGGTACTGGAAGGCCAGAAGGCCTTCTCTTCTTCAGGCTGAACAACCCCAACTCTCTTAGCCTGTTTTCAGATTAGACATGCTCCAGCTTTGAGTGCCCTCATGGTTCTCCTCTGCACTTGCTGCAGCAGTTCTGTGTCCTTATATTGGGGGCCCAATTGCTCCAGGTGTGGTCTCACCAGAGAAGGGTGTAGAGGGGCAGGATTGGCTCCATTGACCTGTTAGTCACATTTCTTTTTATGTAGACCAGGATGTGGTGGCTTTATGGGCTGCAAGTGCACATTGCTGGCTCATGCTTAGCATTCATCAGTCAACATTCCTAAGTCCTTCTCCTCTGGACTGTTCTCAACCCAGTCTCCACCCAATTTGTAGTTGTGCTGGGGGTTTACCTGACACATGTACAGGACCCTCCACTTCACCTTGTTTGAACTTCATGCAGTTTGCACAGGTCCACCCCTCAATCCTGTCAAGGTCCCTCTGTATGACATCCTTTTTCTCCAGCTTGTCAACTGTACCACACAGCTTGATGTCATCAGCAGACTTCCTGGGGGGGGGGGGTGTGCACTCTATTCCACTCTCCATGTCACCAACAAAGATGTCAAACAGTGCCAGTACCAGTACCAACCCCTGAGGAGGATTAATTCTATGATGTAAAGTGAAAGTATCTTTACAAAACCTGCTGTGTTGATCCAAGTTAGGTTGCATAGACTGGAGCAGCCAGTAGTCTTAAACCAATTTCAGTAGTTGTATTGCTTTTTGATATTTAGGGGATAGTGTAGTGAGCAGGACTCACTGATGAGAACGCATTAATGCTGGTGTCCTGTTTCAGCAAAGGGAAAGTACCTTTGCTCTCTTGGTATTGAACATGCACCATATGATTTCTTTCAGGGCACCTTCACAGAAATCCCAGCTAGCAACATCCGAAGAGTTATTGCTAAGAGATTAACAGAATCCAAAACTACTGTGCCTCATGCGTATGCTGCTGCTGACTGTGACATTGATGCTATTTTGAAATTAAGAAAAGAATTGGCCAAAGGTTAGTGATTAAACCAGTTTTCTATAACATGTTGTACTAATGAGTAGTTTGTCTTGCTTACCCAGGTGGTGTAGATTTTTGTGTAGTCAGCATACCATGCATTCAAAAAACCTTTTTCAGTATTCTGTATGTTGGACTCCAGCTGGTGTTCCTGATGGTTATTGAATTGGACAACTTGCCGAGATACAGGCAGGCAGAGGTGTTCCTTTGCCAGCTAATACAACGTTCTGTAGACAACTGCAGTTTTAGAAAGGACTCTGCATTGTGCTGTAGGTTTTTGTTTCCTTTCATCCAGATGCAGCAGTGTTCAGCTTCTTGACGGTTAGAATCTCAAATTTGTGTGAAAGATTATAGGGGAAGCTTTAAATTAAAATATACTTATGCTTTGTCTTCCTAAGTATATATGTTAAAATTTTGTTTTGCTGGTCTCTTTGTTGAATTTACTGGAAAAGGAAAGCTAATGTAGCTTTTCAAATCCTGAATGAGAATGGCTTTACCCGTGGTGAGGAAAGAAAGAGTTTTTAGCACATGCCAGCCAATGCATGGTAAATTCCTCTTGAAGGCAAGGTAATGGTATTAATGTGAAGGACGCAAAATTATCTCTTTCACTGAAATTTATATGCATGCTTAAAGCTATATTAAGCTGCTGGAATAGCAGTGTGTCCAACAGAAAACTGAATGATTTTAAAATGTACATTGAGAATTGTATTAAAAGCTATAAATGACAGGCATGTTTATGTATAAGATTAAGAAACTAATTTTTTGCTTTTTGTCTCAATTTGTATTCATAGACATTTGCTGTTCCTGAGGCTTTACCTTTTGAGTGAATTTTCTCTCAGCTTAGTGTCACCTAGGAACTAGAATGCTGACATTGGTGCCAGTACTACATTTGTTTATCCATTTGTGAGGTGCTAAATGAGGGTGGTATATCCAGATTTTCTAGATGATGATACAGGAGCTGCTTCTCTTTTCACTGGAGTTTTGAATTACTGCTTATTAAAGCAGGACTACCAGATTGCTTTTCTACTTTTATTTTTTTTTCAAATGATTCACTTATTCACAAGTTAATGTGAAATACCATTTATGATGTTGATATCTTCTTTAAACAGCAGCAGGTCATAAAAGAAAAGGTCAAAAATTGTCTTAGGAATGCTCACTTCGAATCCTTCACATCTCTCCCTGCTGCTGTGGATTCTTAATGAATTTTTTTTGGTAAATGCAGAGGTGGGAAACAGCCATATCTGTATGCACAAAATGGAATTGCAAAGATGGAAATTTTTTTTTTCTGGTGTAAATGATGGTGGTTTCTGCTACATGATGAGACATCATGTAAAAGTATTATGTAGCATTCCTTATTGTAACCTGTTTTGTTTTGGGTGTAAAAATACAGCAATTATTCCTACTGTGAGCTTCAGTAATTGAGGATAAAATATTTAGATACACTTCATTTAACTGGGCTCCTATGTTTTCTAATTTTATATTCCTGCCCTCTAAGTGGACAGTGACAGGCTAATCTAATTGTGGCAAACATTGCAGGTTAGCTATGTGGCAAGTGGATGTTTGGCTCATTCCTCTAAAGTTAAGATCACTTAAGATTTCATTTAATAGAAAGCATTTCTAAAGGTATGGGTATTGTGTGTCATCGACCAGACTTGAAAATGACATAGTTTTGCTTCTTCATCTGTTCAGCTCACAACAGTGATGATGGTAGCAGGGTAATGTAGCTTTTTATTGTGAGAATGATGCATTTAATACTGTGTGCATCTTCAGGATAATTTTGTAACAACTGTGGCATGTTCTGCATTAAATCTGTAGTCTTTGCTTCTGCTGCCAGCCCTGGTTTTAGTTAGTACTGTCAGTCTCCTAAAACTTGGGTTTATTTAAAAAAAAAAAAAAAAAAAGAAATCAAATCACGTGCAGCCATTGTTTCCATCCATCCTTTTTCCCAAGCTTTTGGGGAAAGAAAGAAATGCATTACATACTAATGGAAAAAAATCTAGAAGTTATTTTACCTTTTTTTGGCTAGTGCTGGCTATTTTGGTGTGTAGCTTTGCTTTTAATTTAACATCTGTCACTCATGTTATTTTGCAGCCTGCAAATCCTATTTTAAGGATTGACAGATACCATCACCTTGCTAATTCTTACATTGTAAGTCCCCGAATGTTACAGGAGAATAACAGGCTTCTGATTTATGTCTGAATAAAATTTGAACTCTGAAATTATTCCAATTAATGCATCATTCGACATTAAGAATAGTAATCCCCAGTGTTGTCTTTGTATATTTAGATCTTGTAATAGATTTCTAAATAGACAGTAAATATGTAAAGCATAAAACACATATGAGCTGCTCCTTGTAAGAATAAGTTGTAATACTCAAGTTTGCAGCTTTTATGACCTTCTAGTAACAGATAGCAAGGATGCTTCTGCTCAGGAGACCTTTCTGTGATGATGATACTGCCTTGGTCCTAAGGGGGAGAAAAGTTTTCTTTCTTTCATGGTTATAGTTTGGAGGTGAATTACTTTCTGGCAATGTTTCGAAGAAGCAAATCTGCTGAATTACTGGAATATTGCCATCACACAAATAGTGATTAACAAGTCTTATGAGCAATGATTGTCTCTTTTCTTTTTGCAGATGACATTAAAGTATCTGTAAATGATTTTATTATCAAGGCAACTGCAGTTACACTGAAGGTAAGTGAATACTTAAAATGTTTTGTAGCAAACTGCCAAGGGAAAAGAATATTTTGTTAGCTTATATGGAGATAAGAATGCGATCATAGCAAAGCTTGAAATTCTTTTTCACTTATCACAAGGATTTTTTAAGATCTCCAGGTAAAAGTCTTTTCACTGTCTGTGCTGAGAACTGTAAAAATGAAAACTTCTTAGTAAAGATCCACTTATTGCACTTGTCATCTTCAGATAATGGTAGATGGTTTGTCAGGAGACTAAAGTAATCATCAAGAAAAGTCTTTTTATTCTTTGCTGTTTCATCTTATTTTCTCTTACAGTTATAAAAAAATATTCATCCAAGTCTGTTACAAGATTTATACATAACCTCGGATGTATATTTGGTGACAAGTACTTTGGTTTAGAAACTCTTCAACCAATCTTTGCTTATTGCCAAGAATTTTCATTGTTCCCTTTGTCAATGTAAAACAATTGCAGCATGTCCTGAAGTTAAGATCTTAAATTGCATTGAGGTCTCCTTATCCCATGCCAAATTACAGAGGCATCATTGTCTCTATAAGCTATTTCTCTGTTCTCTGGGTTGAACTGGGTACATTGCCTTCTAATTTACGTGATTGCTCTGCTTGAAAAACACTGTGAGTGCCACTTAATTTTTGGAAACCAAAAGGTTTCAAAGATCCTTCTTTAGAACTCCCATACTTTGGAACTGTCTTTTCTTAGTCCAGAATGTCTCAAATGCAATCATTTGGAAAACGTAATGGAAAATTAATCTTATGTCCTCACTTGTAAAGAAAGAACTGTGATGGTTTTATTTAGATGTAGATTGTTTTTGTATAAATTCAGTTTGTATTTTATTTTAGAAGAAGTCATAGGTGAGTGCTCTTGACCAGCATGAAGGCCAGTATTTTTTATGTTCAGGAGGAAATAATGCCTTTTAGTGACCACTAACACCTGGAAAAGACTGTTGTTATGTACAAAGATAATTAAGGGGGACATATAATTCATTCTGTATGTCTTGATGCTGAGGGCAAACTCCATAGGAATGTACTTGTGTGACAAGGAATGAATGTAGAATTTGAAGCAGTTTGATACTGCCATAGATTTGGTACCTATACCTTCTTGACTTCACAGTGATCACACCTGGTAGCTGAAAGCAAAACTGTTCTGATACCATCGCATCATTTGAGCAGGAGGTTCTAAAAGCTGCGGACAGGTTAAAGCAGAACAGTAATCCAAATTAGTAACACTACCTCACAAAAATACAAAAAAATACCAGAAAGCGAGTGAAAGACGTTTTTCTCAGTTGTTACAAGCATTACTTTAACTATTCAAAAACTGAGGAGGAGGTGGTTATGTTTAAGTTGGAGAACTGTTCTCATAGATGTATGGAACTAAGAGAACACGGCACTGGAATGGACTAAAACCAAACAGTATCTAAATATAGTATTTGCAAGAGCTATAGATATTGAAAGGAAAATAAAGGTAAGATTCTAGTCGGTTACATAAGGAAGTTATGAGAAATTCTGGCATTGGATAGACTGAAAGAAACTTCCCAAGTTATTCTGTATCAGAAACAGAGGGAGGAGCTAGATGTACTTGCTGTATGCATTTGTTAGAGGTGAACATAGCAAGTAGCTTCTTTTTGTAGCCTAATGACACCTTATGAAATGATGACATCCAAAATTTACTGTGAACTGCCAGCTGTGAATGTGGGATAGCAAATCTCTGCACCAGAGAGCAGGTGAAGTAACAGGAGAAAGAGGAATGAAAGATTTGTGTTTGTGTGGTATTCTCTTCTACACAAAAAAGACCAGCCAAGAAAGATAAAGGGATGTAATCCTAGTTCAATGTAGTTTTTATTACTTCCGCTTATATAATAAAAGTGGTTGTGTTGTTATTTGTGGATTTTTTAAATTCCTGTCTGAAACTTAAGACAAGTAGCTTCCTGTCCATTTAACAATAGCTAAATGCTGCTTTACTGTACTTTGAAGGACCATGCATATAGATTATAAGTGGCATTTGTTACCATTAATTAAAACAAGATTTCCCCTCTGCTGTCACAAAGTGGCCTAATGAATTCCATTACTATGGTTTCTCCTTCTGATATATAAATTAAAATATTTACTCAGTGATTAGATTTTTTTATTTTATTTATTTTCAGCTGACACTTAGAATATAGAATTTGGATCTTGATCTTCCAGATTACATAGTTCTCTGCTGCAAATAAGAGTCATCTGTAGCTTGTCACTACAGAATCCTAGAATGGTTTAGATTGGAAGGGACCCCAAAGATAATCTAGTTCCCACCCCCTGCCATGAGCAGGGACACCCTCCACTAGCCCAGGTTGCCTAAAACCCCATCCACCCTGGCCTTGAACATTGACAGGAAGGAGGCAGCCACAGCTTTTCTGGGTAGCTTGTGTCGGTCTCTACCACCCTCACAGTAAAGAATTTCTTTCTAATACCTAATCTAAATATACCCTCTTTCAGTTAAAACCATTACACCTTGTCTTACCGCTACGTGCCCTTGTTAATAGTCCCTCTCCAGCTTTCTTGTAAGCTGCCTTTAGGTACTGGTTAGTTGAGATAGAGGAGTGAGAGAGAGAGATAATACGCCCCTTCAGGACTTTTTCTGGAATACCTTCTCCATTACGAAGTCAACTTCCTAATGTCCTGATAAAGGACACCAAGTACTAACCTTGTATTTATTGCAGATAGCACCTTCACAGTATCTCTGGCCAGTTGTGTGAGGTTTCACCTGTATGTTGGAGTTGTTTTTTCTCCCAAGCTATTTCAGCTTCTCAAAAATCTCATTGAAATTATCAGAAAACATATCACGACTTTAATTGAATGCACACATACAAAAAAAAAAGCCCCCAAACCCAACCCTGATGTATTTTAGAAGAACCTAATCTGAAAAACAGTAGAGTGTACCTGCAGCATTTTCTGTTTATAGCTTCCTTTGAGTCACGCTTGAGACATGAGTGGAAAACAGCACATGGCTGTAGTAGGATGTCCGTTTCCATGCATGTTAATGACACTGCTTTGTAGCTTTGTATGCTGGGCATGCTGGAAGGTGCTAGTGGTGACTCTGAAGGAATATCTAGGCTTCTATTAATCGTTATTTTTTTTCCAGCAGCACCAAAAAAACCTTTTGGCTGCCCTGCAATTTTCAGTTCCTGAAGCATACATTTATGCTTTTTAACAATATAAGTTAAAATAAAATGAAAGCAAGCTAATCATGTGTGTCTATTCTTAGACCTGCACATTGATTTTTTGGGTTGGTTTTTTTTTTCCCCTTGCTCACAGCAGTCCTGTGACGGATGTGACTGATTTGTTCTTTTACCTACATTTACACACAGCAGTCTGTGGTATGCTAATTAATTTGATGAATGTCTGTATGTAGCTATGTGTTTTAAAGGATTTTTCTTTTTTCTAGATAATTGATTGCACTGTTGTTCTTTTAACAGCTTTTTTTTTATCCCTCTCTCTCTCTCTTTCTTCTAGCAAATGCCAGATGTGAATGCAACCTGGGATGGAGAAGTCTGTAGGCAGCTGCAGTCCATTGACATTTCTATTGCTGTGGCAACAGACCGAGGTCTCATTACACCAATCATAAAGGATGTTGCTGCCAAGGGCATAAAGGAAATTGCTGCCTCTGCAAAGGTGGGTCTTAAATGTATGGTAGGCTAAGGAATATAGTACCTATATATTTTTTTGTAGCAGGAAATGTGACACAGATACGCATCAGTAATAACAAAGGAAATTTCAAAAATGGATCTAAAGCAGTTTCAGCAGCCTTTAGGTTTCAAAATTCTGTTCATTTTGAAATTCGGTTCATTTTTAATTAACAGTAACTAAGCCATCATGTTATTTAGTTGAATGCTGGATAGACTGAAAAATAAATCTGTACAGACTTCAAAATTTAATGAAATTGTATTTAATCTTCATGAGAAAGCTAGATAATTTAGTATTTCCAGTCTTTGGGTTTGAGACTCCGTTTGTGAGGTTTTTTCCTCCCTAAGAAATTCCCTTGTAGCTCCTTGTGTTACGCTCTGTGTAGTTATATTATGACACTTATTTCTGTCCACATTTTTTCACTATACAGTTCAGTTGAGAATGTCATCCTCAAGGTAACATTAAACTCCTTGGACTAATGAGCAGTATTTTGCACAGACCAGGTGCCAGTTAGAGTAACTTGAATCTGTTGCAGTTGTCAGTCACGGAAGGAATAAGCCTTTTTTTTTGTGTGTAATTTAATGAATGCTAATCAAAGGCCTAAGGTATCTGTGAAATGCAGTGGAAGTAGTGCTAGGGTGTAAAGCTGCTCCAGAATTAGACACCAGGTGCACTTTGTAAATTTCTGTCTTTTACTGAAAAGGACAGAAATCATAATGGTCTGTGTTTGTGGAGGGGAGCAACCAACAAAGTTGTAGCAGAGAAAGGCCTAAGTGCCATGCCACAAACCATCCATAATTGGATGGTTTTAAGATTTTTTTCTAGCCTACATTGCTTGCTTCATGTTGAACGTGTTGTGAAAGCAAATCCTTTTGCTAATATAATAGCCAGCCAAGGAGGAAGGTCAGGTGACATTGTTACATTATTCTGTGATTTGTGGTAGAATGACAGGAAGAAAAGCATTTTAAGAGGCAGTACAGGTTGGGCTTTCATTATTATTATCATCCCAAATCCCTGCAATTCTGTGATGCATTATTATAAACCTTTCTTACTGTAAATTAGTGTCCTGCATAATGGGAATGTAGGCTTACATTTTATGTTTAAAAGGGCTATGATAAAGTAAGCATTCTCCTTTCATTTGAAATGGAATGTGTGTAACATAGGTCATGCTGTGAAAGTCACAGGGTCATATAGGTTGCAGGTGTCCATACCAATATAATTTTGCTTTTCAACTTATTCTCTCATTTATTGAAATAAATATGTACCTGACATGCACTTGTGGGAGGCACAAACTGAGGCTGCAACTGCTTCTCTGCCAGATTCCCTGTAGTCTGACAGGCACTTTCTTTGTGTAGATTACTTATGCTGTGTGTTAATTTTAACTACTTTCCAGGTGATGTGCATCCTAGCACCATATTTTCATCATTCAAGGAATGCAATCGCACATATGCGTTATCCTTCTATTGCCCTGACTCTGTGAACGCTGTTCCCTTGGTTATTGTCTGCTGGTTCACAAATTATTCAGAGATCCATAAAAGCCTGAAATAAAATTCAGTGTTCCCTTTTAACTTTTACATTCCTAATAAGCATGTCAAAGTTTTGTAAAACTTGGTTATTTGAATTATTTAGTGGGCAATTCATTAAGAATGATACTCTCTTTAACTTGTATTTCTAAGATGAAGTCATTGCAGTCATTGAAATACCATGCCCTTTCAGAACCCTTGCCTCAAAGATGTTTAAAAATGTATATAGAGAAGACAGTTGCTCACCTTGACCAATAGTTACATTACAACATGAAAGGGAATTAATCCATGTCACAACTATAACTACTAACAAACTTATTATCTAAGTGGAATTTTATCTTATAATGACTCTACCTCCACCCACATACAAACAGAAAAAAGTCAATTCAGTCATATTTTCTGACTCTGGTCCGTAAAGGCAGGGTTGAGGTTTCATGGAAACTGTCTCTGGGTAGATTGAGTGCTTGACAGGGTATTCATAGAATGCATGTAGAAAATCCCTGGAAAGTAGAACAGGTATTTCATGGAAAAAAAAAATCTAGAAATTAAAAAAAAAACACCCAAAAAAACCCCCACAAACAAAAAAGCCAGGTCAATTTCTAGAAAGAACTTGGAAAATACTGTAGAAAACAGTGGTAGAATTCCTAAAATGTCAGTGGAAAATTCCTGGAAGACAGAGGGGATTCAGAGAATAATCTTCTCCAAGACAGTTTCACAGATATGACACATCACTTTTTCATGGTGTAATGAAGTAGACTTTGGTTTAGTTTTTATTTACTTCTGCTGAAATCTCCCTAGTGTAATTAAATGATTGGAAACTGTCATTAGTTTTAATATTTTTACTAGAAGGAGGAAAATATAAACAGCTGTGTTGCTTTTGTAAGTCAGAAGCAGATCTCAGTATTTCTCTGACTGTGCTTTTGGAAACATTTATTTTTGTCTGAAAATGTCATAATGCAGTCGTTGTAACATGACATTTTCCATCTGCTTTTCCACCTGTGGAATCAATATGATACAAGCCCAAAACATGAAATGTATTCTCTATGAATAGGACAGGTAATCTGTCCTGCATGTATTACCACTTCAGTCCTGCTGTCAGCTGAAGAGCTTCTCACTTTGAAAAGGTTGCAAGTAATAGAGAAGTCACCTGACACATTTCCAGTCACCACCTTTTCCATTGGATGCTCAGGGTGTTAGGAACAGATTGGTGATTGAATGATTGGCTTTGGGCACCATTTTTCTTGAGGTCCACCCAGTCCTTTCTTCCTTACGTGACAGCGACTGTAAGAATTATTCATCCCGATTCCCACTGCTTCCGTCTAAGGAGACCTCTGAGCTTGAAACATCCTATGTGGGGATAAGGTTCTTTTTCTTTGTGCTCTTAGAACACAGTATAAGCTTCCTGGGCTGTATTTTGAACAAAACATTTGTGGACAGTTTCTTCTGTTACATTTAGAAGTCGAAGAGTCTCACAAATGAAAGGGAGGTCATAGGAGAGGAGGTTGAATGTTTAGCTGGAATAAATACATGCACTCTGCTTGAAAGTTCTGAGGAGGTACATGTCAGTTTCTTTAAACAAAAGTTAAGAAGAATAGTTTTAATGTCTCATCAGTGTTGTGCTTGATATTTTTATCATGCAGAAACACCAGGGGGAATGGTGGTTACATTGGGAAAATTGGAGCAAAGTTTGTAATGTGACAAAACAGCTTTTATTGAACAACCATTGGGAAAATAAAGTTTTGTGCCCTTGTCTCTTTGCCAAATCATTACAGATACAACAATGTTGCTGAGGTGCTTCCCTAAATACAAAAGCAAATGACTTTTTAATGGCTGTATGATACTTATAATGTCTTACTGAAATAAAAAGATTTAGTCTATTATAACACTTCAATTTATTTCTACTCTTCTCCTCTCTTTATTCTTTTGTTTTCCTTAGGCTCTGGCAAAGAAAGCAAGAGATGGGAAACTGTTGCCAGAAGAGTACCAGGGTGGATCTTTTAGGTAAAACTCTCTTGCAGCATTCAGTACATGCATTGTGGATTCAGATCTGACTTATCCTCAGCTATTCCACTGTGTGTCAATGCAGTGCCTTTTAAAATCTTGCTCCATATATCCTGTGTCCAGGGTAAACAGTTATTTGGTGCAGGTTTAGTTCATCTGAGCCTGGTGTGAATTTCATGGTTTTCCTACCAATGCTGGGCTGACATTTATTTTTGCACCTATTTTTTCTCAGTTGCAGAACAGTGTGGGGGGTTGGTTTTGGGGGTTTTTTTGGAGGGGAGTGTCAATGCTTTTGGTAATACTTTTAAGCATTTTAAAAGGAGTTGTTTTGCAGAGGTATCTCATCAGACAGTGATGTTCCATGAACTCAGATGGATGTCTACAGAGAGGCGAAACAAGTTACAGCAAGTTGTGGTGTTCACTCTTACAGCTTTTAACTGAAACATTAAAAACTGTGTAGATCTATTTTAAATAGTATACATTTAGTAAATATTTTTTCTATAAAATTTAGTCTGCAAAAAGAGCTAGTGAACTCAGCAGTGAGAAATAAATGGCACGTGTCGAATGCCAGCACATTTCTCAGATGACTCTTTACAGTCCCCAAGCATCTGAAACTTTTAATATACTGTTATGTGACAGTATCATGAGCAACATTTGTTGTGGATACAAACTTTATCTAAGCCCACTTTTTATCAATTTTTGAAAAGCTAATTCTGTGAATGCTTATGTTAACCGTATCTTCTAGAATGGAAAGGGTTGCAGCTGTCTGAAGAGTGGCTCTCATGCTGGAAGAGTGGTTAGAAAAGAAGGGTTATATTTATAGGTGACTCCCTTTTGAGGGGAACAGAGGTTCCAGTATGCTGGACAGACCCTCCTCTTTGGGAGGTCTGGTGCCTCCCTGGCACCCAAGTTCAGGACATCACTGGGAACCTTCCTAGCCTGGTATGGCCCTTGGACTGTTACCAATTACTGCTCTTCCGTGTGGGTGGCGATAAAGCTGCAATGCGTAGTCCAAGGGCAGTGAAAAGAGATATCAGGGTCTTGGGACAGTTGCTGAAGAATCTGGAGCACAGATTATCTTTTCCTCTCTCCTTCCAGTTGCAGGCAGTGGCATTGGGAGAGACAGACAGACCCAGTCTATCAATACATGGCTTCATGACTGGTGTCACCACCACGGTTTTGGGGGTTTGATAACCAGGCTTGCTGGTGTCAGATGGGATTCACCTTTCTCACAGGGGTAAGAGGGTCTTGGCTGAGAAGCTAGCAGGGCTCATTGGCAGAGCTTTAAACTAGACTTGAAGGGAGAGTGGATAATATTACACTTGTCTGTGACAAGGTATGGGATGACATGCAAGGACAGGGTGCTAGTGAGGGCCCTCAAACCATTTAGATACTGGAAGGCTGCAGACCCTTCTCTTCTCTAGGCTGAACAAGCCTGTCTTCACAGGAGAGGCGCTCCAAGCCCTCTGATCATCTTCATGGGTTTCCTCTGGACTTGCTCCAACAGCTCCATGTCCTTCTTGTACTGGGGACCCCAGAGCTGGTACTCCCCAGCTGTGTGTGCAGGTCTCATAAGAACAGAATAGAGTGGCAAAAAAGACGGGCAGATCTTTATGGACACTTTCCATAGAGTGCAAGAGCTTAGAATCCTCATGTGTAAGAAATCAGGAGAGGAAGGCAAGAGACCAACATGGGTGAGTCAAGACCTGCTGGTCAAACTAAGGGACAAGAAGGAAATGCACAGGCAGTGGAAGTGGGGACAGGTATCCTGGAAAGAGTCAGCCAGAAAAGGAAGGTCAAAGAAATCATAATCTCCCCTGATGAACACAACTGGCAAACTGGTAACAGACCAGCCAGAAGGCTGAGGTACTCCACAATTTTTTTTGCCTCTTCATTAGCAACTTCTCTTCCCACACATCTCAAGTGGATGGACTTAAAGGCAGGGATTGGGGGAACAAAATTCTTCCCACTTTAAGGTCAGGTCAGGTTCATGACCACTTGAGGAACCTGAAAATACATACATCTATGGGACCTGATGAGATGCATCCCAGAGTCCTGAGGGAATGGCTGATGTAGCTGCCAAGCCACTCTCCATGATCTTCTAAAAGTCATGGCAGTCAGGTAAAGTCCCTGGTGACTGGAAAAGGGGAAACGCTGCACCCATTTTTAAAAAGGGTAGAAAGGAGGATATTAGAAACTGTTGACCTGTCAGCCTCACCTCTCTGCCTGGGAAGATCATGGCACAGATTCTCCTGGAAGCTGTGTTAAGGCACAGAGAGGGTCGGGAGATGACAGCCAGCATGGCTTTACCAGGCCAACTCTTGTTTGACCAGCTTAGTGGCCGTCTGTGATGGAATGATTACATCAATGGACAAAGGAAAAGCTACAGATGTCATCAAGGGCAAATCATGTTTGACAAACCTGATCACCTTCTACAATGATAAAATAATATAGGTAATTTCTTTGGGGGGATTTATAATTTCTGTTAACTCTTTTCTCTTTCATTTAGTATCTCCAATCTGGGCATGTTTGGCATCAATGATTTCATTGCAGTCATAAACCCTCCGCAGGCCTGCATATTAGCTGTGGGACGGGCAAGACCAGAGCTCAAGATTGTGGAAGATGAAGAAGGGAATGAGAAACTTCAGCAGCATCAGCTCATGACAGTGACTCTTTCAAGTGATGGTCGGGTGGTAGATGATGAACTGGCTTCAAAGTTTCTGGAGACCTTGAAAGCCAACATAGAGAATCCAATGCGACTCGCCTTATGTTAAGATGTATGAACATTGCTGCTGCTTTTGTCAACATAGATTACTGCTATGTACTTGGGATTGTTTTTCTGTATTGAGGAGTAAATTGTTACTGTGAGATGGACAGTTAAAGTATTTAATTTATTGAATTAATGTTAAATGCTATTAATTTTAATGCTTTTAGTCTCTTCTACAATGACCAGGTTTTATACTCTAAAACACTTTCAAGCTAATATATTACATTTCCTTAAGCAGTACTAATAGGACATAACATTTGCGTAGAAAAGTCAATCACTTATGTAAAGGAAAATTCAAGAAAATGGAATTTAAAAGAAACTTCTAGAATAGTTTGAGTTGAAAGAGACCTTTACAGGTCATCTAGTCCATCCGTTCTGCAACGAGTGAGGACATCTTTAACTAGATCAGAGCCCTGTCCAACCTGACCTGGAGTGTTTCCAGGAAAGGGGCATCTACCACCTTACTAGGCAGCCTGTTCAGTGCTTCACCACCCTCACTGTGAAACATTTCTTCCTTATATCTAGTCTGAATCTGCCCTCTTTCAGTTTAAAATCATCACCCCTTGTCCTGTTGCTTCAGGCCCTGCTAAAAGGTTTGTCCCCATCTTTTACAAGCTCCCTTTAGGTACTGGATGCTGCTATAAGGTCTCAGAGCCTTCTCCAGGCTGAACAAGCCCAACTCAGCCTGTCCTTGCAGGAGAGGTGCTCTAGTCCTCTGATCCTTTTTGTGGCCCTCCTCGGGACCCACTTCTGTAGACCCTCATCTGTCTTGTACTGAGGACTCCAGAGCTGAAAGCGGTATTCCATATGGTGTCTTTTCTGTGCTGAGGTGGGATGTTTTATTTAAGGGCTAAATACCTAGCTTTTCTGAGCGAGAAAAGCAAGAATCATAATTGACCAAAGTGCTGCTATGAGTCCTGGTCAATACTGAGGTAACTGGGTAGCGAAATTCTATTGCTGCAGTAGAAAGTTTTTCTGTTTTCAGAATATGTTTCTGGCATCTTGTGCCATGCAAATTAGGTTGAAATAAAGTTTGCATCACAGATTTAACTGTTCTTTATCTTCTCTTTTGTAATAAGCTACATTGAAGAAACCAATATGACTGTGAAGATGAATGGGGAAAAGAAATGACAGGAATGGCTGAACACCTGCCTGCCCATGGGAAGTGGGGAATGAATTCCTTGTCTTGCTTTGCTTGTGTGTGCAGCTTTTCATTTACCTATTAAAATGTTTTTATCTAAACCCACAAGCTTTCTCAGTTTACAGGACCTGGTGAGAATATTAATTGTCCTGAGAATTCTGGGAGTTTTTATAATTTGTGCAAGTACTGTTTTTTAAAGATTTGGAACACTTGTTGTTTGAGCTGCAGCCGTAATTTAAAAAGCTAATTGCAAGACAAAACCTTTAGTTAATACAAGCAAAACCTCTCAACTCAGTACTTCTAATGAGTAGCCCCACTGGATACAACAGAATGTTGAAGTTGAGTTGAAGCCATATGTATGATAAATAATGCAAGTCTGAACACTTGCTTTTATATGCTGTATTGTACAGAAAGTTGCATATCAATCACATTAAAGTTTATGCAATTGCAGAGTTAGAGAAACTAATTCAGAATTATTGGAACTACGTGTCATGCTTGATGAGTTTTTCATATGCAATAATTTGTGCCATAAAGTGACAAAGGTGCTGTTAGGATTGGTCATGTAGTAGTGTGACCTGTGGGTTTGAAACTGTTGGGGGGGGGGGTGCATTGGCTTTTTTTCTTTCTTTCTTGACTTTCTATGATCGCATAAAATTACTGTTCTTAAGCTATTTGTTCTGTTCAAGCTCATGCTGATTACTGTTTGTACTGCTGCAGGGATGAGAGAAAGTTCTGCTGCCTTTCATGTATTTCAACTTATGTTCTGTACCACTTCCGTGCTGTGGAAGGGGCTGCGTTCCAGCTTATTGTCCATGGCTGATTTGCCTTAACTGCTATGTTATTCTTGAAATTAGAGAATGATTTTTTTTTAAGGCTTGAAATAAAATACCCCTTCACTTCATAAGAAGTGCAACTAATGAAATTTAGCTAGCCATCCACCCACTCAACGTTTTTCTGAGTTTCAGATGAAGAAAGATTCTCATCTAGTACTATAGCACATCATGGCTCAGAAATAAATAGCTGTTATTTCCTTCACCCTGAAGGTTGCTAATAAGAAATCAAGTGTTATAATTTAAGAAGTGCCCTAGTACGTGTAAGGCCCTGTTCCCCCAATATCCATCTGTAGACAACATGTGTTGCCTTTTTTTTTGCTTGAAGAGGTATTGAATTATATGTGAAGAGTCACACAGGGCTTTGTAAGAAAGAATGAATAAATACGGTTGTTCAGTGTACATTGTTTGTATGCTTATGATGATAGATTTTATTTTACTTAAAGTTTCCAAATGTTAGCTAAATTATAGTCCAATAAAATGAGATTAATGTTTTTATAACACTAAGTAATTTAAATGCTCAGGTCCTTCCATTTTAGTCTTTGTACACTAGGTTAAGTTTTAAAACATCTAATTTACTAATATTTTCTTTTTTAGTTCAGCCAAATGACTGTTGAGCAGAGGTTTCTCTGGCTTTAGGAGGCCACGCCAAACCCTTTGAGAATGTGTAATTTAAATTAAAGGCCTAGCGGTCCTTTGAAAAGTATGCCAGATAGATGTTCTAGCAGGAGGGGGGAGTCTGTCTAAGATGAGCGTGACATTGATCTCAAGATGAGCATTGTTGCAGTAGCTTTAAAGGATGTTAGCACAATAGAGAAGTGTCTTCAGTGTATCTCCTATCAGGTTCCTTTCTAGCTATAGTAATGTAGCATGAAAAATTAATTTTTCTGCAGGGAAATGCAGGAACTATACTTTTTTCTTTTGGTGTATTTTGTAAATTGCCAGAAATATATGTATAATTACCCCAGATATGTTTCCAAGATTTTTTATTAATCAGCCTATTAATCTCTGCACGTAGATCCGTTCACTGAATCGTTCTTCAGACACATGAGTCAGGGTACTGAGACAGTCCTCTCTGGTGGGTTGCTTGGTACGAACCTCGATGCTACTGGTTTCCATTATTTCAGTCAGCGACAGACTGAAAGACAAAACACGTGTGGAGAGGCCAGCAGAGGGCAGGCGGGACAGGCAGGTGACTGCATTTCTGCATCTGGAAGTGCAAATAGGGCTTTAGTACATAGGTATTCTTGAATTTAAGCTGTAGCTTGATGGTTAGTTGTCTGAAGTGTTTCAGAAAGCACCTGACGCGAGTAAAGAAGGAACAGTCAACACTAACTTGCCTTCATCTCTTGGAAGTAGGATCAGATGCAAACCTTGGTTGTTGTATGGCACTTCCTGAAGAACTGGATTATAGAATCTCAGAATACCCCAAGCTGGAAAGGACCCATGAGGATCATCGAGGCCAACTCCCTGATCCTTGCAGAACTACCTAAAACTAAATCATATGATTAAATTATTCCTTGAACTCTGACAGGCCTGGTGCTTCCATGGTAAGCCTGTTCCAGTATCCACCCTCCCAGTGAAAAATCTTTTCCAAATGTCAAATCTGAACTTCCCCTGGCGCACCTTCATTCCATTTCCTCCTGTCTTATCGCTGGTCACCAGAGGGAGGAGATAAGCACCACTGCCCTCCCTGAGAAGTTTTAAACTGCAGTGAGGTTGCCCTCAGCCTTCTCTAAACTGAACAGACTTGAGTGACCTCTGCCACTCATGTTTTTACCCTTCACAGTATGTTTTTAGTTAAGCATAATATTTAAATTTAACCCTGTGATTTCTTTCTTTGTAATTATGCTTGGTGAGTCAACCCAGAGGATGTTCACAATAGCCTGATGGAGATTTGTTGAAGCATGCCAATAAGTAAACATTCCCAGAAACATAGAAACTTCAGATAACTGTGTGGATTAAACAGGGGTCCAAATCATTTACTCAAAGCTCAACTGGTTACTTTGCATGGTTACTTCATAAAATCTGCCTAAACTCTTCTCAGTGAAAAGCCATCGCTCTTTGCTTGAATTCAGTTTGCACTCCTTCCCTTTGACATGAGTTTTGCTTTGACTTGTAGGTATCACAGTGGGTAATTATTCAGATACAATAACAATATTGTTCGCCCACAGAAATTGTCCTAGCTGGCAAGTTAAACATTTGTGTCATTATGAAAAATAACTACCTGGAAAATGACAGGCTTTTCTGTTTGTTCATTACGTGCACTAAGGAAGATGATTCATACCATGTTAATGAATACCACTATTTATCATCTGAATGATTAGGCACCTAGGATCTCTTTTAAACTTAAAAGTTCTTCTCATATGGCCTAGACAGGAAGATAGGGCGGCTGTGAACATTCTAATTTCTGCTCACTGTTGTATGAAGAATACTCTGAATTGTTAGTGCAGCAGATCTTTCTCTCGCCCAGAGTTCATGATTTTCACATTGCCTGTGTAATGTTCAGTACCACACACTGTTTGCTCCAGTGTGCAGGGATCCCTCTAGGACACTCTGTTGACCTAGTTAACCAATTCCTGTTTCAGCTTAAACTGTTTGTAAGTATGTTTCATTATGCAGCTTTGGTGCGTGTTTAATTTCTTGCCTGCCAAATAAATTAGAAGGCTAAATATTCATGGGGGCTGTTTGCTTGCGTAGACGCTTATACTTTCTGTCATGTCCATGAGGAGCATGCACCGAGTTTCTCCAGGCTTCAGCACACAGTATCATCGTGCTGTTTTCTCTTCCTTTCTGAAGCGCGAGACTCCTGCCTTAGAGTGTAAATTTCAACCAAACATTCTGAGTGCAATACATTGCTCATCTTGGCAACAATCCTAGAGCACCTTTACTACTCACTTTATAGTACAAGCAATACAGAGACTCAAAATAATATTCATGTCTTTTCCCCCCAAAGAGTCATTAGAGAGACAACTTATGTACAGAATTAGTTTGGACTCAATGCACAAGTGAATTGGTTGTGCCTACAGAAAATTATCAGATGTTAATAAGATCTTGCATTTCCCTGTTGAGAAGCATAATAGTGTTACAGCTTTTTCTGGCAGATTAGGAACCCTTTGTCTGTCCATTCAGAGACATTAAATGAAAATACTACCAAGACTCTCTAAAGAGGTGCCAAGAGACTGAAAAGATTAGGGTAGCAGCTCCAACTCCATCTCAAAAAGTTGCCTTTGGCTTCCAATAATATTGTGAAATGTCAGTGAGGAAGAATATGACCTTTATGTTCACATATCTCCAGTCTCCTGGCACTCAGTGTCATCTCTTTCAAACAATCAACTTGTGAGAAGACAAAACAACTGACCACACAGCAGAAAGCTGATGCTCCTTTCAATCCTTGATCAGCAGTCCTGGCTAACCGGGGAGGTCCTGTCATTCTATGATCTACTACATGGGGGCATTTTAAACGTTACAGAGATTAAAGGTGAGAGAAATTTTACCAGAGAATTAGATTTACATTTTCCTTGTCAAGCTTTCAACAGTGTACCTGTGCATTTAAGATAACAGTTTCTTCAAGACCATTAATATGAAGGCTGGGTATTCCTGGCATGGAGCTTATTCTGACTGTGATAGAGATGTTTTAGATGTACTCTTGTATGTTAGAAGTAAGTCTCGATGTCAGCCAGTTTGTGAATCACATGCTTAAGAAAGAATACCCACAACCCTACTGCCTCCTTTTCTGTAAGCTTGGGTTGTCCTCTGCTCTCAGTCATTAGTTCATCTTCCCACTGGCTTTGAATAATCCTGGCTAGTGCTGCTGCTGGTATTCTGTGCCTACCAGCCCTGTGTCAGGAACCGGTTGATAATTATCTTCAGAGATTGTGCAAAAGGAGAAAAGCAGAGACTTGGAGTAAAAATTTGGGACTATTCTGTGTATGGATATGTGTAAATATATATATATATTTGTGAATGTTTTATTCATTCACCTGCTGAGAAAGCTTTTTGAATGGTTTATTTTGAGCTAACTATTCAAAGCGTGTGAAGCAACAGGAAATATTTAATTAAGATAACTTTATTTCCTCCTTTCTAAACTGTTCACTACCTACGGTAATTCAGCAGGATGTACCACCCCTTCAAAAGATTCCTTTGTTCCATTGCTTTAATTCTTCAAGACTCACTAAAGCAGGACTCCTTAATGTAAAGCACATACTGTGCTTTACAACGTAGAGCAGGGTACCTATAACTGTTGCCAAATCACTTTGTTAGAAGGATTTTTTTTTTTTAACCATCCCAAGTTGTGTTTTGGGATTGTGGTGGCCCTTTACACCTGGCTTAAAAAAAAAAAGGCAAAAAAATAACAAAGCTAACCAATAGAGGAGAATAGCTACCCTTCAGGAGTAGCAATGCTGAGGCTTGCATGTAAACAACAAACTCATCACTGAGTAAGCAGGAGGAGAAACCGCTGTTAGGTTCTGACTTGCTGTTTCTTGTTTCCCTAGAGAATGAACTTGAATGATTTTTTTTTTAATTGATTGTGTTTTGACAGGACCTTTTGTACTTTCACTGCAAGGCATTATATAAAAGTAATATTTTTTTCCTTAGACTTGGAGACATTTCTAACAGCACGAATAGTTGTGCATGTTCTGAAGATAAAGGCATGCACTACATGCAACTTATGCATTCCTGATAGAGAGCTGCCTCATACACAGGTAAGAAATCATCTTGCAAGCTACTTTCAAAAAGAGAAATGAAGGACTTGCTGGAGAATGGCTCGATTTGATTATCTTTCTGATAGATTTCAGATCATTTATAACAGTGAACTGAAATTCAATGAAATAGAAACAGCAGGAAAGAGACATTGTGATCTTCAGTTTTGGTTAAATCTGATCCAACCTTCAGCATCAACTACTGTTATCTTTAATTTGGAGATTTGGATCATGTATCAAAGAGGGGCAAAGCTCTGTCTAGTAACCTGTGGCAGGCAGCTAAAGGTTTACATGTGACTTGTATTTTAAGTGTAAATGCCCAGGAAACTCCAAACTGCAGACACATCTTCACCCCAGATTTACAAGGACTGCCTGCTTACCAGATGCTTACCAAGTGGTTTACTGAGATATATGAAAGAAAACACAGAAACTTCTTAATATCAGAAACTGAAACCCATGTAACTGTTACTAGAACTAAGATGTATGCAAACAATAAATTAGAAGTGTACTCTGTACATGCATCCAAGAAGAAAACTCTGTGCTTTGCTTTCATTTAATGAAAAAGCCCTGAACCTAGACACAAAGAAGAAAATCCTGTCAGAAGGATATGGACTTTTCCTAGCACACATGACTTTCCAAAACCTGAGAATAACCAGGTAGGAATGTTCTAAATGTTTTGCATGTACGTTAAAAGAATAGTGAATAGTAGGCTAACGACACAGCAGGAAAACAGTAGGGAAAAAGCGAGAGATGCTGGTACATGTTGCTGCTGATTACAACACATTAGGTTTGTTGTCTTAAACCAAGAGCATGACATCATGAAACCAATGCCTTTGATCTCAAACACCAATGCAAATGAATTGCTATAAAAGGTGGTACACTCGATTTTTCCCAGTGCTGATCCAACTGTTTATTTGGAATAAGAATTACCAATTAATTAACATGATTGTCACTCATACAAACAGTCATGTAGTCAAGTCTGTAAGTAGGCTGGATTTTTAGAACGGGCTAATGAGCAATTCCTATTATATTCCAAGGAAGATATATTGTCTGGAGGGGGAGTACATGCTGGCAGGTGGGAGAGAGGGGTACAGAAGGAGACCATGCTGAAGAGGGCTACAGAGTTTCCAAGAAGAGCATATGCCAGAGACTAGAGATAGTTATTGAAAACTGACACAGGTCGGCTGAATGGCACTGTAGGAAGCAAAGCAAGTCTGGTAAATAGAGAAAGTGAGTTGTCTGGGGACTCAGGGCCAACCTTGTCTCTCTGTTTCAGGAACTGTTCAGTGATCTCCAGAGCACTTAACTTTCCATGGGTCTTCTGCATCATGGGTTTTATCCACGGTAAAAGTTAATATCTGTACAGCTGCCTTCACTCCAACCATTGTAAGTATGTAATGCAACAAGTCTTTGAGATTTCTTACGTGGCCT
Organism: Gallinula chloropus; assembly: GCF_964237585.1. Taxonomy (NCBI): domain Eukaryota; kingdom Metazoa; phylum Chordata; class Aves; order Gruiformes; family Rallidae; genus Gallinula; species Gallinula chloropus. The sequence continues at coordinate 19,497,487 of NC_140088.1, read as the reverse complement.
CTATTAAGTGCATATGTGATCAGCAGGATAGAGATGGAGTTATTCAGTGGCTTGTCTGGCCTAGTTCAAGTACCCAGGAAAGACAATTTGTGCCTGGGACGCCAGCCAGGTGCTTTTTCACTTTGTGTTGGTGGAAAACAATGCCTCCTTGACTACAGTGTACTTAATAAAAAAACATTTCAGTTCCACAGAAAATAGCTCTTGATTCTACATCTCTCTTCTGCTTCATTAAGGGGTGTCACTGTGTGAGTGTTGTAGCTCTCTGTTGTCACATTGTCAGAGAATGTAGGGAGGCAACTAGGAAAGCTAAGGCCTCCTTGGAGTTAAACCTTGCGAAGTAAGTCAAGGACAACAGAAAGAGCTTCTTCAAATACATTGCGGACACAACTAACATTAGAGGCAATGTAGGCCCTCTGCTGAATGAGGTGAGTGCCCTGGTGACAAAGGATACTAAGAAGGTGGAGTTACTGCATGGCTTCTTTGTCTCTGTCTATACTGCTGGAGAGTGGCTTCAGGAGCCCCAGACCCCTGAGGCCACAGAGGAAGTGTCTTGGTTGATGAGGATTGGGTTAGGGATCAGTTAAGCAATCTGGGTGTCCATAAATCCATGGGTCCAGATGGGGTGCACCCATGGGTGCTGAGGGAGCTGGCAGAAGTCTTTGCCATCTTTGGTTAGCTGGGAGAGGTTTAGATGGGAGAGGTGGCTGAAGAGTGGAGGAAAGTAAATGTCATTCCAGTGTTCAAAAAGAGCAAGAAGGAGGACCTGGGTAACTACAGACCCATCAGCCTCACCTCCGTCACTGGAAAGGTGATCGAACAACTTATTCTCAGTGCAGTCTCTAGGCACATCAGGGATAAGAGGATCATTAGGAGCAGTCAGCATGGTTTCACCAAGGGGAAGTCATGTTTAACTAACCCGATGGCCTTCTCTGAAGGCATAACGGGGTGGATGGATGATGGTAGGACAGTGGATATAGTTTACCTTGATTTCAATAAAGTATTTGACACTGTCTCCTACAGCATCCTTGTGGCTAAACTGAGGAAGTCTGGTCTGGAGGATTGGATAGTGAGGTGGATTGTGAACTGGTTAAAGGAAAGAAGTCAGAGAGTTGTGGTCAATGGGACAGAGTCTAGCTGGAGGCCTGTATCTAGTGGAGTCCCTCACATACTATTCAATATATTCATCAACAACCTGGATGAGGGAATAGAGTGCACTGTCAGCAAGTTTGTTGACAACACAAAACTGGGAGGAATGGCTGACACATCAGAAGGCTGTACTGCCATCCAGCAAGATCTGGACAGGAAGGAGAGCTGGGCAGGGAGAAATGTAATGAAATGGTGTGGTTCAGAGGAAAATTGGCAAGTTAAGTGCAGATATCCAATCTAGACTGAATCGTTAGTTATTTTTCAGTTGTTCATTTTTTGGTGCCTTGTGTGTAATGCATTAGGCATAAGTACTGTATTAAGTACAAGGTAACTTCCTCCAGGAAACAGTGGAGAACTTCCTGAGATGCCTTGTCCTCTGAACACTGCCATGAACATACAGTATTCATTCCAGATGTTATGGGCCTGTTTCTCTTGGGAAATGAACACGAAAGTATTTCCAAAGCATTTTAATTAAAATCACAGAATAATCAAGCCCCATCTTTATGTGTCAGACATATTCAAGAGATACAAGCACTTTTCTCTCCCTGTATCATTTGGATGGAATGTATTAGAAAAATATGAGCAATAGAGATCTATTAAACGGTTGTGATTTAGCCCCAAGCAGCAGCTAAGCCCCACTCCCTCTTGGTGAGATGGGGAGAGAATCAAAAGAGTGAAAGTGAGAAAAATTCCTGAGTTGATTATTAAAGACATTTTAATAGTTAAAGCAAAAGCTGTGCATGCAAGCAAAGCAAGACAAGGAATTAATTCCCCACTTCCCACAAGTAGGCAGTTGTTCAGCCATCTGGAGCAGGGCTCCAGCATGCACAGCAGTCACTTGGGAAGACAAACGTCATCTCTCCAAGCATCCCCCATACCTTCCTCTTCCCCATCCATTTATATGTTGAGCATGACATCATATGGTATGGGCTATCCCTTTGGTCAGTTGGGGTTAGCTGTCCTGACTGTGTCACCACAACTCCTTGTGCACCCCCAGCCTCCTTACTAGTGGGATAGTGTAAGAAGCAGAAAAGACCTTGACTCTGTGTCGATACTGCTCAGCAATAACAAAACTATCTCCATATAACAAAAACATCTCAGTTTCTCTGTACAAATCCTAAACACAGCCCCATACTGGCTACTATGAAGAAAATTAACTCTCAGGTGAATCCAGGACATAAGCCTTTGTACATGTGTGATGTGATGTGATGAGCAAGGATACAAGATGCTTCTTCAGTTTCTCTCAGTCTGAAGGAGTATAGTTTTTGCCTTCCACACCACTCTGAGATGTCTGCAGTATGGGACATCACCCCATCCCACGTGGAGGATAAATGTGAGAAGACAGATATACTGCTTTCTCTGATGCACAGTTGTGCACAGTTTAAGCAAAGATTCTCCCAAGTAAGCACCTCCTGCAATCCTTTTTAAGAAGGTATTGACAACAAACTATTGTTTGTTTTCATCATTCTGTTTCCATTTTTAACAGCTACTGAGCCTAAATGATGTTCTGCTCACAGTGTCACATGTTGATGCCAATACTAAATGCTAGTAACCTGTGTAATCTGACTTTCCTTTAACAGAAAAGATACCTTGCTCCAGTGGTCTTGGTCAAACATTGTATGCTATAGTGCAGTTTCCCACACACTTGTGTGTTTACCATGAGAATGCTGTACTTCAGTGATTCTCTGCCTTTAACTTCTCCAGTGATTTTATTTGATTTTGATATTGCCATCAAATCTGTTACCCAGGCATCAGACCCCTGTATGGCAGATTGTTTTCTAAAATTCCTATTGCTCTATAGCTGGAGGGGAAAACAAAAACCCTGAATTTTACACGGAAGACTATTTTCAGGATTACTAACAGTAGGGTGGGTACTTAAGAAGGAACGATTTTCTCTATAATAACTAAATATATGTTATTGTATATCCCTAAGGTAGAATGATTAAATTCCAGTGGGGTATCAGTCATTCTTTCTGGAGCTCTGGAAACAGTTGTAACTTTACAGGCTGCGTTTCCCCAGTGTATTGTTTAGCATACATTTGCATTCCAGTGTTAACATACCCTATAGCATGTACATCACCAAGCAAGTTCAGCTCCATTTACTGCAAAGTAAGCTCTATTTTCTAGAATTTGTCAAAGGGTGTGGAAAACTCTCAGAATTTTCTTGCACTTAGGACAGAAGACAGAATGACATAGGAGAAAGAGAATTGCTGATACCAAAGACCAATTATTAACTGACTGTGTTAACCTTAAAACAGCTGGAGTGGAAAAGAAAAGGCTGGTTGGAAAATGAGAGCCATTTGAAACGAAGTGTGGGCCAAGGTATTAGACACGTTACTCTGTAGCTTTCACCTTCCAGAATGGGAAGAAGGAAGTGGGAATCAAAGCCTGTAGTACAGCTGTGCCCTAGATTAGGCACATGCCCCTTATTGTGACCTGAATTTTCCACAAGCTGTATTATCTCCAGCACATAATAGAATAAAAGATAATAGAATAAAAATTTGATGTCCCTAAATTTAAGGACATTTACATCCACTGCCAAATCACAAAAGTAACTGTTATCATTAAAACAGCACATTGATTTATATGGCAGCTGACAGTGGAAGCACCGCTATTTCTTCCTGATAAAAATTCCATTGTGCTTCATAACTAATAGGCCTCACGTTTGCTACAGCGTTACTGCATCTCACTGAATCATTAATTACAGTTTGTTTTTAAGAAAGGAAAGTGCTGTCGTTGCCCTTGTCTCAGCAGCAGAATTGCTGCAATGTGCCAGTGGGTTTGGCAACGTGCTAACAATTTCCAATTTCTAACAACACAAATGCACTATGACCTACAAACATCAAGCGCTTCTCTGTAGCTTTCATAGACTCCAGAAAGAACAGAAGCTTGCTTTGCTTGCCTGCTGGGTAAACATATGGCGATCAACCACAGCATTGTGATTGTTGACTACGACTAAAACAAGGCAAGAGCTGTTAATTCAATGTTTTACTCGGAGGCTGTTGAGTTTAGGGGTAGAAAGCCAGAAAAAGGGGCACGTGTCTGCTAAAAGCAACCTGAGAATGGTTCTTTGGTGGTTCATTTTTTAGTTGTACGGAACTAGTCAGAAAGCCTCTGTTTGTAGATTGCTTCTCATAATCTACCTGTTGCTGGTCTTTCCAGTTCCAGCAAGCCTTGTGTACCCTGTGTTTATTTTTTGTTTTCAACACTGCCAGGTCATCTTTTTTTCATATCTTTTTCCTGCTACCACACTAATTTAATTTTCCCAATGAAGTTTTCTTCTTTTCCTCTGCTCTGGCATCTATAATCATTTTTCTGGCTGGATCTTATGCTTATGTGATGAAATAGTACCTCCAAAGGAGCCATGGTGAATCATAAATGCAATATTGCTGATGACCTTAGTGAACACTGTCATAAGACATTATCATTATAAATCTGTTCAGTAAATAAATCTTAAGGCAAACCACCTTTTTGAAAGTGTTTAAATGAGCTTTCTGAGAATGTACACTTCCTTGGAGCAGCCTCAGGTTGACAAGTCAGTGTAGAGAGAAGATGCAGAAAATAATCGTTGGGCACATTACTTGGAGCAAAGACCTCACCTGGAGAAATAGCTCCAGCGTTATGCATATTAAGTAACCTTATGAAGCTTCTCAGACTGCAGAAAGCCATCTGTTTAGAAAAGTGAATTACATATATCAGCAGCTTATCTCCTGGAACAGACTGTTTGGATGTACATTATAGCCTCATTTCTGCCCTTGTCTTCTGCTCCTGAATGGACTCCCTAGGTGAGCTCTGCACCTGATTCAGCACTTGCCTGCCTGGGATCATCAGTAAATCCTTATTAGTGGCATCTGGCTCTGACACCATTTTCAATCCCTGTGGGACTTCTCTTGACCATTGCTGCTCCAAGAATGAGTTACTTTTGAAGACCTCAATGCACTATGGTTTTCACGAGCAACCTCCTTTGCTGGAGCTTTACCAGGATGAAAATGTGTTCTCTGTTCCAGATCAGCCTCTTTCATTTCCAGTGTTTTTTAAATCTCAGTTTTTATCTTTCTATATTCAAGTTGATTTCAACTTTTATTGAAGGTTAATCTTTGTATTTTCATAAATATATCTTCCTTGCAAAACATCAGCTGTAGTCATTTCTTATATGCTGCTTTAATAGATGGGAAGTGTAGTGTCAGAGATCCATTAATAATGTTCCTACCTTTTCAATTAACAAATGAGTTTTCATTTTTGTCCTAACTAACTGTGTATAGTTAGTGTACTAGAACCAATTTAATTTTATCTCAGTATTAGACCTCTCTTCTAAACGCCAGATGTATAGCATCAGTATACCATTACTTTCTGCCTTGCTAGGTTTTAGATTCAAAAAGCTCATTTGAGAAATATGAGGCCACGTGTAACTGGCCTAAGTAAGAAGAAATGCACTGGCTTTCCAAGTACACTATGCCTGCAAATAATCAAAATCAATCCAAATTAATTTTTAGGGTGTTGTAGTAGGAGTTCATTCTTGGACAGCTACTACTTCTTCAAGTGTGGGTTGGGCTGTGATGCAACAAGATCTTCTTCAAGTTGTATCCATAACTGCCAAGTATCAGTCTTTTAATGTTGTCATTGTAAGCTGTTTTAGAAGCTACATAATGAATGAGAACACAAGAGTGCTCTCAAAAATTCGTAGCCCTCACTCTGAGTAGCTTGGTGGATGATGAGATATCCTGGAAGGCTTTATTGGTTGAGTCAAAAGAATATGTTTGGAGAAAAAATTAAATGCTACAGACCTTCATTGTATTATAGGTTTTGATATGATTAGGGCAGCCTTTGGAAATTTAACTCTGAGAAGGTTTTTATTTTGCAAAGCCACTGCTAAATAGGTACAGATTTAAAGTGACACCAAGTGCTAAAGCCAGGGCAGCCCTCGTGTGAGGGTGCACTGTGCAGCTATGTGTATTCATACATTGTATACACTATTTATTCTCCAGTCAACAGCATACAATATATAAAGTATTTACAGTAGTTAGTAGACTGCACAGCTTCACTTTTGTAGAGATTAATATGGTTTATGGTGACAGAAGTTTTACGATGGCAAGTTCACTTGGTAATCAGCCAGCTTGACTAGTTAAGCTGGGGAAAAAATATGTAGCAGGTTTAGTAGAAGTTTTTGCACTTTTAGTAGAACATGTAAAGCTGTTCGTGTTCACAAACTTTGCACCCATTAGGAACACAGTGCAGAGAAGGGCAACCAGGCTGGTGAAGGGGCTGGAGGGCAAATCATATGAGGAACGGCTGAGGGAGCTGGGGATGTTTAGCCTGGAGACGAGGAGGCTGAGGGGAGACCTTATCACCACCTACAACTACCTGAAAGGAGGTTGTAGAGAGGTGGGCGATGGTCTCTTCAGCCAGGTGACAGAAGATAGGACAAGGGGAAATGGCATGAAGCTGTGCCAGGGCAGGTTTAGATTGGATATTTGAGAAAAAATTTTTACTGAAAGAGTTGTCAGGGCCTGGAACAGGCTGCCCAGGGAGGGGGTTGAGTCACCATCCCTGGATGTGTTCAAAAAAAGGGTAGATGAGGTACTTAGGGATATGGTTTAGCATAGGATGGGAATGGTTGGACTCGATGATCTTCAAAGGTCTCTTCTGACCTTGTGATTCTGTGTGATTCTGTGTGAACACCAGGGTCTTCCAGGCGATGTTTGCTTTGTCTGTTCAATCCCAATGCCTTATCCCGCGCTTTCCTTTCCCTATGGCCTGGCTTTCACCTCTCAATCTCTTCTTATTTCTTCATCTTACTCTTCCCCATTTCTTCATCTTACTCTTCCCCTTAGTATGTCTCATTTATCTTTTTTTATTTCTCCAGTCTCCAATTTTGTCTTCCAGCACACTCACTTCCACTGCTTCTTCCACTATTCTGTTTTGTGTGCCTATCAATTTTCCATTCTCATTTTCTTCTGTTTTCATGTTTTAAGGGTTCTTTTCCCACTCTTATTTTAGGCCTCAGCTTTACTGTTATTCAATTGCTGCCTATTCTGATTTAGTTTTTGTATGAAATATGAGGGGATGTGAATGGAAGCAAGTGATCTTTCACTCATGTCAACAATAAGCATAGTTATCCTCGGCTCTTCTGCTGGTTTAATAATTGTATTTTTTCTCCAGTTGTTTCCATCAGATACTATGTCTTTTGTAATTTGATGTTGTGACCAGCAGGTTGAGGAAGGTGATCCTGTCCGTCTATTCAGCTCTCATGAGACCCAGACCATTAAGTTCTGGGGGACCCAATAAAAAAAGGACATGGAGCTGTTGGATTGAGTACAGAGCAGGGCCATGAGGGTAATCAAAGGGCTGGACCACCTCTCCTGTGAAGATGGGCGGAAAGAGTTGGTCTTGTTCAGCCTGGAGAAGAGAAGGCTTTGGGGAGACCTTATTGCAGCCTGATGGTACCTAAAGGGGGGGCTAGAGGAAAGATGGAGGGGGAATTTTTTACAAGGGCATGGAGTTATAGGGCAAGTGGTAATGGCTTTAAACTGAAAGGCGGTAGATTTAGGTTGGATTTAAGAAAAAAATTCTTCACCACAAGGGTGGCGAATAGGTTGTGCAGGGAAGCTGTGCTGCCCCCTCCCTGGCAGTGTTCAAGGCCAGGTTGCATGAGGCTCTTGGCTGCCTGGCCTAGTGGAGGATGTCCCTGCCCACAGCATGGGGTGAGACTAGATGGTCTTTGATGTCCCTTCCAACCCAAACCTTTCTGTGATTCCATTCTATGATTCCAGTCTATTTTACTTTTTAATCTCTTCCAAGTTGACAAAGATTTTAGCTATGCTGTCACATCTGAAAGGAGAGACAAAGTCCTCCCTCTCTGCACAGTTTAAATAGTAGCATTCAATAGTTTCCAAGCCTGTATGATATATGGCAGAGATTGACTGTTAAGGCTGTGTTGTAAAGTTAGCAAAGATAGTCACAGTATAATAGTAGAAAAAGTAGAAGACTGGGAAGGGGCTGTATAGTGAACTGCACTATAGGAAATGTTCCAGGTTGACTGATTTCCTCCAGCCTCCCTAGAAAGCTTCTTGTACAGCTTCAATTTTGATTGCTTAAATTTACTGTGCCATGTTACTGTGTGCTGTTGAGTGCTGTAGGCTGTTGCACTTAAAAAAAACAAAACAAAGCAACCCTCCCTCCTCACCCCCAAACAGATATTTGCTTGCATGGTATTTATTACCATGAAGATACAGTTTTGGAGATTTCTTAGTAAAGCAGTGGGGGTCAACTGCCACATAGAAGCCATTGATTTTGAAAACACCCATTTCTATGACAACCAGGTAGTGGCATCCAGGCAGTGCTGTGATCTCATTATATAGGAAACATATTATGAACTCATTTTTTACACCCAATATTTTAACTCTTTTTTTTAGACTTGTTCAAGTAATTAATACAGGTTGTCTACTCTAAGTTAAGAAGCACTTGTATATAACTCGATTTTTATAGCCTGACAAATGATTCTCCTCTACTCTCAGCCTGTGCAGCTCCATTGACTTCATCTGAGACCTTTCAACCTAAATTTTTGTTCTAATTTTGTTCTTCAGCAATATGTTGTAAAAAGATTTTTGAATAGTCAATTTAAGCTAGCAGGTTCATGGAGGTTTTGCCTAAGCCATGTTTTCTAGAATGCTCTAAGTAATTTTAGTTCATTATGACCTACAAAAATAGTATTATAAAAAGGGGGGGTTTTTTAGCTATTTTGCATTTTTTATGCATCAGCTGGTCCATCACAAGTCTGTCTGATTTGTCACCCCTAGCTACAGTTTCTACCCACATTATTTCTTCTCATAATATTCTTTGGGCTTTGTGGGTAATTTTTGAAAGAAAGCAACACACTCTTTGTATCTCTGAAATTCTGTCATGGGGAAAGAGATTCTCCCTAACCACTTCTGCTGATGACTCAATGGCAGCTGCCATTAGAAAACGTCTCGTGTTTCCCCAGACGGGATGTTCCTTTATTGGGCTCCTCCGTACCTCACTAAAGTCTGAGCTGTTTCATGATGAACCATCAGTGTCTGAATTGACTTTCCTACAACTCACAGTCTGTTAATACTGAGGACATTGGTACAGAGAGGCATAAAGAAGATGCTTATTACAATATAAATCAATTATAGTTGTATTGTTTACAATAAAATTAATGCAATATTGATTTAAGGAATAGAAACAAGGGCATTGTGTCAAGGATGCTTACTTTTGCCATTTCTTAGAAAGTAAACTAAATTAGTAATCAAATCAGAATAAAATAAAGTGAATATATATTAGGTTCTGAGTTTTTCAGGCATCGAGCTGTATCATTTCTTGCCAGTTTTTGTTTAGGTTTGGGGTTTTTTTTTAGTTCTGTTTCAACCAAAACACTTTTTCAAAGTTACTAATGTTGAAAGAAGATTTTTTTTGGTTAAAGAACAAGCAAGAATTGCTCATATTGTTCTTGTCTCCCTTTGTAAGGACTGATGCCATGGTTGACTTTTTTTTTCAGAAATCTGCTGGAAGTGATCTAATATCACAAGTGTGCTTTGGAAAAAAAGTTCTAGTAGTGCATCTACTTTACTGTCCTTTTGGGACCTATGTTCTCTTTTGCTTGAGCACGTTAACAGGTGCAAGATGAACCAAGTTTTTTTCAGCTTTCTGTGGATGCAGCTGCCTTGGAGTTAGCCACAGTAACGCTACAGCACCTTGAGGTTTTTCCTGATGTAGTTGATCATGCAAGCCGGTGGTTGTTGCTCTCTCCACTACCTTCTTTTCCGACACCTGTCTTTGGTTCCTGACAGTCCAGAACTGTAAAGATGTTCTAATTCAAAGCACTGTTTTCCTAATTCTGATCCACACAGAATGGTTAGCAGCATTTCACTGTGTTGCAACTCATGGTCTCAGTTAGAAGCCTGGTGCAATGGTCTGTGTGCTGGTCTGCCGGCAGGTCTGAAGACTGATCAAAAACTGTGGGTGACCTACACCTATATGACACTAGACACTAAACCAGTATTCTGTCTTGTTTCTTCTGTTGTTCCTGGCCCCTGAGCATGAAGTTAAATGACTTTATCTTTACAAAGTCTTTTCAGGCTACAAAAGTACTCAGGCACACAGAGCTTGAGTTCACTGGACAGAAGTTCCAGTCTCTTCTTTACAGTCTAATGATTTAATGTGGGAGATAATGCTTCATCTCTGCATCCTGTTTTTGGTAGCAGTGTGTGATAGATGAGCTAAAGTAAAAGAGGAATAAGACACATGAGGAATCTATTGAAAGATTTACACAGAGGTGGGGAGAGGGTGGGAATTTTCCGGTGCTTCCACCCTTGCCCATGAGACTTAATTGTCCAAAAGAGTCTGATAACTAATAAAATTTATTTGCATAGCTAAATCCCCTGATTAGTTCTGGGGAGGTGTGTGGCTTTCTTTCCACTTCAGGGAGTTTCTTGTATAATTTTCTTTCAAAGGTGGATGAAGTCATGTATCCCTATGTGCAGCTGGCTCTGACAGTCTGAAAACTCCATGTTCAGCAACTGAATTTTTCAGTCTCAAATGGTTTGACGATTGCAGCTGCTGAAGGAGTTTCTTTCTCCTTTTCTGTATGTACCTTGAGATAAGTTTCTAGCTCAGATTTCAGCCTATGCCACAGTATCCTTAAAGTACACCTTTTCCAGAGTAAATACATTCAGACATGACACCTCATTCCATAATTTATCTATGTAAATCTCTGGCAGTGTGTAAGAAAAGACAGAATTATCACAAACACTAGTTTACACGGTCAAAACTCTTTGGAACACCAGTGTGTCCCTTTGGTCCAGAAATTATATTGATTGTCATCTGAATTTTGGGGTTTGGTTTTTAACAGCTCAACGAATTGTAGTGTTCATGCATGACGATCTAGCCTATAAGTTGTTCTGCACACAGAATAGGTCACCAATGAGAACACCAAACTCTACAGGTCAGATAGTGTGAAATTTCTTTGGTAAATTAAGTTTCAGGACCTTCTTTTTTGGTGTTCATTTTGATCATAAGGACAGATTTCTAATGAATGATTTCATGGAAGAAATAGTTTTTTTGAAAGCAAATGGCATGAAAGTTAGGTAGGAAGGGGAGCTGAGTGAAAACAAAAAGTTTTGCTATAGGCAAAGAAAGTAGAAAATTAATAGCTCCTTTTTATGGATGTCATGTCTCCTTTGAAAGGAACTACGTGAATAGTGACGCAGCTCAGTATTAACATGGGCATAGAAATAGATAGACATAATACTTCCTCCGGACTAGTGCATTTAACAAACAGAACTCTTACATTTCGAAGATGAGATTATGCTGCCTCGGTTCACCTACATTTTGTCCATGGATTGATACCTGTCTGCATTTATATTTCTGCTGCCATAACAAATCTATTAGATCATAATCAGGAGATCATGCTCCAGTGATGTTATCCGATTTCTCACCTGAAGGTGCTGGTAAAGGGGGATTTGAACCCAAGAGGGAAATACAGTTTGTATAGATGCTGGCAAAGATAAGAAACTGCGTTTTTTTCCTTTTCAAAGACATAAAGAGGAAGAACACAGTCCTCATGAGGAGAACACGATGTGAGGCTTCCCAGACTGATCAGAGGTGCAGCATTCTCATTCCAGTGAAATCTTGTGGGCTAAATGTTATCTACACGTGATGGAATAATAGAGGTTTTCATCAGGTTCTTATTATGATTGCATTGTTCTAGCCCTGTGAACTTCGAATTCCGAAGAAATTTTTTCTTGGCAGCCAGTATCTGGACATTATGAAAAGACAAATGAGGCACCTCTTGACTTACAACGCTCTGCCTTGCAGATTTTGAGAGAATATGTGTTTCCAAACATGACTATCCTATTCACTGTTTATTTCAGAAGGAAAAGAGAGACTGAGAGACTTTGGTGTATGTTTTTTGCGAGATTTTGCCACGTTACTTTTGCACACAGCTGTCCCAATACCAGCATCTGTATTCTAAATTCTAGCCCTGGGATTTCTGAGTCTTTTAGACTGTCAAAAATACTGAAAATCTTGAAAGCTAATGATAGAAGTCTCGGATGAAAAAAGGAAACTATGGATGTTAATCTTGCAACGCATGGAGAATTGGGCTAGAAGCCAGTCTAGTTGTCCAAGGCAGACTGATAGCAGACAGTAGAGAATTAATTCTTAAATCTGGCTTTTATTTCTGGGCTTGGAACTCTTACTTTGGTTATGACTTGCTGTATATGAAAGCCTGAAATTCCCAATAAGAAACCCCCTATCCTTTCTGGTCTGTTTTTGAGGTAGGTATGGTCTGGTTCTTTGTAGGAAACGATTTCTGGGTTTTGCTGTCTCATGACTTTTCAAGTCTCAGAGAAAGGAATGGCCAAACACTTAGCAAAAATAGACACAACCCTCCTGCCTACAGCATGTTTTACAGAGAGAAGTGATGTCTCCTGCAAATGAATGATGTAAATATCTTATTTTCTTCCTTTCAGGATTTGGTGGAAGAAGGTGAAGTGCTGTCTTCTAAACAAGTAATGCAACTTTCTGCAGGTCTTCCCTTTTTAGCATTAGTGAAGTTAACATTTGAAAGTGCCAAGGTAATTGAAGTGCCCCGTGGCTTCGCTCTTTGTCTTTCTGGATGGGATAATCATGGCCAGAGATGTGATATGTGCCAGTGAAGGAATTTGTCATATATTTTGTGTTCATAGCAAGTGAAAACAAGGGTAAACTTGAATTGTGTAGAGCTAGACTGAGAGAATAGCGGAGTCCATTTGCGTGAGTTACATGAGCATGATTATCCCCATGTCACAGTTTTCTGTGTTTATATTGCATAGCTACAATGCATACAAACGTTATCCTGCTATAGCAACATGACTCATTTGTTCTTTTAAAGACATTTCTATTACATCAGGGGGATCATTTTTGGAAATCTGATCATTTTCACTGAGTCAGTTAACTGCCTTTTCTTTTCCAAATGTGCCTGGTTATCTTCTGAGTAAGCTTGGAGAATGCAAAGCTGAATGACTATTGGTGGGGTCTGTCTGCAGGCAGAAAATTCCCTGAATGAATACATGGCTTCTATGTCATGCCAGTATTATTCATAAACATACTATCTAAGAATTAGAACAATTTAGCAGACCAGTAGATTTTTTTTTTTCTGACAGTGCATTGAAGAATGCACACTAAGGGAGGAGGTGACTTCTTTTTCTTAGGGGACTTAGCTGATTGCTTTGCCTTGCAAAAAGAATTCTTACATGGGTAGAGAATAACTCTGTAAAAGAAGCTCAAATACTTCTTTGTGTTACAGAAACTGCATTTTATGAAAAAGCAATTTTATATCATGATTGGGGAATCAGAAGCAGTAAGATTTTTAGAGAACTTTTATTGTTGGTATAATAAAAATAGGTTGTGTTGCCTATGTAAAATTTATTTTTAAATATGGTCCAAGGTATTTTCACTGAATAAATGCAGATTATATCTCCTTCTATTTATATATAATGTTATTAGAAAAGTTTACAATAGAAAGATACATCTGTGTGAGAGAGAGCACATTGATGTGTTTGCTACTTAATAGAAGAGACAGAATTTCTTATTTATAAAGCATCAAGCCTTCAGTAGTAATTTGATATAAACCAGAAGGAGAAAAAAAATCACCTGCTGTGTATGGTGAAAAAATCCTGCCTGCATACCATCCATCTAATTTGTGTGTAAACGGACAATGAAAATATGACTGTTGGAATGAGGCAGAGCTGGGTTTATAATAAAATTACACTTTTCTTAAAATGGCCATAAGGAGAACATAGACATTGTTTCACTGACATAACTATTTGGGGGGAGTGGGACAGAATTAAAAAATCAGTCTGTTTACTATAGACACAATTTAGTTAAGGGGAATATAGGCAGTGCTTGTTCTAGCTCTCAGTTTCAGATCTCAGCCTAAGTACTTGTGAAATGTCTCTGGACTGTCTTGGAGTTGGTGAGAGTTACTGGATGGAAACTGAGCAGCAGGGATTTCCCAGGCTTGGTGCTTGTTAACTTAGAAACACTGAATTCCTTCACATCCTGCATAAAAATGGCTCCTCCATCACTGGAAAACCACATTATGCATGCTTGAAGGCTAGCAGACCACTGCTACATTTGTGTAGTCTGCTGCAGAGTCCTGAAACATTCCTTGACATGAGCGGAGAGTTGCAAAGTAGGAGATATGCTCAGCATCACAGCAGGCAGAGGCAGCCAGATTAATAACTCCTCTGTTATTAAATCGACTCTCATGGGATCACCATAACCAACTTGTAAGGAATAACAAGCCTCAGCTCGTTGTGTTGCCTTTAGTTTACTTTCCTGCTTGCAAGGGTGGCTCTTCCTGCAGCCAACAGGAGCATTCTGAGCTTTCAGTTAATCATGAAGTACTCATAAATTTTCTAGTGAAATGATTTAGGAGACACTGACATAGAGACTTACGGCCTTTAAAGCTCCTACTCTATACTAGAACACTTTTGTATTTTTATTAACACCGTTCCCAGTTTGCTTTTGGGCAAAATGAGATGAAACAAATACCTGTGCAAACTAGAACAGAAATTGCAACAGCACACAGTTGCATGATATATACCTGGCATTATGCTGCAGGTATGTCAAGATTAAAAATACCGACATAGAGATCCTAATTAACACATGCACACTGTTTTGGCAACCAGCAGCTTTTGAAATATGAATTCATTGGATTAAACTCTCTCAAATCTTGTCTCCTCTTTACACCAACTGTATAAGAAAAACACACCTGCAATTTGTTTTCTGCATCTATCCACTGTTTTAACGTATATTATTCCTATTCTCTCCAGATAGGTTTGCACGCAAGCCATCATCTAAGATTCTATTTTTCTAAACACTGAATACTTTTGACTGGTGTTTGGACATAGAGCAGCTGAAAGAGCAAAGTAAGAATTACATCACCCTGGAGTTTTTTCTGGGGAGAATACCACATGCTTTAGCACTGCTCATGCAAGCCAAAATGTGATGTACAAGCCTACAAGAGGACATACAATCAACCTAGAAAAAATAGAATACAGACTGCAGGTACCAAAATGTCTGTGCATGTATCTGGTGGCTGGTTTTGTATTTCTGAAAGCAAGATTTACTTTTCATAGAATCTTAGAAAGGTTTGGGTTGGAAGACACTATAAAGATCACCTAGACCCAACCCCCTGCCATGAGCAGGGACACCCTATACTAGATGAGGCTGTCCAAAGCCCCATCCAACCTGGGCTTGAACGCTGTCAGGGAGGGAGCAGCCACAGCTTCCCTGCGCAACCTGTTCCAGGCTCTCACCACCTTCACAGTGAAGAACTTTCTCCTTCTATCCAACCTAAATCTACCGTCTTTCAGTTTAAGGCCATTACCACTTGTCCTATCAGTCCATGGCCTTGTAAAAAAATCCCTCTCCATCTTTCCTATAGCACCCTTTAGGTACCAGCAGGCTGCAGTAAGGTCTCCCAAGAGCCTTCTCATCTCCAGGGTGAACAAGCCCAACCCTCTCATCCTGTATTCATTGGAGAGGTGCTCCAGCCCCTGATCCTCCTCATGGCTCTAACTGGACTTGCTCCAACAGCTCCATGTCTTTCTTGTACTGGCGCCCCCAGAGCTGGACACAGTACTCCAGGTGGGGTCTCATGAGAGCAGAGTAGAGGAAGAGAATCACCTTCCTTGACATCCTGGCCACATTTCATATGAGGCAGCCCAGGATACAGTTGGCTTTCTGGGCTGCAAGCACACATTGTGCATCGGTCATGTTGAGCTTACTGTCCTCCAACCGCCTTGAGTGTTAAAATAGACTGCAGCAAAAAAAAAACAACCCAGGATCTTTAGCATAGAATCTCTAGGAAATAATGACTTGTTTCAGACATACTTTGTCTCTTTTCCCCCTCAATGCATCATAAACTTGATTTGGATTTTTCCTTTAACTGGAAAATTATTACAGGAACAGCCAGAAACAAGCAATAATTATAGCAGTGCATTGCAAAACAAGGTACTGTTGGAACCAGAAAAGCAGCAAAGTAATCTGCTTGTGGTTTATTTCCTGGGTGAGAGAAAGAACTCAGGGTGTGACTGGGAAGAGGAGGTTTATGCCATGGAAATGTAGTAATCACTATCCATGAATAAGTAGCTGTTGACTAATGGACAGTAAAGTTTTGGTGCATAGATGACTAACAGGGGACTTAGTTTCATTCTCCACATCCTACCCATGAGTCTAAGGAGGGGTCTTCATATTTTTCCCTCATTTGAATGGGCAAAAAAAAAAGATACTTTAGCCAGTATTAGATTAACCGCATACAAGGAGTGCTGATGACTTCCTTGCTGTGACTGTAACCTATGAACATTGCTTTGCATTTTAAGAACAGGACCCAGATTTGTGGTCACATTCACAGTCACCGTGTCATTCCTCCTTAAATTCTCACATATATTCATCTGAAATAAACAATTGTCAAAACAAGATGCTTTCAATCAATTGCTGTATTCC
Source organism: Gallinula chloropus (assembly GCF_964237585.1). NCBI lineage: Eukaryota > Metazoa > Chordata > Aves > Gruiformes > Rallidae > Gallinula > Gallinula chloropus. Next base: position 19,480,831 of record NC_140088.1, on the reverse strand, counting down.
AGTGACAGACAAATTTATCTTTAAATGTAGTCTGCAGTTTGAGTCAATTGATGATGATGGACTGCTAAATAAAGAACAATCATTGTCCATTATGAGTAAAATTTGTGGATGGAGAAAATGAAATAAATGTGTTTTGTATTTTACTTTGTAGTTTAAAAGTTGAGATATAAATTGTACAGTATATCTGATACAAAACTCAAACAGCACCATAAGAACACCTGTTTCATGCCAGTCAAAATATAGCAGCAAAATCACATGAATCGTTTTCCATCAGATAGGAAGGGTATTAAAATAAAGTTCATGCCTCTTAAAGAGGCAAAACTGGTGATGCTTGGAACATAGCAAAAATAAAAAAATAAAATTTTACTAGAATGGAAATTTTCTAGAACAGAATGTAAACCTAACAGAAAAGAGAACTTCACTATTCAAGGCCACAAAGTTAATTAGATTTCTGTTGAATAATGCTGGATTGGCAGCTTGGAATATGAAGGCCTTCTTAATTTAAGAAAAAAAAAAGTGCTTTGGAAATGGCATTAGATGAGTTGTCTTGATTTCTTTATGTGTAACAGTTAAATAGCCTGATTCCTGGTATATGAAAGAGAACACGTTGCCAGGTTTCTTCCCCATTACAGTGTCACATTTTGCTCACTCAAGAACAAGATAATATACTGGATAGTCCTCTAAAATAATTCCTTAATTCCTTTAAAACTTCCAAATTTTATATCCCCCTCAGGGTTTTATTTTAAAGTCCATTTATGTCTCAATCATAGGATTCTTTACTAGTTCATGTTTTTGATGGGTTGTTACCAATAGGTAACACAAGTGCTCTGCCTTTACTGGATGCTAATTAAAGGGGGAAAACATTTAAACTATATGCAGAAGCTAAGATTTTTCTAGTTTGGTGTAATTTCCCATTCTCAGTTTAAGAGAATGCTGGTTGCAATCTGATGTGGTGTAGTAACTGGATCTGTACTTAGATGAAATTGTTGTGTTAAGTAGTCTACAGAGACTTAAGTTTTTCTCTCTCTCTCATAATCCTGTATGATCTGCTGTTTCTGTGTCCTTGTGACTCCTTGAGATTAAGCTTCCTGCTAATTGTATCAGTGCATTCCCCAGTTGATATGAGAGGCTGGAAGTGGAAAATGTCCTCTATGGGATAGGAGTGGAAATCTCCCACACTGATTCTCTAGGAGTTTTTAAAGTACTGGTTTTTTTTAATTTGGCAAGTATTTCCTCCCACTGAACAGTACAGGAGGAATATTTTTACTTGACTTACAATTTAAAGAGCCAAGGAATTGTCTAAAAGAAAAGCTGTATCTGAGATACTGGCATTGGATTTTAATTTGAAAGGGTATCTGCTCTTCTGCCCAGCAGTGGTGCCTCAGACTGAACTGGTCTTTGGAGGAGAAAATCACAGCAGAATTTTCTAAGCTTGCTTGGAGATGGTCAATGGCAGGCAGAACAATTTTAGCCCTTTAACAAGAGGCTGTTAATAGCAAAACTCAGGAGGATTGTTGGTGAGAGATGCTCCAGAGGATGAAAGTGGTGTCCATTCACTTCTGCTTTGCCAGCACTGAGGTTCTAGAGGATGAAGCTAGCATGGATGGTATAGATTGCTTTGTTCTAATGTGAACTCAGCAGATAATCAGGAAATTCCATGGAAAGTGGGGGATTGGGGCTGTTGGGTTTTGGGTTTCTTTCTCACTCCTTACCCTATACCATCTGCAAATACGCTTATCTCAGTACTTTAACATGCAGTGCTCTCTTTCTGTGTTGCTTATTTGCTGGCTTCCCCACAGAGCCACTGTCTTTAACTTGGACAGATATCCCCAGGTACCCCATTTATGATGGAAACAATTAGATCAAATCATTTGAAATCAACTAGGAAAGGAAATAAACTTATAATTACAAAGACATACAGTTTGAAAAGAATAGTAAGACAGTCCCAAAGTCGGAAATAGAAGAAGGTTTGTCTGCACTTCCATAATTTTGGCTTCTTTAGATATCTGATTTCAATGTGTTCTTCAATACATGATCACATGCTTCCTCTTCTCCTCACCCTCCCAGGATCCCAGACTCACTTATTGCATGACATAGTCAGTGCCTACTCAACAAGCATCTTTTCAGTGTTCTGTTTATGCCTCATTTTTCTATGTTTGGCCTTTAGGGACTGTGTCTGATGACCAAGAAGCCATGTGCTTTGAGATGACTCATGCTTTCTATAGTCCCTGAATGCTTCAAAAGCAGTAGTTTGCCTTTACAAAGGCCTTTGAGACAAGCAAATCTTATCACCTTCAGGAGGCTGGATTAAAAGAAACGATTAGCTTGATTTGAGACAATACAGTTCTATTTGTTAACACCAAAAGCAGTTCTGACAAAACTGAGACATGCAGGAAATCATGTATTAATCATGTAGGAGTAAGCTGAACCTTCAAAGCGTAGCTCTCTAACTTCACTTACAGCAATGAACCAAAGAGATTTCTTTTACTGGAGCTTCAGCTTCAGTTCAGACACCAGAAGATAGCATGTAGCCTTCACTTGTTTAACAAAAAAATTAGTATCAGTTCAAGCAACTTCCCCAGTTTCAAGTAGAAAGTACACGGCAGAGAGGAATTCAGTTTAGTCTTTAACCTCAACCCTGACCACACTGTTTTGTCCTGCAGTGCCTTATCATAACTTCTGTACGCCTCCCAGTCTCTGTGAGGATTATGGATGCAATAATCACTTTTACTTCAGAGCTCTTCTGTCTTCCCAGAGTGTTTTGTAGCATGCATGCTTTATAAGGGATTGCGAAGGAGGAAAATACATGATTGCAAAATTGTGAAGGTGGATTCCTTATGCGCACAACAGGACTGAGTTATGACTATACACCGATGAATGCCAATATTTCCTCATTAAGGAACCTTAACCTTGTAACCAAATAAAAGGGGTGTTCCATGCTACCTGCCTGGTTTTCAAAAAACTAAATGAAAAACGCCTCCAGAAGAGCTGCCTTGTAGAGATCTCAAGTTGTTATCACAGTCTGCATGGGTTAACAGTGATGTTTACCTGTAGTGGACTATCACTAGAGGAAAAATGAGGGAGTGGTAGATGACAGTGAGGCTTTTAGTACAGACTGACTATCTTTCTGGAATGCAATTACTGTACATCTAGTGGGACAAAGCTCCTGGCAAGAGAAAGGGCCATGTCTTGAGAAAAACAGCAAGTGTGCACAGGGCTGCCATTTTTCTTTCTTCCAACACGAAGCTGAGGTTCTATACAGCTTCTGATCCACGCTGCAATTTCTCTTTTGCATTCTGGCCTGTTTTCTTACTGAGCCAGCCCAGGCCTGCTTCTCTCCCTGCCAGGCCTTCCAAAAGGCTGCTTTCTGCAGTCCACTTGTGTGTGTGTATGTGTGTGTGTGTGTCCTCTCCTTGACTCCGACAGCTTCTTTATTTCTTTTGGGTTTGTGTGGCTGCATGGAATTTGGCAGTTTCAAGGGGTAGTTGTGCTCAGTCCCATGCTTGGGCATGTCCTGCGGAGGTGGAATATTTGATAATAATCATAGCTGCAAAGAGCCACTGGGTGTATATGTGATGCAGTTAAGCTTAGAATTTTAGCAGCAGTCAAAGGATTGGAATATGGCATGCTCCTGATGCTGCAACTGCTCCCCTGTAAAACTGTAACATTTGTGGGTGTTAGAAGAACTGAAAGAAAGGAAGTGTCAGAAGTATGCATATTTGAATAAAGCATATTGTTCATTTTATGTTTTGAAAAGATCAGACTGTTCTGGTTGACATTTTCCAAAAATCAAATTTACCTTAACACACACTGAAAACTTCTGTTTCAAAATTTAGAGGACCTTTAAATATATAATTTTTTTTAAAACAGATATTGTTACATGGCTTTAATACGTACAACAAACAATAGAAGCTACTTAGCCACAAACAAAAGAAATATGTTTCTATCCATAAAAGACTGACCTGGAATCCAAGCAACAATCTAAAATTATGGGACTGTGTCTTCTATTTCCAATCTCAGAGCTTTAAAACTTGCTTATTTAAGGATTTTCTTTTCTCACTGGAAGGCCTTTCCCTACACCACCAGTCTCACCATCCTTCTTTCCCCTTTCCCTGCATATAATAAAATGTTTCTCTTGATTTACAAGTCTGAAATGAAATCAAGTCCTGTCTGGCACCCTTTCAAAAAGACAGAAATGTAGGGAGAATATTTGAGCTATTAGCTAAACCTTGTATACAAATTTTTCCATTCCCTTTTAATAATGCTTTCGCATTTTTTTAGTGCTTTTTAGTCTTTATAAAGACATGACCTCAAAGTACTTAATAAAAAATTGAGCTAGATCCTCAAATGGAGGAAGAAAATGGAATGATTCTTGCAGGGCTCTGGAACATACAAGCAGAGAAAAAGAGCCAGCTTTCACTCTCCTTCAGTAGGTTTTGTTTCTAAATGGCTGACAAAGTCAAAAAAGTCTTAAAACTTCTCCTGATTTCTTAGGATTTCTGTCAGCTGCTGATGTTTCCTTTGAATTCTCCTTTTTTATTTTCTCTCATAGTTTTGTTTCTGAGTTTCTGTGCAATTGCTTGCAAACCAGAATGCTGTCTCTTTGCTCAAAAAGAAAAAAAGAAAAGAAGAAAAAGAAAAAAAAAAGAGGGAAAAGCCCCCCAACTCTCCACCCTGTGGAGATTCCTTGTACAGCTTTTGAAGGATTTGCATTCTCTTCCATCACACTCACAGAGAGGCACATGACAAATCTGTTTTCATGTCCGTGAAGGAAAAGTTGGACTTGTTTGGAAGCAAAGAAGTTCACCATGCTATGTTTGTATTTTCACAGCTGACAATCACACACTTCACAGTGAGTGTTTCCAGGTCTGAGCACGCAGTAATAAAAATGCAAGGAAATTCATAACATCAAATGTTGTGTGAGGAAGGACAAATAGACCCTTTCTAATACTCTCCCACTTCCAATGTCTCTGTAAAGACAAAATCATTGCAATCTGTAGTTGTGATGTCTGGAACTCTGAAACTTGGAATATTTCCTCTGTGAATTAACACTGCAATTGGAGGTTAATGCAAGCCCATAGACATTCTTTTTGTGAGGCTAGTGGTATTTTTCAAACACTGCTGAATGCAATTTTCTTACTACAGAGCTGACTTATTTACATCCAGATTCCTAAGATTTGTGCTTGAACTTCAATGAGTATAATTATTCATAATTTCATTATAAGAACAAGTTTAGGGCCAAAATTCTTTCCTTCTGAACGTGCATATATGAAGTCATATTAATGGTGAGATTTGAAAGGCAAGTTTGGAAAACTTGGATAATTGCACAGTAGCAAACTGTTCAAGTTCATTATACTTTCTTCATTTCTGTAGATCCCAAACCACCTCTGCTACTTGTTTCCATGTCAGGGAGTTGAAAAGAAACAAAGCAAAGTGCAAAGGCCAGCAGCTGATGTTCAATATTTATACAAGATACTGTGCTGTGATCCCTGCATATTCTTTTGTGACCCGCTTTGTGTAGCAAGGCATTGATTTATCATGTGCTTCACAGCGACATTGTAGAAAAAGATGTTTCCTCATCTCCAAAAGGTATACTACACAGGAAGAGGCAAGGCATAACTGAAACTGGGAGAAACAATCCAGTAGTGGTTTAGTTGTCAGCATGAAGAATATTACAGTTCTATGACTTCATTCAGTAACGAGGTTGTAAATCATTGATATAACAGTGGAAAAAATGTCAGTATTATTTTTAGATAATGCATGTTTGGTAAGGCAGGATGAATATTCTGTGTAAGTAGAGGGTTTACATAAAAAGCTGTTGATAAACTTGGGGAAAATGTGAAATGATAGCTCAGAGGGAATTGTGATAAAAGTCTGTAAAAGCTGAAGCATTTGAATGCCAAAGAAGGAGAGGAATTTACTGTAATGCAAATGAAGTACCACAAGAATTAACGAGTTGGAAAATTTGGAGGAAGTATCGCTATGACACTTACAAAATGCTTTAAAGTAGATTTAAAGTATAAGGTTGGACAAATGACCAAAAAAAACAGTGCTGGAACTGGTCTGAACATTGGAACTGGGTTATCTACTAATCCAAGCATTGTAGACTTCCCTCCACCTCAATGTTTTTCTGCCAGTAACCTCAACAGTTGTGTGGAGCCCATATGTTGTATTTCTAACTCTTACGTTAACAATTATGAAATGTACAATGATAGGCCAAATACAAAATGTAAAGACCTAATGGGTGACCGACTTAAATCATCTTCTATATAATTACCTGAAGAAATCTCTGCAATGATAATGAGACATATGAATTTTAAACTAAGGAACAAGGGGAAAAGGTGGAGAGAGACTTGTATGATTTTGATGTTTAGTATTTGCTCACCATGAGCATAAATCTTGTAAATATACAATAAAACTCAAAGGAATGTGGTCAGTAGACAGAAAGACAGCAGTAGGAATCATGCAGATGAAAACAGTGAGTGGTGTAGGTACTGAAGGAACTACGGTTGGTCTCAGAGACTGGGTGTGGTCAGTGAGAAACCAAATATTTATATACGAATACAGCAGCCTGGTAACACAACAGGGGAAGCTGAGGTTCTAGGGGAAATGAAACTCAGTGGTGTGGGGATAAGAGGAACATGGTGGAATGAGAATCATGGCTGGACTGATAGGTATGCCATATACAAACCCACTGTTTATACGTTTAGCTGGGGTTAAGGCAGATGGATAATGCACACTCAGGATATTACCAGACAGAAACGAACAAAAAAACCCCAAGTTGTGATTTGAATGATGGCATCTTGATCCACTATATATTATGGGAAGGATAACCAAAAGCAGATCTGTGAATAAGGCCTCCAGTTTCGAGAGAGAAACACAAATAATTTTCTTGTATAAAGAATGGCCATTAGTCAGGTTACTTGAGAGCTGAGAAGCTTGCATGTAGACAGCAGTGGCACTTGCTTAATTAAAATGTTGTGAAACTATCAGGAATTCCTATCTCATGCAAGGGAAAACTTATTCAAGGCATTTCATGCTTAAATAGATAATAGGTACCTCCAGAGTGATATAAGCATAAGTAGAGAGCTGGGAATGGACGGAAAATGGTCTGCTTAGCAAAAATACCCCATGTCTTGGACACAAAGTATATGGCTACAGTAAGAATCAGCAGAAACCTAGTTCAGACAGACCTTATTAAGAACATGAAAAAAATAGATTTCAAGAGGTCCTTTAGCCATGTAAATTGAAAGGTTTATAAGGAAATATGTTCAATGCAGTGAGAATGAGATCAGGAGTAAAGTTATTTATCTATTATGATTTGAAACTAGTATTGACTTCTTTCCCAGGTTTCCAAGTTAGGTAGTATGCAAAAATTCGCAGGGCCAACCTACATCTATTTATTATGCAATGCTCAGATTACTGTTGAAGAAAAGCAAATGTTTTATCATCACAAAGAGAAAGCTGTGCCAGTCAAATCTTTTATCTCTTTCTCTAGAAAGTCAGGGGGTTGTTTGGCAGTGGAGAAAATCTTATTTATTTGAATTAAACGCATCATATGTAGGGCCACATCAGAAATCATTGATTAAGAAGGGAATGAGTGCAAGAATTATAAAGTGGAGTTGGTAAAGGAGGAGAGAGGTAAAGAAGCACTGTGGGAGTGGAGGGTTGGACTGATGATGACAAAGATCACCATCCACTGTCATCAGATGGTAGAACTGGATCATCGCACAGGAAGGTTCAAATACACTGAGTCTGAAATTCAGCAGTTTAGTAGATAAAAGCATTTAATGGGGACTAATAAGAATATTCTGAGTTGGGGTTACCACAGGGGTAGGCAGTTTAGAAAGGAGACGAATTTTGATGAGACTATTGACAGCTATCAGTTGCCAACAAGATATACATCCATGGGAAAAGACAAGTCCTGAGAGCTATCAGGATTTCTAAAGGATTTCTAGTACAAGTGGTAGGTATGCAAGCAACTGATTGAAGATAGAAGAGGTGCAAAGATGTGTAAGCAGGATGATTAAGAGAATGAAAAAATTGCAGGGTTTTTTTTGCTTGGAAAGGTAAGTGTAAAATGCAATACTGCTCTTTGTGCTTGAATGAGGAGGACAACCGCTGTTAGAGATGACGTCTTAAACCAAAGCTTACAGGATCAAGCAGACAGAGTTGCTGCATCTGTACAGAGTTGAAAATGAGATCAACAAGGGTCTGGAGGAGCCTTCCATGAGAAATAGCCCATGGTATCCATGGGACTTTTAAGACAGAGATCAGCATAACACAGAAAAGTCACTTATGTGACTAGGTGACTGTTTGAACAGGGAATTGCTTTGGGTGAGCTTGGAAAATCTTCCAAATTTACAGTAATCCTTGGTTTGGCTAGGATAGGGTTAATTTTCACCAGATGCTGGGAAGGGACATAGCCAGGAGGCTCTTGAGCCTCTTGTTCTTTCCCTCTTCCTGTGCCATCCTGGTAACCTGTCTTTACCCCAACCCATGAGGTTTGCCTTTGTCTCCCCATTCCCTGCCCCATCCCACCAGGGAGGGGTGAGTGACCTGTGCCTGGTGCTCAGCTGCATGGCTGAACCATGGCACAGTCTAAATGTGAACTCTGTGAACATTTAGTCCTTCTTTCCTCTCCCCAGGTCCCTTAATCCACAGCACAGGAACTATTTAGCTCTTCCATATAAACACAGGAAGCATTTCCCAAGACCCATCTTTCTGAACACAGCAGTGTGTTTAATCACAGGTTGTGTAGGTTAAGTAGCATTTCCAGTAGCATCCAAGAAGAAAAACTACTCTTTTTTTCACCTCTGTCACTTCTGTGGAAGAGCCTGCAGGTAAAACTTTCATTTTACTTTGTCTAGGAGTCAAGATTAAAAGGTTAAAATGGCCTGTCATCATTTTAGATAGTCTAAAACATCAAAATAGTGGCTGGCTTGCTGTATCTGAGGAACTGTGCATCTGAAAGCTTGAGAAAGGGGAGGTGACAAGAAAATGTCATCCTGATAAGCTTGTTTAAATTACAAGCAAAAAATGTCCCTCCTCAAACATTAATTAGGTATTTAATTTTACAGTGCTCTACTGTTGTTCACCTCCTTCTACCCCCATGTCCCAACTTGAAATACTGTTTTACTCCTACTAGAAGTCACTATGTGGCACACAAGCATAAATCGCACAGATGATGAAATGGCTGGCTTTTCTACACCAACATAGCTGCTCTGAGTGCCTGCAGTATGCAGAAATTCTACTCTAAACCCTTCCCTTCACAGATCAAACTCTCTATCATCTCTTTGATGTACTTATCTTGCCTAGTGTAGGTATGTACATTATCACTTGGAGACAGTTTGTCAGACTTAGCGTCTGAGTTAAAGGCCTGTCTGGAGTGGCTTAAGGGTGCCTGGAATTTTGATGTGTAAATAGTGTATATCAAAGATGCATAGTATAGAAAAAATTAAAATACACGCACAGTTTCTCTAAGAAAATAAATTCTGTTCATCCCCATCCTGCATTTCACTTGAAGAAAAAAACTTGCCGGAGATTCCAGACTATTGGAGCGTTACATTCTCGGAAAGGGGATGTGCAGGATTAGTCACACTTCTGGGTTTTTTTTTTCTGTCGGGAATACTGAATATGGGAGAGAACCATGTGTGACATAAAATGAAATCCTGGTAGAATTGCATGTTACTATCTAATCCCGTCAGTGCAGGACAGTATAATCAAAGGGAAACAATCTAGGACGGTTGTGGGGAGGCTGAAATAAACAGAATGAAAGAGGAGTCAGTACTGAACACTGTAGTAGGGCTCATCTGCTCTGATATTTCACTCAGTGTATCCTAGTACAGGGAGAGATTGTTCCAATTCACTGCTGACGTCTTCAGCTCAGCTTTCAAACTCCAGGTTAGTTTAAAAAAAAAAAACACCATAAAATGAGGAAGTAGCTTCATTGTCACAAGGCATGGTACTTCTGCAAAAGTAACAACAGAATATGTCTTGCAAGAAGTTTTACAGTTTCACTTTTTGATCATTTCATAAAGATTATGAATTGCCACAAAACTTGCTTGTTCTCCATGAAAGTGAAAACCTGAGATTCCTTAGGTTTCAGTGTAATACCTTTCATACAAGGGGCGGTAACTAATTTTTTATGTTTGAAGAGAAGAAAGGCTGTGTCCAAAATTCAGTAACTTTTTATGTAGCTACTGAAAATTTTCTGGAAAATGCTGGAGACCACTTAAAATGGTGTCACTGAAATCACCTCAATAGAATATGGCTATTTTAGAGGTTTTGAATGATAAATCTAGGCCATCAACTGTCTGCTTGTGGGAAACTTCCCCATAGGAAGCAAGCATATAATACGCTATAACTATACGATTCTCGTGTGGAAGGAACATATCCAGGTATACATGTAAAGCCCAGAAAGCACTCTTTTACAGGTGTTGCTAGGGGACCAGTGATGAATGAACTTGGAAGTAAAAATAACAGTTCAGCCAGTGAGAAAAAAGAATGTTTCCATTTTTTGTCTCTGATTACCATTCTATTAAGTAGTCTAGTGGTAGAGGTGTGGCAACAAATTGAGGAATGGAAAAATTAAGTGCTTGCAGATGTATGCATCTCATTCTCTAAGCGGAGATTTGATGCAGTAATTTCCAGTCTGTTCATTTTATATTACTCTTCATAAAAAATTTCAGTCCCTTTTCTGGAAAACTCCTCAATTCAGTTGCTTTTAATACCTATACAAATTGGTTTCCTTGAGACCAAGCATTTGGACTGCTGTGTTGAGTGAGGGAATGCAACAATAAATTAAATATTCTACTTGAGAACATGCAAGTTGCTACAATGGGGATTTCAGTGCATTTGTATTTATAAATAGTGCCTGAATACTTTGCATGAATCTGCATAGCAGAAGAATTTTTTCATATTTACAGCTACTGTATTAAGACCAGAAAATTTTTGCTGTTTTTTTTTTTTTTAAAGTGATTGCTTTAGCTCTCTGTAGTACAAGGAAAAAGCTGGTTTTTAAAATTGACTTTTAGTCACTTTCTTAGGTCCAGAAGAAGAGTCTTTTATTAGCTATTTTTTATATAATTTACCCATATTCTTTCCAACCTATTTATGTCACCTGTGCTTGTTTCTAAATCTACATTTAAATGCTAACTGGTTAAATGCTCTCTGATCACTGATTTTGTCTGCTGTCTTTGGACTGCTCTACGGATAGTGCCTGTTGTCTGTGTCACTTGAGCTGGGACAGTCAGGCACAACCCCCATTTGGGTTTATCTCAGACTTGGCATCCTCAAGCCTTTGCGTTTTCGGTCCTTTGCATTTTCATGCTCAAGCACGATCAACTAGAGCAGGTTGTCCATCTGAGTGTTGAAGGCCTCTCCCCCTGACCTACAGTTGAACCTGAGGCATTTTAACATTTTTAAAGATATTTCAAGTAACCATTAAATATTTCCTTACAAGAAACAGAAGATTACTACAGGGCCACTTTGTTGCCCACCTTATCTTTGCTGTTCTAACATGTCGCTGACGGTGTGCATTTGCATACAGAGATATGGCATCAAGAGGTAGGCACAAGGTTTGATGTATTAATGGTTGAGTAAGTGAGGGGAAGCAAAGTATGTCCCATCATACTGCCTATTGGAACAGTTGTCTGTTGAGCTAATTGTCCTCCTTCAAAAGACATCTCAGAAGTGATGGAACGTAAGTACAGTCTAGAAGACAAAGGCAACAGAAACCTTGAAAGAAACCGGTGGTGAACACATCCCGAAAATCCAGCAGAAGAGACTGAGTAAAACGTAAAAGCTTGTGCTAACTCCTGCTGCCCTTACCAGTCTGAGGTTGGCCTGGTATAACTCAAAAGATTCAGCAATGGATTTGAGCCAGAAGGAATTTCTAGGGGGTTTTAGTTTCCAGGCTATGTTCTTACAGATTTGTTAAAGGAGAGCTCTCAGGCAATTTCTAGCCTTGAGCTGTACTAAATTTTTCATACCATTGATTTGAAGGAATTCTGCATGCAAATTTTGAATTTTGGTAGTTTTTAAAACAATATTCTTGGAGTCTACTGAATAGTATTTGGAATACTATTAATTGGAATACAAAGAGTATATGAATTTTGGACATTTCCACTGCTAGTCTAACAGATTTGGCAAACAATTATTGCATGCTGACAATTCAGCACATAACTCTGTTGTTTCTGGGAGGGTTTTTGCACAGTGGGGAAAATTTTTTTTGGTTTTCATGTGACTGTGGCAAAGAACTTCTGATCTGTTGACAGAACATTACAGTGTGTTCCTTTTCGGGTTAGACATTCTTTAGGTTGTATAGATTATTATATTTTTGGATAAATAATTTGTAGTTACAGAAGCACACAAGCATAGTCATAAAATTTGGCTAATACAGGGCAATTTAAGTGTGAGGCTAAAGCAGTTTGTGATTATAGAAGATGACGTAGATTGCAATGTACAAATGGAAGTGCAGGATAAAGCTTCGTATTTTTCCTTGCCAGGTTCTTACTAATCTATTCCCATTTAATCAGACCTGACTGAGACAGTAACACTTTTCACTAGTTACTTCTAACTGGGAGCAACTTCTGCAGCATTTCTCTGTTCCTGAACTGAACAGGAAAATACAGTGTGAAGATTTTGTTTGTTCTCAGTTGCACATGGGAGGCAAACAATGTGGTGAAGGGGAGATCTAGCATAATTGTTATTGTTCCAAACTACAGAAGGTCAAAAATATATATTACTTTCTGTGTTGGCACAGCACCCAGAATGACGAACATCTCTCTCATGCATTTGGGGTTGCATGTATTTCATGCAGACATACAGAAATACTACTGAAAGACTGCTGGAGCATTTTCTCTCTTCATTTGGATCATTGTCTGCCATTGTTTATATCTTAGAAGCATCTTTGTGCCCGTACTGGTGCTCTGTGGAAAAGGGACTTCAGGATGGGAAAGAGTGCAGTGATTTATTTCTGACCAGTACATATCTACTGTTTTCTACATGGAAATCTGGGAGAAAGTAAGTGCTGTTCAGGTGTTGTAAGCATTTGCAAGTTGCTGCTAAACATTTGAATCAAATTGAAACATGAATTCTAGAAATTCTAGAGCTGCTTTAGTGTAGAGGCATGAGAGGGGTCATAGGAACTAAACCTTACATTTTCAAGAATGAGGGATTATTGACCTTTTCATCTGTGAGCTCTAAAAACCCTTTGGTTGCTATGGCAAGGTAGATTCTTCAGAGGAAACATCATGTGGTTTGTTTTTTTTTTTTCTCGCTAACTTGGCTTGCTTTATAGTAGAAGCAAATGGCCTTTGCGTAATTTTACTTCCTTTTGCTTGGCTCTTTCTGTCCAGCCTTACAAACCATTGAAGTCTTCAGCTGAACAAATGGGAAGTCCAAAATCTGAGACTTCTTTGTTCAAGTTAACTGAGCTCTTTGTGAGATCATATTAGACTTAAATACACAGTATAAAACAAAGAATCTTAATTATCTTCTCAGATGCATAACGTATTAACTTTGACATTTCTCAGGAAAAAAAAATTGGATTAAACAACTGTACAGAACAAATAAGAAAAGAGGAAGGAAAGGGACAGAAACAAACATAGAAATCAGTAAAAGAGGAAAAGTTTTAGTTAAATAAGTCTGCTGCCGTTGAATAGATGAATTATCTGAATGAAGTGGTTTGCTTTAATTGCTGGTGGGAAAAAGTTGGTCTACATTACTTTTACATAAGCAAAATTTAACAACTACTTAATTGAGACCTTGCTGGAGGCCTGGAAGCATAAAAATGTCAGAAAGTAGTTTGAAAATGTTTTAAAATCAGAATATCAGAATGTTTTAATAAAATGTCAATGCTGAATTTAAAACCAATTTCTCAATTTGAATACAAACTTTGCTAACCTTTTTCCACTGGCTTTGGAAGTGTAAGAATCTCCTATGTCTTCCATGGTTAAACCACCATGTTTTCTGGGAGACATCTGGGCCTGTCCACGTGTTCTTATATTAGTAGCTGGGAATGCATTTTGACAATAGCAGGAACACCACAAAAGCATTCAAAAAAAAAAAAGCATAAAAAATCCTTTACAACCCGGAGGCATCACTTCAGTAAATTTTGGAACACAAAGGAGAAAATGAACAAAAGAGAATTCGTGTTTAGATACAGCACATATATGTTTATTATATACATGGACATTCTAACTGAAATCATACATGTTTCATCAGTCTCACAGCAGAAAATGAAGCAAAATCTGACTGAGAGATCCAGAAAAGTAACTGTAAAGAGGGATTCATTAGAACAGGGACCAGTTTCTAGAGGAGTCACTGTTTTCTTGGTTCACTTGTTATTTAGTATATTCTTTAATAAGTCGGAGAATATAAAGTCATTTCCAACAAAGTTTCCATAAAACACAGTGCACCGAAAAAAGGTCAGATAGTTCTGTTATACACAGCAGTCTAATGCACATGGTTAGCCTGTGCCTTGTGTTTTAGTGCAGCTGCATATAATATCTCACCACTGAGCAGAGAACAGTTTACTAGGCAGGAAGCTGAATCCCACAAAGAACATGTGCATTTCTTTTTTTTGTGACTGATAACGAACTGGAAATGAGATTCTGTTACATGTATGACACATAACAGCCCACACCTATGTCTGAATTATTATTCTGTCTTCTTTTTTTTGCTCCTATTGATTTCATAATAGGATCTTCTAACCCAAAATGTTACACAGTGACATTTGTATTCTGTTTCTTCCTTCCGAATGTAAAAATTTTCACTTCCCCCATCCTATTTCAACCAGTACATTGTTCCAGACTGATTCAGCTGTTTTATTTTGCTCATTTAAGTATTATCTTTGCTTCCAAGGCAAAATCATCACTTTGTTAAAAATGAGCCCATAACTTTTTGCTATTAGGGCTGAGCCCTTGAAATTGTTTGTTTCCAGTGACTGGCATAGAAGCAAGACCAAATTCTTAGCAGCTTTTAAAGACCATCTACTACTAATTGCTGTAGATGCTTGATGCACTGTTTGACAGTCCAGGTGGGATTTATCTGACCTTTGTACCACATATTTTCTCTGGTAATTATAACAGAAAAGAGAAACTGGAAATGCTAAGTGGTCTAGATCAGTGAGAGGATCCCTCTATCCTAACTACAAAATAGAAAAAAAAATGTTATTTTCAAGGACATATTTAGGACTAAATTCAAGAGTCCTGGCAAACTGCTTGGAAACTCGATTTGAAAGTTATTTTGTCTACAGAAGGCATTGTCAAGCTTACAGTCACCAGCTGCTGCACTTTATATTACAAATATGGTAGTGAAATACGATCTAGCTAAGTACATCAGACACTCAGACGTTCTAAACCTTCAATGCAAGGAGTCTACATCCCTTCATTGCTGCAGTTACCAGCTGTTTTCTTCTAAAATTCATGCAATAAATATCCTGTGCAATAGAAAAGCCCAAGATTATTCTATTATAAAAACAATGGCTTAAAAAGCTGTATAGATGTTAGAAAGTTAGATGTAAAATATTTATATGCTGGGGCCACCCAGCTGGAAAGCAGCTTGGCAGAAAAAGGATCTGGTGGACACCAAGTTGAACACGAGCCAGTAATGTGTCCTTGCTGCAAAGAAGCATAATGGTGTCCTGGGCTGCATCAGGCAAAGTATTGCCATCGAGTTGAGGGGGTTGATTTTTCCCCTCTGTTCAGCCTAGTCTGGACTTCCCAGTATGAGAGATGTGAACGGAGTGGAGAGAGTATAATGAAGAGCCCATTAAGATGATGGACTGGAGAATCTCTCCTATGATGAAAGGCTGAGAGAGCTGAGACTGTTTACTTTGGAGGAGAGAAGGCTTGGGAGAGGTCTTAAAAATATATTTAAATACCCAAAGGGAGAAATTAACAAAGACAGAGACAGGCTATTTTCAGTGGTGCCCAGTAACAGGATTAGAGGCAACAGGCAAAAACTGAAACACAGGAGGCTCCTTCTGAATGTCAGAAAACACTTTTTAATTGTGAGAGTGACCAAGTGCTGGTACCGGTTGCCCAGGTAGGTTGTGGATTCTCCATCCTGAGGATTATTTAAAAGCTGGGCATGATAGTGCACAACTGCCTTTACATGGCCTTTAGTGGAGGGTTTGGACCAGCTACCTTCAGAGGTCCCTTCCAACCTCAGCCATTCTGTGATTTAGTTTGGGCACTGATGGGAGTTCAGTCATGATATTTTAGATTGAAAGAAATGGCCATAAAACTTACCTGGACCTTTACTTAGCCTTCTGGCATTACTGCCATGGGCAAGCGATTTCAATAGGTATAGGACTGGTTGAACCCTGGCGCTTGTATACATACATCCTAATAAGGATCATATTGGTGGACCTCTCACAACGCATCTTTATTTCTTTATTTACTTTCTGTGTTTTCTTCTTCAGGTCAGGTGGTCTTCAACAAACTTCTTTGTTCTCAATTTCCCTCTTAATTCACTCAAGCTGGTTAAGCATGGGCCTCAATATGAGTTTATTTCTTCATGTAATTTGCTGAAAATTGATGCATGTTTGTTTTCATCCAGAACTAAGGGACCAATACTGTGTTCATCAATTACACTGACTGATCTTGCAGTAAGGCTCAGTAATATACAACAATCTCCTGGCACTGCTTATTGTCAATGGCTTTCCTCCTCAGGCTTGTCCAAGTGGACACGATGCCTGGCTTTCTTCCATCCTCACTGCTATTGCAGGTGATATCATCAGTGTGAATTTCAATTAAATTAATAACGAGTGTCACTCTCAATGTGTCCATAAAATATGTATCGCATTATTAACAGAGTTCTGAGACTTTTTTCTAAATAATGGCTGAATTCATCATCATTGAAGTAATTTAGAGCTTTACTTAATGTATATTGGCAGGAAAAGTACAGGAAGATTGTCACAGTGGTTCTGCATTAGTATTTATGTAGATAGTACTGTCTGCTTATAAACCCCTGTACAAATATTTTTGTTTATTATCAAGGAGGTAATTATCCACACACCATGCAAAATCCCTACCAACACTCCAGTGCATCTTCAAATCCTCTCAGCAGTGTATCTATTTAAGCTCATTTTTTAATTGCACTCATCTGCATATATCCAAAGCAATGTGCCTTAAACATGCAAATCAGTCTGTTGGTCCTGACAAAGAAGAATATTTTCAATATTCTTTGTTACCCACTGCTTTTCCAGGCTCTATTATTATTTTCATTCCCTTTGAGAGTGATTGTATACGCCTTATTGTTGGAATTTTTTCTCACATACTGATAAATTCTCGTCACTATATGTGCTCCCTCTCAAGCCAATGGGACCACATGCATCAGTATAGGGCACAAACAATTCATTTGCTCATCTTCAAAAGTACTGTTGTAAGAGAGAACTGTAACAAGAGATTTTTGCAACATTGACCTATCTAATTATTTCTAATTGCAGTAGAATATAGATTACTTTCTCTGGCCAACATAGTAAGAGAACTGATGAATAATATTTTAACCTCATCTCTAAAAATGAGAAAATCCATTTTGGAGGATTACATTGCACGGTCTGACCCTTTGAAGCAAAGACTATTAGGCTCGAGACAAACATTTCTGCACTGATTGGCAGTGATTCACTTACTTAGTATTATAATTTCTTCCATTAAGATCTGAATATGTGTAAATGAGAATACAAACATTAAGTACATATTCTTATAA
This sequence comes from Gallinula chloropus, assembly GCF_964237585.1. Classification (NCBI taxonomy): domain Eukaryota; kingdom Metazoa; phylum Chordata; class Aves; order Gruiformes; family Rallidae; genus Gallinula; species Gallinula chloropus. The sequence continues at coordinate 19,463,113 of NC_140088.1, read as the reverse complement.
ATACGCAACCCATTCAATTTCTAAGTCAGAATTACAAAGTCCTTTAAAACACTGAGTTCTAACCTGAAAGCTGGGAGGGATGATAGAATTTTTGCCTGAAGTGCTGAGGGAAATAGGTAGTTTGTGCCCAGATTTTGTTTTAGGCCAGAAGGATTGGGGAAGAAATCAAATTTTTTAAAAAAGAAAGAACAGCATATGCAATGGAAGAGGAAATTATTTAATTCTAGTGGTAGTGGAAAAACTGACAGTCATTGCTGCTTTAGGAGCACACATCTTACAGTCTGCTAAGTGTGTGGTGACAAAAACACCAGTAGCATCAGCAACTCCTTCTGTGCCCATGTATTCGACACAAATACAAAAAATGTGTATCCCCTGAAACGCAGTTGGAAAGTATAGTGGGGAAAAAACAGGCTGTCTAAAAAATCATTTTGTACGTGGTGATAATGTAGGGATCCAATCTCATATTATACTGTGCAAAAATATTTACAGAAGGCATAAAAATATGCTTTTATGAAGTGAGAGCATGTAAGAACATTCTTTGCTTTGATTTTTATTTATTAAAGAAGATAAAAGGTCAAGAGACTGGGCAGAATCTTTTCTGACTTAAAATGTTAACTCAACTTCTTTTTTGTTCTCTTTTGACATAATTTGCATTAGTCCAATGACTAAAACAGAATAAAAAGAAATTGTTCCTTTGTTGAATGAATTAGAAGTATAGGTGAACACTTCTTGGTGATATTATGAAAGGTAGTAAAGTGTTGTGTTTCAGAGATTCTTTAGCAGTTAAATTATTTTCTTTCTCTTTGGGAATTTCTTTTGTTGTTGAGCACATTTGTTTGAATAAAATGAAACAAATAATTTCTGTGCAGCAGTTAGGAATAATTGATGCTGCCTAGAGTATGAAACAGGCAACTGATGAACCAGTATCATGAGCCATTAATGACTGTACAGTGGCACAGGAACTTGTATTCAAGGGAGATGTGATAGAACATGTCTCTGTATCCAATACCTGCAAATATGTACTATCAGTCATTACAGATACTCCAAGAATTGCCACATGCTGAAGTTAGGCTGCTTACCATGTGAAAATAGCTCGCTGTCAAACAAACCTTCTATTTAGAATTTTAAAAGATCTTTTAAAGAAAACTTATACAAACTCAGTTTTTTCCCTAACATCCATCCTGCCAGTGAAAAATCAGTTTAACAAGAGTCTGTAAAACCTGATTAAAGACTGAAAAAGTGTGAAACTTCTTCAATTTAGATAAGAATGTTGGGTATTTTTTCTGATGGAAGAGGTGAGATTACTCATAGTAGCGGGTGAAACGGGGCCTTTTAGGGACTGCAGAAAGGGGAAGTTCAAATATTAAAATAATGAGATGTCAGGAGTTTCTTCAGTGAGTTGTTTAGAGGAGACACTGCAGAAGGATTCAGGTTGCAGATCATACACTAAAGGAGAAAAAAAACCCAACAACCTTAAACATGTATTTCTACTGTAGTTAGTGTTGTTACTGGGGTGTTACAGATTCTGGTGAGATGGAGACAAAACTTTGAGGTACCTGAATACCTTTCACAAATTCAGCTTTCTTACTTCCTGGTAGTCTGGCAGGCAAATCTATCTTTTGAAATGTTCACCCAAAATCACATTTTAAGTTGACTTTCCTCATTCACAATTTCTTTTCCTGTTTCCTTTAATTGACAGTTTGCTTTGCTCCCTCCCAGCTCAGTTCCTCATCTCTTCATTGCTACAGCTTATCTGATATTTCCTAAGCAAAGTAGGGTGTTCTCCATGCCTCCCACAGTGCTAACCCCCCTGTTTCTGACTGCAGGAAAATGCAATAATATGCTGGTATAGAGGAAAACTTATTTTTCCGTATTCTGAGTCATTGGCAGAAATAAAGACTTTATTGTAATAATTACTTGACTACACTTTTGAACTACACGGATCTGAAATGAGCTGAAAGCATGAAATTTTAATTTCATTTATGAGATGTCAGGAATCAAAGAATATTTTAATGATTTGGTCAAATAACTCTACATTTCAAAACATACTGCAGGTCCCCCAAGGATAATGTAGGATTGTATAAACCAATCACAATACACATTAAATGTGATAAAAGCTTTCTTTTTTTTCATGCCTTAGACATGTGGGATTGATGTTTCTTTGTTTAGTGTTCCCTGTAACAAACATGCATGTCTTTCCTAGATTTGTTTAGGAAAAAAACTGAAAGATGAACCCACAAAACATCAAAGAAATCTTGCTTCAATTCCTCATTTCCTATCTTACATATCAGTCTTCCACATCTTATTAGTTAAGAGTGTGATTTGCCTGGGCAGAATTCATATTACAAAGTTTGGGGGAAAAAAACCACAGAAAACTTGTTTTGCCATTCCCTCTCATCCTAGGTTGCCAGTTTAGGGGATTAAAAGCAGTGTACAGTGATTAAGCAAATACAGTGGCAGCAGTTCAACTGAATTTTACCCAGTTATACGTAGCAGTAAAAGAAGAAAGTTGGTGTGTAATAGTGTGTCTGTGGCAGTCAATGATCAGTTAGCAACATGACCTCTCTCCTTCAGCAACACAGTTAAACTGGCAAGTCTAAACCCAAGAACAGTCTCACTGAAACCAGTCAAAGATCACTGACAGAATTTCTAAGGAATGTACTTTTTTAGATAAGATCCCATAAAGCACTTGAATACCTAATAATTAGGTGTGTCAGCCCTATGGCTCCCCACATAGAAGCCAGAAGCTCACTCAGAGTTCCCTATAGAGTGGACAAGCCAAGTCAAGTATTTCTAAATGGCTATGGCAGGAAATCTTGAGAGGAATTTCTGTTTCTAAGATCTTACATTCCTCCGAGGTTTAGGTAGATTTCTCAGTTTTCTCAGGAAATATTTCCATTCATACAGCAACACACCTCTGAACAAATGCTTGAATGCATGAAGAATATGTAGGTAGCTACCTACGTAAAACAGTACCTGAAAGAATATATTCCTACTCCCACACCAAAAAGAGTGCAAAGTCGTCTTTTCTCTTTTAAAATATGTTCAGCAGTAGTGACTTTGCACTGGAATTTCCCTTGTCTTTAAAGAGATGATCAGTTTTAATATCTACCCTATTTAAACCTGATCAGGATTAAGAATCTTAAGGAAATAAAAGTGAAGAATCAGTTTATCACAGAAGTACTGAGAAGGGGTTCCTTGATGGGTTAAGGCTATAGCTGAATTCTAGCGAAGGCCTTCAGGAATTTCCTTTTCATGTATTTTGGTAGTTTTGTTCTTTAAATATGTGATGGGTGTTTCATAAAGTTTCTTGTTTTACATACAATTATATATACACAGAGAGGGAGAGAGAGGTCTCTTTGGATGACTACATGCTGCTATAGAGGTTTCAGTCTTCATTTGCATGTCAAAATGAAAATAGATACAGAGAAGCCTGGTATCACAACTTCTTCCCCCCGCCTTCTCTTTAAAAGCTTTCTAACGTAATGGACATTTACAGCCAAATCAGAAACTATGATTCTGCTACAGTTCCTCTCCTTTGAGAAAAATACCTCTATAAAGCTAGCACCATTAGTAATTACATGGGAATCCAAATAGCAGAGAAGCTGTGCGGAAATACAGAGGAATATTTAAACCAAGCAAGCCTTGAATACCAGTTCTATAATCTACTTGCATAGCTGAGACCTTTATTTCCTGTAAGAGGATGTTGAGGATTTCTGAAAGTTTAAAATAAGTCACAACTAAAAAAACCCAACTAAACAAAACAAACCACCACGGCCCCCAAACAAACAAGAATTCCAAACACAACAACAACAACAACAGGAAAAAAAACACAACCAAAAAAACCAGTGTAACAAACTGTGTAACTGTGTTTCCTTTTATTTAAGTTCTGCAGTTTCTCATCTGATGTGCAATTTCTTGATTTTAATAGAGTTCATTGCCAAACACTTGGCACAGTTATTTATGTCTTTCCTTCACTCAGCATGTAGCTACATGTAGAGGAAAGAAATTATTGGACTGAGGTAGATGTTGAGAAAAATGTGTTTGTTCATTTGGACGAGGGAGTTTATTTATAAACCCCACAGATGGCTTCTGAATTCATTTCAAAAGCTTTTGAAAATAATTAAACAAATGTCATGCTGATTTAAAGAAATACACTTAAGAAGCGAATTTCTGTTTATCCAGAATGAATGTGAGTAGGTGGTGATTACGTGCAAATGATTACTGATTGAGACAATGCAGTCTTAATTGCTAGGTGGAAATGATTTCTCTGTATCATTGCTCATGTGTCCTTTCTCAAGATGGTATCCAGTTTGAGATTATGGCTTAAAGCAGGTTTCTGAATTCTCTCCAGGCTCACCTTTTCTCTGTTGTTTGTGCCTCCTTCCAACTTGTAGCAATCATGAGAGATGCAAATTCTGGTGTGTCTTTGATCTAACAGAGAAGGCAAGCTGAGGTTTACAGAAATTGTTGAGACTTCGGAGTTTTCTTTCCACTCTAAAATCTGCTGGGTTTTAGGATAAACATGGGGAGAAAAACATACTCTTTGGCCTAGTGGGGCATATTGGCTTACTGGGAATAGTCCTATATGTGTAAGTGTTCAGCCTTTAGGGATAGGCTTTGATTTCTAACCACAGCTAAACTTCACAACTGAAATGGGGAAATCAATCTCCTTTTTTTTAATAGTTCAAGCATGGAACAGACCAAATTTCTAAGACTTTCTTTGTTCCTTTTCTTGTACTGTTAAGCTTGAGACCAAGAGATACATCTGAGTGCTGTTTGGATTGTATGTTGGTCATAATTCTTCTAAGGCTGGGCTGTACATCTGAATTCAGACTGCTTTTCATACAAATTTGCAAACTGGCTGATAGGTTTTAGCTGGGATAGGGTTAATGTTTTCCATCATAATTAGTATGAGGCTATGCTTTTAACTAGTGCTGAAAACAGCATTGATAATACAGAGGTGGTTTTGTTGTTGCTGAGCAGTCCTGACACAGAGCCAAGGCCTTTTCTGCTTCTCACCCCACCCCACCAGCAGGATGGCTGGGGGTGCACAAGGAGTTGGGAGGGGACACAGCTGGGACAGCTGAGCCCAACTGGCCAAAGGGATATCCCATACTATATGACATCATGCTCAGCCTATAAGGGTCTGGGGAAGAGGAAGGGGATGATAACACACGTGGAGTGATGGTGTTTGTCTTTCCAATTAACTGTTATGTATGATGGGGCCCTGCTTTCCTGAAGATGGCGGGAGACATGGTTTGTTCTGCTTGTGAATACGGCTTTGCTTCGCTGTTGTAGTTTAACCCCAGCTGGCAGCTAAGTGCCACAGTGCTGCTCACTCACTCCCTGCCCCACTCCTGGAGAACTCCTTATAGTATACATTTGTGTCTTTACAGTGCCTGTGACTTGAATTCTTAATTCAGTCAGGCATCAAACCATATGTTTTTATTTGTTTATGTTAAAAGCAATTACAGAATCTGTGAGCCAGTAGAAATTCTTCTAAATCCTTGGTCCTGTGAGGCTCTAATTGCATTCCATAGTCCAAAATATGGTGCTGTCTCTCTGTGGCAAAGGTGCCGAGTGGAGGAAAGTGTAAATAAATTGATGTTTCTTTTGGAGTACAAAGTAAGAAACTGTTAAGAATTAATCTCATAGAATTATGCTCAGACTATTCCTCATTTTTCACCTAGCAATTGGCTATTTTCTTATAATCTCATCCATCAGGGATGATAAAATAGATTTTGAGGCATGCAGAATCCACTATGTCTGTGAGATGGTGAGTAACAAGAATAGAGATGAGACAGGTTAAAATATAGAAGTTCTCCCTCCCATAGAGTAATTAAGCTATGTTCCAAGAAACAGAATACTAGCTGAGTCTGTGAGTGAAAGGACCTCTTGTCTGCAGAAAAGCCTCTGGGGAGTGGCAAATCCCACCATGATGTGATTAATTCCTAATGCTTGTTTCAGTGACTGTTCAGATGTTTCAAGGATAGTGCTTGAGCTGTGGGATCCTCTTCAGTGAATCACAGACTCATAGATAAAAGGATCTAGTCATCCCATTCATCATTCAGCAAGGACAAGCATGTTCTCAGAAGCTGTTCCATTATGTACCTGGTAACACAGCAGGACCTTCCTAATGTTCAGCTTTTTTTTTTTTTTTTTCCTGTCTGAATTTTATCACTTCAGCTGAGTCTCAGGAGGAACTTTCCGAGCCTTGCTTGGTCAGACTTCCTGCTTGGCAAAGAATTTATTTGGCAAAGCCAAAATCTGTTACTGAATAGGCTATTGCTTCAGCCTCAATCCATACCAGAAAAATCTGAAATCCTGAAGAGCTTTGCAAAAGAAAAAAAAAGAAGGGAGGTGAGAAAAGGAAGGATTGCCCCAAACTTTAGCGAGAGATATCTCCTTTCTTATCTGAAAGGCCACAAGCAGTGTTACCCCACAAAATGCTCTGTTCTTCAGGTGAACTCACCTCAAGGAATTAGGAGCATGACTTCAGCATACAGTAGAAGGTGGCAAGGAAATGCACCCAGCTGGTGCTCCCACATGATATAATTCCAAGCTATGTAGAGGCATGAGTGTCTGAAAGCTGTAGATCACTACTAGAATGTACCTGGCCCTAGATAGTTAGGTTTATCTGCAAGGCTAATTAGCTCCTTTGCAATGCCAAACAACAGTGGCTACAATGTTTTCGGCTCTGAAGCAGGCTCAGCTGACAGCAGGCTAGAGCTTTCCTTGCTATGCAGGTGTGCAAATCCATGCTAAATGGCCTATGCCCTGGGGAGAGAAGAGGACTTTGACTCTTCCCCAAGAGTATCAGAGCAAGCTATCCAGCTGCAGAGCCAGATTCCCTCCCTGGCCTAGTATTTCTCTGAAACAAAATGAAGCACCTTCACTATAAATGCTTGAGACACGCTCAACTTGAGGGGACTGGGCTGTCCCCTGGCTAGCATGTGCTTTTGGGAGAACATCTGCAGTTTAAATGGTTGTAGGAGGTAAAAGACTTAAATCTATGTTCTCTGTGTCCCAGGCAAAAAAAAAAAAAAACAACCAGTACAATCTGGCCTTGCTAACTCATAGGTATGTGTTTAGTCTTATAGTCTGGCTGTATTCTAATTCAGATAATGAAAATCTGAATAACTAAGATAGTAACCTATATGTGCATTTCTGTTACTTGAAACTCTCATACGTACTACATAAAGGATCTGCTGTGCCCTCTACATGATGTGCACCCATGTCTTGGAAGGAAACAAGTAATCTGTTGAGAGAAATACAATCTGAGCATCTGAACTTCCTCAGGTGCTCAGCAAGAGCTTCTGGCTACATATGACTAACAGTTTGTCATGCAATTTTCCATTTTTATTTCTCAGTTTTCTGTGAGTGCTTCAATTAGCTTTTCAGTGGGCTAAGCTAGGAAAAGTGCAAAGTATTCTGGAATTCCTAAATTCAACAAAGACTGGGCCATGTGAACTGGGTTTCAGATATCCATCTGTAGAGAAATATGTGATTAAGAAGAGAGGAAAAACTAGCTAGGCTGGGATTGAAGAACTGAATTTGAATATGGGAGGGAGAAGTTAAAAAGGAATCTTTAAATAGTTTAGATAAGCTTTAGTATCATATCTTTATTTGAACTAGACTGTTGAACATTCATAACCTGTCTAACTCACATCTATGCCCCTTGAGATATGGCTCCTATAATCTATCACTTAGGGAGTAATACATCAGTAAGGGTTGATGCTGATGTAGATCTATCCTTCCTGGGCTAGCTAATACCAAACAGCGACTTTACTCCTGGCAAGGAGCTTTGCTGGAATGCACTTAACACATTCCATTTTGTCCCAAGACTCTCAAAAAACTAATGTGATGCTCTTTTTGTGGTATTGGCTAGAAGTTCATGCTTGCTATATGATGGTGTGCAAAGCTTATTATAGCATCAGATTATCAGACTAACAGGACACTTTTTGCTTTTATTATCTCTGCTTCACCTATCCGTTCCCCTAGGGAAATTTTTCATTAAATTCTTGTAACAATTAAAGAAGGGTTGGTTACAGAAAGCAAACTGGGTGGAGCATGAATCCCAGATAAATTGTTGTGTGTATAAACATCTTTATCTTAATGTATCTTGCAAAAGATAGGAAGGCGATGTGTGTATGTGTGTGTTACCGATGGGACTAGAGGTACAATGGACAGCAGTTTAGCTGAGCAAAAAAGAGAGCAAGACTCTTGCTAGTTCTCATATCCATTTGTATATCACTGGCCTTGCTCTCATATAATATCTTTGAAATCTCAGATGACTCAGACATAGATCATTTCTTGTAAAGTCAGTGCAAGTTGGCTGAAACTTTAACGTCTCAAGGAGTCTTAATAGCTTTCCAGATCTGACTTGTTCAAGATGCTGTTCAGACATGACCTGATTACTCCTTCCAACACTTCAATAAAATGTTTAGCATACATAAGTAATGTTTTAGAGGTGAACAAATAACTCATAGTACTTTATTTACTGCCAGTTTTCCATTTCTGAAAATGTAAGGTTTGTGGACACATTACAAATATTTTAGATACGTGTTACAAATTCCCAAACAAATGTTTTCTTTACCAACGAATCACAAAAGATTGAATAAGTACTCTGCAGGAATCAAAAAATGATATGGGGTTGGTTAGCAATAATGATCATGTGGTACTGTGCAATATTCAGTATTACTGGGGGAAAAAAAAAGACAAAGTAAATAAACCACGAGGTAATATCAGCTTTTGGTCAGTAAGAAATATACATTCTCAAACACAGCTGTGTTATTCTAGGTATATAATGAAAGAAATAAACTTTAATACATAATTGAACTTCTACCAACTATGTAGTAATATCCCAAATGAGTGTTTATTTTTCATTTCTAAAATATTGGCTCTCATTGTTACTTAAGCCAAGTTGTTAAATAGGCAATGGATGTGTGGTCTCATGTGTCAATTCCCACTTCTAAGATAAACTCACTGTGTTGTAATAGCATTCAGCTCCTCCCTTATCTATTTCTCTACCAGAAATTCAGGAGCATGGAAATGTGTAAAAACAGAGCTTCTGTCTCATCAGTTTTATGAAATCTATTTTCTGTGCCTCTGTCCCAGCCTCACACAAAACTCCTGTCTGTGAGTCACCCAGGATTACCTCCTCTTGCTTTTCTATACAGAGAAAGCAATTTTCCTCAGAAGTCATTGCTTATTTACCTTGGCAATTCCCACACAAATTATGAAGAACTCAGAAACGAAAAATGCTATACTAACTGCTACCTCTACACACTTTAAGTGAGCTCCAAGAGACAAACTGCAAGGGGGGGAGAGGGTGTGAGTCTGCTCTGTGCATCCTCCATCTGTGGAGGAACACTTAACTGATACTTGGACCTGAGACATCTCCTTGGGCTTCCTGCTTTCCAGTGTGGCTTAGGGAGACATCTGGGGTGGCTTTTTCTGGGTATGCCAGGTGGACAGGACCAAATCTCATGAACAAACTACTGCTGTTGTACCAAACTCATTTATTCTTGTCTGTGTTAAACATGCAGAACTAACAGGGTTTAAAAATATTTGGGGGGAGGGAGGAGACTGGGAAGGGGAAAACAATAGTTGCTGCTGATGTCTGCATGCCCAACAAGGCAAAATGACTGCCCATTTGAGGAAGAAGAAGATGCAGTGTATTAAACCTAGCAAGTTTAGCAGTACAAAACTTAGTACTATTGTGCCTGTCAGCCTCCTCACCCTGTTCATCATATGATGTACACACACCTGCACCTTCCCTCTTAGAGCCAGACTGGAACCAGTTATTATCTTTGTCTCCGAAAACAAACATGCCTATTATGGTCTAAAATTAGGATACTTTTCCTTCCCTTCCACCTTTCACAGGGGTCATAAGCTGACTAACAGGGAGACAGCTGAAATTCAGTAAGTTTCTGTCTATATACAGATCAGGTTTGGTTTTAGTGTTATTTGTAACTGGAATAGGCGGGTTTACCTGTTCATTCCCACACTGCTATGTTTAGGGCACAGCCTAAATATGGCTGTGGCAAGACAGGCGAACAGATCTGGTGTGAACAGAAATTGTTCCATGAATGAATCCAACTAAAATTTGGCTTTTACTTTTTTAGATAGGAAAATGTTGTGTCAGTGGCTGTAAATCAGATGTAATCCTTCTATCTTCTGCGATTATATGTATACAGGGGAAAAACTGTAACACAGAATGCAGTTACCGTAATATAGATGCTAGGACTAAACTGAACACTCTCCACAGCTGGCTTGGCTCAAAATTCCTTAAAATCAGTAGAAAACTTCCCTTGCCTTTGAAGGGCTCTGGTCAGGTCTATATCAGGCCCCTAAGTATTTATCTGTAGGTACAGTTAGCAGTTTGCTTATGCAAATATATCAAGTGTTTCCCGAGTTGCGTGAATATTTGCATTTTGCAAAACTCACCTGCTCTTCCAGACTTTTAATGTTATTTAATTATTCCACCACGCTGCACAGAAGGGAGAGTGGATGAGAAAGGATGGGGGCTAAGAAAAAGAAGAAATGAGTGGAGAAAAGATCAAGGTAGACGTCACAAAGCAAAATCAAAAGGGAAGAGAACGGAAAGTCTGTGGGGAGGAGACTGAAGGAAACGAGAAAGAGTACATCCTGGAGATGGCCCAGTGTAAGCTTGATTTACCTGTAGTTAAACTTCAAATGAAAGAAGCGGAAGTGGGAATGCAGAATGCTTTGCGCGAAGATGGTTGTTCCTGCTCTGATGTACCAGCTTCCACATTCTCAGTGTGAGGTGTGTGCTGGGAGGGCTGATAAGGAGGGGAAGGGGTAGAAACAGCCTGAAACCACATACGGAAAAAACACATCTCCCCTTCTACCCTCAGTTCCCCCTGTACATCTCTCCCCCCATCTCCCTCCCCGCCCCCTGAGGCCTCCACACAGCTGCTTGTGGCTCCATTAGTCACTAATGCGTTCGGCATGTCTCAGCTGCACATCTGGAGGCAGCTGCCGTCTGCAGGCTTCCTGCCCCATCTCCAACCGCAACATAGCAACTCACTGGGCACAATGGTGTGACAGTTGTGAATGGGAGATGGGTACTGTGATTTCCAGGCTGTGCGCTGCTGGGAGCCATGTGGGTCGGCCAGGGACTGAGAGCTGTGGGACTTTGCTAGGAACAAGAAAGTTGATGGGGCCACCTGATCTGCTGCAGTTTCTTACGGCCTACTTGAGCGATTCTGGCCATTAAGATTTTAGCCTGTGTTGGATTAGTGAGTTGTTTAGGGATCTGGGGCAAACCAGTAAAACAGGCTGATGAATCCACGCCATCTGGGCTGCTGCCTTTTTCAGGAGTAAACAACCAGGAGCCATTGTTCATCTTCCTCACTCTCTGCAGGACACAGGCAGTAAATTACATCTAAGAACAAAAGGTTGATGGGAGTAGAACCGGGTGCCCAACTTCCCAAGGGAGTGCTTTGCCCTCCAGCCAAAAGAGTAGCTTTTCTGGCTTAAACCAGCATAGGCTCTTCCTATGCCTTTCCAGCAGCACTGGGAGCAGAAGGAAAGTGTGCAGTGCAGGACTGCCTACACTGAAGCCTTTGCAACTGTGTCCATGACAAAACCTGGTTTCAGGGTTGATCATTGAAATTAAATCTGGTCTGAAATGCAGGAAACAAGATTGCATTTTAGGAACACAGGAGGAAATACTATTAAAAATGCCATATCTTACTGAGATTAGAGTTAAAAGGATATAAAATCCCTTCTCCTCCCCCAAAACTGATTTAGAGCCACTCACATGCCAGCTGTAGTCTATGCAGAACATACGGTGCCATGACCAGAATCATGTGATGAGATTTGTGCTTTTTATGTTCACTAAGACTATGTTCTTCAACTCCCTATAAGAAATTCAAAATTTCCACCAAAACATGCTTAGGAAAGGTTTGTTTTAATGAAATAATAATTTAAAACGTCTTTCTGCTGGCAATAGGGGAAAAAGTTTTCAGATTAGGAGCTTCCTTTTTCAAAATTTCTGTTTTTCACAATAGAAATACAGCTATTTTGACAAAAACAAAATTCCAGTCTCCCCTCCCTTTCTATTGTTCAATAGTTAAACTGATCTCCACTGGTGTGATTTCCTTTATTGTAAGTTCAGGTACATTCACCTTCACATGTAGTCCCTAATTGGATTTTTATCAAAATTACTTGGTGCTGGCTACAGTTCACGTTTGTGATAAAATCATGAATGAATTATTTTGGTGTTCCTGTACTATATTGCACTGTCATAGATCCGATATCCTCTGTGTCACAGGGAAGCACTTTTTTAAATGCTGGGGGTTATACCCTTTTTAGTTGTATTGTTTCACTCTGTTTTGAAAACTTAATTCATTTCATACTGTTTATTATTTTACAAATTTTCAGTGCCAGCAATTTAACTGCTTGTTGCCAAGGGAGTAAGCAAATTCCAGAAGTTCAAACATTTAACTATGTGATTTGTGTTGTTAACAATAATGTCATGGGAACAAATCCACAGGGGGAATAAACTGATAGGCTCAGCTTAAAGCTATGCTCTGCTGCATTTCATCAGCTGAACATTTGCTTTACGATTTTTCTGCTCCTACATACTAAGATTATCCCAAGCTAAAGGAAAAGCCATGTATTTTTCACAAAGAAACCCCCAAAACAAAAATGCTTTCCCCAGAGTACATCTGCTTTGCCTAATTTTCCTGGGTAGCATCAGGCCCTGCACCCAGACTAAATCTGGACTGCTGACAACCTTAAACCAATATATATTTTAGGGGAGAAATTCCATGTTTCAGTGGGAAAGAAGGAAATATTCTTGTGTCAGCTTTTTTCTTTATTTGTTAATGGCAGCTCTTTGAAGTGCTCGGTGTGTTGGAATGCGAGTGCGTGTCCTAGGCTGGCATGAAAGCAGGCACAGGGCATATGAAACAACCAAACTTGCATTACATACATCCAGTTCATTAATTAGTTCTGTGGTTCATCACATCAAACAACATACTGTGATGAAGTATTTTTCTTGTATCTGTCTGTATTTTCCTTTTGCATTAAGTACGAGCACTAGACCACCTGGTCTAGTTGTGCCTAACTTGAGCCCAATTTTATAGTGCAACAAGCAAGAAATTTTCCAAAGTGGAACACCACCCACCCCTGCCAAACACAGGCAGAAGTACTGAGAAGTCTAAGATGCTTATCAAATAATACTCAGTATTGAGACAACAACCTTTTCATCATCTGATGTCAGAAGAGCTAGAATTAGAAACTTCAGACCATGAAGAGATTAGGAGTTTCCACTCCTGGTAAAATAAGACTTTTGCTTCTGTAACACTTGCCCACATTCCTGAAATGGACATTATTCTCCATTTACCTGTGCCAAAGAAAACTTACTTTCAGTTTTTCATTCCATATAATTGTGAATACAGGACATGAACAAAGAGGTATTTTATGTTCAGTAAGAGTCAAAGATATCTACATTTTAATTTTAACATTCCATTCTTTTGTTTCATCTGTAGTGGTGAATTTTAGAAGTTATTTGGCAACTGCAGAAAGCTATATCCTTAGTAAACTTCAACATGCATTATTTGTGCAGCACCATTTCAAATCCCACTAAACATGTTTCGATACCAAAATGTCTACGGCTATAAATGTAATGGAATTCGCAGAACTATTTCTTTCCCAGTACTATAATCAGTAAGGTGCATAGGAAATTGGGGTTTTGTTGCTTTTAAAGCCATTTGTTTCCAAAGAAATAGTAGCATATACACTAAATAAAATGTGTCTCTTACATGTAACTTCAGAGTTTTCAGCTTCTTAATAAAAAAATCCCCTGTGTTTTAAGTAAAGTTTTTAACTTTAACCTTGTCCCATCAGATACTCTAGACCTGTAGGAAAAGCCTGTTGTAACCTGTTGCTAAAGTCTGGCTGATTGAGGAAAGGATACCCAGCCATCTCTAAATCTAAAGTTAAAGAAAAGGCAAAGTCTTGAAAACCTCTCTGTGTAATGTTCTTGTGCCTGTGGCTGGAAAGACCTGTCTGTATTTTTCCATTGTTTGTGTTAATAGAGATTAAAAATTAATGAGAAAAATTCTTTCAAGTGGGAGGATCAACAAAATCGTAATCTGATATTGAACTATTCATTTCAAATTTGCCCAGTGACACTGAAATGAGGGCATTACTGGCTGTCAGTCATCACCATGCAGTGGTTGTTGAAGGTGAGACGTGCTGGCTTTGGTGATCCCTGCCCTGCCAACCCCTCATTCCACTGCACACAAACCACAAACCACTGCCACCATCCCGCAGCTCTGAAGGGAGGTCACTGCATTGAGACACCATGAGAAACCATTGAGGCTCACAGCAGACATGCCTTTCCCTTATCTATGGAGAGAGGCTTTGAGGTTTTCACCAGGGATTTAATGTGGCATCTAGGGTGACACAAAACCCCACACTGCAATGAACCTTCAGGAATTGCAGTGTCCCTCAGGAACTGAGACCTTGTCTCAATATTAAACACTGTCATGCATTCTCATCCTGTTTGCTTACGGGAAGAATAATTCCTTCAGTACCTCCTACCATTAGTACAGTAAAATATCATCCTTAGCCCTGACATCAGTAACCACCTTTGTTGGGGCAGCCTGTGCAGAGAAGCCAAGGGTAGAAAGGGCTGTGCAAGACTGAACCGCTTTGATTCACCAGCATGAGGTTAACCTCCAGGGACAAACAGGAACATTTAAAAAAGGTTCCTTGCAGAGCAGGTATTTTGTTCGCTGTAAATTGAAGAAAATATGGGGGGGGGGAGGAGGGGGGAGGGGGGGGAACATCCAGGCAGTTGTAGATGCTTTTCTGGGGTTCAGAAACTCTAGTGCTTTTTATTCACCTGGTCCATGATGAGGCTTAAAAACAGCAGTGGAAGCTTGTAACAAAACAGCGCATTTCTGAGCTAACAGCCTGCACTGTACTTCTGTTATAAGGAGGTTTAGTACCGCTTTAAAACTCGAGCATGAGTGCTTAGTCAGTACTAGCTCCCCTCCCACCCCCCTCCACGACACACACACGCACACCACCCCCCACCCCCCCCCCCACCCCCCCATCCTCCACTGCTCTGTAACTTTTGTTGCAATATGGGTGTGACTTTTGATGGAGCTCCCCCTCCCAGTTATGTCATTACTTCAGTTCCTTTGGATCAGAATAAAAAGTGCAGCGAACTTGAGACTCATTGACTGCAGGCTTAACAAGCGCCAGGGCTTTTCTTCTTTCTGCATCTTGCAAGGATCTCTGGTTTTGGCAAAACAGTTCTGAGAAAACAATGGCCAACTTCTCCTTATGGGCAACTTTTGGATTATGTTTCCTGAAGCTCTGTCTAGCAGAAATACGTAAGTCTTTTTATGAATGAAAACCCTTATGCTTGCTAATAAGTTTATGCTTCAGACACAAGAGTGCTTCTGCTAGATACCTAACAGCTTTCTTGCATCTCTCTTTAATATTAAGTTTTATTATTTGTAAGGATTATCGGAGATGCTTTCGAACTGTAACTTCAGCTCTGCTGGTCTGTACAGACACAAAAAGCTGCGTATTGCTTGTAAAGGGCAATTCCAGATCTATAAAAAGTGAACTGTAGATCATTAAAGTTAAGTTTAAACTAATAACAGAAGTACACTGGGGAATTTAGAATAGCTCTGGTAAAGCTGGGTTCGACAACGTGACTGCTGGTACATAACTTGCTCTCCCAGCTCCTTTTCAGACAGTAGAGGAAAAAGGGGGGGTGGGAAGGGATGGGGATGGGCACATCCCCTCTCCCCCTCTTACCCCCACCATACAACATGGGCTGAACTAACAGCTAATACACACTGTGTTTGGACACAGCCTTGCTTGATCTGCAACCCAAATTCAGACAGTTTTTACGCCAAGAATGCTGTTTCTGTTCTACAGATTTCTTTGGGGTTGGCTGACAAGGTTTTGGAACAAAGTGGGGTAGAAACAACCACAACATTCAGTTCTTTGTTAATTAGCTTTCTTTAGCTTATGTATCTGCTTCATATGTTTGTATTTAAAAATGAAACATTAATACTGAGAATAAAAAAAAGTTGTATGCCCAAAATGCTTTTGAAATTTCACATGGTGCAGGCTCAACCATGTCTGAAGGAAATGGCCATGCTTTAGCAGACTCTCACTGTGACAGCAACTGCCTTGAGGCATTTTGTGGTTAGGGACAACAATTGTGCTTCTACATTGTTTTTTCTACTTATTGGTTCCAGGAGTCTAACAAAATACATTTTTCACAGCCCTTATCACCCACAGGCTCTGTTTGTGTGTGCCATAAGTGTATGTCTCATTCACTTGAGCAGCAGCAAACCCTTTTGTAATGGTTGCAGCATGGCCAGGCTGTGAATGGGTGTGTTGGAGTGAACAGTTCCCAGCACAACCATGAAGCAACCTCACAGCTTTTCTCTCTGTAACTATCTGCCTGATGTACCAAAATGTACTTGGTAAAATCTGGTATATGGATAAAGCCGTTAGGGAAAGGGCAGGAGAACTGCAGGCAAATAAAATATGTCTGAGGTGTGTTTAAAACCTTGGCTCAGTCCAAGGGAGTTCTAGTATTATAATTATTTGGTTACTGCCTGTTCAACTGATTCCTCCTTTTATGTGCTGCCAGGAGTGTCCTAAAAAGGCAGGGTCTGTACTGACTCTGGGAGCAGTGCACGTGTACAGTGAGACATAGCAGAGAGCATCTAGTCTTCAGCAGTTACAGAAAGTATGTCAGATTTCCCAAGTGTCCCACAGGGAAGGTTCTTGAATGGCTTGGCTACGTATTAGGCTATAACTAGAATATATTTTAGATGATATGTGGTACGTTCCAGAATGACTTTGTAGTCAGCAATTGCTTCAGAACAGCAGCTGATGGTAGTTTTATTTTCTTTTTTAAACCATTGGCTTTGCTGTGTATCGTAGAGTATTGGCCATTGCTGTTGGCAAACACCTTGCTTGGAGACAAAATCCAGATCTGCTCCTGAATTAGAGTTTTGATTTGTTCAGTATAGAATTTAGCAAAATTAGAAAGGACCTGGGATTACTGTTAATGTGATTACTAAAGGAAAGATGTGATATAGAGTTCTGTGCTGTTGTTACATGTCTGTGCCACTGATAGGTGAGCGAGGTGTACTCATGGTATTGATGTGACTTTTGTTGTCTTGGGAGTCTGGATGCAGGAGGATATAGATGCTGGCATCTTGGTTAATGATGATTCTGGGGGAGACTTTCCCTTGTGAGTGTTACGTATTTGTAAAAATGTTGCTATCAGAGTTTTCCTTATCAAGTGAATCCTAGGATTTTGACCCCTAAACTGGAAGAAGCTGTAATAGAACTAGCAGTAAAGATAAAATGAGGGAGAATGAGTCCACCAGTGTGAGGGATGAGCACTCTGTTTGCACTGGAGAAATCACCAGAGTTTCAGTACGAGGTAAGGCGCTGAGACAGGGTTACCACTATAGATGTCAGGTACTCGTAAAGGAAGGGACGTGTCTGTCTCTTGGCTTAACTATCCATCATGTAAATTTGTAAATAAAGCCGTTTGAAGAAGCTCTTTGTGCTAGTTTATTTTCACTTAGTCCTTAGTGTGTATCTTGGCTGTTTTCCCAAAGCTGCAAAGTAACTAGACTTTATTAAAGTTCACTTCAGCTTCCATCATTGTTTAATGCAAATGTTACATACCTGCCCTTAAAATACTCTCACACACAGACCCAGCAAACCATGGCAGAAGATTGTCTTGCAGTCTCTGGAGAAATATTTGTTGATTTACTGTTGAGTTACTGGTGTTCGCCACAATGCAGAACCATTAGCTTTAAAAAACAGGAGTCAGAGAAAGGCTTAATGAGGAAAGATACCATCATACAATTGAGGAAGAACTTCTGAACTAAATGCTTTTAAAACCACTAGAAGGTCTAGCCAAGGTTAAATGAATTGTTCCCCCATACCTGGCGTTTCTTTCTTTCCAGAACAGTTCCCATGACTCCTTAGGCCAGGGCTTGAAGACGGTATTAATATTGCAGCTATTCATCCAGCACCTAAACATACGTGAGTTTCTAATATAGCCAGTGTGTCAGCAGGATGAGGTATCTTGAGAAGCTGATATGCAGGTATAAACAGCAGAGAGAATCATGATCTCATTGCTCCTAAAATACTTGGGTTCTCAAGAATCTCATGAAGCTGTAAAAAAAAATGTTTTCACTGGAGGATTATTGCCATTTCAAATGGAAGAACATATGGAAGAAAGCAGGAAAACATGGTGAAGAAAGCATGGATCACCAAGAGACATTGGCAAGGACCACAGTGGATTGCAGGAATCAACTAAAACTTGTGATACAGACAGCATTAAGTCAAGAATTTAAGTTGCAGAAGAAAACTAAAATGTATGCAGCCAAGAACCAAGTGTAAACCTCTGGAGACATTTCCACTAACTTGGACAACAACTGTGAGGAACAGGAGAAAATAAATGGGGAATAAAAAAAGATAGCAGCAGCAATCAAATTAATGTGTAGCAGGAGTGGATCCTAAAGATATGTGAAAAAATAGAAAAACTATGTTATTGGCATGGAGGCAAAAACTCTGGTGAGCTTTGTGGGATATGGGTAAATTAAAAAGCAAAGGGCAAACAATGCAAGATGTCAATGTGCTTGCCAGAGAAGAGGTGATATTTGGAGGGAGTGGCCAGACAGTAACAGTAATTAGGTTTGAAAATAGGCTGCTAAGAGACATTGTTTTTAAGGACAGATTAGATAAGGACAGAGTAGATAAACACTTTTAAAGGATTGTTTGGGTATTGGTGATTGTGCTATTGGGTAATGAGACAGTAAAAGACCTCTGGTAACTCTGTTTCTTCTTTAATAAAAGGATGATGTCAGTTCTGAATGATGTTGACTGGTAATGGAATACATCGTAGAGAAGCAGGAGAAAAATAGTGTAGAGATTCGTGTATAAGGAGAGATGTCAGCACAAGTTTTTTTGAGTTTCAGATGCTGTAAGAAGGCTTACCCATTTGTCTTCTGGTCTTCTTGCCTCATATTTCTTTTCCTGCACTAATGGATAAGTGTTTCAAAATACAGGCAAGACAGAAGATGGTAATTCTCAACCTCATATTACATGTCTTCTGTTATTTAACAAATGAGTGAGGGAAGGTGTCCTGCCAAACTCTACTCTAAACTTGCTTTTTCCAGGACCAAGGTTAAATGTACAGTTACCTTTGAACTGTAACTTCACAGACAGGATAATCATGAAACAAACATAACCCACCGCAGTAACTCATGGTGTACAAAACACGTGGTATTTCAGTATCAGCTGGTAACAGAGAGCAGGTTTGTCAACTTCCAATTGAGAGACAGTAAAGCGAGAGGAGCAAGGCAGAGCTTGGGTTTGTCACCAGCGCATTTATGATACTTACATCATGGTTGCTATCAAGTAAAATCCATATCCACAGCCTATTTTGTTCTGTGCCTTTAACAGTAAGAGTTTCTTTGTGATACATCTGGTGGTTTGGACCATTCTCCATGGTTTCTTGACAACTGTAGGCATGAAGCCAGTTTGACGTGGCTGTCAGTCATTTTCAAGACTAGACCAGAAGTTCATCAGCTGGTAACACAGAGCTGTCTCTCACTCCTGGGAGGTAATAATCATTTCAAAGCTATCAGACACTGTAATAATCAGTGACCATTATAGTCTCTGCTAATACTAGTGGCAAAGAGGACTGTGTCAGTCAGTTTCCTCCCTGCCAAATTTCAGGCGTCCCTACAGTGGCATCAGCAGTAATATCAGTAGCAGCTGCCTATTTCCTCCCTTGCCGCGACTGCTGGAGCTGAGCTGACCCCACCCAAGGGATGACAGAGCAGCTCCACGTATGAATGAGTTTGCAAGCAGAAATGTGAAATGGCAACTGAGGGAAAGAGGGATTTTCCTTGGAGAATATTTTCAGTCAGACTGAAAGTTCAGCTAATTGCACTTTAAAGTTCAAAACTCCGCGACTGTTTCCTGCCAAATGAGACCTGCAGTCATTTTTGGAGTCTGTGCCTAGAGTTGAAAACAGAGTTGAACTTCTTTTTGTATGCACTGGCTTTGGGACTTTCCAGTTTCTCTACATGACAACACTGGCTGCATTATATATTGCAGCAATCCTATTTCAGGACAACAACCTTCAACCCCTCACATTGTAAAAACAGAAGGAAAAAAAAAAGAATTGAAAAATAATCTACAGTTTTAGCAGTTACTTACTTGGAAGCTCAAGCAAGCACACCAATTCAAAGTACAAATCACAGAGAGGACCTGATTTTTACTTACATTTGCAGTTTGAAAAATACATTACTTTGCTTTTTTCTTTCCTTCCTTTGATGACTGAGCTGGTCTCAGTAGCAGGTCACCCTAAGCAACTGCATTGCTTCTTTGCAAAAAATAAAAATAATTTAAAAAAAATCAAACATGCAGCAGCTGTGGTAAAACGTCTGTCTCTGGTTCTGCTAATGATACTGTTCCAAAAGCAATGTGAGATGGTTATAAAAGAAGTTGCCAGGGTACAGGCTGACAGCTGCCTAGGAAAAACGCATTAGCCCATAAGCCAGCAGTCATCTACTATCCAGTTAATGTCTGTTTTACTAAATATCTGCCTTTGTAAATAAGAAGCTGCCCCTGACAGAACATATAATAGTGAAAAAATCTGCTGTAGCATAGCTTTTGTTGATTATATATGTCTCACAGTAGCAGCATGTTAGCAAAACAGGTTCTCAGAAGTGTATTTCCCTAGGGGGCTTTTTTATTGTTATTTTTGTTAATGGATAGGCGTCTGTAAAGAAGCAGGGTGTGGTATGTGTGGGTAGATGTAATGAATAGTTTCTTGCAGCATTCCCATACAGGAGCGAGAGGGTAACTGGAGCTCAGCATACAGTCCTGAGTGGTCACTCAGGGCCCTGTGAGTGAGCTCTGTCCCAGCATCAAGCAAACCTATAGCCAAATCAGAGCCTAAAAGTCAAGCACCAACCTTAAGTTGGCAGCCTCTCTGAGAGAACATATCTTCCTGCCAGAGGGAAGCTTATCAGCAAGGGACTGGTTTGCCAGAGCAGCGTGAGCGCAGCCATTTTCAGCGCCCACATGCCTACTCAAACCAGTTGTCAGCTGGTTATCTTTCTGTAGCATACAAATGTATGGTTCAGCAGTGCCGTAGGGATGATGGTGATGGTAGTGATTAGTCTTTTACCTACTCTTTGCCATTTGCAGATGCACATCTTGTAGATAAGTATCCCTATGAGGAATGAGGAGACTAAGGCTGTACATCACTGCCTGGGTAGCCAGGTCTTCCCAACTCCATTATGGTGCTCTGGGTGAAGCTTCTCCACATGGAGTAGTTAACTGGAAAGGTTCATGGGAAAGTATCATTTGCCAATAATAAAGAAACATGACTCATTAATAATGAAGACATTGAGGGTGAGGCCTGAACTCATCTTCATATTTCGCTTTCACTCACTTCCCTCTTCTTCCTCCTCCTGTTTGATTAGGTGTCCTCCATTAATTTACATGTCCTTTCCCTTTTCTGTCATTCACTCAGGCATGTAAGTGTGGAAAAAAGCCTCCTTTGCTAACGAGTCTTCATATTTATAAGTGTAGCTTTTTGTTCTTTGTTCCTGTATGTTGCTTATGCATAAATTCAACATTTAGAAAACGGATGTGGAAGAATATATATGCTGTTCAAATCAATTTCTCCAGTAGCTGTGCTATAAAAATCAGATAAAACTTCTCTTTGTTGCTCTGGCAGTTTTGTCTTGTTTATTGTGTGTGTGTGCATCTGTACAAACACCAAAGACTGGCAGCTATTTTCAGTTCAGTAGCACTTGGTTCCTGTTAGACAACAGCAAATGCAAAGTATGGTTTTCTTTAAAAGTTCTTACTTAAGACTTATCTTTTTGTAATTAAGGACGTTTGAAACTGTTTTGCAAATGAGAACTGACTTACAAGTATCATTGAAGGATCCTACCTTTTAAAGTTCTTGAACCCAAAGAATTGTTTAGTTTGACAGTAGGACAAAAGATTTAAGATTGCCTCTGCTTCACTGTTTCAGAAGCAAGTTAATGCTGCGCTCTGTAACAAACATGAGCTATATCACTGCTAGATAAAGTGTGAGACTTGTCAGGTCGAGGAGATGTTGAGAAAAAGCAAACCTACTGCGGTCTTTTCCCACCCAACAAGCAGCCAGGAATAGAGCCATAAAAAAAAAGGATGAATAGGACTGATCCAATAGAAATGTCAGGGGACACAAAAATCATCACAGGCGCTCTGAGAAGATCATTTTACACCACAACAGTGAGCAAATGGATCTAGGGTGTTCTGAGGTAGACCACAAAAGCAGGAAAGAAGCTTTTCTCTAGACAGTCACCACGGGAAGGTGTTTCACGTGCTCACATCTGCCTGTTACAGCTTCTAATGCAAGAATTGTGACTTGGATAGCTACCTGTCTAAACCCAACTGTGCCCATTCAGCGACGAACTAGAGCCACCAAGTATCTAATCCCTGTAGGTTATAAAATAAATTTGCTACATTCTAGAAAAGAGGAGTTTAAGAGTTTAGAGCTCAAAATGATATTTGAAGACATGTATTTTTATTTTCTGTTACAGAAGAAACGTTTTTTCTTGTTCCAGGAAGGCAAAGTGACTCTTGCTAGTGCAATATAAGAGTGGTATTTTGTTAATACCAATCTTCTGAAGCCATTGGATGTTCCTACAGAGTTACTCAGCTTTTTCAGAGCATCTCTAGGTGTAAGTGCTAGTCAGCATTTTCTTTCTCTATGGATTTATGTGGAGCAGAGAAAAGCCCAATCATCTAGTTTTCTGGGAGGAAACATATATTGTGACTTGGAGATTATTTAAGACCAAAGACTGAATCCATTTTATTCTTTGTTAACACTTTGCTGAAAGTATATTTTTATCCAGGTAGTTCATATGGCAAGTAGTTTGTGTGTCTTTCTGGAGCTGGAGATGTTTTTTCTTCTTTTCTATTTCCTAACAACTCCTGGGCGGGGGCAGCCCTACGGTAAATTGGTGTAGAGTACACAATATATTACATGCAGAAGGATGCAAGACTGGTATAATGTTGCAACACTGCCTTTTCTATCAAAACATTTTCATTTGTAAGTGTATGAATTCTGTAATTAATTTCCTTTGCTGAGCAAAGGAGGAAAAGTTCAAACCTACCTGACTAGATTACCCTTCAAAATACAATACAGGCAAAATTATTTTCTTCAATTGCTTCTATTTTGTTGCAATTTCATTAAAAACTACAGCACAGTCACAGCATTGAAAATCTTGAGCCCAGCAAGGGTTATATCCATCAATACCCTAGAAGGGGGTTGACTGATAGCATCTTCAAAGCTCAAAGTGGGCATTAGTAACACAATACAGTGGTCTCTCCTCAATATCTTGTACACCAACTTAAACATTTCAACATTGCGACATCAACGTATGTCTGAGACATAATCTTTCCATTTGTCATCTGCCAGATTCTAGTGAATTCTTTAGGAGAACTTGAATTCTTTTTGAAAGAGGCTTGACGTCTTTCGCTTTCCCAATGTATCACTTCAGAAATGGGTGGTGTCTATGATGAAATTTTGTTCTGTGTAGTGTTTCTTTTTCTTGCCTTAAGTGGAGTTCACGTGGGGGATTATAGTCTAGAGGGGGTTACTGACTTATCTGGTGTGCCCCAGCTGGAATCAAGCTGAATGTGTTTAAATTCCCATATAACTTAAAGTTTGAAGCCTAGATAAAGTGTTATTTAAGAGAGGAAAGGTGATCCCAGTTAGTGAGAAGGAAGTCAATTGACAAATATGCTGATAGCCAACAAGAGTAACTAGGATTTTTTCATAGCACTTTTGAATTCAGTCATTTTTATCCCACCCCTCATAGGTAGGGAAAGAGAAATATGAGTCCCCAGAAAATGTAGCTTTAAATAGAATGTTTTATCCTAAGACCCAGCCTGGTGTTCCATCCACAATACTAGTGTCTCTCTCACTTGGATTTCAGAAACCAGCTATGATTTCACATATAGGGCTATTCCAGCTGAAATAAGCATTATTATTACTCGTAAGGGAAAAGAAATCCATGTGTAGACATTCTTTTACTGGTGCAGAAGTGAACTAGGGCATAGAGGACCAGAGTGTAACCGGGAAAACTGTTATCTTAAAAACAGGGAGATCTCTTTGGTTACTGTTTGACAGTCCATCATTGAGCCTGGCTGTGCAATCAATACTTCAGCTGAACAATCCGTGTGAGAAAATACTTGCTATGAGTAAGAGCTGGGTATTTTCGAAACACCCTTATAACCTATTGTTCACAGACCTGCACTGAATTTATTAACAGTATCAATCAAATACTTTATCCAACTTTATTACTCACAGTGCTCAGATCATGCCACTTTATCAACACCAGTCACAGTCATGTTACTGTTGACTCATAGAAATTGCAAGGCAACATATTAACACCTTTTTCCACCCCTGACACATGTGTATCCACAGTGATAGTAATATCAATATGTTCAAGTCCTAATGTAATTCTGTCTTTTGCTTTTTAACTTACTGGTTTGGACATCTTGATTGCTTTGCTGTGAGATATCCCAGTATCCCCATCCTTCCACAGCAAATAGTTTTCAGAGCCAGAGAAATTAGCACTGTTTTGAGAGTCAATACAGTAAGGTATGTCTAAGACATTTTCAGAATGTTCAAGAAAGACAAATGGGACCTACACACAATGACTGGTAGCGGACCATCTGGAAAAGTGGTTCCAGGTTGTGTCAGCCACTTCTGCTGTTCCCAAGAGAAGTCTGCTTTGCTTAAAAACACTTTATGCTTTTATTTTTTCAGCTCTGACACAACCTTACTGGTTGCAATCTGTATTTGTATCAAGGGATAATGCCATTATTCCTCGTCCTATTACTATGTGCATTTGTAAACAGTCCCCCTATAACTTCCAAGGGTCACACAAGATCAGGTTTTTGCTTTGTGTGGTGTACTTGACAAGTCAATGAATTTTCCTTCAAGACTGTAAGTAATTTTCTTGGAGGAAAAGAATTTGTGGTGCTTTACTAATACTAAATTACTACCTATCTAGAATTTTCAACTTACTCAGATTTTTTATTCCTGTTTCTCTATTTAAATTGACTTTTACTCAGAGGGAATCTGACCTCACGATGCTTTCCAATGTCATGAAACTCACAGTACCTGATTTGAGGTCTATCACTGTATCATTTGCCATTCAAACATTGATTTAATCTGGATCTTTCTGCAAAATTCAGCAATATCACATTAAAATAGAAGATCACTAGAATCAATGAAAATCACATAAAAATCACTGTCTTCACAATGATTCCAGCACTTTTTGGATACAGCGATGCTTTGGTATTTGAGGATGATGCATTGCCCTTACATATCTCCACTGCCTAAATAGATATGTAAGATTTAATGTAGTATTTGAATTCATAGAATATCAAGGCCACACCGCCAATGCCTCTTTCCCAGTCTTCCCTCAAGCAAATTAATCTTCATTGCCTCTCATGAACTGTTAAATTAAAATAAACTTAAAATTAAAAAAAAATAAACCAAAGGCATACTGTTACTCTCACCACCTTTGTGATAACAGCAGCATTGTGTACCTACTAATGTGCCTTGCAAACTCTAGTTATTAAACATACCTTTTTACTAAATCAATTAAGAAAGATTCAAAACAAGGCAAGAATTATTAAAGAAATTTAATTAAATAGCATGCTTGGGAGGCAATTAACCTGCATGCATCTTGGGAAAGTTTCTTGCTAGGCAGTATTTTCAGCTTAAAACTTGAGATTTTTGAAACTGTAGTATACGGATGGATAGAGTAGCACAGATCCTAAAAAACAGAAGAATTTTGCTACCAAAGCTCCCAGTAGGCATTGCCTGCTAGCCTAGGTATTCTGGTTAGAAGCTGTGGGATCCCTGCCCTTCTGGTATTAGGGGAAAAACAGAGGGAGTAGAGGACGGGGCACTGTTCTCTTCCATCATCAGAAGCTTGCACTGATTTAAGGTAGTGTAAGACCTTTCCTGTTGATTTATATAGATTTTAGGTGAGATTTGATTAAGTAGGTTGTGTTGATCATTACATGTTTATTTACAGAGTGATCATTTCCAAAAGTAGCATTTTGTTTGAGCCATACTTACTTCGGATCCTAGTGTTAGTCTTTTTGCTAATGAAGGTATGAAGTTTGGGGTTTTTTTCACTCTTAGTCTGTCCTAATATTTCCAGAGTAAAATTTCAAGGTCTTCAACAAGGGAATATGAAATGTGCATTTCATGAGTTTTCTTTTTTTTTCCTAGTGTGTCGTATGCTTCCCAGTGCTTCTAAGACCCCCGTAGTTACCCACTCCATTGAAAATGTGCTTAAGGCTGGGTACTTCCTGTGTTTTTATGGAGAGGAATGCCCTGATATCAGCCCACCCTCCATCTGTGAAACAGCAGCAGCTTGTACACACAGCGGGATATGTAACTTCCATCCTCCATGATTGTGTGTGAATTCAGTTTTTCAGAATTCTATGACCTTCATGTTCTTCAGAGAAGGCTTTCTTCCAACATTGTCTCTTTAATTTCTTTTTCATATCTGGAATTTCTGACCTCCTCAAATCATCATTTGGGGCCCTTGTGTAGATCAAGGCCTGGAGGTTGGTGGCCCTGCCTGTGGCAGGGGGGTTGGAACTCTATGATCCTTGGGGTCTCTTCCAATCCAGACCATTCTATGATTCTATGATTTTTAAAGTCTTGTGGATAACAATGACCAGACAGCACAGCTATAAGAAGTTACTCAGAATCCCACTGTGGAAAAAACCGGGGTTTCATTGTAATGTCACAGAGCAAATCATATGCTTTTTGCTAACCATTGATTTTAATAGGTATATGACTTATCATTCATCCATTAATTTGTTAGCACTAAGAACTCTTCCATGTTCTAGAGACCTTCAGAATGTAAATCTGATTTATTTTGATGAACATCACAAATACTCAAAAGTAGTGTTTAATCCATGTTTAAAACTGCAAAGTTACAGCTATATTCTTAATCAGAGAAATCTCAATTTTGCATGAGTCATTGAATCATGCATTTGAGTCTTCAGTTTTCCAGTTTAATTTCTAGCAGGCCAAATTCAACATTATAAAATATTGGACAATATTTTATAATAAATATGCAATTAATAAATTTGAACTCTGATTTAAGTGTTTAATATTGTGCTGCTTTGTAGTGTTCTGTAAGGTATCTCTGTAAATTCATATGAGAAATTTCTTCAGAAAGGATAGGTTTCATCTTAATTTTCACAGACGGGTTGTGAAACTGCAAATAAGTTCATCTGCATTGTGGGGAAGTTGGGTTTAGAATAAGTGCTGATATGTCTCCTATTTGGGCAGTCCACTCCTGCCATTATTTGTTACTAGGAAGTCTGCACGGGTCATTTGTCCTTTGACGTCTTACATGGTCAGGAGTATTTTAAGCAGCTGCCTTCTCTTTTGTGTCTCTGCCTAACTAATGTTATCTTTGTTTTAACTGATTGGCTTTCAGAACTTTTAAAAAGATTCTTGGGGTTCCTTCTGCTGTTTTCTTGCCAGGTGGCCTTGTTAAAGGCAATAAATGTTCTATTTCTTATTCAGCATCTTTTTTTTTCTTTTTCATCTTTGATCATCGCTTGCTTTTCCATAATGACCTTACTGTACAAATGAGTTTAAAATGTTGAGAATACTTTTTAGGGGCTTTTCTGTATAAATCAGGGAAGCAGAATCCAATATAATGTGAAAAACAATTGCAGATCCCACCTGGTATTATTATTAAGCAGCATACTGCAATTAAATAAAATTTAAAATCTGTCATTTAATTGGACTTGTTAATCATATGTCCGATCTTATATTAATTTCTTACCTAAATAACCACAGAACTTAAATCAGACGTCTTCCAACTTGTCAAAGCTTAGATGGAGGCTGAATGTAAAAGCTTTAAGAGCAAAAATAACAATGCATTAGTTATTTGTTCTAAAAGTGTTTTGTTAAAGAGGTTAGTTGCAAACTGAGGTGAAGAGAGATGAATTGGCTTATCCAGGTTATATCAGCGGGTAAATGACAGAGCAAGGAATACACATAAGGCTTTGAGCTCCAGGCTGGGGATCAGTCTGCTGAGCCTCACCTGCTTTTATCCTAAATGACTAAATGATTGCTTTCAGTCAAACAATGAAAATCAGACTTTTATTCAACTATTATTCACCAGCTTTGTTTCATGGGTATTTTTTCACCTGGATTGCATGGAACTGATCCCAACTGATGGGCTTCACAGTTCCCATTACTCAGCCCTTGGGGTTAGTCTACTCATTGCACAGCCTGAAGCTTCCCTAGTATTGACAACGATGATTATGTTTTCATCATCTCGAGGGGGGGCATATCTGATAACTGTCTAATTCCAGGACTATGATTTCATCGCCTACAATTTTTCCACTGAAGTTGCTGCACAGCTGTACCATGTTCTAGTGGAGTCTGAAAACTTTCAACTCACTACTGGGTGAAACTGTTACAAAAAGAATAATATTAATGTCAGCAGCAAGGAAGTTTATCGTAAGTGATGACACTGTATAGGCTCAGTCAGGATGTTTACCAGAGCAACTGGTAATCTGCCAAGCAAATAAAGTATGCTTGGGAGACGCATTAGTAGACTTTTTTTCATCCTGCAGCAACTGCTGAGGAATGAAACATATTTCTTGTAGTTACTTGCATTTTGAGTGACTCTATGAATGCTTGATTCACTAACAGTGCCACCCTCACGCCCACTTTTTAAAATTAGTAGTCGGGAAAGCTATCGTATTAAGAGACTTTGCCCATCGGTAAACAAATACTGATACAATGATTTTGGTGGCCAGTAGGCAGATTTGTTAAGAAGAACAATTTAGAAGAAGTGAATAGCTTGTGCTTTGTCCCACATCCCATTTCCAGTCTGTATGTGCTGAAGTGACACAAAACCACATAAGGATGCTTATTAACATGTGGTGGAGAAAGGAGATCCTCCTGCTACAGTGTATTCCTCTCTGGCTACTGTCTCTATCCCCAACCACATCTTTTCATTGCAGAGAGCCCGCTTGGATCTCAAGGTTAGCTCTGTCATGACTTTTTATGTAATTAGTAACATACAGGAGAGCGAGGAAGCTTCGATCTTATTTGCCTTTTCGGCCCAAATTACTAACTACACAAATATGGCTAGGTAGTAGGAACAGCTTTGGCACAATTTGAAAGAGAGGTCTGATTTTATACCTTCAGATCTACAGAGAAACATCTTCACTTCCTTGTCACCACAGCCACGTACTCTGAATATTGTTGTCTCTATAGCAATCCAGGTGTGCGGAGTATTTTTCCCCTTGAACATCAGCAATCTATTAGGGCTATGGCAATGTTTCTTGTCTCTCCTACAAAGATTTAAAAAACTTAGAAAATTTTCCTATGCCAAACTGAAATTAATATATGAAATTTAAGAGAGATCTACAGGGAAGTTTTGGACTGGGTTCCTTAAACCATGTACTTATATTGCAACCATGTAAACATTTAAACTTAACTTGCTTAAATTATTTTATTTCATACAAACTAATTAATTAAGTTCCAAACTGAAAAACAACCCTCCTCTTTTGCTTTACCCACAAGGGATACTTCGAGAACTGAAAATATTGTTTATTCCCACTACAGCTGGAAATGGATTTCCTATAAATCACTTTAGGTTTCACAACTTGGCAATACTCCAAGGAAAGTATTTAATCTGACAACTCTCAAAAATCTATAAAGACTTACTTTCGCTATCACTCTTTGGAGAAACCTTCCTTATGGTAGAGGTGGCTTATTTCCAGGTTTGTTCTCTACTTTCTGTAGAGAGTGGTGGCTACCAGAGAGAAAAGTTATGATGGACTGCAGTCTCACAGACACATACTTGCTTAACTCACATAGATCCTGCAGAATTTGACTTCCAAATTTTGATCAGTGTTTAGTCATCCCAGTTCAGAATCCAGTTTTCCCAGCACAAATTTCCTTTCCCCATCAAGCCCTGAGGGATTCAGGTATAGGTGTGTTTTAATGATGTCAACACGTGTCTATTAGTGACTGAGGCTGGGATTAATGAATCATTTTACATAACGTAGCAAACATCTATCTAGTGGTTTTCATCGCTACTGACCTGGGCTTTAGTCCAACTCTTTACATAAACGTGGAAACCTCTGCATCCTATTACAGTTATCTGGGATGCGAATTGCTTTAGTGAATGGTTTTACTAATAGCCTCTAGAGAAATGGTGGAATACTGGCAAACAATACTGCCCTCCAGGCCCGTGGGTGTCATAGGGTATTAGGTAATCACTGAATGATGTTTTGTGAATTCAAGTTCTCCCAGATGTCAATGGCAGTGATTGGGATATCTTAGTATATCTGTTGGCAAAATATCTTGGGTCCTGAAATGTTTTGTGAATCTATCTAACAAAAAAATCTGTATTCAGAGAACATTTCTTCTAGTCAGGAGGACTTATTTAGCCTTGAAGTGGTTTTCCTGAGAAGCATCTAAAAAAACAAACATCAACTGGAGATAGGTCTGAACTGAGAGCTGAGATTTGAACTGCCCAGACATCCTCAGTTCTTAGGACTCATATGAACCAATTTCTAGATTTGCCTGGAAGGAACTGTAGTTGCTAGGAATCTCTGTGAAACAGATGTTAATCTGTTTCCAACATGCCACTCTGCTTCATTATTAGCGTGCATTAAAGCAAATGCTGAATGTAGATATCGGTGCTAGGCTAATGGTTGTTCCTGTTCAGAAGTGTCAGTACAAGATTAAATAACCAGGGATTGTTAGGAAATGTTTACTTATGCATATCTGCCTAGTGCTTGAAATTTCTTTTAAAAATTTAGGACTCATTTCCTAAAGTAAATGTAAGAACTATATTCTACTAAAGCAAACACAAAAATTCAAGCTATCTGCATTGTCAAACCCAAGTTCTGTCCCTGTTTTCAGCCCCAATTTGTCACATCCTGGTAAGCTATCAATCATCTTGAACCACAAACCGAAAAGGAAAATCCCCATGAGAACAGTATACTAACGCTTCCTGGTTGCCATGCATTGCAGACTGTGGTTTTACCAAGAAGTCTGTTAACAATTTTGTGTCTGCGTATTCTTCTAAAGGTTTTTGTTTAAGGGGACACAGGTTTTTTGCAAATCTTACACTTCATTTGTTTTTGAACTATCCCTGCAGTTGTTAAAATAACTTTTGTTTTGAAATATAAAAGACAACACCCAACTTGAGAATGAAACCTCTTGGTATTGTCTTGAAAACAACGAAAAGTGGGGGGCAATGCATGAAACATCCATAAAGTAGTTCAAAAATCTTTGTAGAAAATCAGCTCCAATGGGAAGAGTTTGCATGAGTCAGTGTACCTTAACTCATTTTGCATTAGGGATGCAGAACCAGGGTGGAAATGGAGATTGCACCTGGCTTCTTACCATGACAGCTTCTAACAAGCCTCTAGTATTAATAATCAGGGCGTAACACACACTTTCATGAAAGGACAACGCTCTTTAGTCTGTCTCAGCCAATTCTATCACACCAGTGGAACTGTAGTTAATGTTTTTAGCTGAAAGTTATTAATAGAGCCTAGTTTCCGTATGTGAATGACAATAGCAGAGAAGGGCTTGCATGAAGCTGCCAGGTACAGAGCACCAGAAATCCCAGGAAAGACTAGAGAGGAATGGCCTGTATGAAAGTCAATGTTCTCCATGTTCGTAAAACTCAGCAGAGGTTTTGGAGCATTCCAGGCATTGGGTTGAGTCATACAAGTCTCATGATCTGTATAAGATTAATGATGATGAAAATTCAGGCATATCTAGTACTTTTTGCCTCTCTTTAATAACTCTTTAGAGTTATTATTATACAATTTTATCTTTCAGCTGTAGTAAATCATGTGGATGTCAGGGAAAGATCATGGCTTGCTATCCCCCAAAGCCCACCAGCTATAAGTGGGGACAGAAGGGAAGATCTGGGTGCTGTTTGTGGTTCCACAGCAGATCTGCTCTGAATCAGCTCCTTTGAAACTTGAAAAGAGTTGAAAGGATGAGTAATAGTTGGGCACACAGTATGAGTTTTGCGTTCCCTTTGTCTTGAAAGAGAGAAAAAAAATACATCTTTTGAATAACTTCGTTAAAGGTAGCTAAATAGCATCAATATAAAATCAGTGGATTTGACCTTCCTGCACTATGGTAAAGGGTGGAATATGGTTTTAGATTTGGCAATCATGTTTCTTCCTTAAGTCAAAATTGATCAATCTGTAAGCCTCAGTATGGAAAAAAATAGGTAAGGTGTTTATTTTGTTTAGACCCTGTCTTTTGTTTTTGTTAAGTTTTGTATTGGTATGACTAGAAATATTTTCATTAATTCAATTAAGGTCCATGTTGTCTGGATGTTAAAATATGAGACCATAAACTAAAACCTCTGGGTTCCCTGACAGCTCTAAGCAGTATGCTCTGCAACTGTATTTTGCCATCTTAAAAATGTGGTAATTACTGTTTTCACAGAGGAGATGCAGGGTTTATGCAATTTGCTTAGAATACGAAATATCATGTGAGTTTAGGTACTGCTGTAATCCTTTTTCCACACTTCTTGCTTCACGAACAGAGTGTCAATACTGCAATGATGTTGCCAAACATTTTTATTAGTACATGTAGAAGATACTGTCAAAATAAAAACAAAGCATACTCTCTCAATATTACTTTAGGGCAAAGGTTTTAGACTTGGATTGACACATTTTTGTTTGGGGTTTCCTGGACACCCACGTAATTTCCTATGCTGCATGAGCAAGGCTTCCTGGGAGTTTTAGCCCTTCTGCGTGTGCATGCCGTGCAGTTGGTCAGCCCATGTGCAGTTAGCCTGATACTTCACAGAAGTGTCCTGATTTGTATGTCCTGTATGTATGCTGTAGAACCAGGCCGAGCATTGCCATGGAAAATGTACGTGCATATAACTGTAACCCACGAGCTCCTTAAAGCCTGTTTGTGTAAATTGTTTTCAACAGTTGGAGTTCAAGGAATTGGCTGCCTAATAAGTGGGATTCTGACTATGGCTTGATCCCTGGGTGGTAATGGAACATATATTGTAGTGTTTTAAAACTATGAATAGGCTAAGACTTGGTGACAGCTGAGTTGCATTCACTCTACACAAAAGTGACCTTCACTTAATATCTCAGTAGAAGTGGGATGAGCTGCAAGTGGATGTGGTACCTGATTTCATAGCAAAAGTACTTCAGCAATTAGCCTTAAGTTATTGGAAGAGATGTTGATGTTCAAAACAAATCTAGTTCTAGCTCGTTACTTTTAAATAGTCAAATAGATCTTGTGATCTGACCCCCTAATTGAACATTATGTCTCAGGCTTCAAAGAGTATGTTCAATCATTAACAAATGCAGGCCTACCTTGTTCTACAGGAGAGAGAGAATCAAGAAGAGTAAACTAAAGAGAAGCCTTTTTCCTGTCTCTGTCATCCATGTTTAGTACAGCTACTGACTGGACAACTTCCAAAACAATGTCAGGCTTTGACTATGGAACATTTGGGGCCAAAGCAGAAGTCACTCATGTGGCAGCTATGGGAGCATCTCCATCCCATAGCCATCGTAGGGGAAGGCATCCTTCTCAGCAGAGTAGCTATTCTTCATGTTGTTGTAAGAAAGCATCTCTTGGGGTCTGTAACCTGAATGTATGATGACTACTGTTGTGACTTGTGGGTGTATGTGGCAATGGTTTTTGAGCGTGCAGTGCTGTCCAGTAAAGGGGGGGCCGCTGCAGAAGTCCATCAGCTATCCCCATGATCAGTGCTATGTGCATCTGTGTCTGTGACTATTACAGAATCATTTGTGGGAACTTGCTGAGACAATCCAAAGCATCTCCTCAGACTATGAAACTCAGCCCTATTGCAAAACATTAAGTCGTCCAGGAAACAAAAATGCGTTTGTTGTAGTGTCCTCTTCCTCACAGGTTCCTCATTCTTTCCTTCAAAACCTCCCATGATGTGGCTCTCATCAGCAAAAATTTAATAGAGCTGTTTTTCACTGGAAGAAACCAGTCGTGTCAAAATAAAGTAATTTTCAGAAAACATATTAGTCTTGCATATAATTTACCAATTTTGGTATTTTTATAACATACAATGATAAAAATATTAAGAATTGAAATTATCAACTCTACTAAACACTTATGCCATGTATATAAATTTTGTCACATAACTTTTTTTTTTTTTGTCAGCCTAAATAATTGGAGAGGCAGGTGGGAGAAAATAACTTTTTTTACATTCTTTTTTGTGGAAAGGCAATCCAAGCAACCATATTGATGAATTCTGTTGCCTGTGGGAAATGTATTTGGGACTAAATGTGGTTTTTGAGCTCCTTTGGATAAGTAGTCATCATATTATTGGACTCATGCTGCAAATGATCTTTGTCCTCTGATACACCATACAGCAGGGCTGTCATCTGGTAGTTTATCTCCTTCATTGTTCCTGTTGTGCATGGAAAGGAACATAACTTGCAGTTTACACTGTGGATAGAATAACCTCAGTTTACAAATGAACAAAAGCAATTGAAGGAAGAGAGCACACCTTGATTACTATTATTTGGTTTTACGTCCTTGCTGAAATAGACTTTCAAGCAGAAATGACATTAGGAAAGTTCCTTGTTAGTCACATAAAATGTGTCAATGGGTCTTTTAGGAAAATAGTTATTATGTGGCATATTGCATTTCAAACAGATGGTACCTGCATGCCCTTTTAATATTTGGAGCAGACTGGTCTATTTCTCCTCTTCTTGTACATGCAACTCCCATGAAAATTAAGTTAAAATGAGTCATGCTCCTCCCTTCACTGGGAATAATAGGCTACTCAAATTAAGTGTGCTTTGCAGTTGTCATTCTAGTCTGGAGGAAGTCACAACCACTTTTTCTCAACAGGGAAAGGTGGCCATGAGCCAAGTTACTTCACATTTCTTTGGAACATCCTTATCTTTCCCTCTTTTCTCTGTGGTGATGATAATAATGATAACTTTCTTAGCTGTTGTCTAAAAATAAGCATGATAAATATATGTGGGGGTTTTCCTCTACTTTTATTCAGTCACAGACTTTCCTTGACGTATTCCTTGTTCAGGGTTTCCAGGCTGAACGCCAGAAGACAAATTGCACAACTATGGCACCTAATTATTTTTTTTTATTTTATTTGTTATTTTTATCCTCATGGTGATTGCCATTGAAAGTTACTTCGATGTGCAAATCTTTACAGCATTATTAAATTTAAATCCATCTAAGACATCCTTTAAAATGAGATAAGCTTACCACAGTATGTATTGAAACTCTGACGTGAGTTGACGGTTGACAGTGGGATGTTTGTGTTTGATCATGAGCTCAACAAGAGGAAGTCTTTCAAAATGGAGCAAAATACTGTTCAAGATGAATGAACAGGGAACAAGAAGTTTATTCATGTCAAGTCTTATATAATGTGTATTTGAAGCTTCTCTATCTGCTCCAGTAGGCTGAATAAGAAGAGCTTAAATATTACCTTTCAGGGAGTATTTAACAGCATATTGCTCTAGGTCAGAAAAGCTGTGCAGCTCACTTCATTTGTGTCTCAGGTAGATCAAACCAATGCAAGGTTTCTGCTGCTGTCTAGCTAATGTTAAGAGCACGTTGCTTGAACTAGCTCTGAAACTGGGGATTCACCTACATATTAATTTAAAAGGATTTGCTGTGAGGGGATCACAGTGAGATAGTTAAGAAACCTTATGATCATAAAATCTCTGATTATACACCATTTCATCTTTTTAAAAAAATATATTATGAAGGAAAGATTTTGTTTTCAATTACGTTTGAATATTCAGATAATTTTACAGTAATATGGTTTCAAACACTTAGACAAGGTGTATGTTATTCTTGATGGTATGTTAAAAGTGGTAGATACCTCATAAAAACTTGTATTGGTATTTTGGAAAGGCTTTGGTTTGGTTTGTGTCTCCACCCAAAGAAGGGCAGTATGGTGAAGGCGATTGAAAGATTTCAGCACACATCAATAGCTGCTGCTTGTTCCTGGTTTGCACCGAATGCACTATACTTGAAAATAAATAATTTCTAGGTCTTCAGTGGAGTATTAAGGACAACAATTTGTAATTCCTTTTTCTTTTGTTGCTTTTTTTCTTTAAATAACAGAATTCAATGTAAGTTGCAGATATGGAGGAGTTTTTCATGTTGAAAAAAATGGTCGCTACAGTCTCACACGATCTGAAGCAGTTGAACTCTGCAGAGCTCTCAATAGTACCTTGGCAACACTAGAGCAGTTGAAGAGAGCTCATGAACTTGGATTTGAAACTTGCAGGTAAATAAATTCTTGAAAAAATAATATATTGTGACAAGTCCATCAGCCATGCTATGTGTATGCTATAGTGTAAAAATTACATGCTATAGTGTAACAATTACAGTTGACTCGTATATCTGTTAATTAGATGGCCATGTCAGTTCTCAAGTAAGTCAATTTATGTGATGAACAAAACATCTTTGTGCATGTATAACTTTGCTCTGGGTCTGATAATAAATAAATCCTTGACTGCATATACTTTTTACTGATCATCTTTAAAAAGTTTGTAACCTCTTACAGATGAAATCTACAGGTCACAGAGGATCAACGGTATGATAAACTAATTAGGAAGATATTCAGATCCTACTGTATTACTGACAAATTAGTAAGATAGGTACCTGAAAAGTATTTATGATTTTTAATGACCTAACATAAGGTCAAAGGTTGAAGATACATTGTAGGATACTGTGTTGTCAAGAAACAGCAAATAGCAGTGGTACTGTGAGGGATGAACTCCCAACATCCCAGTGAAAAAATGGCCACAATGTAAGAATATTCTTACAATCTGTGAATGCAGAAGTTTCAGAAGACAGCCACAAAAATGATTAAAAAACCCAAACCATATTGTCAAGTGACTTAATTAGTCTCTGTAATTAATTATGTGTAGCGCAACAAAAGCAGATAATGTAGAATCTTCAGCTTAGGAAAAATAACTAGACCTGGAGACTAGAAATTACAGAAAATTTTGGATTCAAAACACTGAATACTAATACAATAAAATAAATAAGGATAATAGTTATTTGCTGAAACAGCTTACAAGGGTTGTAGGAGATTCTTTGTCATCAAAATTTCATCAAGATGAAATATTTTCCCCAAGGATGCCCTCTGTTCAAACAGAAATCAAGTCAGGACAGTCCTGTGGTCTGTAAATACGTCAGACTTGATGATCATGTGGTCTTGCTTCACAAAATACATAATACACTCATTATAAAAGTCATCCTAAATATTAATTTGCAGAAGAGAGATTGAACTTAGGAGCTGTATATTTGAAGTGTTATTTGGTTGGGTTTTTTTTAAATCAAATAACATTGGTTCATGTTGATAAACTCTGTGATGAGTTGACATAAATTTCATTAGATTTTCCAGTTCATTACAATGTAAAATAGCCAGCAAACATGGAGAAATGGAATTTATCTTCTGACTGGAGCAGAAAAATTCAGTTGACATTTCTCCAAAATTTTAAGACTTTTATTCTGGTACCATGAGAAACAGTAGCAGCATCAATACTGCTTGTAATTATTTCCTGTAAATTACTTAATTTCAGTTTGGTCTGTAATGCTTTACTTTTTTAATGCCTAATGCATGAATGTTCTTTACCCCTGGCTTGCAAGCTCATGAGAATTGAATAAAGCTCCTTTCAAATTAATATTATCTGTATAAATAATTTGTAAGCGTGGAAAGATACATGTGCAGTGCCTTGAAAACATTCTTATACATGTAAGTTTCATGCATTGGTGTTGATGACAGCATATGACAGGTTCATTTTCACAGGCATTATGCTCTCTATGGTTGTGACAGAAGTGTACAATAGTGCTAGGGAATGAGGGACAGAAAATTCTTAGAAAATTCTTTGGTGAGAAGTGGGAATGTCATTTAAAGTGGTACCTCATATAGACCAGAGAGAATTCTTTAGTCTGTTGTAAAAGTCCTGCCTAACATAGTAAGCGTGTTCTTTCTCCAGTATTTGCATATGAACAGACTTATCAGTCTGAGGAGTCCAGCACTATACAATATGTAGAATCATAGAATGGTCTGGGTTGGAAGGGACCCCAAGAATCATAGAGTTCCAACCAATATGTAGAGACTAAGGATCAAATCCTGACTAAACATCTAGGGGTGGAGATTTCTAGTGCTAGCAATTACGAGTATTCTCCAATGTGGAAAGTTTCTTCTGAAGTTAAAATATAAAGATAATTGAAAGAAGGAGTGGAGGGATTTGTTAATTACTTTTTTTTGGGGGGGATCTGTAGTTTTTCATTAATGTTACAATTCTAGCTATTTCACAGTTTAGCAGAGGACAGAATTGGACATGTAAAGCACTAGATAGGATTCCTTCCCTCCTTCCTTCTGGCCAGTCCTCCTATCCTCTTTGTTGATCCTGTGCTAGAAGCCCATCGCAGTAAGGCTAGGCTCTTTCCAAGCTTAAGTAAGAGAAGGAAAAAATATACTGTGTATAATCATCAAAACACATGTGCAATGGTGAGTGAATAAGGTGAATCAACATAACAGAAGTAGCTGATTAATGGATTATATAATGTCAACATTGTAGGCTCAGATGGAAGTGTGAATAAAGCAGTTTATAATTCCACCTACAAGTTTCAGAATTGCAGATTACATAGGCATGTAAGGGGAATGGGGCTCACAGATAGAAAACTGTGAAGCTCTGAGATTTACTAATCCTTGATAAATAGTAAAGCTCAAGGAGTAAACCAAAACCCCAACCAAACCCCAGTTCTCGTTACCATTCTATCACACCTCCCAGCTAAATAATTAATTAGGTGTTACAGAACTGCAAAATAGTTATAGCACAGTGTGTTATGTAGTTCTGTTAACCACAGTTTTCACTGAATTATATGAGCTTTCTACACAATAGCCACATGGTTTGACTGAAAGGTTCAGTACGAATCTGTGAATGAGTGAGTGTTGTATCCGAACATTTTACTAAGCTGTCAGCTTTTGGAGAGAGTGATGAGTCTTACAACCATTCTCTAAATTTGCTCAGGTACTATGAATTGAGCTCCCCACACCTCTGTGTGAAATGCCACTGAGCAGTATGTTATGCTCAAACCAACAAAAATGTGACTCCCCAAAGGAAAAAGAAGCCAGTCTTTAGTGTCAGGTAATACAATCTCACACTGAATAAAAGTGCACTTGCCTCCCAGTCCCTCACTTTCACTGCCTTGCTCTGGTACTGATCATCCTAGCTAATAAGATGTTAGGATGTTTCTAACTAAAACGGGTTTAGCACTAGTTATCACATGCAAGATGGTATTGAGTGGGTTTAGGCTGATGTGGCTACAAGTGAGAAAAGAATATCCTTCATATACAAGAAGTATGCATAAGTACATGCACTTTAAAAAAAAATAATATTATTTGAAAATAATGTATTCTTCATAGCTTCTTCATGCTTGACATATGTAGAACATTTATGCCATCTGCTACAATATGTAACATGGTGTATTTTCCTCTATTTTTCCCAGGTACGGTTTTATAGTGGGGAATATTGTTCTCCCACGAATCAATCCTTATCATCTTTGTGCAGCAAATCATACTGGCATTTACAAACTTCCAACAAACTCAACTGGTCGGTATGATGCATACTGTTACAATGAGACAGGTATGTATACGCTTTTACGATGTATTTCAGATATCAATTAACTAAAAATACCATATGTAATCTCCTATTTAAGGGCTTCTATATTAAGTATCATGTGCTTTTTAGTTGAGAAGCACATTTTGTCAGCCTCTACAAGTGTATCTGTAATAATAGCAATGAATGTCATCCATTTTATTGTTTGAAACTAAACCGCTTCAGAATAGTTAATTTTAATGATTTAGTGCAGCAAACCACTCCAGCAGTGAATCTAAAAGACACAACTCTTGTAAGCAATGTAACTCAGCTCTTCTCTTCATACATACATGAATTTATCAGGCAACAACAGTTATTTGTGGTAAGGGGTGTGAGAAGTGGCTGCCATGCACAGCAGCTCCAAAGTCTGGTATAGCTATGCCAGGACCTTGGATGTGGCAGCTGCTTTCCTATTTGCAGGTTCATCCGGTATTTGCTCTCAGGCAAATCTCTACTCTGACATTAGGTGGTTCCATAACAATACGGGTCAGAAGCAAACCACTTTGTTCTAAGGTGTTGAACTTTGTAATAGTTTGAAATATATTACTAAATTATTTGGAAATATAGATAATTTTGTGACAGATGCTGAACACAGTATTTAAAGACTAGAGGAGCCAGGTACCATGCTAGACGTTGTTCTCACAAACTAGGAGGAGTTGGTAGGGGGCAGGAAGCTCAAGGGCGACCTTGGCTGCAGTGACCATGTAATGGTGGCATTCAAGATCAGGGAGAGTGCACAGCAAGCTCACTACGCTAGATTTCAGGAGAGCAGACTTTGGCGTCTTCAAGGACCTGCTTGTTAGAGTACTATGGGACAAAGCCCTGGCGGGAAGAGGGGCCCTAGAAAGCTCAAAGAGTTGTCATCAGTGGCTCAGTGTCCAAGTGGAGACCAGTGCCATTCATCAGGTGTTAGTATGGGGGCTGGAAAAGTTTAACATTTTTATTGGCAACACAGACAGTGGAATCGAGTGCACCCTTGATAACGCCAAGCTGAGTGGTGTGCTCAACTTGCCGGAGGGAAGGGATGCCATCCAGAGGGACTGTGACAGACTTGAGAGGTGGGTCTGTGCAAACTGTATGAAGTTCAGCAAGGCCATGTGCAAGGTCCTGGACATGGGTTGAGGCAATCCAAAGCACAGCTACAGGCTGAGCAGATAACAGGTTGAGAACAGCCCTGAGAAGGATTTGGGAGTGTTGATTGATGTAAAGGTCAACATGAGCCAGAAAGGTGGGCTTGCAGCTCGGAAAGCCAACTGTATCCTGAGCTGCATCAAAAAAAGAGTAACCAGCAGCTCAAGGGAGGTGATTCTGCCACTCTGCTGAGCTCTGGTGAGAGAATATTGCAACCAGTTCTGGGGACACCAGTACAAAAAAAAAGTTGAGCTGTTGGACTGAGTCCAGAGGATGGCCACAAAAATGATCAGAGGGCTGGAGCACCTCTCCTATGAGGATAGGCTGACAGAGTTAGGGTTCTTCAGCCTGAAGAAGAGAAGATTCTCGCTGAGAAGATTCTCAGCAGCGTTACAGTACCTAAAGGGGCACCTACAGGAAAAATAGAGAGGGACTGTTTATGAGGGAATGTAGTGATACGATAAGCAGTAATCCGTTTAAACTAAAAGAGTGTAAATTTAGATTAGGTATTAGGAATAAATTCTTCCCTGTGAGGATAGTGAGACACTGGCACAGGCTGTCCAGAAAAGTTGTGGCTGCCCCCTCCCTTGCAGTGTTCAAAGCCAGGTTGGATGGGGCTTTGGGCAACCTGGGCTAGTGGAGGCTGTCGCGGCCCGTGGCAGGGGATTGGAACTAGATGATCTTTATGGTCCCTTTCCAACCCAAACTATTCTGTGAATCTGCGAAGATAAATCTGGACTAACTTCAAGTGTCTTGAATTTCAGTATATTATTATTACACTCACAGTGGAAACAGATCTTACAGAAAGTTATAGGTAAAATTTGTTGATGATTTGAATTGCAGTGGCATTTCTTATTTTATTCTCTATGTCCCTAGGGCTAACAAGGATCACAGCTGCCACTGCTGCCACAAAATAGGGAAACTGGATCATAAGGCTATTTTAACTAACAGGCTGAGAGAGTTGGGGTTGTTTAGCCTGGAGAAGGCTCAGGGAAAACTTCATAGCACCTTTCAGTCCCTGAAGGAGACCTACAGAAGAGCTGGAGAGGGACTGTTTGCAAGGGCATGTAGCGATAGGACGAGGGTAAATGGTTTTAAACTAGAGCAGGGTAAGTTTAGATTAGACATTAGGAAGAAGTTCTTCACAATGAGAGTGTTGAGACACTGGTACAGGTTGCCCAGAGAGGTGATGGGGGCCCCATCCTTGGAGACATTCAAGGTCAGGCTTGATGAAGCTCTGAGCAACCTGATCTAATTAAAGATGTCCCTGCTTACTGCAGGGGGGTTGGACTAGATGGCCCTTCCAACCTAATGCATTCTATGATTCTATGGTTCTATGATTGAGTGCAACTATTTTTTTGAATGATTATGGACATACAGAATCTTATCATTAGTTGACAGAACAATGAGGAGCCCTAGCTGAGAAGGAGCAAAAAGAGAACACAGGTCGATCAGTGAATGTTTCATTTAGATATTTGTTTTCAATTGTCCACATGTGATGCTGATGTTTTGTGGTTATTCACAATTAACAGGGAAAAACATGTGAATTTTTTTCAAATTCTTTTTTTTCTATTTTCCTTCTTTTACAGAAACAAGGGAAAAAACATGTGAACCAATTCAAAAACTAGATTCTTCTTTGATCAGTAATCAGGATGAAATAGGTACTGTATCAATTAGGAATATCTACCACTTGTTTCATTTTTAGAATCTTCGTTTTGGGTTTTTTTATGTAGCAATTACTACTAATAATAATCAAGCCAAACATAAAAATGAGTCAAGAGATATTTGACAGCAATTAAAGTGAATAGTCACTAGTCTTCCCCTAAATCCTGTGGAGCTTGGTTTGTCTCAGGGTGCTACCAAACATATTTTATATAGGTGTTGGAAATTTTTAGCACCACAGAGATCTTAATGTTTCTTTGACATATAGGACTTTGCTTAAGACTCAACGTTTCTACATCTCATTTGAGCTGCTGGTTAGAAAAGCAGCTGGAAATGGAAAAAAAACTCTCATAATGAATTATTTTTCCCAATTCTAAAATTCTGATTGGCATTGCAGAGGCCAAAATTTTATGTTCAAAATCAAACTGTCTGATCAAAATATCAAAATATTTGATGCACAAGCATATAAGCATTAGACATATTTTAATGTTGTAGGATCTGAAACTGAAATATAGCTTTGTACCTCCTTGATATTATCAGCTGCTTCATCTTCTTTTTCCAACAGTTATTGACAATGCAGATGGCTCACGTTATAATGCCGATGGCACCCGTCATAGCGGAGAGTCCTCAACCTCAGGTGCAGATGATGAAAATGTAGGTAGTGGATCAACACATGAGACAACTCCCATGGATACCTCTATCAGGAGATCCAGCCCCTCATATTATGGAAGTGTTACTCCAGTCTCACAGCTGCCAGATCATTCTTCTGGAGGGGCAGAAAGAGAAATTCCTAGAAAAGATTCTGGTAAGGACAGTCAGTCGTCACTGTACCCTTTTTAAAATAACTGAGTGCCAGATTACATTGCAAGTTAAGGATATCATGAGGGAATGAGAAGCACTGTCTGTAATTTCTATCCTGGAATGTGTGTCTTTCAAAGAAAACAGAAGCATTCTGAATTTCTAAGGAGGTTTTGGGGGGGGGGGGGGGTGTTTAATTTCACAGGAGTACAAAGCAGCATAGTTTCCCACATAAACTTTCCTAGGAGATTGAGAATAGTTGGTTCTAGGAAATTATTCTTATTGAAATATTTATTTCATTAAAAGCTATATATCTAGCAGTGAACACCGGGAGGTTAGTGAGGGTGAAGGTATGGGTATATAGTGATAAGGATAACATTCTTAGCTGTTCTCTAAAAGGATGAATGTGCAGCCTCACCTCGAGTATTGTGTGCAGTTTTGTGTGCCACAGTATGAGAGGGACACAAAAATACTGGAGAGCATCCAGAGGAGGGTAAAGAGGATGATGAAGGGTCTGGATGTGAGATCTTATGAGGAAAGGCTGAAGTTTACTTGGTTTGTTTAGCCTGGAGAAAAGGAGGCTGAGGGGAGACCTCGTTGCAGTCTATGGCTTCCTACTGAAGGGGAGTGAAGGGGCAGGCACTCATCTCCTCTCTTTGGTGACCAATGATAGAACCTGAGGGAACGGCATGAAGCCCAGACAGGGGAGGTTTAGACTTGATCTTAGGAAGAGGTTCTTTGCTTAGAGGGTGGTTGGGCACTGGAGCAGGCTCCCCAGGGAAGTGGTCACAGCACAGAACTTGACGGAGTTCAAGAAGTGTCTGCGTGATACACTCAGTCCCGTGCTCTGACTTGTCTGGCCCTGTGTGGAGCCAGGAGTTGGACTAGATGATCCTTATGGGTATCTTCCAACTCAGGATATTCTGTGATTCTATGACATTAGGAGTAACATCAAATTCCATTTTCAAAAAGCCCTTACCAAATATAAATGCC
Source organism: Gallinula chloropus (assembly GCF_964237585.1). NCBI lineage: Eukaryota > Metazoa > Chordata > Aves > Gruiformes > Rallidae > Gallinula > Gallinula chloropus. Next base: position 19,418,698 of record NC_140088.1, on the reverse strand, counting down.
ACACTCTTTTCTAGGGCATTCTGCAGGGTGACAAATTATTGAGATGAGCATGCCTTGCCTGTATCTTGCTTTCTTGTGAAAGTGGCATGTATTTTATTTGATCCTTTATGTTGCATGCTTGGCTGAAAATATCAAAGGTCTGAAAGACTATCTCCTATTGAGCCTAAGGGATACATGCTCTAAGTACAGTTAACTCCCTGTGTGACCTCTGACTACAGGCTTTTTATCATCCCCAATAAATGCTGAAATTAAAAAAATATAGATTAGCATAAGCATTAGGACTGTCAAATGACTTCTCACTGGTGGTATATTCATGACATTTCATGCTTTTTTTTCCTATGGAATTACTACCATGAAAGGTAAATCCTAACATTGACTTCCTAAGACTATCATCAGAGCTATTCCCCAAGATTTATGCCATGTATTGCAGTTGCTTGCCTTGACAACTCTTATCAACTCTGCTTACATGTGGAGTTTAAATTTTGGACTAAAACTTGCAACTCAGCTAATGAAATATTAATGATCCATCCTTCACCATACAGATGATGAAGTTTCTCCTGTATCACCTGACAACTTTTTGGTGACCACAGATGATTACCCTGAAAAAGATGGTGGACAGTATCCTGCAAGTACTAGTAAGATTTATGAATTATAACAACTACCTCAAATATAGATTGCATTAAAACTGATTTCTTCCAGCAAGGCATTCTTGTTACTGGTGAAGTACATCATCTCCAAGTTTGGAAAGACACTGAAAGACAGTACTTTCCAGACTGGTTAAGTTAGAAAATAACCTTCACTCTCTGGCACAATGGCAGCAAAAACATTTACAGCATGTTTATTCCAATGCTTACACATGAGTTCAGAAAGAGTCTTGATTTGTTTCTCACTTTTTTATTTTTAAAGTATGCCTATTTATTGTATAATGCACCAAAAATTAGTGCAAGCAATTATTACTTGAAGTCAATTTATTTCTCAGGTAGAAAAGGGCGTCTGACAATTTGCGATAAAAGTGTCTGTCTCTAATATATTTCTGGTTGTGAATGTGGGTAATCCACATCAAAACCACGGCCTCGCTCACAGAAACAGTGCTTTAAGTGGCAGCTACAATTGCCAAGTCACTTGTGCACTGCAAAAAGTAATTTAAGTGTGGCTGTTGGCAATGCACATAAGAAAAATTTGGGGTCTGTGGTGGCTCGAAGTCTTTAATGGCTCAAAAGAAGAGCAGCCGTCTTCTCTGCTTTGTCCTGAAGGAGTTGCACTGAATAGGAAAATCTGCTTTGTGAGGGTTTTATCAAATATGTAGCACACAGCAGCTGCCTCAAATAAAATACTTTTAAAGTAACTTATAAAAACTTTTGAAGTGGAACTGCACATGCATTCTCTCTAGTTCTTAAGTTTAGAGTGATGAAGTTCATTACCAGGAAACTAGAGTGAACCTAAATTTTAATTCTTCAGAGGAGGTCTACAGAGGGATGTTGTAGTAAAGACTGAACTCACAGAAATGAAAGTTTCTTCCTGCTGACCTTTTTTTTCTTTCTTTTTTTCCCCCTACCGTGAAAGCTTGTGATGATGAGGAATTTTCTTAATTGCTTGTTGGCTGCTGATAGATGGTCAGATGTTCTATGTGATTTGGAGGGATGGTGCCCTCATTACTGTATTTAGAAATCCCAGGACAGAGTGAGAATGATTGTATATATCTTACACAATAAGCACAAGCTTTACTGAAAGATAGAAATTATTCAACCAAGCATTTTAGCTCAGAGGATATGAAGGTTAAGTAACACCTTACAAATATATAGATAAAAAAAGAAATATCAGGTTGATTTTCCCCAAAACCTTGAAAGCAAACAGAATTTTCTGGTGCTTGTTTCAAGTAAAAGAATATGCTACAAAGTGTTGCCTGTAAGGAGCGGGGTAATCCCACCTAGCAACAGAGAAGTCTGGTTGACTCTGATGGTGATTTCCCCTTCATATTAATTTTCTTTTGTATGCATGTGTGACTTAGTGCTTCTCTGTCCAGATATTTCTGTACCCATTGCAAAATCCTGCACGGTGTTTCCAGGCAGGACAGCTTTCGGTTCTCCTTTTACAACTTGGTAATTGAATGTATATCCTAAGTATGCATGTCCCTTCCTGTTGCTGACAGTTCTCTCTCATGGGCATGACTATTTTACAAAGGGAAAGCAAGAGGAATTTAAGATTTTAAAATAGGAAAATAACTATAGAGCTATGCAATAAAAGAAGTCAATATTGATATAAGTGTATCACAGAAGTGATAGCGATGGCATGATTGCTTGTTGGTTTAGAGGTGAGAGATTGATTTTATGGAAAAAAAGATTATAAAGGTACTGCACCCAGACTTTTCTGATAGCTTTAGCTATTACTCAGCAACATCACTTTAAAGCCAAACAGACCCACTTAATTTACTGCATTACAAACGAATGAGTGATTTAGCATCCCTTTCACAAATAAAGTCTAAGCTATCATGAGAAGTCATCAAATATTTAGTAGCATAGGAGAAAGTTGCATGGAGAACAAACAAAAAGAAAATAAAGCCATGACCCAATGTCTGGTGTTTACATTGTGCAACAGTGCAGGTTCATTGGAATATCCTGGCCACAGTTTAATTTCCCAGATAAAAATCCCACAGACAAGAAAGTAGAAAATTAACACATAAGAAAACTATTTAGCATCTACCTTGAGATAGAGGGCTAAAAATATATCTGTGTAATTCTCTAGTGCGTGAATCTAAGAATCAAAACTGGTGTCTCTCCACCTATACTACATACCATTTGTAAAGTTTGGTGGAAAGGTGTCTAGCTTGACCAAAATACTTCTTTGCTATGGGTTTAAAGTGAGAAATTATGACAGCTTCTTGTTCTTCAGATGATCCACCTTCATTATTGTTCTGGCTTCAAACATCATTGTTGATGTTCTCCATCAAGTTCATGGTCCAGATTAATTCACTGCCAGCACTTTGCCATTGACTTTCTCCTCTGGCTGAAACAAGTTTTTCCTATTTGTTATTAACAAGTTATGATTCATCTGTAGATGTACCATGGAAAATTCTGTTGCTGATCAAGGAGATACTTCCCTAAAATATCAGTGCTAGTTACTCAAGCAGTAACTGCAACTGGTTTTATTAATCCATATATTTTTATGCTTTGGTGGATTTTCCTTTTATTTGGTTTGAAGCATTCCCTGAAAAAGCTCTCATCAATAAAAAGAGTCTTCTGTCCATACTTTGGCTGATCTGACAGGAAAGTATCTGCATTGGTATTTTGTCTGTGAAAGCAAGCTGTGAATATATATTCGTTACTTAAGAAAATGAGTTCCTAAGCCTTGTGGAAAGCAGGTAGAAGTGAGAATTTTGCTGTGATTACAGCAAGTCAGATGGCAATTCTTCAGCTATCTAGTTACCTGAAAACCACCTGGGTTTTGATGGTCTGTCACTCACAGATCCTATTTTGAATATCCGGGTTTCCCATTTTCTTTTCCCAGTGTCAGATTAGTACTAGTAGTACTAAATTTAGAGAGCAATTAGTGTCTGTGAGAAAAGACATTTATTCAGTCAAGGATAACTTTTCAGAAAGGCAAGATCTGCTAGGGATTGCTACCAAAATAGCTACACCTTGAAAAAGCATGGTTCTGAATTTAAGTCCATACACTTGTTATACTTTGTAGTTAACGGATAAGCAAAACTTAACTACTGAAGAACATGAGTTTATCCTGTTTGATCATTCAGACTTTGATTTCTTTGTCTTACATTCTCCAAGGCTTTCATATATAGCACAAAAAATTGATCAAAACTACTGTCTTTGTAGTCTTCAAGTTATTTTTCTAAATTAATTATTCAAATATTTATTTTTTAAATGAAAAAGGGTATGTGCTATCTTTTCTTCATTTTCAAGATATAGAAGTAAGATGGTCTAAATGCTGCTAAAATGTTGCTCGTGAGGAACTGCCAGAATAAAAATATTTCAGTGAAACATTTTGAAGTAGATTTTGCTTTCTTTTGGTGAATATGTGTATGACTTGAAGTGCAGCTCTTCTTGCAAACTCTGCTTCTTGGCTTATTGGTGAATAACTTTCTTATCAGAGACGGTTCAACTATCAACTGGCTTGCTTAAGGGATTTCTGTTTCTGTGGTGTGCACATTTCTATTAGCTGTGAATGCTTTTTTGTCAAAATATTGGCGTGTATTTCACATACAGTACATATTTTGATATATCATACTTAAAGCTATGAGAATTCATTGACTTTACTGGACTTTCAGAGCTGGTAACACCATCCTGTACTTTAGCAAAATGTTTCAAACTTCACTTACACTAAAAGCATTGGATAGTTTTGCTGTTGGAGGAATGTAATGATACCACAGGTTCATACATTCATCTTGTACTTGCATTCAACTCAGTGGCATGAGCATGATCACGGTGCTGGGGCTAGTGGAATTGCCTTTGCTGGAGAAAAAGTGCTTCTCAAGAAATAATAACAAGATTTTGGTTGAATGAACCATGTCCTAACAGCTCCAGGGCCTCATCATGACAACCTGGAGAAAGCCACCACCCAGGCTTGGTGGAATCCGTTCTCAAACCACTGGTGGTGGTTATATCCTAGAGAGAAGACACAAGAACCCACAGAAGCAACCGGTAAAGACTGTCATGCTAAGAGGGCATTTCGATTAGGGGATAAATAACTAGAGCATCAGGGCAGAAAGCTTCAGAAGCATGCTAAAGGGCAGTTGAATGTGTAGTATATGGCAGTGCTTTTCATCACCATCTGTTTGAAGCGGGATAAACAAAGTACTGGATTGTCTCTCACTGACTGTACATTGGTAGTGATAGACCAGCTGTCCGTTGTTCACTTGGAGGTGTTCTTCACGTCTGAGAGGGATGAGTATGTGAGGTATTTTTAAGGATGTATTTGTTTTTTCCTGTTTGGAGGCAATTTACAATTAGACTATTCCAATGAGAAGTACTTGTAGGAGAAACCAGTACTCTATGCTTACTCTGCAGGAAGGGGACAGAGTATGGCTAGTGCTGCAGAGCATGCAGAGAGAACTGAAGTGTAGCGATGAGCCACACTGGGGCACCTTCAGCAGGGCCATGGCAGAATGATGAATCCCTTGTGGGTGGAAGAACTGGGGAACGATATGGACCATGGAAAGCATGGTGCTGAACATTCTTTGTGATAGTAAGGCTGCATGTAGGGAAGACAAGAAAGCATAACTGCTTCAGCATAAGACCTTGTGGGTTAGGGCTTCATGGCAGATTTAACATCATCACAGCAGATGTGACCTCAAGTGGCTATGGTTCAGATGATGAAGACTCTTCAGAGGAGATGATTTACCCAACAGTGTTTCCAGGCTGGGACAGGAGTGTGGCCAAGGACGAGTATACTCCAAGTACTAGTAAGGAACTTCCTTTCTCTTTGGATAGTTTCTTTTTTCTTTCTCCTGTCCTACTTCTTTGACACACATATACTGTGAAAAATTGGATCAACTGTTCTTTCAGAAGTGTCTCTTCTGCGATTAGAAAATCATATGAGGTCCATGTCAATAGTATGAACATCTCTTCCATCACTACTTAAAATAGACTTCTGAGTTTCATGCCTACTTGAATGCATGTATTTACTCATGATTTTCCAAGGAATAAAAAAGGGTTTTTTTCTATTTTCTTTTCTCTTTTGGGAAAACAGTGTTCAATAATTCTGGTTCATATTACATAATATACATCCATACAACAGTAGACTTTCTGCCCATGGAAGAAGATATTCAGGTGCAATCTGGGGAGGCCAAACTCCAAGTACCCTTTCATTGGGAAGTGTCAGCAGAACAGCCTCATACTTGCTACCTTCCACACTCTTGTCATGCACTTTCCTAACATCATCTATTTTGTTTTGTGACCTCAGATGTTTAGGCATGATCCTATAGTACAAGTCAGATACTTTAATACATACTTACATTGGGAAAACACATTTTTCTGATGTGGATAGTCCCACAGTGATCACCTTGTAACTCTTTTTTAACTAAAAAAGCCATCCATAACTAAAATATTTTTTTCTTAAAACTAGAGAATTGAAGCTAAATTCTGTGTGTCACTGAAACACATAGTCTGCTGCTTGGCCTTATGATCAGGGAGTGGCCTCACCCCTGGGGCTTTTTTTCAGTACTGATATTGCCATTAATGGCTATACTCTAATGCTCTTATCTGTACAAAGATAGTAATCTGTCTCTTTTTTGTAATATAATTTAATTTCACTTAATATGAACGCATCTTAATGTGTCTTTTGTCTGTGCATTTATTTACTCAATAGTGTTTATAAATGACTGTTTATAAGTTGTTTTTTTTTCCTAAGATAGTGGAGTATTTGGTTTTTTTCAGTAGTGGTCTGCATTTTTAGAGAATCATACAAAATGAGCGAGTCATCTTGCTTTGGTATCTTTTATTCTTTTGCCTAAATCTTCGGTATTTCTGGTGGGGTTTTTTTCATTTATCTTTGAGATTCTCCATTGGTGACTTATTCCACATGGCATATTGCATTCCAACTACCTTCTATGACCTTGCAGTCCCTGCATGCTCCATGGGTGAATATATGTACAGTCTCTGATTACAGACTCTTGTGGCAGTTTTCTTCCATGTCTTCAATTGTGTTGTAACTTTCTTGACTAATTTTGGTTTCTGGGTGGCTGTCAAGGTGCTTAGGCTTTTTGCTGATCGTATTTTTTTTTAGTTCAGTGGTGGATATACTAACAAGAGTCTGTGTACTTCCTGAGTACTTAGCAAGCATGTTTTACGTACATTCAGACATCTATCAAATCCTTTAGGTCCAACAAACCCAGACTTGGGTTTAAATGTCTATAACTGCTGTAATACTGCTGTATATTCTTCTGTACATAATTCTTTTATTTCTTGTTTTTCCTGTTCTTCTTGGGAAGCTTTGCATTCATCCAAATGCAAAGAAAACAGACTGGCTTGATGTTGATAAGAAGAGTAGAGTGACTATAGTTAAGCTATGTATGAATTTCTATTTTCCATCACCTCTATGGCACACAGCAACAGTAGAGTAATAATGGTAGATGTAGAGCATGGACAGCATTGAATCCTCCATTGTCCTAACAGCTGTGGACTTGAAACATGAAACACTTCTGGAAATCTCCACACAAGATCATTGGAACCCCATCTATACAGATGAAGAGGAACAGTATCCTAGCCCTGCTGGCAGGGGTAAAGCAACTAAGTATTTCAGATAATACTCATATTTGTGACTTGTGGTGCAGGTGGTTATAACTGCAATACCATTAATCTCATTTCAGTATAACACCTTTATATTATTTGTACTAGAGCCCTCAGAGGTGGCATCTGTAACATTCATCTATCATTCCAATCCAATCTTTTGCATCTAGTCTTCATTACTTGCCAGTTCTTCTCACATCTCTGGGATTTTTAAACTTGCACTGCCAGTAATGTCATAAAACAAAGCTGATTGTAACATTTGGTGACCCACCTTGGTGAGGGAAATAAATTCCCTTTATTCCACTTCAGAATTTCTATTGACAAATACATGAAACTGTGCCACAAAGGATAATATACTACCTTCAGATTAATGTGAAGATTTTGCTACTGGTGTTAGTGCCAGTAGCCAAAGCCTAAAAACCTCTGCAGGCAAAAGTTTACAGAATGCATTTTCCAGCTATTTTTTGCTTTATAACTAAATAGTTTCCACTTAAATATTTTCAAAAAGCATATCTTGGTATGAGCATTGTGTTTCAGGATGTTTTGGCTATAACACAAAGATTTACCCTGCTAAAGAGAGGTGCAAAACTGAATGGCTGGAGGCATAGCTATGTACAACTGGATTGAGGGCCAGCCTTGCAATTGCATAAAATTAGATTATACTGAAAAGAAACACATTTCATTGGCACTTGTGAAAAGCCTTCTTGTCATTGTGTAAAACCAAGAATTTTCTACATCCTGTGGTAGTTCTTTGGATTTATAGGAGATGGCTCCAATAGCTAGATACCTATCTTTCTGGTTCCAACATCATTTTGAACAGTGAAAGTTTATACAATTGGTGTCAGAACAGATGCCAATCACCCAGAAATAATTTTTGTGATAACTTTCTTTTAGTTCTGAAACATTGTTAGATCAGTTATTAACTAATATCATATTAGTTTGGGCCTTTTTTATGAGATAATCTATATGTATTGGGTATAATTAGAAAAATAATTAACAACATTTGCATGAGTGCTCTCTCTGTGAACATTTCATCACCTGAATGTGAAGATAACTATTCCTTCAGTTTTGATCTTTTTGGGAAACTAGGATAGGATAGGATTCAGTAGCTGGTGACTTATGGCATATGTAATAAGTCCAGCTTATTCTTTGCATGCTCTGATGAAAGACCTTTGCTTTACCTTTAATATATGGGAATATTTGATATGAAAGGCAAATACCTTTCAAACTAGGTTGTAATGCTCATCTTAGTATTTTAGGAATTCTTTTTTTCTTGACGTATCTTTTCTAAGCCTTCTAATGTTAAATTTAAAATCTCTTATGGTGGTGGTACTTCAGGTGATTTCTGACTACGTCTTCTGCTATGCAAACAACAGCAAACTAAAGAATGAGCAATTAATTTATTTTATCAGTAAGAGCTTTAATTACTACTGAGTTCAAGATAAGTATGCTTCTCAAATTCCAATATGTGAACCTACTTATTTCATTCATCCAGTCTCAGAAATAATGACAATTCCCATGGAGCAAGCCTTGCAATTGTGTAATTGAGATATTAACTCAAAAGAGAAAGCTCATCATCTTTTTCACTTTTTAAAACCCAGAATGCATAGACTCAACAGTTAAGTTAGTATTAAGAAATATGAACTAGCTGTTGTTTCTGAGTTCTTCCACTGCTTCTCCTATAACTTTTTTCTGCCATTGGTCATTGGGATACTTTCTAGGACACTTAAATCCTCTTCCTATTCTGGTGATGTTTTTAGGTGATAGGGTTTCCAAAGGACTTCTGTTTTCTTTCATCTTCCATTTCATATCAAATGCAGCCATGAAAAGAAAAAGGCAAAAGACAAAAGCCAAGCACTCTTGTTGTGTAGACAACAAAGATGAGAATAATATGACTAGTGTTGGTTATTTTGATCATTATTGACTCAATCATCATCTTATCAGTGCTAGTTACAAGTGAAAATGAAAAACATCAAGGACCAACCAAACATCCACTATTACACAGTGTTCATTCTGGATGGATCAGTCAAGAACAAAATCCTGCGAGTACCACTGGGAGTACTGAAAAACATGAGTTTACTGTTGCAGGTGAAAATGATGTTGAAATGGAATCCTCTCATACAGGTAATATTACAGGTCACAATTCAGTAAATTATCAAACCTTATTAAAGGTTTAGTTTTAGGCTTGTTTTATTAAAAAAAATTGCATTGTGAGGCCATAACAGAGTTTCTGTGAATAAACCCAAGCAATTCCAATATTATTTTTTTTTTACTATTATTCTACTCTTCAGACATATTACCATATTTCCTTTTCTGTTTGGATTATGTCTCAAGAACTATAGTAGGTTAATTCTGTAGCTGCCTGCTACATTTTGTGTTCAGTGTCATGCAGTCACAGGGTTTTAACAGGTTATCTACAAGCGTTATAGAAACCAGGTAGATAGGTTATTTACCAGGGTTGAAAACAGTGAATGTTTAAATTAAAAAATAACATTGGTTATATTTTTCACATATTTGGGAGCTGTGTTCACTCCCTTATTGCAAGTTAATATATCAATATATAATATATTGGACCTGGGTGTGTGCGTGTGTAATTTTATTTTCGTTTATATGTCAATTATATCTGAAAAATACCTAAAATCTACTCACCCCATTTTTGAACTATGACTAGATGATACTGGTGATGAAGGAAAGAAAACAAAGCATAGTGTAGAATAAAAGGGAGACTTTTCTCTTTGATGGGTGAAAGCAATAGAGACATAAAAGATCAAATTCTACTATAAAGCTAGTAACTGAAAATTGACATACGCCTGTGAGTGTACTAAGTTTACTAGTTAATGACTGATGCGCTCTACTAAGCACCTCCCCCAGTGAACTTAAAGCATTCATCTGCTCTTGCAGATTATCGAATACAGACCACTGAAGTCAAGCATGTCATAAACATTATTTGAGATGCTGTATAATGTGGTTCTGTTCCTTCAATTAAATGCAATCTTATTAGCAAAAGTTTTGTGTAGCTCATTTCCTCACCATTCCCTACTCCCACATTCCTCTAAAATATCAACTGCAGGTGTTTCATCAGCATCCTTTAAAAATCTGGAGATGCAGTACAATATGTAACTGATAAAAATACTATGCTGTGCTATTCTATACTATGCTATACAATTATAACAATAGAATTTGTCCCAGTTCAATTAAAATTTTAACACACTGTATCAGTGTCTTGGGGGATTTTTGATTTGGTTTGGGGGGTTTAAGGAGAGTTATGCTACTTACTCCTTTGCTATGACTATTAAAAGCTACAGATTGGCTGATATGGGCAACATAATATTTTTTCTAAATAACTGAAATATCAAATATTATCCAGTTGAATGCTGTCTTATTTATTGTGTGCACCTTTCAAATATCTGAAGCAGCGGTCAGACTGTCAGACATTCCCCTCTGTCAGAATTGTCTGTTTTCCTTGAGATGCTGCAACTAATAAAACAGCAACATTCTGTGCAGAAAAAAATGGATATAGTTCATACACTCAAATTCTGTGATTAAAATCTTAATGGTGTCTCATATTTTTGCAGTTATTTCTGCCTCTGCTGGTCTTAATTCTGCATCAGTGGATATTGGGTTGATATTCAACCAGTATAAGATCAACAGCATGATTGCGGGAAATACTTTTGAAAAACAATTAGTTATCTTGATTCTGCAAAACATGCTCAGTTTAAGGAAGAAGTCAGTTCTATTGGTAACAGTAGGCAGCTTTTCTAAACATAAACCAGAATGAGAAGCAAATCTGCTTTACTTCTCTTTGCCATTAAATGTAGTAGACATATGAGCAAGGCCTGTCATAGAAGAAGAAGAGGAGAATAATATGAGAAATGGATCTTTATATACTGAGTTCATAATTACTTCACCATCATCATAACAGCTATGGTCTCCAACCATGGAGCCAAACAGAACGACTCAGCGCAAGATCCATTGGTGTATCCAGGTTGGGACAAAGGAGAGGATTATGCCACACAGCCTGCTATAACGGATAGAATTATTCCTTCCAGAGAGAATAATCATGAAAAAGAGTCCTCTACAGGTACTAGTAATAATGAAAATTTTGTGTATTACATCACTTCTGTCTCTCAGCTGGCATGTCATGGAAATATACTGCTTGAACATGTTGAGAGGAATGACTTACTGATGTCTTTAAGACAATGACATAAATTGTAGAGTGATTAGTTTTCTCTGTGCTCCGCCTAGATGGTGGTGAGATAGACATTTTCAATTTTATATCTGTATAAAACATTTATTTTTACTTATCAACACCATTTTAGTGCTTTCTGTCCCTTAGAGAAGCATAACTGTGGAATTGGGTCCAGCTCATTGCTTGAGTCATATTATTTGGGGTTGCCAGATTGTCTTTCACATACAGTTGAATTGTTATTTACATCAACAGATCAATGCTTTTAATTTGTGAAAATTCATCTTGGGAAAGAGTCCTTTTTTTTTCACAGATTTTATTAAAACATTTGTTGCTCTTATTCATAGAATGACAAGAGTAAGGCATTTAGAGAACTGGCATGACTCATCATCATGATGGAGTCTCATATAACAAATGCCATTTGTACCACCAAAATAATATTCTAAAAACATGATATGAGAAACACATTACTTTATTCCTGAAATAAGAGGAAAGGTGACTTCAATGCTCAGAACCTAATTTTGATTTTGTGACAACTAGTTGAATCTCTTTTATGGTTACTGTGTGTTCCTCTGACAGTGCCTCTTCTGTCTCATTGCTCCTGCTATTATACATTATTAGCCAGCTATTTTGAAAAAGCACATCAGATTTGGTTGTGAAGTTGGAAAGCTAATGACAATGAACAAAAATAGAAAAGTCTGTTTCCTTTTCTTCTTCATGCTCCAAATAGAATAAAAACATAAAGTCTAATCTGCATTTAACGAAAAGAAGAAAATTCTGATAGGTAAAACCTTTAGTAATGCCAAAATCTGAAGATGGCTGTGGAAGGAAAACTAGTCATACAACTACCAACAAATTATAACCATTCTCGGTAGTTTGTCATCACTCCCAGAGTCTTGAGCAATAAGAGAGAATGAAAGGGCTCTTTACAGTCAGTACTGATATCTGTAATGTAAAATAAACTGTAGCAGCACTTGACAGTGTTCCTGGAGTTAAGTATCTGTGGTCAGCCTGGGATTTAGGTCAGGGAATTGTTGTGACTGCCTTGTCTATGTCCTTTCCCTGTGTACACTGTCCTTAATCTTTTTGATTAAGCAGTGGATGAGAAGAGCAAGTAAAAAAGTCTGACCAGTGCATTGAGAGAGTAGTGATGATATATGGGAGGACAGAAGGTCTCATTTCTCTTCCTGTTTGTGTGGTGAGAAAAGGGTAGTGGTGATTTAAAGTAAATGGGAGACATGCATGTGATGGGAATGGGAGCGGCTCAAATGAACACACGTGGAATTCACAGCTGATTAAATCACCCTAGTAACAGCTGTTACCTCTCCTGATGATGTCCACTATGAAGACCCAACTCAACCACCTCTGCCTTCAGATAAGGAACCAGGACAGGGGAATGAAGTCATCATGCATCCCACAGACACCCCTGGGGATGAGATTCTTCACAGCACCACATCCAGTAAGAGCACAACTGGTGATGACTCTTATGTCATGGGTACCAGTAGGAATAATGGATCATACTCATTTCTCATGCCTGGTGTGAAATGAGACATTATTTCTTCTAAAACTGCCTCCTTCCTCTGTGTTTCTCATCCTGGGGCTCTACAGATTCAGCATGGACTTGCAGAGCAAAAATCGGTGGTGGATCGGTGGTGTTGGTAGAATTATCTTCTAGACAAAGCATAAGGGACTCTCTGCTAGTATGCTTGGTGGTTTCTGTCCTTTCCTGAAGCATGTTTCTTCTGACTGTTCCACAAACGTGCACTTTGGTGATTCTGAATCTCCAGCCCCATCTTCTCTTCTTGTGCATCAGTGGGATCAGGTGTGATGTGCTTTGGTACCATGACTAGTGTGGTGACGGTGCTCTGGTGGGTTAAATAGGTGGCTTGCTCCCGTGACTCAGCAGCAGCAGCACCATCACCAGGAGCGCTGTCCTGGTGGTGAGGGCAGGGCAATCAGAGATTAATGACGTCTTGTAAAATCTGCCTTCAGTTCCTTACTTCTCCTCCTCACCAGTGGATTTCCAGGCAAGACCACCACAGGTCTGGCTGCAGTACAGCTGCTCACTACTGAGGTACAGGGTCAGGCTGTTGCTGCTGTGGTCTCCTCTTCCTTTTCCGAAGGTCTTCCCTCTCCTTCCATCACTGGGGTCTGTACACGTAGCCAACATCTCCCTCCAACACGATGAGTGTGTATGTGGTGCTAAAGGGTCTCTCAGAGGCCAGTGACAGTGTGGAAGAAGAAGGGGAGGCCTTCCTGTCTTCTCTCCTTCTGTGCTTTGAATGAGGGAGATGGACGTGCTTTCCGGCTCGCTGTGGTACGGGAAAGAGGGAGATCACGTGGGTGGTGGTTTTGTGAGCGCTCACTTTCGAAGCTGATCGTGCCGTCATTGTGGCAGTCACAGAGTCTGTGACTGATGTTAACCCAGAGAAAGACCCCAAGGAGCCACTGGCACCTGGCACTCTACCTGGAAGTGAAAGTGAACAAGCAACCACCACAGATGGGTCACATATCAGCTGGATACCTGAAGGTTTTCCAGACATTGAAGATCATCTTAACCGATTCCAGACCCCTCTTCCTACCAGTAAGAACAATGAATTATTATGATTTTCTATAACTTGTAACCACTCACAGAGTCTTGAGCAACCATGGAGAATCCATACTGGTAAAAAGGGTTCTTTACCATCAGTACTGATACATATGACTTAAAGTATACTGTAACAGCACTTGACAGTGTTCCAGAAGCTAAGCATCTGTGGTCAGGGAGTTCTTCTGGTTTCTGTCCATATTTCCTTTCCCTGTGTCTGCTATCCTTTGGGAATCTTTTTGTTTAAATAAAGAAGTGGATGAGAATAGCAAATGAAAATATCTGACTGGTAAGAATAACGGATCATGCTCATTTCTCATTTCTGGTGTGAAATGAGACATCATTTCTTCCAAAATCGAGTCTTTTCACTATCTTTCTCATCGTGAGAGTCTATGTTCTTATTGTGAACTTGCAGTGCAAACACATGAACCCCAAAAAGAGTTGTGATTTGTTAAGGGTATTTTTCCCCTGGGTCCACTCCTCCATATGTTCCCCAGCTTTTATCAGATTTAATTTTAGTAAAAGTCAATATTGAGTTGGCAGTTGCTTTGTAGGGGTGGTGAGTAGTGTTAACAAGTCATAGATTCATAAAAATTTTTTCGGATTTTTCAGATGGATGTGGTGTTGCCACATACTCTCTTAATACTGTAAACTCTGAAATAACTTTCTGATGTTTTGTTCTCGCACTTTTGCAAGATTTTAATTTTGATTCTTAAGCTCTGCATGTTATACAATTAAAATTACCCCCAATTACAATATTACTTTGTTTTTATTCTAATACATTTATTAATAATGAATTTTTATGTCACTGTAGTGCTTTGGAATTTTTCGTATCTAACTTGTTTTTTCAAAAAAAAAAAAACCCAAAACCAATCAACCAACCAAACAAACCTCTGGAAAAAATTATATTTATGCTTTCCCTTTTTTTAATCCAAGTCTATTTTCATCAGGATTATTTGATTCACAGCATTTACGATGTGCTAAAGAGCTACAAAATCTAATGACTGTGCAGACTAAAATAAAGTTCTTTACTTCCTGCTCCTGTTTTCTAAATATGGAAGAGATCCTATAAACCTTCACAGTTTGCTTATATCAACCTGTTTAAGGTTTATATGGATTTTTAGATCAATTTCAAAATAAAATCTCAAGTTTGATTTCAGAATTTATTCAAATGTTTTCAGTCAAATCATTCTAAACTTATTTCAATGTAATGACAGTAGTTCTAAAACTAATTTTATTCTGAAAATATTTTTCACCCTTCTAAAAAGTGACTAGTAGGGATTTTATTAATTAAAACTATGGGCTTCTGTTGTTTGGAAGTGTATCTTTTGGTTTCTCATTTTTCTTAGTGATTGTAGCTTTTGGGATTACAATTGTTAATTAATATTGTGCTTTATTAGTCAGTTAATATTTTGGAGCAATTGGAAATTCTTAAAAGTACATTTAGTTAATCTATGCCTATTTCTTTGGATGCTTTTCTGATATCCTTGATTCTTGGCATCAGCAGCCATCTTAGAACTGGCAGAATCATGTGAGAAGGATGTTCATTAAATACTTTCTTTCCATAATTTTCCATTCAATTAAATTTTAAATTCTTCTCTTGGGAGACCACGACACACTCTTGTGATCATCTTATGAAAAACAGAGATGACAAAATAAAATTAAAATTACATTTTTTAAAAATCATGATGCTGTCTATCTCAAATAGTCAGGTCTAAGTGGCTGATATCTAATCATTTGAAATACCTTCAGTGCTTCAATACATACTGATATTTAGGAAACGAATAAGCATCTATTAATGTGACTGATGGAATATTTGTGAGGAAATGGACAAAGCAAAAATAAGGTGACATATAGGGATCTTTGCTTGTGTTTTATTGTGGTTTTTTTTCTCACCATATATTCTATATAGGCTAAAAAAGAAAAAGTACAGCTTGTTAAATAAAAAATAAAAAGACAAAAAATATATAAGGTGGGGTATTTTAAACATCTTTGAAGTTAATTTAGTCATCATCAAAACAGTCACAGCCTCCACTGATGCTCTGAAACCAGAAGATAAAACACAGGAAGCATGGTCACCTCATATCATGGTAACAGCTGTTACCTCTCCTGATGATGTCCACTATGAAGACCCAACTCAGCCACCTCTGCCTTCAGATAAGGAACCAGGACAGGGGAATGAAGTCATCATGCATCCCACAGACACCCCTGGGGATGAGATTCTTCACAGCACCACATCCAGTAAGAGCACAACTGGTGATGACTCTTATGTCATGGGTACCAGTAGGAATAATGGATCATACTCATTTCTCATGCCTGGTGTGAAATGAGACATTATTTCTTCTAAAATTGCCTCCTTCCTCTGTGTTTCTCGTCCTGGGGCTCTATAGATTCAGCATGGACTTGCAGAGCAAAAATTGGTGGTGGATCTTTAGTGTTGGTAGAATTATCTTCTAGACAAAGCATAAGGGACTCTCTGCTAGTATGCTTGGTGGTTTCTGTCCTTTCCTGAAGCATGTTTCTCCTGACTGTTCCACAAACGTGCACTTTGGTGATTCTGAATCTCCAGCCCCATCTTCTCTTCTTGTGCATCAGTGGGATCAGGTGTGATGTGCTTTGGTACCATGACTAGTGTGGTGACGGTGCTCTGGTGGGTTAAATAGGTGGCTTGCTCCCGTGACTCAGCAGCAGCAGCACCATCACCAGGAGCGCTGTCCTGGTGGTGAGGGCAGGGCAATCAGAGATTAATGATGGCTTGTAAAATCTGCCTTCAGTTCCTTACTTCTCCTCCTCACCAGTGGATTTCCAGGCAAGACCACCACAGGTCTGGCTGCAGTACAGCTGCTCACTACCGAGGTACAGGGTCAGGCTGTTGCTGCTGTGGTCTCCTCTTCCCTCTATGAAGGTCTTCCCTCTCCTTCCATCACTGGGGTCTGTACACATAGCCAACATCTCCCTCCAACACGGTGAGTGTGTATGTGGTGCTAAAGGGTCTCTCAGAGGCCAGTGACAGTGTGGAAGAAGAAGGGGAGGCCTTCCTGTCTTCTCTCCTTCTGTGCTTTGAATGAGGGAGATGGACGTGCTTTCCGGCTCGCTGTGGTACGGGAAAGAGGGAGATCACGTGGGTGGTGGTTTTGTGAGCGCTCACTTTCGAAGCTGATCGTGCCGTCATTGTGGCAGTCACAGAGTCCGTGACTGATGTTAACCCAGAGAAAGACCCCAAGGAGCCACTGGCACCTGGCACTCTACCTGGAAGTGAAAGTGAACAAGCAACCACCACAGATGGGTCACATATCAGCTGGATACCTGAAGGTTTTCCAGACATTGAAGATCATCTTAACCGATTCCAGACCCCTCTTCCTACTAGTAAGAATTGGAGATTATGAGGAATTTCATTTGTCCATCTGTTAGGTATTATTTTGGCCAATGGCCATTGTCCAAAAACGTGTGTACTAATGGTAAAATACTGTCATTTTATGATTTTCTTTTATGTTTTTATAATTGCTTATACCTTGCTTATAAAGGGAATCTCTTCCTTCATAAAGCAGAAGACTGCTGTCCAATGGCTGCTAACTGAGGTTTTGAAATTAACCTTTTCTTGTATTAGGTTACCTGTATGTGGTAACAAAGCTATTAAAGTGAACAAGTCTGAACTTTCTCATGGTGCCCATCCATATGTGATAGTATTTCAACTTTATGTTTTTGCTGGGCACATATGACAACTAGGTAACGTTTAACTATCACTTTTTTACTCATCTCTATTCCCTCTAAATTAGTTAAATATGTATTGAAAGAAAATTAATTCCACGTTTATTTGCTTTTGGTATCTTGCCAGTAATTGTGTTGCCGGGCTGAAATTGATATTTCATTTGTGAATATTTTTTTTTTAAAGAGTTTTTCTTCTGATGGATTTTGTGCATTTAACAGGAACAATGTTTACTTACTACACTGCATGTAGCCTTCCTTTTTGTGGATGTGTGGGTATGGTCACATGCCAATAGTACAGGAAATTAAGGGACTTTTCCTTATTCCCAAATGCAGTTTCCATACAAATGATCATCCTTACAGGAAGGTTTTTTCCAAATGCTACTTAACGTGCACTCTAATCCAAATACTATTTTGGATTTGCGCTTTCTTGGAAGTTAGTGGAACCATCCCAGCAATGTGGATGGACAGTGTTTGAACATATGCAAGATTATGTACTTATACCTTTATAGTGTTATACAGAAAACACTTCAAAGATAATTCTGCTATTAATTAATCAATAATGTTCATTAATACATTTTCAGGTAAAATCTGACCTACTTTTTTTTCCAGAATTTTATACAAACCTAATAATATTCAAGCCTATCGAAATTGTCAGAGTTACAGTATTCTGACATAGGCACAGCAATATAAATAGAGAATATGGTTTTGATATAATTTTACTGGAAAGATAAATTTATTTTTAATAATGGTTTCCTACTACAACAAACTCATGTCTTGACTTTTGCTGCCCTATTCACTTTATGAATCCAAACTCCCTCCTCAATTTTACGTGCAGACATTACACACTATAAAAAACGTTTACTACCCTTTTGCTTTGAGCACATAAACCCTGTAAGAACTGGTTTGAGGACCATTTTCAGGGTGAATGTTTGCACCAAATCTTTGCATTGTCAGGTGCCCTGGAAAAGGTTTATAAGGTCATATTCTCAAAATTCTCCCAATACTTCCTTTTTTTTCCATGTATCTTCTCTTCATGCTTTTTAAAAACACAATGCAAGGGAATTACTGGGGCACTAGCATCATCATAACAAAGTTTATTTATTGATGGGTACATTCATTTGTAATGTCACCCCACATAACTGTAATGGAATGGAAAAGAGTCATTAATGTATTTGCTATAGTTAAGTATAAAGTCTTTCTCTGAACAAATGAATGGCTTGATGTACTATACTACTTCCTTTCACTTGATTTTCTCTACAGCAATGTTTAAGCCATGGTCTGACACCACCTTAATGACTGATCCGTTGTCCATGTGTCCATGGAATAATGAATCAGCACACTGAAGGAACCCAAAAAGAATTGTCAAAAAAAAAAAAATAATCTAGTATGTTATCAAAAGGAAAGGTGGAGAGATTATGAGGATCCCTCCCTGCCGTTCATAAGCACCTCCCCGGAGCCTGAACAGCAGGAGACATGACTGATTCCAGCTTCTTCTTCTCAGTGCTTAAGGGAGGGGAATGGTGAATGTAGCAGCTGTCTAAGCACACAAATTTTAATAAATGTCTGTGTGGCTTCCTAAGGGGCTTTGTGTTGGAAAAGCTCTAGCATTTCTCAAGGATGGTATAAAACACCTTAAAAAAATCCCCAAACCTGCTAGGATGTGAGGTAGATGAAGGAATATATTTCTCTTGGTCAGCTTTCTTGGAGGCCAGATTAGATGCTGAATTTGTGTTCTGTCCTGTGTGGTGAGATAGCACAAAACAACTCACTGGTCAATAAGTTTCTGGTTAATAAAAATAATGAAAACATCTGGAAGATTCATGAACTACTTGCTGGCTAAGCTTAACAGAGGGAAAAAACCCACGCTTCTCAGTTTTGTATTTGCCAGCTGGTATTAGGAAATGAAATCAGAAATGCTGGCTAGAAATGAATTGCAACATGTGTTAAAAAGAAAAAGAACTTAACAACTAATAAGAGTGTTTAATTTGCTCTGTTAGAGTCTGGAAGAATTCAGAGAGGTGGAGGTTGTCTGGGGGTTTTTTTTGACAGTGATAATAAAGTAGTAGTTCTAAATGAAATCACTGTATCTGTAGTCTGCTGATAATTTTAGATGGGATCCCCACATGGCACAGAGTAGGCCAGAAATGTGACTGTATAAAAGTTCAAGCAGTATGGCCAGTATAGCAAGTCCTTGAGACTGGAAGCATACATTTTTATTTCAGATCTAATGCTGTCTTAGAATCAAATCACATGCCTTATTAATAAGGACAAAGGGATTAATCATTTTTTGTATTAGGAAAAATACTTTTAATTTTTTAAGTCCCACTCTATACGTAGCTATCAACTTTTAAACCATTCAGAGAACTATCCTACTATTTTATGAAAGCATTATAGCTTTAGAAATTCAGTTTTATCCTGTGTAGGAGTAAAATTTAAGGTTTCCAAATTTCCCCATCTTAGTCATTGGTCATTGCACGTACGCTCTGTCTCTCTTCTCACTCTCTGTTCTCCATGGAACAGACAACTGCTTTTTCTTCAAAAAAGTTGCCAACATTCACATATCTTTACATTTTCTCCAGAAAATTTCTAGGCAATTATAATTGCATTTTGGTTCATGAAAGTATAGCTTAATTAAAACTGACATATATGAGAGAGACAAGAGGAGAAAACCTTGAATTTTGTCATTCAAATACTCAAACTAGCCATAGTTCAGATAAGTGTGATGATTATAGTCTATGTAATCGTTTTCAGTATAAAAACTTGTTAAAGACTTCAGCATGAACCTTCCAGAAGAGTCTTTTAATTGTGAAAGTCATAGTCTTTGTACCTTGCTGTTAAATATTCATTAGGTATATTCGGCCTAACTGATTTTTTTGTTCTTTAGGATCTACCTCCAGCACATATGGTAATCAAGGACCACACAAGGGACATTATGAATCCACTACTTCCCCTGGAGAGACCACAACAACAACAATAGATTCACAACCACGGGGAGCTCAAGTACCAGGTAGGTCTTTTAAGTTACGTGTTTTAACAACTTAAGCACAGAATTGCAGTAATAATTGCTGAAGAGATGAAAATACAGGTCAGGTGCAGTTGTTCAGGCTTTGCTCTGAATCAGATAATATTCAGCATTTTCACTAGTAGTCTGAAAAATCAAGCATATTGTAACTCAGAATTTTCAGACAATATCCAGGTGAGATAAATCATGCATTTAGAGAATGGGATGAAGAACCAAATGACCTTTATAAATTTATATGAAACCAGGCAAAATTCAGTAAATACATGCAAAATATCCTATCCATGTGAATAAGTGATGAAAATAATAGCTGAGATGAGTGTTGCAGGGTAGGGCTGACAGATTAAAATTAATAGAAAGAATCCAACACCATTACACAATTGCAAAAGAATGCAAATGTATTCTGGGACATATTAACAGTAATGTCATTTTTTTAAAACAGAGAAATAATTACCCCAATCTATTTAAGCCTAGCAAATTGAAAGCTGATGCTTTGGGCTCAGTTTAAGGCACTGGATTAATCACATAGGGGAAAAAACCCTAACAAACATACAAAAAAAAAAAACCAAACCAAAGAGACAGATAACATTTTCAAAAGATAAACTTTGAAGAACCTTTTGAAGAACTCACCATTTTCAGAGAAAACTGAAGTGAGATAGGAGAAACGTATGGTACAAAATGAATTCTTATCAGTTTTTCACCATGGAATACTAATAATTAACTAAGTAAAGGAAGTAGCTTGTTTCACATGGAATGTAGGAGACTTGTTAAAGAAAGGAGGCTTGTTTCAGACAAACAAAGGATTTAGCCCTTATGGGAGGATCTCTGCCTATAATGGTAGTATAGCATAAAGAATTGTCCATTGGAAAGGTTATCCTTTATTAAAAATGTTAAGAGTAAATGGAATATCTTTCAGCTGCTTTCCTATTGACCCTGTTTCACTGGGGTGAAATGTAGCTGATACAACCTCTTAAGGGTCCTTTCCAGTTTAGTTGTTCCTCTTTTTTTTTTTTTAAATTTTGCCCCTAAAACACACCCCATAAAGACTTTAAATTTAAAAAATTAATATTTCACTCTATGTGAAAGTCATCCTGCTTTTGTGCCTGGGACTGCAGGTGTGTCAGTGCTAAACCTTTTATTTTGCCCTTGGAACAAATCAGTGACACAAATCCTCTTCACCTATGCCCACTGAAGTACAGTACTTCTAGGTGCTAACAGTGATGGGGTGTTTGGGGTGTTTCACCTGAGCTGCCTGTGTATTGCTGAGTTATGAAAATGTATTCAAAGCATGCAGAAGCACCTCATAAACCAAACACATTCATGTAAGCTGGGGGAAAAGTCTGACGGTATAAAGAATGCAAAAGAGTTCATGTTCATACAGCTCTGCAAAATGGCAAAACTCCATTTGGATATGTTAACAGGCTCTCCTCTCCTCCCTCAACTCTCCCCGCAGAATGGCTGATTGTCGTTGCCGCTCTCGTGGCACTCGCGTTGATTCTCGTAGTGTGCGTTGCCGTGAACAGTCGAAGAAGGTAAGCAAGCCCCTTTACTTCCTCAGGAAGCATGCAGACTTGCTATTTTCTTCATCAAGAGGCTTCAAAGCCTTGTGATAGTGGAGAGCAGCATCACACAGGAAAGAGCTTCTTTCTCTGTGACGCTTTGTGACTTGGGGCACGAGGGCCCAGGCTACTGTCTCCTCCACAGGTCACATCTCAGCCTTCACATTCACATGGAAACACATGAAGCCAGGAGCTGTATAAAGAATTCAGTCTTTACTTGTAGATAGAAACTAACTGTGTATATAGATTGCTGATAATTCATTATTGTCTACCTATCAATTATTAATAGGGGAGTCCTGCCCACTGAGAGTGACTGCAACCCTGCGAGATGGATATAGACAGTAGCAACCACAGGATGAGCAGTGTTGTCTGCATACCTGTGAAGGGCTGCATTAGTAGATCTCTGTCACAGGATTAATTTGTTCCTTCCAAACACAAGGCAGTATCGCAGCTGCAGACAGGGGTATATTCTGGCACTGCTGTCAGAAAACTCGATAGCTTTATTTACTCCACTCTACAGATGTCAAAGCTGAGGAATAGAAAGTTGCGGTGATCTGTGCAAAGTTAGGCAGGAAATTTAAAAAAACACCTGTTGCCTACAGGATAGGCTGTAATGTTCTTAACTCTTTCTTCACTTCAGAGGCTGTTCTGTGGTTACTTCTCCATTTTTCTTAAACAGCTTTTTGTTACTTGAATGTTAATGCTGAACGCTTTATCAGAGTAACTGTTTTCTACCCAAGTGTGGAACTTGATTTTTTTTTTTTAATCAGAGTAACCATGTAGTATGTGGAGATTTTTGGTCAGGAAGCAGTGAACAAATTTATTCTTAGTGTGCTGTTCACAGGAAAGCACATGTTATGTTAATGCTTCTGGGAAATAGTGTCAAGGGCCTCCAAAGCATGGCATGGGTGCTAGAATAAAGCACTGACACTGTGCTGAGGGAGCACAGTCCTGGCAGTCCCTGCCCAGAATGCAGAAGGCTTCTGTGTAAAGGAAATGCTAAATAGCCAGATAAATTGATAACAGTTTTACTGAAGTCGGTAGTGAGATGCCACCTGGTATGTTTGTCTTATGACTGTATCTACAATATCAGTCCTTGTCTGACAGTATTTTTAGAGATCTGTTTAAATAAGAAAGCTATCAAGCACGTGGTGAAACCCAGAAGCCTGCAACTTCCTTTCTGTTAAGTGCTTCTGAAGTCACACAGCCTGACTGTCAAGGCTTCCTGCTTTCTCTGTCACTCTCTTCTGCCCTGAAAGGTAGCTGCTGCTTCTGTTTGCTTGCTCTTTACCCAGAATCACAAGGGGAACAGAAATGAAATAATCTCAGAGCTGTAGTTTATGTCCTTGGTATCATTAATGGAAAAACTTATCTTTTACTTAGAGTTTCCGTGCAGCTGGGACTGAGTTACAAAGACAGAAAGTGCATGGGAGTGAATGCATGTGTACAGAGGCATCGATTAGACCCTAGTAACGTGTCAGTCACTGTGGGGAGAGTATTTTGAAGCATGGGGGACACAGTCTGGTATTCTGGAGACAAATGGAACTTTTTTCTTTCACTAGCAGGACCCAAATGATAACGTGACTTAAATCCAGAATCTATTCTGATGAGTGCTAATATCCTAAAAATTCATGGAGAGGTAGTTGCTGAGTAGTCAGCATACTGCACGTGAATGCCAACTGACATATGCAGAACTAACACTGCAGCAGTACTATGAGACAACTGGATAGCTGAGAAAGGAGGCTTGAGGATTTCAGTATTAGCTGAGCAGTGTTAAAGTGAGAACAATCTGTATTTTTATTTGTGTAATGCTGTCAGTTGCACCCTTTTTTTAAATGATGGCTAACTGCATCATGTTCATCCTGGAGAAGAGAAGGCTGAGGGGAGACCTTAGCACCACCTACAACTACCTGAAAGGGGGTTGTACAGAGGTGGACAGTGGTTTCTTCAGCCAAGTAACAGGAGATAGGACAAGGGGAAATGGCACAAAGCTGCACCAGGGCAGATTCAGATTAGATGTCAGAAAAAAATTTTACTGAAAGAGTTGTTGGGGCCTGGAACAGGCTGCCCAAGGAGGTGGGAGGTAGTTGAATCACCTTCCCTGGATGTGTTTTAAAAAAGGGTAGATCAGGTACTTAGGGATATGGTTTAGCATGGGGCAGGAATGGTTGGACTTTATGATCTTAAAAGGTCTTATCCAATCTTGCGATTCTGTGGTCTCCAGTTTCAGTCCCAGACAGGTTGTCTGAAAAAGCCTAACGAATTGTAGGCCTCAGTTTCAAGGCAATTAACTTTCCCATTCAGCAATCAATAGATTTTGCCTTTCAAGTTAGTAGGAAAGATGGCAAGAGATTGCAAGCATTTCAAACCAGCAATTGGGCCTTCTCAGTAAAAATGAAATTGTTCTTTTCTTCTCTCTTCTACTTCTTTTCTCTTTCTGTAACTTGGTGGTGTCATAAGTTACCTTAACCAAAACCCAAAATCGCCAAGGTTCAGGACAGTCCTAGTTGGTTAGTTAGTTATTCCTCTTGTGGCAAAGACAACTGCCAGCATCTGGTGCCTGTTGCAAAAATTGTTAAGATTGCCTTCCAGGGTCCAACAGAAGATGCTGCCCAGCCTGACCACTGTGTCAGGAAAGACACTGAGCTGCTCTTTCAAGAGGCTGTGGAGCTCCTCACTTTCCCCTTTTTTTAGAGGAGGAATCATTCCCAAGGGTGCATGTAACATTAGCACAGTGAACTAAGCTACTCTGGGTAAAATAACCCTCGCCTATCAGTCAGTAAGCATGAAAAAAAGGAATATTTCAGAAGGATAAGAGTATATTTGAACTACCAAATTAGTCATTCAGGTAAAAGATGCTTCATTTAATAAGAAAGCCCTTTAAAGTACACCTTCAGAGGCATTGTCCATCTTATAAGCGTCATGCTTTGTCAGCTCAGTTCACATAAGGCTGTTTTGAGGACAAGTGGGGTGTTAAGCACCATGTAGCTTGAGGAGCACCTTAACAATCTGGGGCAAATCTGACAGCTGTGTAACTAGTCATACGGAGGAAGTTCAGGCTTTGCCCTGCATAAGCCTACACTGGCAGACACGTTTCATTCCTAAGCACCTTATCCTAAATATTGGCTTTCAATTGTTTTCTTATTTATGTTAGTCTCCATTTATAAATTTTTGTTTGTTTTTATTTCTCTCTAGGTGTGGGCAGAAGAAAAAACTAGTGATTAACAATGGCAAAGGGGCAGTGGAGGACAGGAAGACAAGTGGATTAAATGGAGATGCCAGCAAATCACAAGAAATGGTTCACTTGGTTCATAAAGAACAGTCAAATGACCAAACAGGAGCATGTGACGAATTCCTGACCATTAATGAAACACAACATCATCAGGAGCTTGACATGAAGAGTGGAGTATAATGGTGCCAACCTGCCAAGTAGATCGGAGCTGGGGAAATCAAAATCGCATGGAACTTGGACAGGAATTCACAGATGCACTGTGCTACTGATGTCTTTGGAACATAATTAAAATGTTTTCTTTATTTTTATCACTTGATGTCTGAGTTAAAAAATTGGCACTTGCTTTCTGAAATAAGCCCCCAAGAGTTGCATAATATTTTCAGGTCCTAGTTCCTACACAGAGGAGGAGCACACTCCCTGTTTTAGGAGGGATGCAAGTTTATGTCATTGTTCCCCAGATGGAAGGTCTTCGCTGTGTGGAGCTACAGAAGTATCCAGTCACTCCGTCTCACAGGCGCATAGGGTACTAAACTTCCCATGGTACAAGAGTAAGTGAGGAATAAATGTGAAGAGCAAAACCCAAGCTAAAACCAGAAAGGCCTGCTATGCAATGTCTAGAGTGTCAGCATCCTTCAGAAAGCCTTACAGCCAGGAAGAGCAGTAGGTGCATTCAGGGTCTGCCAGTATGAACAAAAAGTGACATTTAATAATGGTTTGTGGCTTGGTCTGGAGGGAAACCCAGAAGGACAAAACTTACTTATCTCTATTTTTACATCTCTATGGGCATACGGCAAGTCTTCTTGGGAGGGGGAATAAAAAGATGAAAACATGAGCTGATACATATTAAAGTTCTATACTTCATGATCCTAAAAATCTGTACAGTTACCCTTGAGTTTTTGAGGTGTTCACTGCTCTTCTCCCTCCTTTGCAGGTCAGTTTGTGCAAGTTTCTAACAAGTCTGTCAGCTAGAATAATCCCAGCTCTATCACACGTGCACAGTTAGGGAAGACGACAGTATTTTATTCCTGAAGAACAGGTCTCTATCTTCTTCTGCTCCGCTTTACCTAGGACATGCTGAGCCTAGTAAAACCTGTTTCCCCTATAGCTATTACGTGACACCAAGTTGCTGATAATTTGAAAGTTGCCTTTCTATGCTCTCACCCAGTTCCTCTGAATACTATTTCATCCACATTTTCCCTTCTGATTTTTAAAAGTACCAAAAGAAACATTTGCTTGCCTATTGATACCAAAAGTTCTAATTCTACAGAAAAGATTAATTAAAATTAAAGGAAACTGTCCCCGCTACGTAATGTAGTAAAGTAGCTGCAGCTGCATTGTTATATGCTTTTGTTTTGTCCTTATGTGTCTGTTATGTGAAGTATTTGTATTAATCTATGATGCTGTGCATTATATTGATATGAATTGTCAGAAAAAAATTACTACCAGTGGTCTGTGCCATTTTTAAGAAAGCATATTGGAATGGAGAATGATAACTTCTAACAGGGTTGCCTCAAAAAAATGCAAGTAAAAACGAGCTAAGGTGACTGCAACCAGTGGTCTGTGGTAGTTGTGGGATGGGGAATGTCCTGTAGCAAGGTCATTCAGCTATTCCTGTTCCTGACAATAGCAACTATCTTTGGAACTGTTCTGCTTAAGACCATGTTATGTTCTCCATCTGAAGAAATTTGGAGGATGAGTTTTCAGCTGGCTTAAATGCTAACATCAGCTTAGCACTGATCTGTACTGGAACATAAAGCACAAGACTGTTGATTGTCTTTCTCAGTCAGAGCCTTCCAGCAGTTTCCCATGTGTTTCATTGAGTTGCTCAGTGCCTTGGTATCTGCTGGCAGATCTCCTCAGGGGCAATTTATGCCTGGGCAAAAGGTCCCAAGACAGGGTGTGATTCTTAAAGTACACCTAGGATGCTTTCTGACTTTATGTAGGTCAGTATGTTTCATCTATAAACAGTCACACAGCTTGTGGTCCAACAGTGTTCAAAGAAGCTTGAAGCTAATGGGGTCAAGATGATATACACTATCAGTACTTGTGGTCCACTGTCAAACTTCTCAGTCCTTTCATATATTTTAATAGCGAACCATGTAGAGGGAAGTCTATTGACTTGTTTTTGTTTAATTCCAGCTATGTTTTTAAGCAAGCTTACTATTTGTCATTATAAATCAAAGAGAACTGTTGAAGGCTGTGTTCAAACTGGTGTTATGTATTCATTTCACTAAGTATGGAGATCTGGAGTAAGACTTACTCCTCTCTTTAAGTCTTAATTGAATATAGATTGCAATCAAAAGGAGCTGTTTCATTGTCTTGAAGGCTACTTTTTTTTAATAAAAAAAGTAAAAGGCTGTGGCATGTTATTCGTCTTCCTATTCAAATGCTTAATTGAGAACTCCACTAACTCCTTCCTAATTTATATAATGTCAGTAATTATAGATACACAGACAATGCTGGTTGGCTTCTTTTATCTTTTTTTCAATAGGGAGATGCTAGAGTTCTCTTTACAGAGCCAACAACATTATTTTATATTTGCTGATTCTTTTTAGATTATGTCATGTGATTTATGTGTAATTAAGTTTCATTATAGTTTCAAAACTAGATGGCCATGTCATATCTGTAATATAGTACGTATTTTTATTAATCTTGGTTTTATTGTTTGAGGGGGGGGGGGTTTGCGTGTATGTATTTTTTTTATAGAGCACGATATATTTGCATATTTATTTAAAAGATAATCAAAACAAAAGATGGTATCATCTGTAAATAGTGTCGCTAAAACCACATTGAACTGCGAAATAAGCTTTCAAAATAAATCTTGATTCCACATTGAGAATAAAAAATATGATTCCACATTGAGAATAAAAAGTAAGACCAGCATTATTAGAGGGAGAGAAGCATTTAGCTGGGTAGTTGTGTTTAGTACTAGTGAACCAGCGGTCATTTTTTCTGATTGAAAAGTCTAAGCCAGGCTCAGCTGAATGCTGTGTGGCCTTGTCTGCTATGCCAGCCTCCCACAGGCTCCCCTGATGCTCTGGGATTTAGCAACTAACTCAGCTTCCCCCTAGAAGAAGACAGTTTGGTCCAATTTAAGATCAACCCAGTAAGATCTTGATGAATATTCCTGGCTTACTGAACCAATGCCCAGAAAGATCCAGCACTTGCTAGGGTGCTGACAGACAAGTTGCGTCTTGGTCTACCCCTGGTACCTTCCAAGAATGAGGATCTCTCCCAAAAAAAGGTGAGGACACCAGGCTGGATGTGTGATCATCCAACGTTACTCCTTTGTCTTAAACAGTTTTAAAATAAATGTAACCCAGAGCACCTCTCTCATCAAAATACTGTCTCAAGCAGTAAGCACATTTGAGAGAGGGGTAGTATGTTTTATGAGAATGCAATATTTTCATTAAATAATCTGAGGTGATTATTTCACGTGTATTTTCTTAAAGATCTTACAGGATGTTTGACTGAAGTAGAGAAAGGCTACGTGGCCATCATTCCTACCCGTGTGGATGTTCTAAACCCTTTCCACAGTATCAGTTCCAAACTTTTAATTGCTGCACAAAGTTCTTCATGGCACAGGGATGTTTTTTCTGTGTTGCCAACAACAGCAGCAGCCTCTACAGTAAACAGTTTCAAACACTGTTAGGAAACAATTACCGGGTGGCTCTTTGGCACATGGAAGCACTGTTGCTCAGGGGTAGAGGTGAGTGTAGCATCATGGTTTGGGCTGGTCCTAGTTGTTCTTTGGGTAAATGAAAGAGAGAAATTAAATCCTCTGACAGCTGTCTTCTGCCGCAGCATACACACGTGCCAGGATATACTGTGAGCCAGCAATTAAAGGGTTTATTTTATGCTATATTGGACCATTAGCCAATAATTATTTCTTAGCCTTATTAAACAGTCCAAGCTTCTGACTTCCCTACAAGAGACTTGATTAGCCAAATACAAATCCTTTGGGTAACCAGAGGCACTGTTAATTTTCCTCAGGGTCAGGGAGAGAAGACAAAAAGGTGGCAGGAAAATTGTTGTTCCTAGGGGTGTAGTTCCAGCTGCATGGGGTGGGAGACAAAACTCTTGTTCCTTGCAGGTGGCAAGAACGGTGTGAAGCTGTTTTGGGGGTGAGAGCTACAGGGGATTAGGGATAGAAGAAGGACACCATTGCTGGGAGAGGAAATAAGGGGAGAGTGACATTTCTGTCCCACTACTGGGGAAGTCCCCTCAACACCCTCAGGATAATCAGCCTTTTCCTGTGAACCCCCCCACCTCCAAGTCACTCTCTGCATGTATCACCTCATTTGCAATCTGATTTTGAATAATTTTCCCCATGTAGCTTCTTTCTTGTTATTACTGTACTGTGCTGTATATAGCACCCACCAACACCGTGCGGAGAGCAGGCAGCCATGACGATGAGAAAGGAGAGGCAATGCACAGATTTAGCAAAGATGAGCAAGTGTCTTTTGTAGAGCAGAGACTGGACGTTTTGTCTTCCCTGTCATTTGGAGTAAGGTTAGCAATGGTGAGACTTGGCGAACATTTCTCTTCTTGCTTATCTTCCTGTTTTTATAGCACCGGCCTCAGATCTTCACACGGGTCAAATGTGCTGCGGCAGAGTTTTTTGAAAAGCTGAAACTGAAGAAGCATCAAAGAAAGCCTCCTGACCTGAAGGGAGCAGATTATTGTTAAAGTGCAAGTAAAGCAGAGGCAGTGAAAGCTTTCAATATGCTTTAAACACATCCTTCTTTCAAGTTTTTTTTCTGGATGGTTCCAGCAAGCATTAGAAAAGTTTTGACTGAGCAACAGCTCCAAGAATTCTCAAACTTTTTATTATAACTTCTTACTCTACATGCAAAAGGGTTTTGAATGAGCAAGTGGGAGGATGAAACCCATTTTCATACATTCCCTGCCACAAAAACCTCTGTATTGGATGATGATGTGAATGGCATTAGTTTTGTGGGTTGCTTCAGAAAAAAGCAACAAAAAAACCCACAAAGTTTTGTATCAAAACAAGTCCCCAAAGACAGTTGAGAAGAGGACTAGTTTTTGTTTACAGAGCCAGACAAAATTATAGTTAGTTTTATTGTCCCAGACAGAAGATCTAGCTGTGCAAAATTGACTTTTTTTGTGTGTGTACCACAGATTCACCATGCCTATACGTAATATAGATTTCCCTCTGCACTACAATAAAATTCTTACATGTAATCTATTTTGCACTGGAAAAAAATGTTTGTGTAACTTTATAGTTACACAAGTAAGTCAAAGTCAAGTCAAATCTGATCTGACATAAATTTAAGTGGAAACTAAGTGCTGGAAAACCAAGCATTTTTCAGAATATTAGGGACACTCCGAAACACCCACCTAACTCAGACTTTAACTCAAAAGCAGCTTTTTCCCAGTGCTGAAGCTGATGCAAGAGGCTGCCTTGTAAGCAATGCCAAAGGCACAGCATGTGGCTCATGGGCAGTGGAGGCCCTGTACATAGAACTGGTTCCAGGCTTTTCGAGTTAATCTTGAAGTCCTTCAAATTCCTGGAGCAACCCAGGGTGGAAAAGGATGCAATAAAACATTTTCCACCTCTGCTCCAGAGGCTGAAAGCTTTGCATGCAGCAAGTGAAAGCCTTGCCTTGGGCAAGCATGTTAGGGTGGGGTCAGCCCTATCGCCCATGTGCTGGTCTCATGTTGCAGCATATAAATGGTTCGTTTACTCAAAGTTTCAGCTTTAAATATAAATTTAATTGCTGTCATTGGCATGTATCTAGCTTCTGGCACCGTGTGCTGAAAAGGCATGGTTTTTCCCCCCCAGAAAAAAAAAAGCTTAGATAATTTTCAGTGACCCCATTTTCCTCATATGAATCAAGACTTCACATTTTCATTTTGCCCAGAACAAGCAGTAATAAACTGAGTATATTTTGCCTCACGTTTGGATGTTAAGTCTGAGTTTAAATCCACCCCTTTTTATCACCCCACTCTTTTTAATTGCTCTGGATTACTAGCAGCACACTTACAGTGGTGTGGTGGTTCAGCCCCAAGCAGCGGCTGAGCACCACATGCTGCTCGCTCACTCCCAAAAGAGAAACAGAGTCCCTGTGGGTTGGGATAAGGACAGTTTCGGAAAAAAGCACTGTGAAAGTAGAACAGTAACAGCTAGAAGTAAATTTCACTTACACATGGTGATAACAGAGTACCACACAACACAAGGACCAACATGAGGACTGACCCACTGGTACTCAGACTGTACTCAGACTGCCCTGGAGGCACCCAGGAGCACACTTCCAGGACCAGCCCCTTTTATGGGGGAGTGATGTCAAGTGGTGTGGAAAACAGCCCAGGCTAACTCAGCTCACCTGGGCTGGCTGCTTTGGGAGGTTAATTCTGGTCTGGACAGAACCAGGACAGGTAGCTAGCTCAGAGCCAAAGTTTTCAGAAGCTTTCAGCAGCTTTCCATCTGAGCCTGTAAGGAGAGTTTTCCTAAGATGAGACCATGATAGCTGAGCCCCATATCCACGACACAGAGATCTTAGCTGACAACAGCACAATAAAGGTGAGAACAGTCTTCCTGAGAGTGGTTTGGACCTCAACCAACACTGGTACAAGCCTCACAGCAAATGCTGCCTGTCCATACCCTGAAGTGCAAGTACATGTGGTTTGTAAAACCGTTTTACAGTCATCCACTCAACTAAGCATGTTTTGTTTTGTAGCAGGAGGTCATCACCAGTGGAGACAAGTTTCTAGTTATCATGTGCCTCCCTGCAGTTCTTTTGTGGTTAATTTTTCTAGTTAATGTTTCCTTAATTCATCAGGGGAACGTCTGAAACAAACTCTAGATAAGGATGCTTGTTTGTTCTGCTAGTGACTTCAAAACCAAAGTTACCCTTTGTTCAAGGAGGGGGACTTCCTCCGCCTGTGAAGACGACAGGTAAAAAGCCTACCAGCCTAGCCCAGTCTTTTTTAGTCCCTTCACAGTGTTGGGGGTCAGCTGTTTTTTCTCTCTTGTGCATCTCCACAGCACATTGCTCAAGAGGAAGCATGGAAGACTGCTCTGCAGACCACTTTTGGGGACTGCAGTAAGCAAACAGCCAAACTGAAGTACATCAGTCTTACAAACAACTACCAGAAAGTCAAACATATTTTTATTTCTGTCATGAGTATGAATAAATAGCAATACACCATGAAAGACAGATCCTGGGTTACTTCTTTAAATACTTGTCCTTGTACTGCAGAATGCACCATAAACAGTGTGAGGTCTCATTCCTCTGGATCCCCCCTCCCCACCCACTCAGTTTTGGTGGGCAGCAGTCAGCTTTGTAATTTCTCTATGCAAACACATTTTGCTTATCTCTGCAGAACCTGCCTGCCTGCTTGCCTGCCTCGACTGCCACGGTTGTTGCCACGACCACAAGATCTTACATGCAATCTAGCTTCCTTCCCGCATCTGCTGTAGCAGAACAGTTTTTTCTGTTCATGCTGTACATGTGCAACAACAGCCAGCCACCTGCTGAGACTGTGAAGCCACCTCAGTTTTGTGTGCCTGCACAGGGCTCTACTTGTCCTATCACTTGGGAGAAGAGACCAATCACCACCTGGCTACAACCTCTTTTCAGCTAGTTGTAGAGTGCGTTAAAGTCTCCTCTCAGGCTCCTCTTCCCCAGGCTAAACAACCCCAGTTCCCTCTTAAGACTTGTGCTTCAGACCCTTTACCAGCTTTGCTGCCCTTCTCTGGACACACTCCAGGGTCTCTATGTCCTTTTTGTAGTGAGGGGTCCCTGGTCCTGCTGGCCACACTATTCCTGACACAAGCCAGGATGCTGTTGGCTTTCTTGGCTGCCTGGCAGACTGCTGGCTCATGTTCATCTGGCTGTTGACCAACACCCCCTGGTCCTTTTCTGCTGGGCACTCTTCCTTCTCCGGGCCTTTAGTGTTGCATGGGGTTGTTGTGACCCAAGTGCAGGACCCAGCACTTGGCTCTGTTAAACCTCAAACCATTGGCTTCAGCCCATTGATTCAGCCTGTCCAAATAATGCTTGCTAGCCCTACTGAGTTTAATTTTTAATGTTATTTTCCTCCTAAAGCACTCTAACTTGGGGCCACCTGTTTCTTTCACATCCTTGTCCTGTTTACGTGCAAAGGAGAAGAGTGCTTAGGGTTTAGCGGCTCTGAAGTGTTCTCTCAGTTTTGCTTTCGTGCCTGAGAGGGGATAGAAATATTTCTTAATATGGGTCAATGACTCACCTTATAGCAGATGCTTTCCTGTAGAGAGGGACACGTTCCAGAGACAAAGACACTCCTAAGGCTGAGAGGACATGGAGAAGGAGTAGCACACGAGGGGCTTGTGAGGACTTAGAGAATCAGCCTTTGGGGTATGTGTTTTCAAAGGAAACAACTTCATGTAATTGCAGAATTGTCTCCTGCATAGGTTGGGGTTTTTAGGTCATTCTCACAGAAAAATTGCTTTGAAAAAGCAACAAACATGAGTCACAGTGTCAAGCCTTTCATTTAAAACTTTGTGGCATTAGTGTGTAACAAATGTATAACCACCTTTTATGTAAAGAATTTGAATGTGCACAGTGCACCCCTGAAAATATGGCAGTGCTAGAAAGCTTCAGGGAATTTTGTCAGTAGCGTGCATTTAACACTTGTCAGTGAAGCCAGGCTGGAAAATTCAGCCCCTGGAAGAAAGCAGCAACCTGGTACAGAACTGGTAGCACATAGCTGTGCCCTCAGATTTATCTTTTGCCCAAAGATCTTCCTCGTACCACATTAAGACTTGGTACCCTACTGAGACAGAGGGCAGATCGCCAGCTGAAGCCCTGCCAAAGCCACTTCCTGCCGTGCCTGGATTTTCTCTGGAAATTTCTCAAGTGGATGCTGCCTTGGTTAGATTAGTAAAGCCAGGGTTGTGCAGACTGTTAAACCTCACAACCTGGGTTTCGGCTCTGTGTCTCGATCACACAATAACTACGATTATCTTTGTAATCTGTGCTATTTTGAGCGTAACTGTCAGACAGTTTTCTCTCCTTACTTAGCAACCGCCACTCCTCTGGGCCGCGGTTCACTCCATACACATCTCTTAAATCATGTATTAAATAGAGCTGATTGCTTTATAAAATGCTTCAGGGGCTCAGCTGCACACTTAATTTATTTATTAATTACTTTATTTATTTATTACTTTATGTATTTATTTATTAATTTGTTTGTTTGTTTGTTTGTTTTTAGGAATGCTATGAGGGGCTATGAGGAAGAGATTTATTTTTTGGCAGCCAGGGGGAGGGAAGGAGGTTTCTAAAGCAACTGCAACCACTGCATTTTATCTCCTCCTCTTCAGGTATCCCTTTGCACTTCTCTAGACTTTCATTGCCAAGAACTGTGGTTAGCACATCCTGGCCTTTGCAGCAAATGAGCTCAGTTGCAGACAGAACCCTGGAATATTCGAAGGATACTGTGTGTGTTGAGATTTCTAACACTGGCAAAGTCAGGTCTGTCTTCTACCCTGCCTGCTGCTTTCCGAACAGGCAGCCTCTGTCATCGGACCACTTTATCTAAAATCCTACCCATATGGAGCCCTGGCTGGCAATAAAACCCACAGATAGAAGCCATAAAAATTATGAATCGACATTTATTGATGATATGTACATAAGAGGTACAACACTTAGTGAAATATTCTATTCACAACTATTTCCAGTATAGAAAGAATGTCTAGTCCGTTTTATACATGAACGTTACAGAAATCAGTTCACACCGTAAGAAAGCATTAAAAGCAAATGACTACTGATTGTTGTAAGGAGGAAAGGGTCTGAACTACAAAAATAGACTCACTCTACGAGGCATTCCAACTACAATATACAAGAACAGAGCCCAGAGTTGGGAGAAATTTTATCATCGGCATTCATTAGTTTTTAAACAAACTCTGCTATAGGTACTGTACAGTATGTCATTTTGAAATCTGGCCAACTTTTTGAGTGTAAGGAAAAGACCAACATTATCCCCATTCATTTTTATTCTTTTTGCATGAAACGTCAAAACATTCCAACTCATGCCTGGTCACTTTGAAGGGGGAAAGGGATGATGAATAGGCAGCGCACACTTCTGTAGTGTGCAATTCATACTCAAGCATTGTAATGGGACTCACCAAGCAGCATGCTTCCTGTGCTTTGAGGCCTGATTTTGATGGGACAGGAAATTATCCTGAGAACCAGGCACAGGGTATCTAGGAATGAACCAGCTGCTTCTTGCTGTCCCAAGCTCTTTCAGTACCACCTTCAGGTTTTGCCCCAAAAAGGTCCTGTTTTCAAACAGATCTGAATGGCAGCCCTGATGTCACAAGATTTTTTTGCTATAGACTATAAATTTCATGTCTTTTTTTTTATGATCAAACACACTCTTTATAAATATCAGGCCTGTACAACAACCACAGTAGCTTGAGGAGCATCTAATTTCCAGTGACTATCAATATCCAATTTTAACAATGGAAGAATCAGCGCACTTTCACCCGTGAGTGTTCTCATCCTTCTGAGAGACTGTTCCTGACAAGGGGATGAAGCAGAGGCTCCTACTTGGACTTCTTGGGCACTCTGGAGAGAACAAGCAGACCCCTTCTGCCTCCAGCCTTGCCCACTCACAGCTGTGTGGCTGCATTTTCTTTGTTGGTTTCTGTGGTCAAGAAGGAACTGGATGTGACTCAGAGGGATCCTGTGATGCTGTGACATGACTCAGGGCTGAAGGACGCACAGTGCACAAAGAGTCAAAAGCAGCCACAGCATCCAGCAGGAATGCAGAGTTAGATGGATTTCTCCTTATTCACTGTGCCAGTTTAAACAGTGATTTATTGAACTTCTGGTAATCAAGTGTCACAACTTTTCAAACAAAGAGGAAGAAAAGAAAGGAAAACAGAAAAGAAGCCAGAAACTAATCATCCTAGGTGCACGTTAATTCTTAACAATCACATTCACAAGGCAGCAGATCTATGCTGGGATAACTTTCACTCACTGCTAGGGAACTACACACATGCAGGTACTAGCACATACCACACTGGTTAGATAGCTGGAAACTAAAAATAACATATTTACACTAAGTTGGCCGCACACATGATTCAGAATATTATCAGAACAGGTTACTCCATAACAGACAGATAAAGCAGTTATTGAACTGTGGAACTTAACCAGTTGAATGGCCAAAGGGAAACAAATTCAGATACTAATGAAAAACAGAATGAAGACCAAAATTTATAAGACAGTCTAATTTTCTACTATGGCTCAGTACACAGAAACAAATTAAATTAAAGCACTACTACGCATACTATATACACCATTTCACTGAAATTACGTGTTGCTAGCTACATTGTCTACACTAAGTGCAGAGAGGCACCAGACATCATGCTTCAACAAAATGTCAAAACTAGCATCAGTAAGGTTTAACAGCTATTCATAAGTCAGCACTATTCTACCTGTGGTTCCTATAAAGATAGTACCTGGTACATCCGATTTAAAATACAAGAAAGAGATTAAAATACAAGGGCATATCAACACAATACCTACACGTATATCTACTAGAAATTTAGTCTCCAAAACCTCAGCAGAATAACATGGCCTCATAGATTTCTGAACAGTCTAAGAGATACCCAGTACCAGTCACACTGGGGCAGCAGCACTTGCTATTCAATGTTTTGTCAACCGTCAAAGAGATAGTAGGCCATAAAAGATCTTTTGTGATACAATTTTTATGAATATCTGCGTTAATCTGGTTTTATTCCTCTAAAAACTGTTCCTTGTTAATTAAATAGAAATTATTATAGCCACAGCCTTATTGCCAACAGGTATTTGCCTAATGGGAACAGAAGACCATAACAGAGAAGCAACTCTCACTTCTACTGGTCAAAAAAAAAAAAAATTAAAATACAGTGGTTGTTCTCTTTAAAATACATAAGAAAGCAGGAGGTATTTGTGCGGACACTACCCAATCACATCGGTCCTGTGGTGGCTCTGTTGGTCCCTTTTTTCAAGAAGGCAAAGGTAGGTGGCCAAATCCTGGACTCTTTCCACAGGCTGAACTCTACACACGCTGCATTGTAGCAAGACTCACTGGGTGGGTACCTGATAACATTGTGTGCCTACTCAGCTCTCCAGCTCTCTATAAACTGTGTCCTGTTTGACCAGCTGGTTATGCCTGGTCAGATCCTGGGAAAGAACCGCAGCATTCGGCAAAGGGAAAATGACAAAGATGAGGGACGATTGCCCAAGACAGTCAATCTAGAAGATTGTTCAGATTATTATAAAACTGTTCCATAATGAACTGCAGCATTTAAGGACACCTTGAAATTCCTATTTGCTTCTTGCGTTTGTGCTTTGTTTATAATTTATCGCTAAATATAACACAAAAATATTTCATCACCCTTACATATCGTAAGAAAACTGGTTTTGTTCTAAGTTACAGATCACCTTTAAAGGATTATCCCCCTACCTTATACCATCATATAGAAAACATTGTAAGAAAATAGTAGTGTGTCTGTAAATTACAGATACTAGGTAATTTTGTTCAGTCTACACTGTAGTTTCCAGAGAACAAGTACAAACCCCTAAGACCTGTATTAATAACTAAATCGGCATTGAGGGTATAATGCTTAACAATATAAATAGGCATGCAGCTTTCTTGTCGTGCATTCTACAAGCTGGAGTTCACACCAGATCATAGGAAATGGGATATATTTAAGAAAGGAGCAGGATATATTGGATGGAAGTGTATGCAATTGTCTTTAAGAAGGAAGGAGAACCTGTAGTACACAAGAACTTGCAAGCCCATACAAAACACCCAAATGGAAATGCTATAATCTATAATACTGACTGAAAATTCAGTTTGTAAACACAGTTTGCATACAGTCTTTGAAAAACTGTAGAAAAAAAATAGAAAAGAACGATACAAAAATCCCTGCAAGCTATACTATTTATATACAAAGCAATATACAGGTACCGGGCAATCCAGGTTGTGCGATGCTGCCTATGACAGTTTCCCTTCATGCAATGGTATGCACCAAAGAGCATCATTAAAAACAATTGCAGGACTCCTGAATTTTGAAAAATCAGACTGGAAGCACTGGGAGACTCTAGCATCGATCAGCACTGGCTCTGAAGCAGAACTTAGCTGAAAGGGGATCAGGGGGTGGGTGAAGTGAGAAATCTCACAAGTCTTCCTGCCTCCCCAAAACCTGCATTAGCCTGTCAGTTGTTTCCATTTGGGACTAGTAGAGACCTACTCATTGGCTCAGTTGTATGGTCTAGGGTTTTTTTATATTTGGAGCCTTGGTTTTTCATAAGCTCCTAGTTGCGACTGCACAACCACCTTATCTGTCAGGATTTCTATCATCCTGGTATTGGGAATTCACCCAAGATGGGGAAGATGTCTCAGGGGTGGTAGGCACATGGGAGGGATGGGTCCTCAGAGTCTCATGCCAGGGAACCCACTCATAGAAGTAAAGGAATTACCAGCTCCTGTGCATCAGCAGCAGTCCCACTCATTCATAGCAGCAGATTTCAATTTAGCATCAAACCTGATCAGTAGGGAAAAAAAAAAAAAAGAGGGAGGCACACATTGTATAGTCTGTACTCAGAGAGTGTTGCTGGGGATTTTCCTGGGAGTCCTGACTCAGTTGTGAAGAACTGCAGTCTGTGCTTTGTCTAAGGAATGCTGAGAGACACGGACTTGATGTCTACGCAGGAAGAAGCTTAAGTAACTTTGGAAGGAATATGCACTAAATATTTACCAAATTTTAGGTAAATGGTGAGCAAAACCAGAGGATTTTCCAGACTTGCACGGTGAAGCTGAACAATGTGTTTACAGCTAGACTGCCTTCTCTGACACTTCAAAATTATGATTTCTTTTTTCTTCCTTCAGTACTTGAAGGTACACTTTATATATCATTATTCAGACAAAGGAAATTCAGTAAGTATGTTTTCTTCAAAGTCATCAAATACAACTGGAGAGAAGAAAATAACTCATCTTCCTGAGAGTGCTTTCTGCTGGAAACTGGAGCTTCAACAGTGTTATATGGTGAATTATAGCTGAGTCCCAAAAGACTACCCGCTTATCATAATAGCTAATATGAAAAAATTACCACAGTCGTGGCCTTGGAACTAAGAAAATGAAGGGCAGCCTTCTGGCTCGTAACAGACTAATATTACAGTACACTTTTATAAAGGGCCCTTATTTATCCTTCTGTAAATTAACTCAAATGCAGCAATAAAAATAGATGAGCCGAACTTCATGAACTGAGAAACAGTTGAACCTTTACGTCTTCTCAAAAGTATTCTTCTAAGCCCAGCACTAAAGCTTAGTGTCTTTTTAAAAGTAATTAGAGAAGTGAATGGCAGAGCTGGGGTTTAATATTACCTATGGTTTTGGGGACTGGTGCGATTGATGCTGTTTTGCTACAAGGCTGCAGCAATACAAGGGAAGGCAAGGAAGCAAAGAAAATTCCAGTCGCCAGAATAAATTTGTTCGAACACTGTTGCTGTAGGATCTCAGATAAACAATCTACTCTTCTGAGCATCTACTGTGGGAAAACTAATGACCTTGGCAGTGATGGAAAACAAATCAGAAATCTCTATTACCCAGGCATTTTAAAGTGGAAAAAAAATTGGAATTCCATGTGCTTGGAGAAGGGAAATGAGATCGGTGTATCTAAGGGAAGAAATGGGAAAAAAAGGTAATGATAGCGATCCTTACTTTTGTGCTGAGTTTTAAATACATTGCTGGAATTGTAGCATAGAAACATATAGGCAAAAAAAAGAAGCATCTTGATAGAAATCTTTTGGATGTGAGAACCAATGCCACTTTCATTATAAATAGCAGACAAAGGCTATTTTTCCTAGGATGGGTCTGAAACATCTCATAACTGAATCAAGATGGGAAGGGACTTGACCTTTCCTGGAAGCGCATGACTACCACGTGGGACTTTCATGTAGTCAGAGCCTTGCAGGCACAGCTTTTACTACAGCAAACACAGTTTTTCAAAGACATACTGAGTTTCTCACCAATTCAAACGGAAGAAGAACATCCCATAATACGGTTCAAATGGCTTATCCCTGACCTATCTGAAGCACCTTCATGTATAAGACCCACGCACGTGTCTTAGAATGCTGGTGCAGCCTTTGTCTCCTAAGGGAAGCAACGAGCAAGCAAATTCAGTGGCAAAAAATGCTCCACCTTTGTTGTTTTAATGTACAGTGGGCTTTAGTTTCGATGAATGGCTAATAAGAGAATGCCGACCGAGCTTCAGCACCAAATGCATAAAGCAAACGCATGAGCATGTATTTAATTAAGTGTGCAATTAACTGAGTCTTTGCCTGGTCTAGACTCTTCCATGTGTCAGTGCGCTGTCAGCAATCCAAAAAGCAAAGGCTATCAATAACTGCACAGGCTGAGAGGGCAGCCCAGGAGATGGATGTAGAAAGAAACCTTACTTTGTTTAGCAACTACACCGAAAACAAGTCACTTTCCACTTTGCTTTTCCTTCCTTTAGCTACACCACCCCAGCACTGTGAACAAATACAAAAGATATGTCAGATGCAAATTAATGTATCAAAACTCCCAGTGAAACTAAAAAAGAAAAGACTGGCCAGTAACCAGCGTTGCCTGCTGAAACATGAACCTTGCCTTAGCTGAATTGGCCAGTCTCTGGGTTATTTTCTGTTTATTTAGTTAAGTAGCCTCATGTGGAATGAGCAAATTGAGAAACGAAAGCCAAGAGTGAGTTACATTTTCCCAGAGAAATGGGAAGCTTTTTGATGGTTAAACACAGTGCTGCACTGGAGTAACACTATATTAACTTTTCAGTCAGGATAAAAGCAGAGGAGCATACCAAACCCAACATTTCTCCTTCTGCAACATCCACATTTAAATAGAGAAATACCATTGTAATTATATTTTGAAATGTCCCTGAGTTACTGTATCTACAGAATTACTATTTTAAAATCACAGTCTGCTATTCTTGTCCTTTCAAAAGACCCAAACTTATTCTTCCTTACGTAGGTGGGGTTTCTCTAGCATCTTATTCCTTCCGGCCCTAGTCTCCATCCAAAGAAGCATTCTTCAAAGAACAATACATCCCAGGTGGCTAAATGTCATCATATTATGTTTACCAATATGTAATTTTGTGGAGCTGTCTAGCCACAAGTTGCTGGCATTCCTATTTGTTTCCACCTACTCTATAGTTTTGTATGACAGCTAAAAGTGTATGGACCAGTTTTCTAAAGCTGCTTTCAAGGCAAGGAAACTGTGGCTGCTCCTAAGAAGCTGCTACGGAGAAGAGGATGGAAAGTCATCTATTAATCTATTAATGGGCAAGCTGTGCCATGAAACAGATTAAAAACCATGCAGGGTAAGCACTGCATGATATTCTTGGATATAACTACTACCCAAGGCACAGCAAATTTCACTTAATGTGAGCCAGAACCCTTCAGAGTACCTACACAACGTCCCAGGCACATTTCTAGCACATAAACCAGTGGTAAAAAATATCTTTGAATGCAAACAGGGAGATGCAGGAGTTAGCTATAGTTTAACTCTGGATGGGCTAATACTGATGGCCGAAGAAAAGAAAAGAGAAGACAACTTGCTTACCACTTCTCTTAATATCCTACAACTCCGTCCCTCACAAAAAAAAAAAACCCAAAAAACAAAATCCTGAAAAAAATCCTTCTAATGCTTCAGGAGGCCTCTGGGAAAGGTTTCTACCTCTAATACAATTTAGAGACCCACAGAATTCACAGTGGTTCAATATTTAATAAATTATATAGGCAATTTTACTTAGGATTGCAGCCATGGCATGCAAGTGAGGACAAAAACACAGTAACAAGAAAAATATTCCATGACAACAAATGCTCAAATGAGGAATACTCTGACAATGGACTCGAGCTTGCACATCATTTCTCATGCAAGTAGCCTTGGCTGGCTCAGGTCTGTGCGCATTTTTGGAGATACTTATATAAATGCAGATGAGCAAAAGCAGATTATACTTGTATTTTAACAGCTTCTATAGAGCCAAATACCATTCTACATTTAAACACACTATACCTGTTTAAACCCATAACAGGTCTGAGCACAGACACCGAATGTCCTATTTCTGTAAATGTTTCAAGTCTGTTTCACTGTATGCTGGTATTCTAATTCATTCTGAGAACCTCTGAGAGCTCCCCCCAGAATTGCACCAAGCTTGTTCTGTGGGTAAAGCCTCCCAAGACCACGTGGCTCAGCTTTGCTAGAGAAGATTGCTAATAGTATAATGGCATTCACCAGTGTTTTAAAATGGCTGAGTATTAACAAGCACCTTTAACAACACTTCACAGGGTGATTATTGCGACTGTAATTTTTTCTGACAGGATGAGTCAGCTATACTATGTGAACTAACCATCTCGTTAATTCAGATCCCATGTGCTCTAAGAAACATTTCTCTGACATTAGAGAGTTATAAGAATTGTTATTCTGCAAAAGAGAGAGAGAGAGAGATCAAGATCTGTATTCAAAGTCCTGGCCTACATCCTGAAATTCTGGTTCATTCTTCATTCAGTCCCAACCCTGGCCAAATCCTATTAACATTATATAGAATTTGTCCCAGTGATGAATTCAGAATCTGGCCATTCTTTGAAATATGACATATACTTGAAAGATGGCTTTCACTTCATACCAAATGCTACTGGTGATCATATTCAGAACCTTTCAATTTCTTAATGGATTCAGGATTTGTATACAGCTCATTATCAAGTACCCAGTCATGACATCCATGATCAATCTTAGTAGTACCTTACTTGAGTACTCCTGTCCACAAGAGGAATCCCTCTGACATCAGTGGAGCAGGATGAATAGTAAGCTGTTACCTACTTTAAGTAAGAATGACTTAGTCGAGCCCACAGTATTCTGTATTTTGCACGTCAGGCATAGATTTAGTGAAGGAACTACCACCCCGGCAGTAACACTGCCTTGTATTATATGATGCACTGTGGTCACAAAGCAACACAGCCCCATCATAAATAAAGGCTTCACCTGCCTCAGGACAGACATTTAATAAAAACA
Organism: Gallinula chloropus; assembly: GCF_964237585.1. Classification (NCBI taxonomy): domain Eukaryota; kingdom Metazoa; phylum Chordata; class Aves; order Gruiformes; family Rallidae; genus Gallinula; species Gallinula chloropus. Next base: position 19,375,109 of record NC_140088.1, on the reverse strand, counting down.
CATCACATGCACATCCAAATCTAAGGTCTTGTCTTGATGCTACCTATTAGTCCTACTGATCTAACAAAATGTCTGGGATAATTTGTTGACCTCTATACATTAATCCTGCCCTGGATCTAGGTTCAGTTTAAAGTACAACTAGGCACAAAAATACAGTGCTTGTTATTATTAAAACAAATAGAAATCTTTATGGACATATTCAAAAGATACTTTAGCCATTCAGAGCTAAATAGATCAGGTATGCCACAAGAGTCACCAAAACTCTTGAAGGTTTACGTGGTGTTACACTTCTCTTGTATTTGTGACCCTGAGTCCCTGTAGTGAACTTTGATCTTCCCATTTTGCAGCATTTACATTCTCTGTGTCTTGAATGATAGGGGAGGCAGGTTAGAGCACATTACACTGCATGGAGTGTTCTCCAGCTGCATCATCCAAACAGTAACACAAGGGAGACAGATGGTTATGGATCATGGCAAAGACACTACAATGACTTGATCTTTGCGAAGTTTCTGTTAAAAAATTAAGTAAGCAGAAACTGTAGGTGTTAAATAGAAAAAAAAAAAAAAACCCACAAAACAAACATGTATCTTCTTTAATCATGATATCTTTTGCCAGAAGATAGCTTCAGGGCTTATTAAAGATGGAGCTAGGAATCTCTTCCCTTAGTTTTCATGTTTCCAAGGCTCTTCTTCAACAACACTGAAGTCTGCAGATTTGCCATTTGTTGCCAGTGTTACCTGCAAGTAATTATCATCAACAACCAACTTAAAGGCCAAGGCACTTTGACAAGAAAAGTCAAGAGCTTTATACAACAGATCATGCTATTTACAGGAATTACATACACCATGTTTTCTTATATACGTAAAATGTATTTATTCAGAATTCACAACAATCCCAAATAGTGAGACTCCTGTTCATTTATTATACTAACTAGAAAACATTAGCAGTAAAAAAAAGAATCCATATTTTGTTAGCCTTTGCTGTATTTTTTTTAAAGAAATATTTCACATTCTACTCCTTTCTATCTCTTACAAATTTCTCTGGATTATTTAAAAGACAGATTAGTTTTTAAAAAGTAGAAAGTAATAATTTTTTTCAGTGGAATTCCTTAACAAAGCGGTATAGCTGGAGCAAGGACATGAAAAACATGCCAGGCCAGAATAATCATAGATGTGTATCTACACAAACTCACCTACAATCACACCACCTTTAAAGAAATGGAGAAAAAGATGTGTTGTGAAAGTATTTTTCATCATACTACTTCTTCTAACAATGTAGAGAAAGATTTTTACTATAGTCCAATGAAAAATGTATAATAATGCTATGTTTGTCTCACAAGGTAGAGTAAAAGATCACTCTTGCCTGTGAAAATGTGCTAATTTTTTTTTTTTTTTCATTTTTAAGTATGGTAGAACACCTGTAGTGATCTGCCAACTCTCAGCACACACTGGCCAGTACACTGCATCCCAGAAATCACTATGAATAAACCCCATACTTGAAGAAATATAGCTCCTGCCAAATGACTTAAAATATTTTAAAAAGGTAGAATGTCAATTTAACCTTCCAAAAGTGATCTAGATCTTTATCATGGTGAGAGGACCTTCCATTTAATTCCAAATGGACGGCTCACTCTCTCCTAACTTACCTTGTAAGTTAACATCCTCAGCTTCAAATGAAAACTTAAAGACAGAGCTGAATTTCCCCATGCTGGATAAACTGGATGCATGAAAGTATGGGACATGGAAACATGACAAAATGCACTGATTTTTGAAACAAAGTCAAGCTTTTTCTTAGATAATTGAAAGGGGGAAACATGCAAGTACAGGAATGAACAACTTATTCAGAAATGAAAATCACACAGAGTCAAGTGAAATATAATAATAAAAAAATACAAAAATAATTGTGCAATAGCAACCACTCTACCCCCATATAAAGGTAAACTACTTATTAAAAATACACATCAATCATGCAAAATTATAAACTACTAGTGTCATACATGGAATATATTACATCAAGTAAATAGAAAGGACATGCTAGTACACTAGCTTTTCCAAATTCTGAGCAGAGCCGCAGTGAACTTTTCAACCCACCAGTGCATTTGACAGGATGAAGAGATGACCCTTCGGATTTACCAGCTGACTGTTTTGAAGTCCCAAGTACAAGACTCTGTTGCTTCTGCTACTCTAACACGTGGGAGCTGTAGACCACTTCAACATGATCCACATGCTTCACAGCTAACAAAGTAGACTGCAACAACACATCCTTTTGGCAGCGGGCAGACAGATACATGGACAAGACAAGTGACCTGCACAGAGTCAGTCTTGTGCTCAGTCCAGTAAATCCTGGCTCTTTTCATGGGTTTAAAAGTGCAAAATGAGATCACAAGCAGAGCAAACCCAAAACAATGTAAAAGGACAAATGCTTCTAGCTCATAAATGACTGGTTCCAAATTTTAATTAAACAGTGTGCTTAGGCTGACACACTACACCATTAATCCATGTTTTTGAGGTAAGCTAAGAGAGAATTTTATAAAGAAACTGAAGGGGAAAAGTAAGTGCAGTGAGTATTGGGTCAACAGGCTACTGCTTTCTAGCTTGACGTGAACCTCTGTGTAAATCTGAGAGACCAGAAGGAGGTAAAATTATCATTATTCAGTTCCATGAGCATGAATTTGTCTTAAACCCACTGGAATGAGCACAGTCTATTTCACTGAAAAACAGTTTTCAAAAAGATCCAAATTAAGTTAACTAAAAAGTGTGTCTGTGTTTGGGTCATTTTGGGTTTTTTTTGTGTGAGAGTATATTCTCTTTTAATTTCAATTTTTTTTCCTTTAATTCTTCTCATGGAAAGAGAGGGTCATAAGAGGAAGGGGAGAGCCATATCAGATCAAAATGTTTCTTTTCATTAAAAAAAATAAAATCATTAAATACTTGGAAGACCTAGGAAAAGTTGAGGATAAGATGAAAGTTTTTTCTTTCCTGAATTTATTATTACTTTTTCCCCTGGAAATTCAGCTTTGGACTGACATTATCAGGAAGTAAGCATTAGAAAAAATATGTTCTAAAGAACACATGCAGCTAGGCTGGAGACAGGTCAAAGTGATAAAATAGGAGTTACATTTCCAGCATAGATAGTGCTCTGCTAATTGATTTAATGATCTGTTGTACTGGCTCAGCTGTGGCAACTGGAAGATGCATGAGAATCTTTCTGGGTAACTGGTTAAGGGGTAGGCTCGCTGGGAATTTCACTGTGTCAAAGACAGTGTGCAGGATCAGATCAGAGTACTAATAAATATAAAAAAAGACTATGAAATTAAATGTTCCACCTTGTTTCACTCTCTTCCTCCTCCTTCTCAAAAACTCTCCCTTGATTTTAGTTTGCCTTGTCCTAGTTTTGGGTGCTTAGTAAACTTTTAACCACTAACCTCTCCAGCCTCTCTCATTCAGCTGGTAGGGTTTCTCAAGCTCACATTGCTCTGATCAAGACATTATTATGACTATTAACAATGCATGTTAGTTACAGCAAGGAATAGAGAGAGAATATGATGTTGGTGTCTTAATGGTCAGGAAAAATGACAGAAGTAAAGCGTAAGCATGCTGTATGAGTGCAGCAGCATTCTGATGCTAAAGTGCATTCAACATGTCCATCTCTGAACAGCATATCATGGAAGGCAGTCAGCAAATGACAACATCTGTATCTGAATTGTAGCTATCCTTCATTTGGGTTGGCAATTAAGTTCTCTGTTGCCATAGAAAATTAAGTAAATGTCCATAGAAGTTGATGCCATATTCTCTGTGTCTTGGCATATTCCATAATACGCTGCATCTTGCCTTTTGATATGTAAACAATGTACATGATTTTTTCCCCTCAAATGACAGCTTTTAAGAAGAGTGCAAAAAAACATCTTTTGAACTGCTCAAACTCATTCAAAATGTCTGGGGTTCATGGACCTTGTCACATTGTTATTTGCAGAATGATTTGAAAAATACATGCAGGTTAAAAAATTAGATAAAACAAAGCATGCAGTGCTATATACATGTCTCAATATCCATAAATGTGAAAGGTACCTTGCACTCATCTACTATGACTGAGTTGTGAGCTGCAAAAACACATTGGTTTGAGTTGTTTTCCCTATGATTTTTCATGTCATCATAGATTGACTGAGTCTTGGTCATTTCAATGTCTTCATGCCCTTTATGATGGGAATCAATGGTGTCAAGTTCTGCCTTGGAAAGGTGGTAGACAATGCCAGCACCAAAAGAATCCCCCACTACATTGACTGACGTTCTCATCCGGTCCCTACAAAAGAAGCAAAAGGCAGAGGCTGAATGGCTTGAGAGGAAGAAAGAGTAGGGCATGGCAGCCCTGTTAAAGTTACAGTTACTGTATTTACTTCAGAAAGTTTAAGGTACCTTTAAAACAGAAAGATAGGAGCTTTCAAGTTAAATTGAAAAAGCTTGCTTTCCCAGGGGACTTGTTCAGACAGGGAGGATATGCAAACTCCCATATCCCAGCTGCTCATACTAAGAGTTTTTGGCAAAGAACGTGCACTAGGGATGCAGCCAAACTGCAGAGCTGTACTTGACTGAGATCTCCCCAGTGCCTGCTTCTGGGGCTGGAGGTTTCAATGTCAGGGTGTCAGGCTCACATCATTGCCCTTTGTTTAATCTGAATTTATCAGAGCTTTGAACTTAATGCAGTCTGGGAAAGGCTTTTGGATGTGATGAAGTGTTCTATCTTCTGGGACAGACTAACAAATGGCCTCTCCCTTTATTAACCTCAGTGAGCAAACTGTGGGGAAAAAAAAAAAAGCCTGAGTTATCTCCATAGGACTCAGGCCACCAAAGCTCCTCTCCTGGCACCATCTTTACAAATGGGCATCTGTTAGCATGGCAGCATGCCCACTCACACTACTGTATGCCAGAGCTCAGCATATGAGCCAATCGAATGTAGGTCATGGCCTACAAAATGACGAGCCTGTGACAACATTTCAGTAGTTTCAGTAGAGTGCCCCTTCTTGTAGGAGGGTGCCAACAGAGGCTCATATGCTTCATTACAAAGAAATGTGTTTGTTGGCACTTCCTGGACAGGATGCTCTCGGACAGACGTGCCACCTTTCTCCTGTCTTCAGAGTGTTGCTCTATCTGTCAGCAGTAGTCATGGCTGTAGAATTTTTCTTTGCCCCAAACCTGCCCCAAATTCTTCAAAATGGGAGAGCACTGGAAGGCTGTGGGATCCTGCTGCAGGTAGGCTGTATTACATGTGTTCAAATAATTTACAATTGAATTTGCCTCTTCAAATCTGAACATAAGACTCCTACAAACCTCCTGACTGAGGGTTGCAACTTAAAGCTACTGCAGCAACTGAGTCTAGCTTTGTCAAAGAGGTCAGAGAAGCAATTGCACTGATTAGTTCTCAGAGGTATATACATGAAGACTCATTTACACAAAAACATCAGGTTGAACAGTGTGGACGTTTGCCAAGTGACAGAAAAGCCAGCATGAAAACACCCTTTCTAGTATTTCTGGTACTAAATTTGTGTGGTATTTCCTTTTGCTGTAGAGCACAGAGGAAAAAAACATCCTAAATATATATAAACCTCAAACTGACAAACATTCATTACAAATGCCTCTTCACAGCCATACAAACTTTTGAGCCTTTTTTAACATCTTTGCTCTAAATATCTATAAATCTTCCTTTCCCAGCTGTGGAACTATATTCACTTTCAAGTTTCTCCTCGTCTCTCTTTATCACTATCATACATATATATTTAGAGTTTGTGGTATAATATCTTAGGTGAAACAGTTAATTTTTAACATTTTGTCATCAAAAGTAAAAACACATCTTCTAATAATACCCTGGGAAAAAAAAAACCCAACAACAATCCATAGGAGGAAAACATCCTGCCAGTTTTGCTTCATGCGAATTAAATGTTTTATACATGTCTCATCCCATACTTGTGAAGACTGTTTTAAGCCTTGTCAGTGGCAGAATAGGAAAATATGACTTTACAAGTGTAATTTTTAATTGAGACCACCAAATATACTGAACCCAGCAATATACCTCCACAAAAAGGGCAGCTGCCTAATATTTTTTATGAGCAGGATTAAATTCTGAAAGGATTCGCTGATGCCCAACAACGGAGGGATAGCATAAGATGTCAAAAAAACCAGTGTGGAGAGAATATTTAAGCGTAATTGAGGTATGACTGAAACTCTGAAGGGGCTGTTTGAGGAAATCCTCCAGCCCAAATGCACATACTACTAGCCAAGAGATTCAATGATACTAAACCACACAGTGCTGTAGAACATGCTGCACTGCATGAACCAAAGAAAACAAGTGAGTTCCTTACAGCAGAAGGAATAAAATCTCAGCTATCAGGATTCAACCGTGGAGTGCCACTGACCTCTTTAGGGCCAAAGAACGCCCTAAGAAGAACAAAGATGAACGTGCTCTAGTCTTTTGTTAAAAACAACCAACCAATCAAATTAATTCCAGATATGCTGGAACAATGTAAACAAAATCAATATAGGAATGTTACGGTGCAGTGCATTACTCGCTCCAGCACAGCCACAGCATTGCCCCTAACAATGGAGGAATTCTGAGAGGAATTATGCAACTGAAAGTCAAAGTTTTCTTTCAAGTGTCAACTCAACATCTAGTAAGAATGGGCTTTGGAATAACTGGGAAGCAATTATTTAACTCTTAATGCTTATTTCTTCAAAGTGATAAATCAGAACTGGAAGCTTAACAATGTAGATGAATGGAATAGAAACGAGAAATGAATCAAGCCCTCTTATTATTCATGCCATAGTACTTATATAATATGCTAGTATGCAAAAAAGTTATTCCTGTTCCCTGAAAGCTTGAAAACCTGGTATATCAACCTTGCAAGACTATAGAAAGGAGATTAAAATCTTAGCACACCTGCTAAGGCAAAGACCAGATGGCATGTTCAACTTGCCTCACCTCTTTTTCATTATAGGGGAGAGCTCCTGTTTTTATAATTTAATTAGATTTATATAAGGCCCTGTTCATAACATCTGATGTCAGCTGGATATGAATATTCTAAATTTATGTCTGAGGCAAGGAACTGAGTCAGAATTCAAATAATCTTTTTCTGAATGAAGGTTTAAATACTGGATCAGCTGTCCAATCTCATTTTCTCTAATTCCTCTCTCTTCGCTGCAAAATACCACTGTATGTGAGGCTGTGCTATGATATTGGCTAAGCATGTCAGTCTCATATCTGGAAAGTAGCCAGCTTCTGGCTAAAGCAAAAGAAGCTGGTTTTATTCCAGCTGTTGGCAGGTAATTAATGTCCTATTAACCACGCTGCTGTGCTGTGCTAAGTTTGAAACTGGGAAACTATGAGAGTTGTGAAATCTTGGGAAACTTGCCTGGTGAAAGGGCTCACACTGTGGATGTACACATGGGAGGGGGAAAGGTTGAGCAACGTAATTTCCAGATATTGGGGAGGCTTGAGAATAAAATCAATACAGAAACCTTTAGGCTCCAACTTGCAGGAGAGAGTGACAAGTTTAAGGACATCCATAAGTCACCTTTGTGATACACCATGACCAAACAGTGCAAAACTGGTTTGGGTAAGACCACAATTTCAGATGACAGTACTATTGTAAAATCATTGATGTTCTTTCATCAGAACTATCGAGAAGCTCATATAGTATGACCTTTTAAAAAGCTTTAAATACCTGGAATTGAAATGTAATAAAAGAGCTATTCTAAATTTTTCGACATGGCTGGTTGCTTTTACACACTGGTTCCAGAAAAATATCTGGAATCGGGTCTTAAATAATTTATTAACTTCCTCTTTTATGTTCGGTTAGAAATACTGCTGTAACGTATTTGATGGTTAAAGAAACAAAAGATGACAATGTTTGCAAGTAAAGAAAATATCTTTTTATAACCTTTCATTTCAGATATTCTTTAGGTCTGTTTTGTGAGCCCAAAAGCTTGCTCAGAAGTTGACCTGTGTGCCTCTTCTTAACATCAGCAATGTCAGCAGCGTCACTTTCCGTATCTCACTAGATCACCGTGGCTACCACAACACAACCACCGGAAGATGGAAAATAAAGGTTTTAGCTGTTGGCATATGCTAATTAGCACAATGCTTCCACCAACAAACTTTGTCTTAACTTCACTGCACTAGTGGCATGACAAAGAGCTTTTCATCGCCTTCATTATCTCTTTTCCCATTTCCTTCTACCTTTCAATTCTGAATCATGCTGCAATCACACTGCTGATTGTTAGGCCAGAAGGACCTAAACCCAAATGCTTGTGCTGAAAGGTCCTTCTGCCTGGCATTTATGTTGGAAAGATACCTTGAAATGTTTCTTTCAAAAGTACTGTCCTGCTTATACTTACATTCATCACCGCTACAGCTCCACAGCACAGATGTTTTTATTTCCTAAGCAGAGTTGGCGAGCCAGCAGTAGCAACGCTGCTGAAGCCCAGCCTGAAATGCAACACCTACCAGAGGTTCAGAACTGCTGGTAAACTTACAGCTCTGAGGTTTGCTACTGCTGGCAGAGTTTCTCAGTCCACAGGAATATTTTTAAGTGACATTTTCCTAAAAAAACAAACAAACCACAGCCTTCTTTTGCACATCCTCCTACCAGCTACCTATTTGCCTTACTTTGAGAGCCAACAAAAACATGTATTTAAAATGAGTAGGCACCTCCCTTTTGCTCTCCTCCTCCCAGCTGCAGATTCCTATGCCACTTTCTTGTTTTCAACCATGACCTCATAGATATAATAAACCCACGGAATATCACATTTTTCCCTACACCAGCTGTACTCTGACTGCTGAACCCTGCCTCATTTCACCATTCTGAGTCATGGTATCATGATACCCAGTTATATATAAAATACGTAAGTCATCTTTTCCCTTTGCCTTTCCAAGCTGTAAATTCCTCTTTTTCCCCCCCTGAAACAGAAGTCTGTGTGCTATTCTTCACAACTCTTGGTGATCCCTGGCTCACAGACACTGACTGCAGAAGCTCTGTAACACTTTGCACCGGATGAGAAGCTGCTTTCAGTGTCTCCTACTTCATCAACTAGGCTACATCCTTCTTTGCTTCAACCACAGAGAGAGTTTTATGGTTCTTTAAGATCAATGGCTGAGAAGCACAACAGACAGGCTTGACAGGCACTACTTCACTACTTTTTTATGCACTGAGCAGTGGAGTCAGAACAACTTACAAAAGCCAGTCAACAGCAACAAGCAAACTGATGTCCTGGGTAGGGAGACCCACTGCAGTAAGAATCAGTAGCATGGTGACGAGTCCTGCGCTGGGAATGCTGGCAGCTCCAACACTTGCAAGGGTGGCGGTCAAGCTGCAGAAACAAAAAATCAAATGGAGGGTAGCAGGAAGAGGAGCATACAATTTCATTGCATAGTGAGGTAAATGTTAGGAACATCTTAGTTTTAATAAAATCTTCCCAACTATGTGATAAATTGTGGTAAGCTCAGGCCATGGTTTTCACGTTTTTGTTTGCCCCAAAATTTTTATTTAGGGGTGGCCAGATGTATGGGGTTTGTTCTGAGAGGTGTAAGAGAATTGTCCAAGAGATGCAAGTTCTCTAAGTGGGTTATGACTTCCAAATTTTTGGCCTGGTGTTATCTGAACTCTACCAACCCATCCAGGGTGTTGAATCCTGAGTATTGATCGTCCAGACTCGTGGAAGTTTGTTGTTTTCAGGGTGGTTGATTTTTTGTTTATTTATGGTAATTGAAGTCTGAATTGTGAGGTAATGTCTGATAGTGGTTATTATCAAGAACAGAAGACTAAAAGTCTTAGTATCCAAAACTCCCACAGAGGTGGTTCCAAGCCTAGATACAAATCCTCCTAGATGAAAAACCAAAATTCACTGGATTGTTTCACAAATCCAAACCTCTTTGCTTTTGCCTCTCTTGTTTTTTTAATGAAAACCAGCAATGTTTGTAAAAATACAACACAGACCATAACAAACATCAGCATCACTGCCAATCCTTTGAAGAAAGGAAAATAGATTTTTCAGGGGGAGAAAAACAGAGAAGAAAAGGAGAGGAAAGAGGGAGAAGGAAAGACAGGAAAAAGCAAAAAATAGACAAAAGGGAAAAAGAAAAAGGAAAGTAAAAGTTATCTCCATCTTTTTAAATGCAGAGATGATTGCACTTCTGTGGGTGTACCCAACAAATACGAAATTCCTTCTAACGCAGAAGTAGGGGGAAGAAGTCTCTGTGGGGGAAATCCTCAGCCGTTAGCCCCAGAACTAATCCGTGATGTTCGCCTGATTTAGAGCTGGCAGATGGCTGCGTCTGACAGAGACAACCCAGGCTGCAGTGTGTCAAGTGTCTGGGTGCACGCTGGTACAAAACATCCAGACAGGTCCAGCAGATAGTCAGGCAGAATGCTCTGCTCTTCTGCCAGGCCATCCACCATCCCGGCTCCTCAGGCACTTCCAGCTTGACATGGCAAGGGACTGCTTCCAAGCTCTGTGAGGAAATGCTTTTGCCAACAGTGCTGCTGGAGGGGAATGAAGCTAGCACTCTTCAGGTCTAAACAGAGTCTAGCTTACCAAGACTACCATTTCCAAGATCACCCTCTCCCAAAGAAGACAGGAAATCATAGGATACGTGGCCAATATGAAGTAACTAGGGCTGGTCAAAGGCTAATTAGGTCTTCATGAGTTTATGTTAGGGTCATTTGAACATCCTCAGTATCATGAACTGAACTTGGCAGACAAAACCTAATAACCTTCAATCATTTGAATTGCTTCTTTGCGAGATGGTTCTTGTCATACTGTTGTAGCAAAAATGCCTTACTGCATGAAGAGAAGAACCAATGGTTTTCTTACAGATAGCCCAAAGTTGCTGCCTTAATAAATGGCTCGGTCCCTAGAAGAGGAGTAACTCAGGTTCAAGCCTACCAAATCTCTTGGACAACAGGTAATTCCTGACTCAAATTTCTCTGGTCTCAGTTTAGTTTAATACGTGATATGTCTGAAATGACTGATTTCAATCTTAGCAACAAATATGCACCATGGAGATCTAGAATCTGCCTTCATTAGAAGCAACTCTGAACCTTCTACAAACCTTGGCTTTACTACTTCAAAGGTTGGGGCAGGAGGTAACAAATGGAAAAGTGGAACTAGTATAGCTGGGTGTGCTGGACTGACCCTGGCTGGAGGTCAGATGCCCACCAAATCCATTCTATCACTGCCCTCTGCAGCTAGGCAGGGGAGAGAAGATACAGGCTCATGGGTCAAGATAAGCACAGGAGGAGATCATTCACTAAATACTGTCAGGGGCAAAACAGACTCAATGTACAAATTATTAACTGTCATTTATTATCCAATCAAACCAGAGTAGGACAATAAATAATAAACCCAAATTTTAAACACGTCCCCCCACCCTTCTTCCCAGGCTCAACTTTATTCCTGATTTATCTACCTCTTCCCCCCAAGTGGTACAGGAGAATGGGTAATGAGTATTGTGGTCAATTCATCACACATCATCTCTGCCACTCCTTCCTCTTCACTGGAGGACTCCTCACACTTCCCCTGCTCCAGTGTGGGGTCCCTCTCACAGGAGACAGTCCTCCACAAACTTCTCCAATATGAGTCCTTCCCATGGCCTGCAGTTCTTCACCAACTGCCCCAGTGTGGGTCTCTTCCATGGGGTGCAGATGTTCAGGACCAGACTGCTTCAGCGTGTGCCTCCCACAGGGTCACAAGTCCTGACAGCAAACCTGCTCTGGTCAGGGCTCCTCTCTCCATGGACTGCAGATCCTGCCAGGAGCTTGCTCCAGCATGGGCTTTCCATGGGGTCACAATGTCCTTCATGTGTCTCCACCTGCTCCAGAGTGGGGTCCTCCAGGGCTGCAGATGGAATCTCTACTCCCCATCATACTCCATGGGCTGTAGGGGAACAACTTGCTTCACCATGGTCTTCTCCATGGTCTGCAGGAGAATGTTTGCTGTGGTGTCTCCTTCCCTCCCTTCTGCACTGACCTCAGTGTCTGCAAAGTTTCTCACATCTTCTCACTCCTTTCTCTACAAAAAGCTGCTGCTAGATTTTTCCTTTTAAAATATATTACCATGGAGGTGCTACCACCATTGCTGATTGGCTCAGCCTTGGCTGATCCATCTTAGAGCCAGCTGGTATTGGCTCTGTCAGACATAAGGGAAGCTTCTCACTGAAGCCATCCCTGTAGCCCCCCTGCTACCAAAACCTTGCCACACAAACCACACTAGGAAGCAGCGTAGAATTAGTCAACTCTGCAGCAGTTTCTTTAGGGTTAAAGGGGATTTATAAAAGAAAGGTGAGTGGGTGAAAACTACAGGAAGAAGGCAAATTTAGCAGCCTTTCCTTGTGGTTTCCATTTTAACTATTCAAAATGTTAGGCCTGGTGTCTTCATCAAGTTTTCCATTGTAAATTAACTTTAGCTGCTTCAGCCATAGCTTTGCCACTGTTTTTTATTAGTCACCCTACCTAAAACATCTTCGCTGTAGTTTTGTGTGGCTGGGTTCTGGTGGAGGAGCCAGGGTGGGGGTGGGCTGCAGGGGTGCCTTCTGAAAGAAACAGCTAGAAGCTTTCTCTGGCCCAACAGAGTAAACACCAGCTGATTCAAGACCAGACTGCTTGTTGACCATGTACTTTATCTTTCCAGATAGTCATCTTAGTCCTAGATATAGAAATTTGGTATAAAAAGACTAGAGCTGGGTTAGAGATAAAAAGTCTGGGAGTATCCAGACCAGGCTGCATGAATTCTCACCATCAGGCTGGGCTATTCTCAGTCCATCTTGTTTGCTGTCCACCAAAGTTGCAGAAGTAGTACAGGCAAGCACAAATACATGGATACATATTTCAGGTACACTGTTTTCTTCCAGTGTGTGTAAACAGATACAATCTAGAAAGTTAGTGCCACATGTACCACTGGCAGCATCCCTCTATACTGAAAAAGGCGTTGCATCGGACAGACAACACTGTATTTCACATCGCACTGTCAACTGGACAGCTCTTTAAACCACCACCAGCATGCACTAAGGCTGCAAATGACACATAACACATGTCACCAGAGAACAGGATCCTACGTGTGTAACATTCCTGCATATCCACTATTAGAAATCCAAGAATTTCACAGTGAACCCCACAGCTACTGAGAAAACATCCAACCCAAAGCATCACGTTTTACAGTCTGTAGAAAAAAAGCCTACAAGTATTGTGAACTGACCTCACAGTAACTATCTGGCCTCCATCCAGCTCAATTCCATTCATCTGTGCTATAAAGATGGCAGCCACTGCTTCATAAAGGGCAGTTCCATCCATGTTGATAGTTGCTCCGACAGGAAGGACGAACCTTGTTACACGCTTATCAATGCCTAGATTTTCTTCAAGGCACCGGAATGTGACAGGTAATGTTCCAGCACTGGGGAAGAGAAAGCAAAAAGGTAGAGAAGGCATCATTACAGTGCAATATATACAGATAAGGGAGCAAAGTCAGAAATCCTGTTATCACTGTTTACATTTTCTACTTCTGTGTTCTACTGGGATTCAAGCCTTTTTCTATCCAGTTTTTAAATTAAGCCTACATTTAACTGGAGGTGGGACTGAGGCTGAGACATAACATGACTTGAAGTAGGGATGAGAGTTTGAGAGAGTATAGATTAATTTTTCAGACTCATTTATGAATTATTTCTTGCGTTTTGTTCAAAGAGACAAGTTCCAGATGTTTTCTGGTGTGCAAAACTGTAAGTACAGGGAAAAAATTCTACATTTCTTCATGAATTTGCTGTGAATGGAGAAATCAGTGTAGCGTTAAGGAATGAGAAAGCCAGGCAAAAAGATACAACCCATCAAGTTCCCAGATGCCACGAGACAGGAATGGATACGAAAGACAGATGGAGGATAGGAAAATATGCAAAAGATGGCTGGAAGAGGGAAACAGCTCCTTATGTAGATCCACAGTGCCTTGCCTTTGTGGGAATACTTCGCCCTTTTACACTCACTTGCTCACGATAAAACACCTTCATCAAAAAGTACCACTGAAAACACAACACACTTTTTTTCCCCATCGATGCAAATAATCTTCTACTTCTTCCTTTGCCTAGATGGTCTGCCTGACTCAGGCAAAGGACTTGCTGTGTGACAGGCAACACAGAAACATGTTTTGGTTCCTTACTTTTCTGTGTTATTTCTGAGGTCAAGTCCACTACTACATGAAGTTGGTTATTGCCTGAGAACATGTTCTGAAAAGAAAGCTGACTTGGGGAATTTCCTTGTAATTTGTGTTTCATACAGAAGCAGCTGGAGCACATCTGTTGTGGTTTACTTGCTTTTCCTCATCTGATTTGGCAGAATCTCTCAGAGGTCTTCACCATTGTATCCCACTAATTTTAGCCATTGCTCCTACAAAAATACTAATTTGCCCATAGAAGAGGAAAGGACTGGACTCACCAAATTTACTCAGATAAATACAGCACAGTGTTACTAATGGCTTGCAGCTTCAGGGTCTAACTCATTCATTCATCCATCCACTACTACAGAGACATTATTGGCTACAAAAATTTAATCTTTCCATTAGACCATGCAAAAAAGGGAGATTAAGAAATGCATGAGATAACTGTAAAAATGTAGTGTCATAATAAAAGTCTGATGTTATCTGGAACAAGCACAAAAGGCTGACATATTTTCATGGGTTCTATGGAAAACCAAAACCCTTCTGGATTAGCAGATGCCTGAGTCACTTCCTAAATGACTCTTCTTGTCCCAGAACTATGGAAAAATTAGAAGAGCTTCTAGATCCCTACATTTTGCTCAAGTGACATGACCACTGTTTGTTCACGGAGGTAATTTTTTAAACAGGTATCAATAAGCCAGATACAAGGTCCCAATAATCTGTGTTCTAGCATCTTTGCAAATATATTTGTAATTATTATTTATTTTACTGTGATTTTAATCAAAGGTAATCCAATGCTCAATATTCTGTGGGTTTAGCCAAATCAGAGAGAAGTCATACTTTCTAAAAAAATACAATATTCTCTCTTGTACATTATTCTAGCAGCAGCTGTATTTATAGTGGATAACAGAAAATACCTAGTCAGTCATTAACCAAAAACTACTAGTTTTCAAGACAGTTCCAGATCCGTTTACTTCCTACAGCAAAGATATTCCTGTATCTTATTAAAACAAAAATAGAATAGAAAATGTAGTTCACAGACACATTGAAAGTCGAACAGATAAGCTTCTTTTTCTTCAGGAATGCAAGTAACACCTTACCTTTGCTGTTACAACTCAGATCATCAGCACAAGATGTGTACCAGCCATGGCCTACTGTCATCACAATGAATCCCATCAGGCTCAGCAGGCAGGGACTGTGCAAATATCTTCCCCCTTCATGCTGCCACCATAAGCAAGGACAGGTGGGCATGCCATGAAGACAAGTTTTCTTTATTAGAAGAGCACAATACGTAGATGTCTTCCCTGGTTCCTCAGCCTGGCCAATAGGCTTAAATAGCTTCCTGTATAGGAAGCATTAGCAGCTTCCAGAGATACCAGGTTAGACTATATGATGGTGATCATTTTCCTGTGGTTGCTTGTCTGTGTTGCTACAAACTGGTCCACTTCCATTTAGCCAGTAATTCAGGTCTGGATAGCAGCCAGGGAGTAATGCTGGTATCCAGGTAAATGCATACGCCAGAATAATTCAGAATCCCTGAAATTTTTCCACTTCAGTATTACAGCAGAAAAACATTACTTCACACTTTAAAAACCCTCACAAATATATGTGGACACTGTAAATTTTGTATTGAAATCTAAGTGGAAACTCAAACACTTCAATGAATAAAAGCCTTAGGGAAGTCATGGTTTAGTGAACCTCCTAGCCAGACTGTATCTCCTAGAATCCCACATTGTTTACCACAGAGCCACGTAATTGTTGAAGTTGGAAGACACTCTGGAGGTCAGCCATTCCAACTATCTTGCTCAAGGAAGGGGAAGCTAGGGCAGATTGCCAAGGACCATGCCTAGACACATCTTCTCTATCTCTAGGGATGGAGACTCCACTACTCCAGGGATGGAGACTCCACTACTCCTCATGACAACCTGTGCCAGCTTTCAACCACCATCACAATAAATCACAGTGAAAAAGATTTTTCTTGTGTTCAGATGGAATTTCTTGTGGTTTAGTTTGTGCACACTGACTCTTGTCCCGTCACTGGGCACCACTGAGGAGAGCCTTGCTTCATCTTCTCTACGCTGTCCCATCAGATATTTATATACATCAGTAAGGCAATCTCAGAACTTCTTGTTCATTGGGGTGAAGTTCTTCAGCAGGGTGGTTTGGGTTGACCCAAAGAGGCAGATGAATTACAGGGTTTTTTCAAGGCATTCCTGAAATCAAGACTGCTCAGTGTTCTCATGGCCAGTTTTGAACTAGGCATTTTTGTTTTCACGTTTTAAATTAAAATGCAAGAATAAACTTGCTTCAGAAATAAAACATTTATTTAAGAAAAAATGTCAAAATATATATTTAACTGAAAAATATTTTCAGCAGATCTACTGTCTGCCTCAATGCAAACTATCAATTTATTACTGAAAGGATAAAATGAGATGTTTTTAAAATTTCTTTCTTGAAACCTATCACTGGTTTATTTTTTTTCCCAATGCAACAATACTGGCCTTAGCATCCTTTCGAAACAGAGAGAGTTATCGCTGTTTCCTAGTTGAAGAAACAAGTACAGAGGTAACACAATTTGCACAAGTCATTTGGTCAATGACAGAAAATAGAAAGTGGGTCTCCCAACTTTTTGCAGTTGGCTGTACAACCTCTCTAAAAAATCCCAAAGGTATGTGATTACTTTTATTTACTTCAACATGGCTGGATGAAAAATACTTTTTGTGCATAGAGTAATAGTTCTCAATGGTATAGAATGATTTTGCAGTGAAGGTCAGGACAGCTGAAGCATTAGCTCTAATCTGCTAAACAATAAAGCAAGGTGTTATTCCTTAGTGTACCTGGAAGCTGTGCCCAGTGCTGTGATCCATGCTTGGAAAATCCCGGCAAGGAATGAAAATGGGCTTTTCCTTGTTATCACAAAGTAGAGCAGAGGCAGGAAGATCCCTCCGTGGATGAGAAGACCCACAATCACTGTGACCATGTACATGCCAAGTTGTCTAGCAACTACTTCTAAGTCCTTGATTGCAATGATTTTTCCACAGATGAGGCACGCAATACCCAAAGGAGAATACCTGGAGAAAGAGAACAAGCATAGACAGAACTAGTCTCTGCAGCATAGCCATGAAAACTGTGCTCAATAGAGTATAGACTGGAGAAAGAGTAGGGGGCTTTCAGACTCATCACAGAGCAGATCAGGAATTGATGGAAATTCAATTAGTATCTTCTATATCTTTTCAAAAACAAGGTCCATCTCCAGCAAATTCCCCATCTACATCACTGTATTCCATCCCATAAAATGGAATATGCATTTCCTGAATAGTCTGATCCTGAAATGACATCATACAAGAACATAGGTTTGGATCATATTTGTGAAGATTGGTGTGGTAGCTGTTTTTAATACATAACGTTTACAACCCATTGCTTATCTGTTTTCAGAGAGCTGCATTATTTGATTCAGTTAAACTATGTGTTGAAATGAATTGCTTCTATATCAAAGGCTGCCAATGCTTCCCATTATGTTGTTTCAATAATTTAGACAAATGCTTTTTAGTTTATGGATTCTTGGTTAATTATGTGTTTTTCTCACTTAGAGTAAGGTTTTTGTTGCCTCAGTCATGTGATTCCCAAAGGCAGAAATGTCACTCTTCAGTAGAATGGTAACGGTAGCATAGTACAGTAATAAAAAAAAAGGAAATTAATGGGTAGTATTTTAAAACTGTAATAATCAGCTATAGTGAAAAAATCCTGAAAGTGCACGGATAGAAGACAATATATGTACTTGCACTGGTGAAGGTTAGGATATTACATCATTTTAAGTGACTTTCACTTTCTCTGTTTTATAAATCTTAAGCTGGGAGAAAGCAATGGGTGTAACAGAGAGAAACAGTAAACAAAATGCCTCTCTGAAAATAAATGACAAGGCATAATCTCAAAATTGATTAGCAGTTTGGATGCTTAATTAAAGACAATACAAGGTAAACTGACATTTGGAATGAAAGTTCTTCTTGCTTTCTGTAAGAAAGAAACATCTCACGTTCCTTCAAGCAATGTGCCCAAAACCCTGGAAAGCCTCAGCCACTTGAAATGCAAGGCATAAAAAGCCATGTTTTCATGAACTTGAGGATGCATATTTCTTACAAAGAATCAAACGGCATCAGAGGCAGATGTCTGAATTGGTTTATGCTTATGTAGCAGTCCCGTGCACCTGAGAGTCTGGACTTGCCACAGGAACTACAGCACTCTGTGCAGAGAAACCAAACAAAATCTAACTCTGCACGAAGAAGTGCATTTGTCTTTATAAACACACATTAAAAATCCCTCCTTCTGTCCACAACAATTCTTTAAAGATGCTAGACAAGTGGAATCCCCAGCACCAACCTCCTTTCTCATGAGAAGAGGAATAAAACCCACATCAGTAAAAAACAAACAGTTTGTTGAAACTTGAACGATTTCCTGCCGTTGCAACACTGACTACTAGAGACAGTTTCTACTGCAGGCAAGGTATTATGTCTTGGGTGTGTACCAACTGGTGCTAAGTGAAGGAAGAGTAAATTCTCGCTCTTGGAGTATTATAGGAATACAGACACCTTCTCTGTAGGGTCAAGAGCAGCAGGTTACAATCATTATTGAAAGCAGTAGTGCTTTGCGAATAAAAACAAGTGTGTTTTTATGCAGAAAGATCATCTACAGAAAAGCAGAAGCATAACAGGAATACAAAGTCATTGCTTCAAGTTCTTTGTTCTACACATTTCCGCATCACTATTGCTATCTGCATCACACTTGCACAACAGCCTCCCTTTGAAACACTCATGATGATGCAGAAGATTTGCACATCAGGTGCCCTGCTCCCTTTTCTATAAACGCTGTCCTCAGAGCAGAGGTAGACTGCAGCCTTGTAACTCAGGACCTGTCACTTCCAGGGACACCAGCGGATCCCTGGGAGCAATGAGCCATGATAATGTGTGTTGTATTGGGGTGGCTATTGCTGCTCTCAAAGACCTAGGAGATACAAAACACAGTAGTACAATGCCAAGTGTACCAATGCTTTTTTATATTCTGAAAATCTCTTCTTTTGTGCTTTGGCTGTACTTGGCACTGTGGGTAAATAGGTCTGGAGAAGTCCTCAGAAGAAACATCTCTCAAAGAAAAGAAAGAATGCTCTTCCACAAATGTAAACAATGGCTCAGTTTCAGCTGAGTAAAATCACTCCCCTGAAGGCATGCCAGGCCCCACTATTACGAATGGGTATGCCTCGAAAACAGGATGGATGCATTCCAGTGACCCCACTGTGGAGTGATTGTAAGATACAGATCCTGCAGAAATGGTGGGTGGAGAGACTACACATCACTGAAAACCACTGGAATTTTATTTGATGGTGAAGTATTTTTACTACAGAAGACAGTGAATAAAGTGTGACTCCAGGCTTCTTTGTAATTATACCTCCTAGCTAATACCCTGGGTTACGTTAACCTCCTGGGAAGATTTGGATGTTCTTATGTGGGGTGTTCTTGTTTGCTTAGGTGTCCTTCTACGCAATGAACTTCGATAATCAATGAGGCATTTGAAGACCTTTGCTGGTACCAGCTTGTCTTAGATTTCAGTATACAAAGAACAGAATACCTTCAGAAATATTTCAGATTGGATCCTAAATAATGCTTAAAAATAGAAATAATGCTACTGTACTTCTAACATACCTGTCAAGGCTTTAAAAAATGAACTAATTAATTACATTGTTTACTAACAAAACTGTGGTCACTACACGCTATATTAGGCTTTTATGAGTTCTTTTTAAATCTTTTTTTTTTTGTTCTAGAAGTTAGAACTTCAAACTTACCACATGATCATAGTTACTAACTTCATTACAATTTCATTCAGGATGTTGAAGAAATCCACCATGATCTTGGCCTGTTCTCCCATTTTCCCCATAGCAATGCCAAAAGCAATAAAGAATCCTATCAAACCTATTGGGAAAAAAAAATCGCAAGACAAAAAAAATAAAAAAAGCAAGTAAAACCATAGTTTTTAGGAAGTTTTTGCATCTAGTCAATGTCTTGACACTACCTGCCAATCCAGTTTTCAGAACTATACATATCACTTGAGACTTTTTAACATGGACTCACTCTCAACTTTCACGATCGTATTGAGAACATGTTTTATTCTTCAGTATTTTACTAAATTAAAATTTCATGGCCCAAGTATTTTATTTTTTTCCCCTGAATTGATCCGATCATCAAAAAAATACCTATACCATAACCTTCTCAGTGCCATGCAACTGTTAGAAATCTCTGAGCACCCCACAAATGGGAGAGAATTTTTGTTGCTCAACAGGCACCGGAGACCAAGAGCATTTTTCTCAATCTTTGCAAAAGTCCCTTAACAGATTCAGTGTACAGACTAGTCAGTCCTGGAGTACAGGAAGGGGCAAAAGCAGCCCTAGAACATAACTTTCACAGGCTAGGAGTATTCCAGTTAAATGAAGAAGTGGGGGAGGGAGGATAAACTGGGTATTACACTTTAAGCTAAACCACAGAACTCCCATTAAACAGCTTAATCTCACTGAAACCGACTACCAGCAGATACATAACCACAGAATTCAATGCAAGTAACATTTGGCTCCTGAATTTACATGTGTGAAAGTCTGGAGTATTGGACTGTCAGTGTGAAAGGCTGAGTGCATTTGTCATGTATTTCTCTGGAGTTGTGTCTCTAACACGAACCTTTTCCATCTAGCAATTTCCAGTGTCTAGAGTGGGATTGTTAACTGATACTGATGCATGGATTGAATCTTCAGGCACCTTTTGAGGGTAAACTTTGAGTCATGGTATGAGTTAAGTACTTAATAAATGTGTGAACTCAGTTGGGAAATTCCTAAGGAAAAACCCATTCAGGAAACAAAAGCATTCAAGGGAAGGGAATTTCAGCTACCAGTACTCTGGGAAAAGACAGACTGTCCCTTATCCTCACACTGTGTCTAGCAAACAGACTTTTTTCTTTTTCCTTTTTTTTTTTTTAATCCAATCTACTGGATATGGAGTCATTTTTTAGCACCAGCCTATCTTTCTTGAGTCACTTGAAAAGGGAAGTGAAGTGTACGTTTGTGTGCTGCAAAGCATAGAGAAATGATGAAAAGTTTTTCAAAGACAAGTAACTTCCTGGAATTCAGACTCAGCATTAGAAAATGTTAGTAGGTGGTTTTGTTCATTAATTCCAAACGAGCTGCTACATTAGTCATACAAGTCAAGTTGGTTCATATGCACAGGAATTCGTCTGGCTTGTACAGTTTATGCAAGCTGGATGGCAATTCCCCAACATTTTCACTTCTGCATTCAAAACCAAACCACGCAAAACAAAAAACACTGCAACATTTGAGAGTCACTGGTCGAAATACTGCAGCAAATCCCCCACCTAAACTGCAGGTTTCCTGTCTGTAGGAATTGTATTCAGCCACCCAGCTCTTTTCTTATCCATGAGAGAGCCTGCAGAAATAAGCCCAGCACTAAATGTAACACATCTCTCACATGAGAAATACCGTTTCATTTTAATGCATAAACGGAGCTTCAGGAGAGAAAAAAAGCAGGTGAGGGTAACAGAATGAGCAATGAGCTGCTGCCGCACGCAGGGTGCAAAATGCCAATTTGCTGTTTTGAAAGAAAGCAGCTCCTCTGCCCACAGATGCTGAATTAAGGAGGGGCTACGGAGGCAGGCAGAATACAGTGGCTCCTGGCTCTTGTCAAGCATGCTGCCTAACAGAGAAACAAATCATCTCTCATCAGCTTACTGATGCTATCACCCCTATGTCTAAGCAAAGCTGTCGCTGCCAGTGAACTCACCAAGAACTGAAGTTTTACAGGCACAGTGGCCACTGCATCAGCAGGAGCAGCTCAGCAGCTGTAAGGATTCTGTAAAGGGCCACTTGCCCCTAAGAAATGATGGCCCAGTGCTAAGACAAACAGTGGTTTAGGTATTGTCCCATTTTGAGGATAACACCTATAAACACAGGTGTCGGTCTCAGGCCTGTGGACATGCTGCTACACAGCATGTATATCTTCAAGCCTCAATTTGAGGCTACAATTTGAGGGCAGATTTGTGACTGACTTCACCTACATCCAAAAAAAAGAAGGTGAAGGAGGAGCACTCCTCTCTGGGCTGACAAAACGGTGAGTCTCAGCACAGAGGATAAAATGGAAGTGGTGTGGTGGCTCTTTGTTCCTCTGCACCCCCACCACCATCCAAACAGGTGCTTCAGGGAGGGGTGGGAAAGGCAAGGTCTTTGTATCACCCCCACTTGCTGGCTTCTCCAGACAAGATGGCACGATGGCAGCTGTTCATAAGCTACAGCTGGTAAAGGTCAGTAGTCAAGATGAAAGGAGGAGGGATTTGTGACTCAGAGATATGTCAAGCCTCTCTGGGATTTTTCCTTGGGTGGTGCGGTTCGCACCCCACCTCTCACTTCATGCTTTGCCTCAAGCCAAACTCTAGTTCAGTGTGCCCAAGACACCTACTGCAAGCAACTGAGCTCAAATTCATCAGGGGGTGGGTGAAGCGCTGGCTCCTGAATCTCTCCCCCATACTGTTTTGCCAGTATGCATTAGTATTAGTCTAAGGTAGGCTACTGGGATGAAAGGATATATTGGGTACCTCCTACATGCTTTCCCACTGTACTCCAATTAAAGCCTGCAAAGATGCCAATTCAGAATAATTCACTTGGTTGTTGCTGTGATAATGTCATATTTCTAGTAAGACCTTCAGATTTTCATCTCAGAGACCGATGGGCAGCCAGCAGGTGGTATCATTTGATGATTATATTGAGGCTGAACTTGTACTAAAGAGCAGATCAGACAACACTGGCTACCCAGTTACAGGTAAAAGCTGTATCATACATATGATGTACATATTTGACAGGCAAAGAGTTTTCCTACCCAGGACATTCATGCCATCCTTAAATTCAAGTCCCTTCTTAATGACCATCTGGGCTTCTGGTGATGCTTCGCGCATTGTCTCATTGATCAGAGCAAAAGCAGAGTCAGTGACATTAGGTGGCTCTTCGATGGGCGGTGGCACCAGCACTTTCTTGGTGACAGTTTGGATCTGAAGGCAATAAGAAGGGAGGATGAGAATGGAAACAGACTGAATGAAATCCATATGGGAGATCAGGAAATAATAACAAAAAGTCTTCACTTGAAATTCCAGGGTACTGTATTTTTAAAGGATTAGACATGCATTCCACAACCTCTTTCCAACTCTTCCAAAAATAATCTTGTTCCAAGTGTCACAAAGTCCTGGGAGTCTTCCTCATGACTCTAGTGTGAGAAATACAGCAAATACTTGTTCCTTACCACTACGATGTAACATTTTACAGAGAGTTAGCCCCTTTGTCCAGATGGTGCACAAATGGTGCCTCACAGATTGTACATTACATGTTGATACCATTTATTTAGCACCAAAACGCAGGCACCTCTAGGATCAGTCACGGCAGCAACTCTGTGCTAAGGCTTGTTATTCAGGATGGTCTGCCTAGCTCAAGTTATCAGTTACTTTGATGGTTAACTTGAATCAAAAACTTAGGAAATTTCCAACACTTTGCAATGGTGACAGCTCAAAAAGGAATACACACAGTGTCTCAAATTAAAATACTGAGAATGCCAAGTAACAGAAGAATTTTCACAGCTGCCAGATACCTATTAAATCAAACCTGATCATCTTAAAAAAGAAGACCTCTGCATCTGAATGGATCTGGACATCCCCTGGCACATGAAAGGCAGCGCCAAGGGAAAGCTGGGAAGGGAAAGGTATAGGGAAACAATGGGCTTGAGCTTACAGCTAGTTAAAAAGGGACAAAGGAATAGAAAAAGAGAGATCTGTGACTTGCTGGGGGAACATTTTCCTCCCAGTTCACACCTTGAGCCTTTTCTGCCTCTTCATGGCTCTGGTACAGGCAAAATAGCTAAGAAGCTATGACCAGTTTGTTATGGTTTCCCCATCTGCTCCCTACTTTCCTTTTTCCTAGATACCTTTAAGCAAGACATCCGAAACAGTGCATTAGCCTTTCAAAGAACATTTCCACCTCTTTCTTGCTAAGACAGACATTGTAGTGCTATGGATGATGATCCAGATTTCCTAAGTTTTTAAAACACCTTGTCTCTCCTTATAAAACCTGATGTCTAAATCTAGACAAGGGGATGTAGACAGAAAACCTACACAGCTTTGTATGAAAAACTCTTCAGCTGTCCTGAAACAACCCAACGTTCCTGCATGTTTATATTTTTCCAGAGTTAATTTTTTTCTGAGGGATTTTGTCAACACAGTATTTTTTTATGTGTTTTATCCAGAATGTAAGAACAAAGTCACAGAAATTAAAACAATAGACTCTACACACCCACAACTTCCACCACAGTCGCTTAAGCCAAAGGTCCTCAGCCCTTCTTTGCACAAGGCCATGGTCACTAAAAATGGTAAGCCTATCATTAAGATTAGATTCTGACACCACCACCACCTACGGCTGTAAAACCATTCAAATGCCACAGTCATGTTTATAGATTATAGTCCTGTTCTCCTTCATGGCACGCAAGATCTTAACTCATTATGAATTAAGACTTTCTTGTGGATCATACAAAAGTTCAAAAGGTTTTCAAATTACACTGAAATCAGATTTGAGTTAGTTTGCAGTTTGCAATGAACTGTCTCAAAACTGCAAGTGAGTCCCTTCATTGCTTTCTGCCTGGTCGCGAGGGGACACACGTACACCTCCTCCACGGGCAATGAGTACACACTACCCAAAAAATGCTTCCTCTTAAGGCAACCTGGAAACACTGAATGCTCACAGAAAGAGTCTGTACAAATGTAGGAAGAAAAAATATATGCTGCCACCATTAAAAGCATTTAATTTTCCTCCTAAACAAAGAGACAAGTTAAGCCCAACTCCTTACTGAGGAGTTAAGGGCTAACAGAAGGCACAAGCTCCACCTGGAGAGTGACACGCTTCGCAAATGAAAGGTGGCCTTGTGGGAGGGCCTTTCACTGGCAATTAGTTTGGCATCTGATAAAACTAAACACGCTCAGTAGCTTTTTTGACTAAGTTTAAAAAAAACAATCAGTGGAATTGATGACCTGAACATTGATATTACACCCAGAGAAAAACCAATAAGGTTCCAAGAAATCTCTCTAGCATGGGTAGCTTAATTCTTCTTTCTCCTGCTTTTTGTCCCTTTGCCAAGATATTTGACCACTTCCAAATGATCAGAAATTTAATTCTCCTCCCTTCCAAAGTTCAAATGAGGCAAAGGGGAAAAAAAAAAACCCAACTCAAATCTCCCCTCACTCAATTTTGCAAAAATACATTTCACATTACGTGCCACCCACAGTTTTGAGCACGTGACTAACATTCCCATGATGATTTGGAAATATCGAGAATGTTCTCTCTTTAAATCCCCGAGGACTATGTGTTTTTATGTGGAAGTCCATGGAAGAAATTAAGCAATCCAAGCCTTTTTGGCAGCTTAGGTTGCCCTCACTTCTCCCAGCGTCCATGGCCTCTTCTCCCTTTCCACTCTTCACTTCATTCTTTGGCCATAACCACAGCTCCAGCTAGCATGCCATTTCACATAGGAACGCTTAAGAAGGTATTTGGCAACAAACCCCGTTCCATTCAAAATAATAAAATGACAGCATTATTGCCAAACAATTGAGTTGTAGGGAAAAGCAGCGTCCATACAAGAAATACACTTAAGAAGAAACTAGGAAGCATGTGTTTTTCGTTTATTTTACCCCTTGAAGTGAAGCTGTTTTGATTAAGCATTGCTGGAAAGATTTTTAGACAAAATTATCTCCCTGTAGAGGAAGCAACACGTAGTGCAAGCATTCTTCTTTCCCAGCATGCTTCAAACCTGGCCTGATGGAGCCACCTGTAGGTAGGTCAGCCACTCGACTGCATTATCCCTACTTAGGCTGCACAATACAGCAACAGAAGTTAGGAGAGGTTGAGTTTCAGGCTACATTTCCAGTGGCAA
This sequence comes from Gallinula chloropus, assembly GCF_964237585.1. Taxonomy (NCBI): domain Eukaryota; kingdom Metazoa; phylum Chordata; class Aves; order Gruiformes; family Rallidae; genus Gallinula; species Gallinula chloropus. The sequence goes on along the minus strand of NC_140088.1, from coordinate 19,348,921 downwards.
CCAGCTAGAATTAAGATCATCCTTATGTTATAAACAAGGCATTGCAGAACCATGATATCTGTAACTACTGACAAAGGTCAAATTCAACCTGGCTGAAAGGTCCCATAATTCATCAGCTGTTCAGCCCCAAGCCAGCATTCATGACCATATATATTGCATAAAAAGTGAGGGGGAAAAAAATTAAGTTCACTTAATAACAAGCTAAAAATCATCTTTTTTAAGAAATCTGTGAATTCAAATGACTACAACATAAAACAAAGCAACTGTAAATAATGTTCTTTCATTTACCTGCTCAAGATAAGACCTGCATTTGTCTTTGCATCATTATTTCTGTCATTCATCTAAACAGTGACATTAACTCTAGAGACATCCCTGGTAAGTAAAGGGCATCAAAAATATTACCAAGAGTAGAAGGTCTTACCTGCTGAAAGCACGCTTGGACGAGATTTTCGGGGAATAGGTTTCGGATCAGATCCAAGAAAGCATCCAGACTAGATACTTCATCGTTCTTCTTCCCTTGCCCAAGCTGTTTCCTGAGTTTTGGATTCCCTGGATGGATGGCTAAAACCAGAATCACACCCAGCACAGCAGCAATAATAGTGGTGGACATGTAGTAGACCATGGCTCTTGTACCCAATCGTCCACTCGCTTTAGCATCTAAACCAGACAGTCCTGCAGGTGTTTTATTTTAAGAAATAAACAAATATATTGAGAATCAATATCCAATACAATAATCATAAAATAAAATCCTTTATCATTTGCAGAGTTTAATGACTACCTATAGCTGCCTACTTTTGTTCTTGTGAAATTCTCACCACTGCATAGATTAATGAAGCTTCTCCCTCCAGTTCTTGTGTGAACAGTGTCTGCTGCTACTAATTTGAAAAGAACCATGTAATTGCAGAAGAGGCATTGAAAATTTGAGAGTAGACGATGACATGTTTTGCCCTTGATTGCTGCAAACTGGTCATGGTCTGTCTGACTCCACAGCTTTAAGAAAGCTAGGCTTGCTAGTGTCACGCCATCTTATCTGCAAGGTCCAATCAAGGAAGGAGGTGAAATAGCCTACTAAAAAATCTCTCTTCAAGAAGGTAGTATGTGTGAATGTGTTGAAAATAAATTCACTGGAGTATCTAGGTATTAAAGCTGATGAACTTAATCGGAAATTAACTCTGAAATATACATTGTGACTGCAAAATCCCTGGCAGGATCACACTATTCTTCTTCCTACCATCACAAAAAGCAAACCCGCTAATATCTGTAGCAAGCATCTTAAAGTATTTATGGCTAATAGATCTTACCTGTGATTAAACTGGAGATAATTAAAGGGAGGATCAGCATTTTTAGCATCCTCATAAGTATATCTCCTGGGAAGGCTATTAACATGACGATGTCAGGGTCAATAGGTGTTGCTAGACGAAGAAGACCCCCGCACACTGCACCCAGGATGACACCTGGAAGAAGAATAAAAGAGAGCAGGTAGGTAACATTAATATACCCAAGTGTGCATTGATTTTCCAGAAGAACAGTCTAGAGGAAAAACAGTTACACAAAGTAGCTGATTTTTGGTAGAGAAACAGATTTTGGAAGGCTTAGCCTAAAGGGTTAATACAAGGCTGTAACATGCTTACCATGTATCTCATGATTAAAGAGAAGTGCTCCTGCAGTAGAAACTTCTGCCAGCTGAGCTTATACCTAATGTACTGTTCTCCTTCTGCAAATACAAATTCACTGCAAACCACAACGTTATCAATGTTTACTAATTCCGTGTAGGCTTTGCAATACATTGAACAACAGTCAAATATCCTGGTTCCACAGCTAGCGAAACTGAGGCACCAAGAGGTGAAGTGATTTGTATTAAGGCCATAGCAAACTGACAGAAGAGCCAGGGTCAGGACCCAGCTCTTCAAGTATGACATCTCTCTCACAACATAAGAACGGTACCACTTGGTCAGCATGAGTAGCTATTTTTACAGCCAAAGAAAACCCCTGCAGAAAAGCTAGAACAGTCTTGTGAGGGAAACTGATTCAGGCTTCATTTGGGGTATTTTGGAAGGGAGTGCCTGATCTGGAATACTGCACTTAATCATTGAACAAAACTTGTTCCTAGTGCTCATTTGCTACTCCTTCCCTTTAATGGTCTGCATTATTTAGATTTCACAGATTCACAGAACGGTTGGGGTTGGAATGGACCTCTGGAGATCACCTAGTCCAACCCCCCTGCTAAAGCAGGATGACCTAGAGCAGGTGCACAGGATTTGGTCCAGGTACATTTTGAATGTCCCCAGAGAAGGAAACACAACAATCTCTCCAGGCAGCCTGTCCCAGTGCTCTGTCACCCTCACAGTAAACAAGTTTTTCCTCGTGAGGAGATGGAACTTCCCGTGTCACAGTTTGTCTCCATTTCCCCTTGTCCTGTCCCTGGGCACCACTGTAAAGAGTCTGGCACCATTCTCTAGACACCCACCCTTTAGATGTTTATCGATGTTGATCAGATCCCCCTCAGTCTTCTCTTCTCCAGGCTAATCACTCTCAGCCTTTCCTTATACAAGAGATGCTCCAGTTCCCTCATCTTCTTTGTAGCCCTCCACTGTAGTGGAGTAGTTCTTTGTTTTTATGTAACTGAGGAGCCCAGAACTCAACACAGCAGTCCAGATATGGCCTCACCAAGGCAGAGTAGAGGGGGAAGATAACCCCCCTCAACCCATTGGCCATGCTTTTCTTAATGCACCCCAGGTACCATTGGTCTTCTTGGCCATGAGAGCACACTGCTGACTGGAGAGCTCGCTGTCCACCAGGACTCCCAAGTTCTTTTCCACAGAGCTGCTTTCCAGCAGGTCAAGCCCTACCCTGTAGTGGTGCCTGGAATTATTCCTCCCCAGGTGCAGGACCTTCCACTTTTCCATTTTGAATTTAATTTGGTTCCTCTTTGCCCGATTCTCTAGCCTGTCAAGTACTTGCTGAATGGCAACGCAGCCTCCTGGTGTACCAGCCACTCCTCCCTTGTCCAGGTCTTTGATTAATATGTTGAATAAGACAGGACCAAGCACTGACCGTTGAGGCACACCACTGGATACAGACAGATTTGTACAGGAAGAATACCTAACCCTCCTCTCTCAGGACTAAGGCTGTTAAAGCATACTCTAGAGGAAAAAAGGCCATGTTTTACTTTCATAACATGGTCTTTGTGAATGGATATTTTATGTTTACATACAGGATGCCTTTGTTTTCCTGATCCCAAGCTCAAGTCTCAATGGTAATAAAACTTGGCAGCAAAGCCTGAGTCATGATTTGTGGCAACCATGACTCTTCGAAGTATCAATCTGATACAATGGAAAATATATCTGGATTTAAAACTTTCTCTGAAACTGCATCAAGATAATTCAAAGCAAATGCTGTCTAAACACTTTGGTAGTACGGGTTTTGAAGGCTGAAAAATATGGATGTGAAATGTGCAGCTCAAGACCAGCTGCAGCTGGCCTTTCAAACAATAACAACGTAGAGTATGTCTATGAATTTGCTGCATTTGGCTGTTAGGCTTTCAGTGAAAAGGAAACAGGCAATGAGCCAGCGAACCACAATAAAATGTCAAGCTGTTCCATATTTGGAAGCTGCTAAAGCCAGAGGCAACAGTTAGGATGAGATCACAGAGTGCTGGCTTACAGCTACAGAGAGGGACAAACTTTCAAAAGCAGCGAAGCTCGAACTGAGAAATAAAAGATGAAGGGAATTTTGAAGCTTTTTTTCTTTTTGGTCTTTTTTTTTTTCTAAAAACAGATTTTAAAAAAAAGTGTAGTGCATTTAGTTCTGCTCAATAACAACACTCTGACTGGCCTTGGGACTTAGAACACGTTCCATTCAAAACCAGATCCAGAAAGTAGCTCCACGGTGTGGACTTGGCCGGTGTCACTAATACCCTGCACACCTGAACTGCAGCAATAATGCCTGTAGACATCCTACACGGTCTCCAGCTGTTCAGCTGATGACCACAGGCAGGATCTCTGGTACTACATGAACAAATAAAGCTACACACATCCAGACCAGCAGATGTTGCTTACCAAAGACAGTAAGAGTCAGGAGCAGATTCCTGTGGAGTGACTGACAGAACTGCACACATATGTTCCTGGATCTGTGCTCCACCGGACTTAAATGACTTTCATGCATCCGCACTTCTACTTGCTTAGGCATATTGTTGGCACTAGAATAAAAAAATATGAAAACCAAGTTAAGAATTATAGCACCAGATGCCAAAAGTGAGAGGAACGTCTGGAGTGCTTCCATCATATATAGCTGGGGAAATTGATGCATATTCCATCACTTTCCACATTTCACGAACACCACGTATCTATCGCTCTCAAGAATTCTCTGAAGTGGCAATGGTTTGTTCTTCTAAATATTTTTATGGTATTTTTGGGTGACTGTCTCTAAATGGCAGAGATGTAAACAAAATTAATTCACTGGACACATCATTCCAACTGTTTCATGGACTAAACTATTGGTCTTCAGCTGGAAAATTCAATTTCCCCAAAGATCATGGCTGTCTACTTAAGTAGAAGAGATGGCTAAAAAACAAAGATTCTATTAGTGGGAAAATACAGGTTTGATTTCCTGAATTGGAATGAAATAAGGTAAATAGTTTAAAAATGAGGATTAATTTGCAAAATAAAGCATTCCAGAATATTTTGCTTATTCTTCACAAAACATTTCATTTCATTGTCAAGATTTTATTACACTATAACCAGAATGCTGAGGTCAAAAGCTTCTTTCTCAACTTGGTTCTAATGAGATTTGAACAACTACCACTGAAAATTAGTCAGAAAATTACATGCTCCCCCCCAAAACCCCCTTTGATTTTATTGAACTGGCATTGTTTAGAGGAAAAAAAAAATTAACTAACTGTGGTTTATATTTGAGTAAGGGACATGCACATGAGTGCAAGATTTTGAAAGCCATGCCTCTTATTTTCTCAATGCCCGACAAATCATTAGCAATAAACTACTTTTTAATATACAAATATTAAAATGTACTAGAATAAAAGTACTAAAAAACCTGTTGCAAATAAAACAGCTTCCCTGTAAGTTAAGGCTGTCTAATTACATATGAGAAATGTGTAAAGAACAATTTTCTTATTATCAAGAAAATATATATTTTGAGAGATGGTCTTATGCTAGACTGGGACATGGTTTTAGAAGAAGGAAAACAAATCTTCCTCTAAAACAGCAGATTGACTGAGGTCTACACACCTAGAACAGGTCTGAAAAGATATGTAAAATTCTCATGTTCTCAGCACAAAACCATTTCCAAGGAATCAAAACATGCTGTTATATATCCTATAGCTTGTTGCCTTCATAAAGTTTCTCAGCAGAAGGTTATAATTAGACCTGGAATTCAGGTCTAATTAAAAAAATTCAGTCATTTTGATGCAAATAGTTCCATGATTTTCCATTTCAGTGTGAAATGGTATTTTTTTTACAGTACATTTGGATGTTAAAATAGTAGCACCAGCAAAAAATTAATTAGAGGACACTTTTTTTAAGGGAGGAAAACCCTCCAAGTTTTGTAATTGTTATTTTGTACCTTTTAAAATATTTTACAACAGTGGTTGCAATGAAATATACTGCCAATGGCAGAGTAACAAACGAGCATCAGTACACATTCTGATAGCTTAAATGTGAGGCATGCCCACTTCTTGAAGGCTTAGGAATGCAAGTGTCAGGGATGTGTATTAGCCAAGGGATAATGTGCATAGCAGTCATTTGAGGAGTTACAAGAAAGATGAGATAGTGTCTGCAGTTTACATGCACATGGGCCACAAAGCCATGAAATCACTGGTGGAAGTGTGCCACAAAATTAAGGAACTTGGGATTCAAACTTTGCCACAGGGGAGTACATCTAGTTCCACTTGCACTCTGAAGACGGATGTGTAACTTGTTTAGACCTATTATTCACTGCAGTTTGATTGTATATTCCTCTGAAACTTTGAATTATGAACAGCTGAAATTGATTCAAAAGAAAACCTTAGAGGCTCTTCCATTAGCCAATAATTAAGCAGAACTAGAATGGAGCAGTAAACAGAAGCACTTGGTGATGTTATATGGGTTCCCAGGTTTTTTCTTTGGGTTACGTTTAGTCTGATTCCCTTTGGTGGGATCCCAACATCATGCCTATAACTTCATACCATCCAAAGGAAAGCCACATCACATATATCTGCTACCTCAGCTATGGTTCTTTCCTCTCTTTCATGGACAACAGAAGAGCATTGTAGCATTGTTCCCCTGACATCGTTGCTGAAACAAGTCCTCCTGTGCAGAAGCAGGTCTCTGGTCCTGCTCTTGCATGCAAGTCTTACTTCTATTCCCATCCATTTCTAACTGACAGCAGGGTGTTTGCTGCCCACAACACCCTGCCAATCCAAGTATGGTCAGCGAACAAAGGTTCATGAAGGGAGGGGATGGTGGACTCACACTGCTGCAGTTACTACTTCAGGATTTTACCCCGAGGGAACCAAAGCCACCCCTGCTTGAGGTGGTCAAACAACACAAAGCTTTGACATGATAACAACGGTACCCTTCAAAAGTTCAGCCATGTAAAATGTAGATATCCAAATACCGAGAAGAGAAGGAAATGAGGACACAAAGCTCTTTAAGGACATTCTACAATTTTCCAGGACACATACTACTATATCATGTGCTTCCCTCAAGAGGGAAATGTGGGGTTTACATTCTCCAGTTCTTCCAGATTGTAAGTGAACCTTCAGCATGGTCTGAAATTCAGACTGGTATGATTTTTAGAGAAAAAGACCCAATACATGTTAACCATCCCAATCTGTTACAGAAAGAGTTGACAGATTAATATAATCACATTAAAAATGGTACCACAAAGGATAATACTCTAAGCATTTGCACTGTTAGCACTGCTTTTAGCAATGAGATTTTTATCACCAGAACAGAGACAAAGTTTTGTTCAAGGTTTTGAGTAAGTTGCAGGAGGGAGAGGAGGGGAAACAACAGTGAAATAAAAACCTTCTGCAAAGGATAAGCTTCTTGTGTAGCACATGAAAACATCAGTATTTTGCACCAGAAATTTTCTATCCAATTACTAAAAGATTAAAATCTGTTTGACCTCTGAATCATGGAAATGAACTCGTATCTTATGGGTCGAGTCATCCTCCTTGTGCTGTTTTTGTGCCTCTGCATCTTGCAAAGGATATTTAGCTCCAGAAGAATGCATAACTTTCTGCACCTGAAATCCATGAACCACAGAGTGACCTACCTGCAGGAAGCTCCTGGTCAAGTCAATGGAAGGTGCACAGATCTAAGTTAGGGCAGAATCTGGGCCCTTATCGACTGGATCCCCTTGGATCTGTCCTATTCCTCTACTGACATTAGTGCATTCCTCACTGACATCAGTGCATGCTCACACGCACAGCTTTCTCCATACCACAAAATACACTCTCCTGTGCCAAGGCAACATGTTAAGTGCCACATTAGAGCACAAAGGAAAGGGTCTTAAATATGTGTAAGACTTTCTTGTGCTTATTTTTGTCTTGAAGGAAAAGAATTAATACATGACAAAGTGGAGCTTGACAGCACCCCAACTCACAAGCAGTGGTGGGAATAAAATGCAGATATAATCCCTATGTTATTGGTACCTCTGTAAGTAAGTATCACAAAACAATGCAGAAAGGATTTTAGCAGCTGTCATCTTTCAAACATGCAAATGATTACCATGGTGAAATAAATCACTGTTCCACTGTGCTGAGCTTCTATGGCTATTCAAACAAATGAAGCATTCTGAATGCTCATCTGAAACCCATCAGACCAAAACCTCTTTTAGTCTAACTTCACTGAAACCAGAACATGATAATATAAATTAATTCTACTCATTATTCTCATATGTCATAGTGACAACAGCCAAACAGCTAAGCTCCAAAACAGGCCCACAGAGAACTCTAAGAACTGAGACCTTCAAAAAAGATACTATTTTCTGTCAACTACAAGTGCTTGAAAACACTGGTAAGACTTACAAAAAAAATGAAAACAAGTAGGCACATTGAACAAAAACACATGAAACAGCATGTATGAAGAACTAGACATATGTGGTGGCTTTTGAAGGATTATGACCTTTTGCCTAGCTCAGTGTCACCTATGTCCCTTTTGAGGCAGCACTTATTCCTAGAAAAGGAGAGGAACTCCTTTCAGCCCCGGAAATTTGATTTTCATTTACCTGCTGAGAGTACAAAACTGTCTGAAAGTAAACAATCTGCATTTTCACCAACTTCAAATGTGCTCTACTCTGCCAAAGCAATACATAAGTGCCTTAATAGAAATGAGTATGAGAATTAAATTGCAATTTTACTGCATTTTAAGCAAAGAAACAACCTTTTGCCTGCATAATCAGGAAGTTCTCTACTTGATCTCTACACTGTCCCTCATCCCCATAGTACAACAAAAATCCCCACAATGTACAACAAAAGAATGAGGCTTAAGCATTTGATTTTAGAGAATTTAAATATTTACAGTTAGTTTTGCATGTGAGATATACAGTACTACATGAGGTAATCTATTTATCTGCAATTTTAAAGCTGTAGTCTGTTTCTTTTGTTGATTGCTATGCAAAATGGTGTCGAAATGCAGGAAAATTATTAAAACACCGAGGTCCCTGGGATTCTTTTGTTCCTATTTCCTCCAAGTATTTTTCTTAGGTTTTATTTTACCTCCCTCTGGGAAAGTCTACTCTTATATTTCTTTTCAACTAATTCTTTCTTTCTCATATTCCCACTGAAGTTTCTAGGCCTAAAAGGCTGGAAAAACTGTTTTCTTCTTTTCCTTGGTTATCAAATACAATTCCTTTCCTCCCAAAAGTTAAGGGTTAATAATTTACACAGTGGCTAAGTGACAACGCCCTTCTATTTTCGGTCATTTTTGGGGAAAGAACTTTTCATCTCACAAACACTTACCCATCTTGGCATAATCCTAGAGTAGAGATTAGAAAGGGAGGGGAAGAGAAATGAAAAGCATAGAATAAGATCACAAGGCTAGTGAAAACAGATGCTGTGGACAGGGTAAACTAGCAGAGAGTGTGTTTAATCTGTATAAGGTTGTTCAGCTGTGCCAATTAATCAAGCAGGTAATTCTCAGTTTTAAACATCTGCTTTGGTTAATGCTGTCTGCAGATTATTTTGGGTTTTAGTTTGGGGATGGTGGACTGTTTAGGGAGGGTCTTATTAGCACAGCAAATAGCTATTTCAGAGTAGGATAGCAGAATAAGGATAATCACATTTTTGCAACCTGGCAAAAGAGCTTTTGGAGGTTTATTAAGGGTTATTTAGTAGAGACTTAGGGTTTCAGCAAAATATTCAGGTAGGATTTAAGAAAATAGCATTTTCTTCCTGGAATACCATGAACAAAGTACCAGTTTATGTTTTGTAGCCATTACTTCAACCTAGATATCAAGAGTTCTTCTTGAGAAAAATACTTTCAAGGGACTACCTTAAGTTTCAGGTCAGGGTCTAAGAACATCTCACAGATCTCCTCTGCCTGACACAATCAATTTACTCCTAACCCATGTGCAGGGAAGGTCTAGTCTGGTTGCTATATAAAAGACAAATGACTGGAAAAACTTAGGGAACATCACCAGGATAAGAAGGATTTCCCTATCTGGATGTGAGGAGTCTGGACTGTCTGCCACAAGCCTTGCGAAACTGGTGATCAAGCATCCGTTTACAAAAGAAACTTCTAGTTTCAGTTGAAATAGAGTTGTCTGCTGCTTAAATTAATAACATCAAGACAATTGCTGCTGAGCTTCTTTTGGGAGGCTGCCTGAGACTGTGTTGTTCCGTGTGGGATGGCATTGGGGGGTTATTTTCTTAGATTACATATATTTTTCAAACCACAGTGGAGCTGGTAAAGCTCACCATGTACAGCCACAATATGACAGATGAAAGAGCTAAAAGACTTTTGTTGTGTAAAGTACATATTAGCTTTGGCATCACTCCTGTTATGTGATGTCCAGTTGTTAAATATTGTATTTTTCATCAATAAAATATTCTGCTTGGGTCTCGGCTTCTTCACAAAAATAAAAGAAAATGCAAAAACAAATGCACAAAACTACTACAAACAAGAGTAACATAAGCCTTAGGCTACATTTACAAGGGTTTTATTTTAAGCCTCTTGCTGCCACTAAGCCCTTTTTTTAACTGTATTACATAGGGGTTTTCCTGTTATTTGTAAGACATTAATGAAGTCTGAGTGGAGATAGTACCATGGAGCCTGATTTGGCCTCTGGACTGGTATTACAAGCAACACCCTGAAGCATGACTTGCCTTTTTGCAGAAGAGCTGTTCTTCCCGCATCATTTTACAACCACGTTATTTCCTCTGAGTTAGCATCTAGTACACATTTTGTGAGCTTAAAATAATGATATGAGTAAATTTCATCATAATCATACCAGGACAACTGAGTGATCAGGCCCAGTCAGCATGCATTTATGACAGGCAGGTCCTGCTTTACCAACTCAATCTCATTCTATGACAAGGTGACCTGCTTAGTGGATGAAGGCAAGGCTGTGGAAATCACCTACATAGACTTTACTAAAGCCTTTGACACTGTTTCCCATAGCATTCTCCTGGAGAAACTAGCTGTTCCTGGCTTGGATGGCTATACGGTTCACTCAGTAAAAAACTGGCTGGATGGCCAGGCCCAAAGAATTGTGGTGCACGGAGTTAAATCCAGTTAGTGGTGTTTACAAGCCTCAGTACTGTGGCCAGTTCTGTTTAAAAGAAGTTTACAGACAACACCAAGTTGTTCAGGAGTGTTGATCTGCTTGAGGGGTAGGCATTGCTGAGGTTCAGGAGGTTCATATGGTCCTACCTCTTAAGCCTGTCCAGGTTCCTCTGGATGGCATCCTCTCCCTCCAGTGTGTCAGCAGCACCACACAGTTTGGTGTACAGCTTGGTGTCATTGGCAAACTTGCTGAGGGTGCACCAAATACTTACAACCCCTGTTTACAATAACATCTACAATGGCTTACAAATAACACTGCCTTGCAGAGACTAGCTGTTGTTTGTAGGAAGCAAGAAGTTGTAGCACAGCTCACATTTTAGCAAGAGAAAGCTTCCATAATTCTTCCTATTTTCCAAGGTCTGAACATGAACCTTATTTTTTAAGAAATCTTTAGACTTGGCACTGATGTACTTATGCGAAGCTCTGGCTCTGTCTGTTTACTATCTCCGCTTTTCTGATCCTGAATCTCAAGTCTAATTGACATTAGAAAGTAAATCCCATGATGATAGGGTAAAGATTTACTTCAGACCTTAAAGGGCTATCATTTATTTGTGGAAGGAAGGCTGCCAGTTTGTTTCCTGTTTGGAATAAATGTGGTGCATTTCTATCTACAGAGGCTGTATTCTGTTAATACCCAGAGTCTAAACCATGAAAGTGTTTCAAACCATACAGTATAATACCTACCTTACAGATGATAATTTATTTATGTAATGATGCACACAAGGAATAACTTTTTTAACTGACAAATTTGTGATAGAGCTTTGTAGTGGTGTAACAACCTGGGAACTTAGATACTTCGCTACCCCAGAATTATGTACTGAGACTGAGATGAGTAATAGAATTAAGGATGAGTCATATTATTATGGCAAAGGATATAATAATGATGTGCTTTGTGCAAAAAAATTATCTACTTACATGCTTAGAAACTCAGAGACAAGTAAAATCATGATCTTGCATTTTCTCCTACCTGGGGTGTGCCAGGTAGCACAAAGAAAAAGGCTATGAAATAATTTGGGATTAACATAGTTTCAAGGGCATTGAGCAAAGATTAAGCCAGTGAGAATGTGAGAAGATCAGAAATGTAGCAGGTCCTAGACATGCTGACTAGGCACAAAAAAAGAAGTGTGGAGTTTTTTACATAATTCAAAGTAATTCACAGAAAGGCAGACTGAACAAAGAGCTCTGTTTGAGATAGTAAGAATTAATTTTGTCCTGATGATAGGAAACAAAATGCACGTTCTCCTATGAATTTATTTCTCGAGTGATGGCTCTTGAAACACTTTTTTCCTGTGGTAAATTCTCACGTTTGCCGCTGAAAGCAGATACAGCAGTGGTTTTGGACCATATTACTCATGCAGAGCAAGTTTGTAGTGGCCATGTAAACCCTCATGGCTGGATTGCTGCCTTAAAGCTCTACCTTAAGTAAGCCTTAATGAAATCTGAACACAGTTACTAGTATTCATCTAGACACTGTTTGGGATAAAAAGACCCAATCTTAACTGCTTATTTTTTTGCCTCATCAACTCTCTATATTAGCCATTTGTTAACTAAAGTACAAGCAGAAGAAAATACAAAAAAATTAGGAAAACCTTCCTGCCTCTCCCATAATGACTATTGAACTTGATATCCGCTTTGAAAGTTGCCTATAGTTTTGAAAGCACCATGGAAGTTCCCATCAGATGGAGTCTTGTTAGTGCTGTGCTGTAATGAAGTGCTGTAAACTTCCATATGATTTCAAAAAACTTGATGCTGCTTTAACCCACAAAAATAAGTTCCCTCTCATACCAAAGCTTCCTCTTCCTTTTCCATTATGGTCTGGAAGCTAGATGTCCAACTAGTTGCTTCTCAAAGTACTAAAAAATCTTAAGTTTGTAAATGTTTTCTGAGAAGTGACTGGATAGTGCTAGGTTTGCTATACCCACTCAACAAGAGAAAAACAGAAAAATCAAGAGGATTAAAAAAAAATAAGTCATAACTTCTCTCCAACTTCCAGTGGCTAAAGGCTGAGGTAGCTGACCCTTCACATTTTCACTAATTTCCTCTAAACACCGCCAAGGGCACAAATAGATCCACATTTGACTAGACTTCAGATAGCATTATTAAAAAGCAACCAATGCTAAAAAAATGCATTCAGTTCCCTGGGATGTTTGTCAATGAGCCAGCACATAATATTGAGTCCAGCACTAAATCTGTCCTAAAACCTTTCTCAGTGCTTCCTGTGGGGGAAATCTCTTTTCCAGAAAGTGCTGTGGATAGAGTCAGAAACTGCTTGCACAAAGAGCAGCTACTAAGGAGACCACAAGAAAACACTTGAGCTTCTATCCAGAAGATGTCAGAATTTGGATTAGCTTACGGAAACTCAAAGTCCCCATTTGCTCCTATGTACTCTAACAGATGTTAATTAATTACAAAGAAATTGTGAATGACTATAAAGCTAATTTACCACTGCAATCTCTGAGTGCCAGAAACCTCAATGAAAGTGCAGAGGTCTCACAGCATAACACTGTAACACGTATGTGCTATCTCACAAGCTCAAAAACAAAACAGACATTTTAAGCTTTTTGTCTCACAATATGGCATATTTGATCTTAAAATGCATCCTGCTCAAGAAACTTCTAGTCATCATTCTTTTCTCTGAATCATTTTGTGATTTTCTGGGGTTTTGAGCTCTTTTTTTTCCCAGAGTCCCTGCTTCTCTTTTTATGCCAATATGCTTTTATGATAGACAGACATTCAGATTGCTTTAATCACAACTATTGCTCCAACGCAGTTGCTTTGGCCAAACTCTGCTCATGCCCCTTGAAAACAGTCTCAACAAAAATGACTCGGGCTGGGCCCTGTAAAAGCAAACAAATTTAGCTGTGAAGACTTACTAACTTCCCATTGCACGTCAAAGGGATTACGGAAACCAAGCGTAAGGTAGCAGAATCACTTGTGACGCTTTACTGCAGCTGTACCGCTCAGCGTGCTCCTCGGAGCAGTGCTGTGACGGTGTGCAGCAAGCTCTGATGAGTGCATGCCATCTGCTGGAACCAGAACTGTGTCTTACAGAGGAATTCCTAAAAGGCAGCAATAACTTTCACCCGGTGTAAAGCATCTTCTTCACGGCCCCATGTGCCTTTATAATTAAGGTTTGGAGTCGTTTGTCATACTGTAAAATTTCCTATTCACATGGACTAGGAATTTATTCTAGCAGCTGCATGAAATGGAGCGGACATTCAGATAAATAGGTTGCTCAAGTGATCTGTTTATATTGTTCCTTCCTTAGCAACATCAAAGATGTCTGCAAGGAAGCTACACCCAGAAAACCAATAGTGTTATGACGGGAGCTCATAAATACAAAATAGCTTTTACAAAGAAGTGTATATTTAAAATTATGGACCTGAAGCTGGATTAGGTTGTTTTCTACCCTATATATTATACATGTGATGCCCTCGGGGCATGCGCCACTCTGTCAGAGGACCTGCCTTTGTCTCCCCCAGCTCTGCTTATGCTCATTTTACAGATGCAAAAGCATTGAGAGAATTTCAGTGTTGGTGGGAGCAAGATGATTTTTGGCATTCCCTAAGTCTCTATCCTAGCAAGACATTTTATTGAACATTTTATTTTTGCTGCTTATTTGGTATTGTCCACTTGACTGTAGTATAACACTTTAAGTAGCCTTGGCTGAACTACTTCAGTTCAGCCTCGTGATGCTTTCTTAGGGAGGCGCCTCAAGACAATGGCAGTTACTATACATGTGTTGAAGGCAAAACTCTACAACCAAAAGTTGTAAGGCTCAACAACAGGATCATTCTCTGAGCTGCAGCAGTTGTTTTTCTGCATGATACAACTACTGTCACTGCAGGAAGATGCAACAGCTTCTGTGCAAAGTAGGATGAATTTTCTAACCTTGGCAAAATTCAACCATGAAAACTTTAATTTTTCAAAAGTCACTGGAAATCTAAACAGTTTTCCAAATTATTCTGTGCTCCTCTCCCTAATGTTTTTTAATATGAAGACTGAATGAGTCAAACTAGAGGCCTTGTTTAACCCAGTTTGAAATCTCTGACAATGACCCAGGACATGACTGTAACACAAGCATGTGGCAGTATTTCCCAAAGTATCATCCTGGCATTCATCACCCTGCGGGTTGTGGATTTGAAGTTTATCTGGACATAAACTGTAAGACTCCTTCAATACAAAGTCAGAAAAAGAAAGTACAAACACACACCACAAGATTTTTTTTTCCATTTTCCCTTGTGAGCTCAGTAATCCACATCGCTTAAGGAGAGACCGAGCCTGAGACGGCATTGGGAAACTTTGTACAAGTAGAAAGCAAGTAGAGTTTTGGCTTGAATTATGGTCAGTTACATCTTAAATAATAAATTACAGAACAATCTTAACTCCAACCACATTTACTGTCTGTGTTTTCCATGGTGAATTCCAAAGCATATTATGTAAACATCATCTCCCGCGAAATGGTGATGTATTGCAGGATGCTTTGGTCCAAGGAATAAAAAGTCTAAGCCCGATAATGAACTCCCATGAGCTAAATCCTACGGCTTTTATTGAGCTTTTACTGAGATTTCTACTAAATTTACTTTAATGTTTATTAAAGTTAGAGCTATGGAAAACTTCATTCACTTTTTAGAGGAAATTATTGCCAAGAAAGAAAAAAAAAAGAAGGCACAGCCCTGGAATTTACTAGGCTATTTCTTGTAAAAAAAAAATAATCTTACAATAGAATTATAAACTGAATGCAACCACTGCATAAATAATGATCAAGGGAAACACAGAGTTTTTACTAATGGTTGTATGTATCCTAGCTTATCTTTTTAATGATGACTATACATTACACATCTAAGTAGTTAGGAACTTTGAAACCAATGATACTTTAAAAGACCCTAATGTTATATGCAGATCATCTAGAAAATTCTGACTTTTAGGACTATGCAAGGCTTTAGTTTACATCGCTTCCATTTACTGCATTTGTATTTTGTTGCTTGAAAGCTTTAGTAGCCAAGGACATTTCAAACAATAATTCATCATCGATGTCCTGTTGTTTGTAGCCAACAGTGAGCTGGAGTCCCAGCTGCCCATATTGCTTCTGACTGCTGTCCCTCCCACTTATGCTCTGGCTCTCAATGCAGTGTGCCACACACGTCCCCAGTGCAAGACAGTAGACATTTTGATTATTTACATTTACAGATTATTCCTTGCCAATGGAATCTGTTCTGTCAAAACCAACGAAGTGGGGGAGCAGCCACGATGGACGGATTAGGTAATGCTGCAGTTGTGCCCATGTTCTGGGCAAAGATGATGCTCAGGTTAGGCTGAACTTGTAAACGGGCACAGATTGACCACATCCTGTGCTGAAGTTACAACACAGAGTTTTACAGCACCTCACCCTCACGGCACTTGTGTGTTGCTTTCAGGACAGCAAAGAAACCAGTACCAAAAATCCAGAGAGTACGTGACTTAGCTCTGTTACTGCAAACACCAAGTCTTGTGCTAGTTTAAGGGTATGTCTTTGGCTAAGTATTTAGCATGCAGATTTAAGTGGGAAATCTGACACTTTCTTTTACTTAACAAACCTAATTGAAGAAGCATTCTCTTCAAAAGCTCTTTAAAACTACGCTGGCCTTTCCTTGTACCCTGCAGTAGCTATGAGTCTATTTGATCTCTGGTACATATCTGCCTGATTAATTAACAGGTGACACCGATCAAAGGGAAAAAGTTTGTACCACTGCAATGCTTGAAAAGCTCTAGGAATGAAAAGTCCGTCATCAGGCTTCTGCATGTCTTTCCTCATGCATCATGGAATCACCGACTGGAATTTTCCACGTATTTTTCAGTTCTCTTCCCCGCTGTTTCTGCTGAGCTCAAGACTCATATGCTAACCTCGGTACTTTCTGATTACTTAAGCCTATAGTTTTTTACGGTTGTATTTACTGAAATAGAATTACACAGGCTGGTCTTGCTATTCTGGAAACACTTAATAAAGTTTCTTCTGCTGTTAATGCTTCTTTAAACTGTTGGTACAGGCCAACTATTACCCCAGTCGTTACCCAAGCAAATGTCTTCCATGACCACATGCCTTTCAGTTACTTCAAACTTCATATGGTACTCGTCACAGTGGACACAAGTGTCCTTGAGAACATTTACACTGTGGCCAGCCCCAAATGTGATGAGCAAGCTCCTTCAGCTGGGGGAAAGCAGCAGATTCATCAAAATCAAAATGGTTGCCCCAGAGATAATACCCAAGGACTGACTTCCTGAAAAG
Organism: Gallinula chloropus; assembly: GCF_964237585.1. Lineage (NCBI taxonomy): Eukaryota > Metazoa > Chordata > Aves > Gruiformes > Rallidae > Gallinula > Gallinula chloropus. Next base: position 19,331,872 of record NC_140088.1, on the reverse strand, counting down.
GCACCCTCAGCGTTTTCTCTGACCAATCTCTCTCTCTATCTCTCATCCCCTTCATCTGCCCCCACTCCTCTCCTCTGCAGGCGCAGGTGGCCATTCCCCACTCCCGGCTCCCCGCAGCCTGCCCCTAGAGAAACTCCAGCTGTGCCACGCAGCGCGCACAGGCAGGCGGCCCAGCACCCAAGGGAAGTCACGGACTAGGAGCGTAGGAGAGTGAAACTGGGGAAATTTCAAGACAGAATCAATGCATCACTCCTCTTACAATAATTATGACATTTATTATGTTTGACAGGTTCACTTGACCTTTCAAGGGGCAAAAGTACAGTTTGTTTCAATTGCCTGTAGCAAACCCTCCGTGCCAGCGGCAGTAAGGATTACATGCATTAGAAACAATACTGTCTTCAGCTTTCCTGGCTTGGTGTGACGTTTTACTTCTAGCAGTCTTCAGAAGGGTTTTGCCTGGCAATGATGGCACCACCTACACCTACACCTCCCTCTTGCCACACAGCAGGAATCTGGGGACATGAATGGGCATACCATTTGCTGGTAAAACATGATGCATTTCCTCTAAAACAAGTATCTTACGCATTGATACACAGTGCCAGAAGGTGAAGCAGGGTGAACCAAAATCCAGTTTCCTATGGACTGGATGGTGTTTGGCCAAACTAATATAAATTTGAGAACATTCAGGACTTCTTCTATTTTTTTACAGTTCTGGGCTTTACTTGTCAGGTGAAAATCAAACCATTTCACAGTGTTAAAACAATTAATTTTGTTTTAACCATGTATTTATTCCTATTCTGCCTCCTTCCTTATTCTGCTTTAAATTACGCAGCAACTGGAGCTTAAATTACCTATTATAAAAAAAAGCATCTTCAACTGAGTGAGAAAGCATCATTCTTTCTAGTAACCTGAACAGCACCAGGGCTTCATTTCCGAGCAAAAACAACTGATCTGAAATGTCCCAGGTAGTCCAACATGTCCCACTGCAGAGTGACGGGAGCTAGAAAACGTGATTCGTAGTCAAGGTATAGTCCTCGCAACTTTCTTGACGTACCTCCACAATTGATTCCCCACGGTGTTTTGAGAGCTGGTGCACACTTGCAGAAGGCAGCTGAGGCTTGGGCAGAGTGGTGCTGAATTGCATGTCACTGTGATGCACTTCTTGGTGTCACGTGAGTCCAGGTTACCTAACAAACCTTGCCTTTACAAACCTCTCAGGATTGCAGCTAGTGAGAACGACAATAGATGACCTCTGCCTTTTTGTCTGTAGCTCTTGGGTTTAGTAATTTGATCACTTTCATGGCAAAGACTAACAGAAGATTTTTATGCCCTTAGCATATTCCATGGATTACAATATTGCCTTGCTTGCAAATTTATTAGTAGCACAAATAATGACTCACTGGTGTTTTGCAAGTGATTATTCATAACAGTAAGCGTAGCTGTTAGATGAGAAAATACAAACATTCTTCACCTATGCTTAAAAATAAACACAAAATGTGAACAGTAAGGGTGAACGCACATGCTACAGGCAAATAAGTGGAAAAGTATACAAAAACAGAACAAAGTTATAAAACAGGGCCTTACCCTGTTGCATTTATGTATGAAATCCCACCACTGATCAACAGTATAGAACCATTTTTGTTACATTTTAATTTTATATTTTTGAGCAAATAAAATGCTTCTCAGAATTTCCTTTTTTTAGCTATTCATGGAGCTTGACTATTCACTACACTAGAACAGCTTAGCATTAATGATGGAAAAGTCATCATTGCCATCAACACACTCCATTAAACAAGACCACGAGAGAACCTTGGGCTCCTCCTTACCACTGATATAACCTTGCTGATTCCCCAGGCTTACTTTGATCCCTCTTTGTGTTGCAGACTGAGATCCACTGAGGTCTCTCTAGAGTGCAAAGTAGTATGTCGGGAGCGCAGGCCAGCCCTGTGTCAGATGAGGACTGACCATGCTCAGTTCTGCTAGGAGACTGCTTAGAGGTTTCGTGAAGGTGACTTAGCCTCCTCTTGTTGAAGGTCTGGCCACACTATGCCAAATCAGGTACTCACAACTCATTGTGAATAAGGTATAAGAAAAAAAACTACTCAGAGAAATAGAATAAAAAAATATTCCTGAATTAGAAATAATAAACCAAAAAACTTAATCTCTTCATGACTTACCCTCTCTATCTTTGTAGTTAAATACTGGCATCTTGCTCACCATGTCATAAAAAAAGTTACCTAGCTAATTAATCAATTTTGATTCACTGGGACATGTTCTAGCAAGACATGGCAATGCTCTGAAACCTTGTGCTGGGTTGACACCGTCTGGAGGGCAGGTGCCCACCAAAGCCGCTCTATCACCACACTCCTCAGCTGGACAGGGGAGAGAAGATATAATGAAAGGCTTGTGGGATAAGAACAGGGAGAGAACATTCAGCAATTACAAACAAAATAGACTCAACTAGAAAAAAAACCTCATCTAATATATTACCCAATCAAACCAGAGTAGGATAATGAGAAATAAAATCAAATCTTAAAACATGTCCCCCCACCCCTCCCTTCTTTCCAGGCTCAACTTTATTCCCAATTTCTCTCCCTCCTCTCCCTGAGCGGCACAGGGGGACAGGGAATGGGTGTAGTGGTCAGTTCATCTGCTGCTGCTCCTTCTAAACCCAAAACTGTCCTTGAACATATCTGAGAAAACAACAGGTTTAGCCCTGTTCCCAGGATGGCCTTCTCACTGTCCTTCTTTGCTTTTGAATCCTTTCACATTTACAGGTTCCAGAAGACAGACTTGAGAACCACATAACCCCCTTGGCAATGCCTGAAGAAGCTGGTTCAGACCAAGCAGCTTCAGCAGACATCACCACAGTTCCCTTCTGCCTTAGCTCCTGAAGGATTTGCGCTTATGCATCCCTTGTTAGCTCATGTATCCCAAAGTCAAACAGAATGGAGGTACGAATTTTCCTGCCCTTGCCCATTTCAGCCTTATCTGGGTTTCACTCGTTCCATCACCTCCTGGAAGCCTCTGCACAGTAATAGCTATAACCGGCTCACGCCAGAGCCTGTTTACAGAGTTTCCTGTGTTACCTATATAAAGAAGAAAAAACATTGTTATGATTGCTCTCCCTCCTCTTACACATCGCTTGGGTTGAAAACCACTTGGCTTCTTATTGCGTGTGCAGGAAGTGAGTTACAGATTGTCTGTGACGAAATGCACAGACCTGCACAAGCACCCAACCGACTTTTAAACTCATTAAAAGGGAAGTTGGTTTGCTTTAATGTCGTAGTTTTCTAGCCCAGACACATTTTTGTCCAACATGTTAAGCTCAGGTTTGTTTTTACATTCAAATAGGTCTTCTGTGCACATAGTCTAAAAGAAGGGGAGGGCTGGGAGAAGTCAGCATAATGTTACTAACATTTTTAAAGGTAAAACAACAGAACTGATATACATCACTTACCCATTATCTACATGTGAAATACTACAAACACTTTACATCCCTTAGAGCTGCGAAGACACTCAGATCTGACTTTCCTGTGGTTAAAATTGTTCTCAAGGTGGACACAGTCTGCTCAGACCCTCTACTGCTAGCTAATTATGTACCATCTTTATTCCTGGAAACTTTATACCCTTCACTCTGGTGTGTTAAGGTTTGGTTTTATTTCTCATTATCCTACTCTGGCTTGATTGGGTAATAAATTAGATGCATTTTATTCTGTTTTGCCCATGACGTTAATTGCTGAATGATCTCTCTCTGTCCTTACCTCAACCTGTAAGCCTCTCATATCTTCTCTCCCCTGTCCAGCTGAGGAGGGCGGTGATGGAGCGGCTTTGGTGGACATCTGGCCTCCAGCCAGGGTCAGCCACCACAACCTAGCAGGATACAAATTGATAAAGGACAAGCCTGCATGTTAAAAGGTGTAGGCCAACTACTTTTCACCAGGAGCAAGAATGGAATGGTGTTCTTTGAGTGCTCCGCAACAGTTTGACACAGAAAGTTTCTTGCACCTTTGCCAGGACCACTCCCATGGGCTGATACCAAACATTGATTTAAGCAGGTACAGCAGTAAACAGGTTTCCTAAAATTAAAGGGGTTGTTAGCTACAAAATTTACTATTATTTTCTCAAACCTAAGAGCAAAGGGAATATTTTACAATTCACCTTTGTACTGTGGGATTACAAAAGCCCATGTGAAGCTGTACAACACTAGATTGGGCTTCTTTTCTATGGGTACAGTTGAGACCGATGAGGGATTTTCTGTATTTGGGCAAATAATCTTTCTCTGACTTCTCTGCCCTCCGTTCTGCTCTCAGATCCTGACGGCAATTCTGCCTTTCGCACCATTAAAGCACTTAAGCAGTTTAAAGCACTTCAGTGCGGATGTGCATGCATACATCTACAGTGCCACTTTCTCACTCTGTCTTCAATAAAGGATGCAGTAAAAGTGAAAACACTTCTAATTTGGCACATAATCTGAATAGGGGAGATTTTGCTGTACCCGTGTCCCCTGTATCTAAGCCACTAGTGTTCTGGAGGGAAACCCGGACGGACCCAGTAGAATTATACATAACCTTGCCAATTTGTGTTGCCGTTTATATTACTGTGAGGTAGGTGCAAACCTTTCTTGGGTCCACAGTTCTCTGTAGGTGTTCCCTGGCAAAACTATTTTGTTTCCACAGTGTATTCCCTGAAGCCTTACTGTGGACTTCAGCAACCAACCTTTGTGGACTCATCACACTAGATCTGATGTGTTAGCGCTTTCCTTCACACACACCAAGCTTCCTCAGAAGTACTTCGTACTGCCACATATCAAGAAGCTATGGAGAGAAGAGGACATTATTCTAACCTAAGTCCCTGCTGCTATTCTTGATGCCCTTAGATTCTGTCCTGATTTTACACTAATTACCATTAAAATCTTTCCGGAAATTTGGGGAAGAAGTAGAAACTGGAATCTCCTTTATCAAGATCTGCTAAATGCCAGAAGATCCAGAAGAGCATTAAAGAGACCTTATAGAAGTGCAGAAGTTTTAATGGTAATTCTTACACTTGATTGTTGCTGGGTCTTGCACCTCTGACCTTCCTAACAGAATTTTCTAATGCTGTTTCCTCCTGTGTCCTAAACCACATTTGTCATGATATCAAGACTGCATTTATCAGTATTGGGTTTACTAACAGCCACTGCAGCGATCTGCAAGGCCCAGTTTGCTTCAAGCTGCTACTGCTGTTTTGAAGAAAGTAGGTATGGACAAACCACATAGTATTTATCTGGACTACTTCTCTTGAATGCAGTTTTACAATACAGGGTGCCTTAGGCACCAAAAGAGTTTAGCCAAATTCCTGTATTTCATGGGTTCAGGCTGTGCTCTGAATGCAATTTTAAGTACTTTAGTCTCAGAGAATCTTCTTAGTGTTAAGTGCAATTGAAATTGCCTTTGGTCATTTCCTAAATCCTTCCTTTCCTCTCTGTTATGGATGATATGGCTATATGTAATCTTGTAATGAACCAGAAGGCTCTTAATTGAAAGCACAAAGGATTCTTGTATGATAACAGAGTTGGAGGATTTCTTACACGAAAGGAATCATCTGTCCTAGCTGGACAAGGAAAGCTGACTACAGAGAGCCCCCTTTCGTTTAATCTGTAAATGGCCGTTGTGTCTAATTCATTTGTAGCAAACACTCCAGTGAACTGAGTTCATTAACAATAAAAATAGAAAAAAACAACTGTTAAATAGCAGAAGCTGATGCTTGTATAGAAAGATTTTAATTCCATCACACACCTGTCTTCATCAGTAATCCAATCTACTGCAATGATTTCTAAAGCCCAAGTCTTATGTGCCCAGTGGCCTGAGCGCTTGTTCCCTAAGCAGTTTTCTTAGATGACTGATAAGTCTTTTTAGTCTTATTGCATGTTGCTTATGCTGTGTTTTATGTGACTTGAAGAGGAAAGTCCAAGTTCTACATCTAGGCTAAAAGCCACTGCAGCTCATCTTAAAGTGCTCCAAATATCTTTTGGACTAAAAGCCTATCTATTCTTTGGAATGCATACAGCCAGTAGAAATTAGTTCACAGTCACCCATTCTTCTACATATTAGCTATTCCACCAACACTTTCTATTAGCACTCCCTGCTGGCACTACATTTGGGTCATTGCCCCAGAGATGGAAAATTATTCTACATCAGCAAACTGGTGGCAGAGACTACCCTGTGGCATAACCTCAGTATAAACCACACCTCCGCTGCCCACTCCCATATCCCCAGCAACATCTACTGGGCTTTATCTCTTCTTGTTTCCAGTTCTATATTTAACAGAAATAAGTGAAATTGTCATTAAGATGGACACTGTCAAATTAAAAGAAGTCCCTTGCTTCATTTGTGTGTATGTCAAAGAACACATTTCAACTCCCTTTGCTCTTACCTTGGAATGTAAAAGATTGATCCTCCACACTTCCCAATATCTGCTCAGAAGAGAGTCTAAGAATGAAAATATTCAAGGTTCTCTATGAAGTCATCGGACTGGTATTACAGTCCAGACCCAGTTACTTCTACTAGGAATAATAGTTCTTCAGACAAATACTCTGCATAATAATGCCCCAGATCGTTAATAAGCATCACCTAAAAGAAAGCTAACCCTCATGTTGAATCTGAACTATATTTTTCCTCTTTATTAATTAGCTTTTACAAGTTAACCAAGGTCAGTATATCTCTTTTTTGTCTTTCACTTGCCTGCCCCTTTAATCTCCTTATGTTTGATTTCTTTTCTGAGCTGCCACCTCTCACATACTGACAGAGACATATGGTTTATAAGGTTATTTCTTTTAAGGCCTCAGCCCACTAATGAATTGTCCTAGGTTTTTTCTTTGCAGTTACCCTCCCCCCCCAACCCCCTGCCACCACTTTTATAGAGGAAGACAATTTTCTTCTCTTGGTTGGACAGATGTGTATGGGAAGGAAACACCTAGCTCTGCGAGTGACCAAAATTTGAGCACATAAAGTTCTGCAATAACCTCTTTCCTCAAATGCAAACGAGTTGATTAGACAGGACATTACTGTGTCTCTCAATTAGACTGTCTATTTACTCCTAATTCAGGGCTTAGTCAAAACCAGGGCTTGAGAAAAATCCACTGAGAGAAAATTGAGAACATATTCCCAACACAAAAGATTTCGGTTCAGATATGCTAAAATGAAGGTCTCTGTTTACCTCAGGGCCCTATATTTTTACCTGTGTAATGGACACTAACAAGATTCACTCTTCCCAAGACATAATATATAACCTTTAGCTCAGCCTGTTAAGAGAACAGGAAACCATCTGAGTACCCAAATTACAACTACTACAGCAAGACAACAGTGTTTCCTGCTGTCTTCCTGCTGTCTTCCAACACATTCCTTCCTCACACAGACTGCCCAAGCAGTTTAAACATCTGCTATAAATCCAGATTCATAAAATTACCCTGATTTTCTTAAAAATCCTTCATCCCTGGGCCATCTCTCTATGAAAAAAGAAATTAAATATTCTAGAACTCTGGAAACCCTGTGTTTTAGTTTAGTTGTGACTTACATCATCATTGACACGACGTTACACTTTTCTCTGTGGATCAGAACCATGTCAGTTGTCCAAAACAACTAAAGCAATATATATGTATGTGCCCTTCATGCACTTTTTGCAAAAGTGTCCACTGTAGTGGATATTCATACTGAAGCAAAAAACAATTACAGCTGCTGACTTTGCTAATTCTTGCTAAAAAATATATAAAATATATAAATATAAATTGTGTATTTTATGCAACCATATATATAATTTCCCCTCAAAAGCAGTATCTAGAAGCAATTAAAAGTAAAGTTATAGTGGAAAATATTTAGCAGCCTTCAAAGTTATTGCTACTATTGGTCAGGATTAACATTAGCATTCCTAAACCCCAGAATAGTTATGTTAAAAAAGATTAAACCTGGAGAACAAATATAAAAATGAAAGTTAGTATTTTAAAAGTATACCAATAGGCATGTTTATTATCTGTAACAAACCAAGAGGAATAGAAGAACTCAAATTATATGTAATACAGTAAACAATATCCCATGTCCACATCTTCCAACATTATTTTTTTCTGGGTAGATCTTTCATTGTGGAGCGATGTTGTGTATGTTAGAAAAGATTATTTAATGGAGAAATGCTTCAGGCTCTACAGATTCTCAAAGAGATTTTGAAACTGCACACACAGAGTAAAGCGTCACAGAAATTTTTTCACAGAAGTGTGAGATGGAAAGCAGCAGGGTGTAGAGCTGTATTCAAGTTGTATTTGACTGTGGACAGGAAGGTTGGAATTTAATTTTCCAGAATATCTGACAACACAAAACTACAATCCTAGTTCAAACTTTGTCCCCTTTCCTACAATTTGTACTTGACCCTGACTTTTTGCAAGCAATTCCTATCACCACACATATTTCTTACAGAAAGCTGAAGCAAAATAAAGAATCCATACATAACTGGAGGAGAGGGCACTGAAAAAATGCTTCTGAGTTGCACAATGGTAACCTGGGTCCTTCAAGTGTATCTCCATGCAGCAGTTGTAGAGAAAATAGCAAATGGGATGCAAAGAAAAACAAAACTTTGGTTTCTCCTGTTTCACCATTACTTCCCAGAGACAGAAGCACCTGAGTTACACATTCTATTTCATGGCCACTAGCTGGATTAGATGTTTTCTTGCATAAAATGCTGCATCCATTCTATGTTGTTCAGTAGATTTAACCCATAGACTAGTCATGAACTTAAAAACGAAGCAGAAAATCCAACAGTAATTATTAGCATTTTGAAACAAAATATATACTAATAAATTCACTATGCTTTATCTGATGTAAGTTCAGCAACTTGAAATTCATATGGGAAATTGTGTTGAGCTTAAACAGAGTTTAACAGCTCTGTGCTCCCGTTCAGTGCTTGCTTTTGTCCACCTCCCTGTGTCCAGCAGCGCTACCTACAGGCGGTGGGTTGGGCTTTCTTCAATAAGAAATGCTTCTCTTACTTCACTTTAATGTAGAAAGGGGAAAAACTCGGGAAAATGAACCTTTGCAATAGAAACAGTCCCACTTTAAATGCTTTTTTCTCAATGCTTAAAGTGGAATTTGGCCAGAACACCACCCGCCCTGTGCCTCCTGTAGGCCAGTCGCCTGTGGCTTCAGCATGTGCTCCCACCCAGTCCGGTGAAGAAAAGGTGCCTCACACATATGTGAAAGAAAGATAATTAATAACCAGACATTTCTTGTCTGTTGCCATTTCCAACAAGGAAATATTCAGCCTTTACACATCACCCCTGTGCGAGGTGCTACTGGGGCAGGAAAGCTTGTTTCTAAAATCCTTTGCTAGAAGAGGATGTAGGGAACCACAGAAAAGTCTTACAGAAGCACCAAGACTGTGCTGCCTTGGAGAGATGCGAAGTTCGTTTTCCTTTGCAACTGGTTTCATTCCCATTTGTCTCTTCTGGCACTGGCTGTGAGCCACCACTGCGCTACATGAGAGCAGTGGCAGCAGCCCACCCCTGCTTCCTCTTTCTTTTCCATTTGTGTAGAAGCATGCCAAATGATGCTTTTAAGACTAACCATTTTACTAGGGCATGATCCCGAAACCATGACCAATGCCTGCTGAGACTCAATCCCCAGAGCAGTTTTAGTGTATGAGGTGGTATCTGAAGCAGAAGTGATGTGTGTGGCTAGCAAGGGCTGTAGCATTCAGATGGGTCTGAAGGAAGTTGGGAATCCGGGTTGGTCTTACACTGTCCAGAAGCTTTCAAAGAGCAGCTGTCTCACAGTGCTCGTGTATTTAATTCTCCCTGCTCCTTGCCAGAGATTTTAGATCTTCCTACAGCCTGAGTTCAGATTTTTACTTTCTGCAAGCAGTCATAAAAAAGGGGTGTACTTCTGAACAGCTGGATTTGCTGTACCTATGCCAGGCTACCTGTAACCAAACGGAAGTATGAAATGTGGGACAAAGGCTCAAAATAAGGGATTAATAAGGAGGAAAGCAAACAACCGAACAACTTGAATGGATGCCACCTTTGTTCTTCGTAACTGGCACTCAGGATAAAGGTGAGCAAACAGCCAACATGTCCTTGCTGTAGTCACTCTCTGTGCTTAGTTACTGGCTTTTGTAGATTTCTCTCTTGATTGGTTGGAGAAATAGGTACAACCTTGATTCACACTTCAAAACAAACACAAAGAAAAACAAACATGGGTGGAAAAACTACTGCTGTTTCAAAACAATTTGCTAGGGCCTGTGAAACCTGAGCTGATGCAAACGATGGCAAGTCTGAGTCTGCCCTAGTCCAGACCTGGTGAACTCTAAGACTGTCATACTTCTCTCTTACAGACTTCCATGCATAATTCTGAGGATGAAGACAGGACAAGATGGATGGTTTTCACATGGATGCTTCTGGTCTGTGATCTACTTTATATACCTCTACTCATGCCCATAAGACAGCTTCACCTCAGATTTCAAAGAAGCAAGACACTACCTTGGAAGCTCTTCCTCAACTTTACAGACTGAGCTCACCAGGTGGAGGCTCAAGTACTGAAGTACTGGTGCTGTGCGATACATGCAGCTTCCTAGCACTGGGTAATGTACACAAGAGATGATGTCATGACCTCATGGGCTTGTCTGAGATGATAAAGCTAAAGATTTTAAAGAAAGAGCTGTTCTGGTTACTTAGCCTGGCCCAAACTGCCTTAAAGTTCACTCAGCTATGACTGGATACATCCCCTTGAGCAGATGCCTCAGCAGCCCTTTTCCATAGCCAAATAAAAGGCTACAGGCAGGGAAATGTAACAACAACCAGAATTGATGATGGTAATGAAAACTGCTTGGGACTTGGGGCAGTGGGTGTCATTTGAAATGCTGTAGGAGAATAATAGATTCAAATTCCCTGGGCTAGAATTAGGGTCCTGACCTCTGAGGAACATCATGCCACTACATGACCAGTCAGCACTCGATTGCTCTTCTGAGCCAGCTGCACAATACTTACCATATTATATTTTAATGAAAAATCCAAAGCTTAAGATACGCAAGGAGAGTTCTTTACAAGCTGCAGCTTCTCCAAATGAAGTAGAAAGGGACTTGAACAAAGGCTCCCATTATTCCATGCAGACCAAGAGGACCAGGTTGCAGAAGGTGGCACACCATGCATCGCCCTACACATATGAGCAGAGCATGTTTCCCTTGGGTACAGTTTCCCAGAACTGCACAGTCACCTAGAGCTGCAGGTCCCTAACAGGAGTGACTTGCTAAAGGTTACACAAATTGAGACAGAACCCAGATCTCCTCTCTTCTTCTAAGACTCCATGCTTCAAACCTCACTAATGTTAATGGAGGATTCCTATTTCTTGTAGTGATTTTCAGAGAAAGTACTCAAACCCCAGGGCTGCCTGATAAGAGGATGCGGGCTCCTTACTCTCTGAAAATCTTGAGCTGCATGTCAGGAAAGAGATGCACCTGAGTTGGAAGAAGGAGTTATTCCATTCTGCAGATACAAACATCACTCACTCATTTCCGGTTTCATGCACAATCTCTCCTCAGTTGCTCAAGCAGAGAAATGCAGCTGGCAATAGATTTCGCTTTATATCCTCCTTGGAAAAAAAGGAAACAAACAGATACAAGCACATCTGGAGCACATGCCATCCTCCCTCTGGACATAAAAAAGACTGCTTAGAGGTTTGGCTGTGCCCCACAGTACATTTTGTCACACTCAGGAACTGAGTTCTTTCTCAGTATACTACACAGGATGGCAACTGTAATACCATGGCATTTGTAATGGAGAACACAACCCTTAAAGCTGAAAGTATGTACACCAGAGAAGCCTTCACCTCATGTCTTACGCTCATCTCAAATAACAATTCCATTCAATGTATCTGTGCCTTAACACTCCCTTACACGCCACCATGTGGAAAAAATCCAATTTCTTCATCCCCTTTGCATGTTATTGGCTTCAGCACATAAAGATCTGTCCAAAAAGGCAGACTAACTAAATTGTTAAGAGCAGCGATTCTGTTTCTGTCTTGTACAAAAGCTGTTCCCTACAATCACACCGATACGAACCCTTTCCTTCCCCCTCTGAGACACCCTTCCCAAAGACTTCCACTATTACTACCCCAGATCCACTTTCTCTAGCTCAGTTATGAAGATCTCAGAAAATAAAATTAAAAAAAAAAAAACATTTTGTGTCAATGCACAGCACAGGGGAACTTCAAAACTTTATTTTCAGTAATTAGGGTCTGGATTACCATTAAAGAATACTCCTGTCTCCAAATTTTTGTTACCAGAGCACAGAAATAATTGGCTATGCAAGTTCATTTTAGGGTACTGAAGGTAGATGTGCAACGTCTTGGGGAAAAAAACATTTCCATCCAATACTGTCAAAAAATACCTAATTACTTCCTTCAGCAGAGTACCCTCTGACTCGGGGTGGTACAGCTTAGCTCCAAATGAGAGAACAGATTTATTTTTAAAGCATGCAATATTAGTATGAGCTGAAATAAACTGGGAAGAACAATCAGTGCCCTTGTTTCAGGGAGCACTCTTGCAAACAGAACAAGAGGAGGTGTCCGCATGATTTACTACCAAGACCCCATATACTGAACGGATTCTATTTAGTTTTACACAGGCAGTGTGAAGGTTATTCAAAACATTTGCCTTTAGAAATGTTTTTCATCACAGTCTTTTAGCTTTTTGACTACTATGTTCTTTGTCTATAGACTTCCCAGTCTGGGTTTGAAAAACTAACAGGACCTTTGCATTTATTTCTTTCTTTTTCATTGAAAAAATACAAAGTTCATTAGAATCTGAAAAAAACATATTGTTAAATATATGTATATAGTTGTCAGTTTGAAGCAGACATAAAAACAATCACTGCAAAAAAAAGCTAAGTTCCATGTCTTGCATGGGCCTATTTTAAAGGCAGAACTACAATGGCTACAGGAAAACTCAGAGGAGATACATTCCTAGTCATATCCTTTTTCCTTTAAGGTTAGTGGAAGTTTTGCCTAGGTTTTTACAGTCTAGACAAGGGGAAAAAAAACCCAACAAAACCAACAAAAGCAAAGCAACAACAAAAACCTCACAACTGACCAACTCTGGGAAGAAGTGTCCGCCAGTCAGAAGGAAGTTGTGTGACAGACTAGACAGAAAGACTGATCTTGGACCAGAAACATACACAGGAATTTTATGATATCTGGGAACTATTTCAAAGGGTTAACTGAAGACAGTTCATCATAGACATCATCAAATGTTTTGCAGGAGGCAAGACAGCTGCTGAAAGACAAAGATATATGCTCAAGTTCTTTTCATACAAATCTCAGATTCACAACAGCTGAGGCTGGAAGGAACCCCTGGAGATCATCTAGTCCAATCCCCTGGGCAAAGCAGGATCACCTACAACAGGCTGAACAGGATTGTGTCCAGGTGAGTTTTGAGTATCTCCAGAGAAGGAGACTCCACTCAGTGTTTTTTCTTCTACTGTGAATTTGAATCAGGCTATGAATTTCAATGGCAACCATTTGGCACTTTTATGGGAAAATTTACAGTGGAGTAAGCCATCTCAGTTTTACTGACACTATATAAGCTAGTTAATGATGAACTAGTTCACTAGCATTTTTCAGAATTTTCACTCCTTTAGCCTAGTCCTTGGCTCCCTCATGGGTTCACTGCTACTTTGGTCATCTGCTGAACTTCTCTGTACCTCCACTTGCCATTCACAGTAAATGTAACGCAGCCCACAACAGCGTTGTTAAGATGCAGAAGAATATTTGAAGGTCACTCCAGAAATACAGCAGGTCTATTGCTGGTTTATTTCAGTTTTGATAAGGAAATGTGATTGAAGGGGCACAGGGGAAGCAGCTCCCTGGCAGAGGTGGCCAGCAGTGCAGGTACCGGGGTGACAGTGCCAAAGACCCATCAATGAAGTGACTCAAACTGGATGATGCAGCACTGAACACTGCAAGAGCTGTGGCAAAGACTTTTGCCTCCTGCCACTTGTTGCTTGTTCCTATGCCTGGAAATCACACAAATAGCTGCCTCAGAATAGACACTGAGGAGAAAGCCTCATGGCTCAGTAGTACAGCCTTTATCTTAGGCTGGTGGTAGTGGACAAGATACCTGTTTTAGTAGTCCTTACAAAGCCAGAGCTTTCACAAGCTGTTCTCCAATGGAAGCAAACACAGACTGTTACCATATTTAAGGTCCCTGCAGAGTATCAGAATGTTAGATCCCAGTCACTCTAAAAATCAGAAATGATTTGCACGAACTATATTGCATTTTCCTCCAAACAGACATCTAAATGTGCCTCATACAATGACATTTAAAAATATTGTCCTTAGAAAAAGTATATAAGTGACCCAACTGCCGGGTTTACTACACTAGCCTTAGAGAAGTCTGATTCTGCTGAGTTTAATTCTCCTAATGCTGGCATCCAACATTTCATACTGGAGTGTACCTCCACTGCAGTGAGAATGCGGACCATCAGTCCACTGGATTCACTGTTGGAACCACAGCAATTCAAAAGAAATGAAAATGAAAGCAAAATCCCAGAGCACTCTTACACCACCACAAGCTTTATTCCTCCTTATTCCTCCTTTGTAATTCTGTTATACCATTCAGCCTTAAAGAGTTGCAAAAGCATATATGTGACCAACAATGCAGCAATTTGCTCTCTGCTCAAATAGTTTACTTACCTGCCAAAGGAAAATCATCTAACATTTTCCTCTCATGCTTTACCACTGACCTAATCCATCACTGTGCTTTCATCGTTGGATTCTAGGAAAAAATCCATCAAAAAGCAGGATGCTTTAATCCAGATAATGTACTAAATTTGTATTTTCTTTCAATTATACTTCCCGAATGGTGTCTTTCCAGAGGGAAAAATGAGGAAGCTGAGATAGCACAGCAAATTAAATTCCATTTGTGGCTAAGCAGAATAATGAAAATTAAACATGTTACTTGAAAAGCGGAGTATGTCACCTACATTTGCAACAAGTTTATATTGAGCCAGATACCGTCACCCTTATTCACAATAAAGTTTTCAACTCAAGAGTCTACGCAAAATGCAGCCAGTATTATAACATAGAAGAATAAATTGCTAAAAAAGAAAGATTTTCTGGGAAGAAAAATATTGAAAAAAACCGATAGACATCACTGGCCCTACTGTCCTAATCATGTGAGCACACACAGCTCTTCATGACTCACTGAAGAGTGCAACTGAGTCCACCTTGCAGAGTTCCTCACTTTCCATCTTTCTGGAAAGTCTGTGATTTGAGAGCATACCCTGAGGCGCAGAGGACAGACTAGCGCTGCATTTGGCCCGAAGTGCCAGGCACATAAACACCATAATACAGCAAAAGGAGGCTATTCCCAAAAGGCATCTTCCTGACATTCTTCAGCAAGAAAGAAAGTAACTTACATTTATGATCTGGGAGTTAAAGTAGGCTCACTGAACAGATGTAGAAAGGTGACGTTTTCACAAAGCAAGGGCTCTTTTTTCAAGGCATATACAAGAGAGGCCCTGAGCCCTCCCTGCTGATGAAATGGAAAGAGGTTATGCTCAATACAGCACACCATCATTAAAACGTCACATTATAAACCCAAGTGACTGATAGCTTTATTATTACTAGCTGGAACTAAAGGGGAATTTTATTCCGTGGTTGTACAGTGGGAATTGAGTACTGGGCTGTATCTCTTGGAAGCTTTAATCTAACAAATATAACTCTTCTTGTAAAGGGTTAGGTATTTAAAGTAAGAAGTAACACCAAGTGGGGGTCAGAAAAGCATTTTGTTATGAAATAGGCTGCTCTGTGGGACAGAAACAATTTTCTGCCCATGGCTGTAGTAGATAGAAGGACAAGAACTTAATGTTTAGCTAGGAGGCTAAGGCTAGATGTTAGGGAAACTCTTTTACTCTGCCCGAGTAGCCTGCAGAGGCTGAGGATGTCCTTCACTGGCCCTCTAGTTCAAACAAAAACCTGTCAGAGATGAGACCAGAGCTATTGAGCCTGTCTCAGATGAAGGATGGAAAACCTCCTTAGGTCCCTTGCAGCATTATTTCCCAACACTATGATAGCTGGGTTACCATATTGTTTCAATTTCCACTAATGAGCAATAAGCATTAATGCAAACAAACAGCAAAGGGCTTTGGTTGCTTGATTGTATTTAATCTCTTACTAATTATCAGTCTGCCTCAGACACTGAATGTGCTGGGAAGCTCTGCTCTCTGAGAACCAGGTTTGATGTGCTAAATCCCTGGTAAGTGGTGTCAGGGCTGTTTGGGATGCAAAGCACCCTGCCACTTGCCAAATATCAAGGCATATTTAGGCAACAAAGATTTGAGAGGTGTTCATTAGTGGGAAGACATCCACTGACGTATCTGTATTTATGCTTAATAAAATGATGCCATTTAACCATTAAAAATAATGCAAAATTTCTCTTTCCTTCAAAATCCCAAAGGTATCACCACACCCCAGAGATATTAAAATTCGTATACTGCACATCTCAAAACAAGATAGGTGTATGTTCATTCTTGCCCTGTGATTCCATGTCATGTTAAGCACTGGTATCTATTTGTAGTGCTTACACAAAGGTGCTTGGATAAAAGCATGACAGTTTATTTTTAGTGAACTTTTTTCCCATAGAATTTTATTTTAGGGCCCAACTAATCTTTGCTGCACCACAGACTAGGCTGATCTCTTGATAAATCTTAGCTTAGATTGGTGGTGAGCTGCAAGAAGACGCCAAGTGCTTTTTCAATTAATCCTCTTTTATATCTACCCTTAGAAGAGGGTAAAGAAGGCGGAGAAAAGAGCCAGAAGACGTGCAACACTTTCCTGGGATCCTGGTGCAGCCTAGAAAAGGTGGGGGCGTCCATGCATTTAATTGTCTCCTGTGCCTTACTGTGGTCTTTGTAGCAGCTCTACAATGCATTAATTCATCTGCTCTGCCTGCAGTTATTCACTGCATCTCAAAGAGACAGGAAAACACACACCAGATTTGCTTGCTCAAGATTTTCTTACTCTGTAACAAGGATGTTGGCAAAAAAGAAGAGGAAGAAATGTATTTCCATTTAGAGTATGGTGGACGTTTTAGATATGTATTACTGTTAAATTTTAATACATAATAAAAACAGTGACAAAGCCATCAACAGCCTTTGAAGCCATCCTACTGTTCACAGCCCTACAGTTGCAAATTCTGAGTGGGGAACACTCAATGATGATTACAGGTGACATCAAGGTAAGGGGCACTTGGCCATCAGGCAGTAAGTTCTCCAGTGGGAGAAAATCCTGTGTGCAGTAAATATACAGGCACAGTAAAGGCCATTTCACACGTCCAAGAGCTGTGAGGAGGACAAATAGCTGACTCCAGCAGTTCTGAAGTGACAACCCAGACCTTGGATTACTCTGAGCTGGGCAGGGGTACCAAATAAATTTTCCTAATCTGTGCTGGAGTAATGGCCACATGGAAACCCTCCCCATTTCACCACATCTCACACACAGAACTTAGTCTGATTTTCTTCAGGAAGCAAAAAAAAAAAAACAAACCATCTTTGGCTTTGGCCTCCCGATGTGTTCTGCAGACAGGAAGAATGCAGCCATTATTCTTCCAAGTAACCTCACAGGGACTGCTGATGAGAGCAGGCGTTGCAAAACCAGGCTTAAACTCTTTTACCCTGTGCTTAAGTACTCCTCCATTTTTTATTTTTTTTTGTCCATTTCAGGGAGGGAACTAAGAAAATACAAATAAAAGAAAACATTTTTTTTTTTGTGAAATGACACCTAGGTGTACTTCTCAGTTTGAGATGTTTATTGAACTCCAGCATTAGAATGCCTTATACATGCAAGTAAGTGTCTCTAAAAGTATTTGCCTAAATCTTATAAATGAGATCCTAGCTGTAGCATTTTGCTCATCCTGGGTTATCAGTTTCAGCTCTTAAACACCCTGCCCAATCCCCCTGACAGCTCTGCAGGGAAATCAGCTGAGTGGGTTGGGTTTATCACATGCCAACCTGCAGAGAGCCGGGTGGTCACCTGCAAAGGGTGGCTGGGCTGGCTACAGGACAGAGGGCAAGTTAGAAATGGTAGGGACTGGCAGGGAACAGCAAAAAGCACCACTGCTCTCGCTACAGTCAGAACTTCTGGGGTCTCTGGTAATTCCCCATCTGTATCTCAGTCACGAAGCAGTGGCTGTTTCCAAACTGGTACGGTAAACACACCAGAGGGTTGGGCTTTCCCCATTTGCCTGCATGGGTTACGTGCAGCCTTCCTTGGGGAGGTCTATCGCAGCCAGCCCCCACAGGCTGGATGGAAATCAACACACAGCAAGCAAAAAATATGTATTATCCCTAAGTCTTGTAGATTTTCATAAAGGTTTACTAATTTTTATTTTTCCTTTTTCTTCTGCTTTATCTTTTCTTTGCCCTTTTCCTTTTTATTTTCTTCTTTTCTTTGCTGTCTGATTTGCAGTGTTTCCCTTTTAAGTCACAAGCAAGAGGGAGTTGCCCTGAATATTCCTGGATCATGACGCTAACCGGTTTTATTGAATAACTAAAATATCTGGTAAGGACAGCCCCACTGCTAAAGTTATGGCTCCACACGTTCCCTAAGGCCACTTCTCTTCCTCCCCTCTGTCTAGTTTTCAGTAGATTACATTTCAGGATCCCTTGTGGCCTTAGTACATAGATCCTGTCCTACCATGGGCTGTACCCTACATTGGGAAGGAATATTTTCTTTCCTGTTGGAAGGCAGCTTTTGTACAGTGCTGTGGATGCTGTGGTGATGAGGAAACTGGAGATGTTTAAACAAGTGCTTTCCTCCCTATTTTGCACACTGAATACATCCAGGAAGAACCTGGTGGACAATCTCAAAACAGGATCCCACCATAGACAAAAGGAGAGCTGGATTTTAACTTCCATTAGTGCCTTTGGATCTTTGTCATCTCAAATACAGCTCTAAACTAGGTATCCAGTACATAATCTGGGCACTTCCTACGCAATTCAGGCAGTTTGCTTTGAGATACAACAGTGATCTGCATCACCTACTCATTCAAGTCTTAAAGAATTTATCTTCCACTGCTTCCCCTGAACATCTCCAAAAGCGCAATGAATTTGTATTAGTACAGAAATAAATAAATGCATATATTTATATTCAAATTCAAGCTCATTTTTCCCTTGTTGTTTTCTCCATCTGAATATTCCTGATTATGTGTGACGAGGACCAAGCAAATAAATTGCCTTCCTTTCTTGATGGTACAAATACTTGTCTTCAACCTGTAGCACTAAATCTCAGCTCAGAGCCCAAAAGAAGAATGTCCTTTAGACAAGCACAGACAAAACTTCCATGAAATCAGTTTCTTCTTCCCTTGACAATAACAGTACAGGTTAGCTCTGCTTCCCCCTCTAATTTCAGCAGCCTAGTACAGAAAACTTACCTCTAACAAAAGTCTGATGAAAAGCAAGGTCTGCGCTTTGAGTTTCTCTAAGGAGCTCGCTGTGCTGCCACTCATTTGAGGTTGGCCATTTGGCCTGACCTGCTCCCAGCTTTGCTGAACAGCTGAGGTCTCCCGTTCCCTCTGAAACAGGATCACACTTTTACCTCTATAAAGTTGCAGTGAAGCATGATCTGGCTTGAAGAGTTGGCAAAAAAGCTGCCGACTTTTCCATGTGCTGCTTTTCCTAGAAACGATCAATGCCACCTGCCAGGTGTCTCAGCAATGTGAGGCATCCTACAGCTCTGATTTCCTGGTTTTATCTTTCTTCCAATGGACTCATTAAGGGCCTATGATGGACAGCCAGGCAGACAGAGCTCGTCTATACAGCTGAGGAGGTTATCATTGCATCCAGGGTTGCATCAAAAGATGTGTGGCCAGTAGATCGAGAGAGGTGATTCTCCCCCTCTACTCTGCTCTGGTGAGACCCCACCTACAGTACTGCATCCAGCTCTGGAGCCCTCAACACAAGAAGGACATGGACCTCTTGGAGCGGGTCCAGAGGAGGGCCACACGGATGATCAGATGGCTGGAGCACCTCTCCTACAAAGACAGGCTGAGAGAGCTGGGCTTGTTCAGCCTGGAGAAGACTCACGGGGGACCTGACAGCAGCCTTCCAGCATCTGAACGGGACCTACAGGAAAGCTGTGGAGGAACTGTTTGCAAGGCCATGTAGCGATAGGACACGAGGGACTAGTTTCAAAATACAGCAGGGTAGGTTTAGATCAGACATTAGGAAGAAGTTCTTCACTCTGAGGGTGGTGAGACACTGGCACAGGTTGCCCAGAGAGGTGGTGGGGGCCCCATACCTGGAGACATTCAAGATCAGGCTTGATGAAGCTCTGAGCAACCTGATCTAGTTAAAGGTGCAGGGGCATTGGACTAGATGGCCATTAAAGGTCCCTTCCAACCTAACGCATCCTATGTTTCTATGATATCTGTCCTAACCCTTCAGTTTTGTATTTTAAACCAGCAGGTAAAAACTGTCTTTGGGATCATTCCTTCATATCACTCCTGGCTGGAGTACGAAGAGCTACAGAAAATTCTGCCCTTTTGATGAATTGGTAGAGCCCAAGGTCTGAATTTGGTCCAAAGATACAAGTCCCTGCTCACAAATCAGGGGGAGGCTGGAACTACTCAGAGCACCCTACCTAAGCTACCCCTTTGGAAAGAAAGGTCCCTCCCCATCCAGAAGCATCAGCCTAGCAAGACCCACATACAACCTTTCCAGAACTGACAGAAAATTTACCTATCTGGGGCTGACCATTTCAGGGTGGGGTGGGGTGTCATTACTAGACCTAGGTGGAAAATCTTATTGTGATTGATATTTACTCAATTATTTGTTGTGCCAACATTCACAGGATTTTTGAGCATAACTGCATCTACCAGATTTCCTCCTTGGCATATCTGTTAAACACTTGTATTTCCCTTGAACACGTTCCTAGTCTGTGAATAGTGGAGGACAACACCTGTGTGTTTCTTAAATTCCATTTTAAAGATTTCTGCCATGTAAATATTCAACACAGAAATTTAATTCTTATGTTGAGTTACCAATCAAATCCCTTAGTTAGAAAAGTCTAAGAATAAAGACAATCTGAATCACTGAAGAAAACTGGTCACATATTCATGAGAAAAGCTGATAAACAGGATCACATCTTCGAGTAGTTTTAAGGCAGTAATAGAAAGTACCACCAGAGTGGTTATTCAGAGCCTGTTGAAAAAGTAAGCATTGTGTCAGGCGGTTTTGTAAGCTTAAAGGAGTTGTCTGACCCTTGGGAGAATAGCTGCTGCCTTTGCCAATACCAGAATACAGAAGTATAGGTTGTTCTTGATACTAAAGATGGAAAATGTTCTGCCCTCAAATCACACCACTGACATGTTTTGTTTCCAAGTGAACTGCCCTCTCAACCACATGATGCTTTTCATACTAAACCCTAAAACGAATTTCCAGGAAATTTTAAAAAAGAAAATGTCTGAAGTATGCTTTGGGGGAGGGGTGGATCTGAGCAAGGAAAATCTATTATGAAAACTCTTAATAAATAGTGCAAAACCAGAACTTCAGAGTTCATCAATGTAGCTTCTGTTTTCTGTGAAAATTAGAATACTACATTCTTTCATTACTTATGTATTAGTCGGAAGAACATTTATGGAGGACTGAATATATATTAAAAAACCCTTAAAAACTTCTACAATGCTTTTACAACCATGCTCTTTCTGCCCTGAAAAGCTGTATCAAAAAATTATCAGGCATCGGACACAATTTTTCCCCTAAACTTTTGTTTTTATAGTTACCATCCAGACTGGAATTTAAAACAGTAATTCATTAAATGTCAGGAGGCATTTTTTATAGAAAAATTAAAATCAGTTGAGTTTTGGATCAGAATTTTGAAGCTCAGGAGAAGACATTCCCTTTTAAACATAAGCCGTTCTGCCTGTTAATGGCTAGGTAAACAGCTACAGCTGCTTAAAGATTGAGAGTAGATGACAAAGATCCAGGAAAAATATATAAAGAAAAGAAAAAAAGATCTTATAGCTTACATAATGTACTATGAAATCCAAGTGCTACAAAAGTCTTGCACTATTTTCTCAGAAAAACACGTGATGCCACAGCACATAGCTTTGCATTTTCTGCTGCTGGAAACCATTAATAATTTCCTCCTGACCAACAGTATGAGGTTGCTATAGTAATGTCTGAGATCTCTATTCATAAAAAAAACCCTGTATCTGGGCTGCTCTGAGCATGAGCAGCACATGTCTGGACAAAGGGCAGATGTGTACACACTGATGCTGATATGGCCCCATGAAAAAAACACAGCCTGCAACTGACTGACTGATGGATTGGCTGTATAAATTACAGGCAAGTAGGTCACATCTCTGCCAAAGTAAATCGGCATAACTGCACTGTAGTCAGTAGAGTGATGGCCAAGAGCAGAAAATGTATCTCACGGTCTGCACGGTCTCCTGGCTGAGGGAATATAACTGTAAATACTCTTCATTTCCAGTTTCTCACTGCTCTTCCTGGAAAACAGTTGCTGGGCTTCATGTTCACATTTTCATGGGATGTGTCTCTAGCAGAGCTCCAGTTGCATCCGGGCATACATGTGCACATACAACCACACTCAGCATGGACTCAGAACAGCTCCAGTCTGGGTCCTTTGGCCATAAAGTCTGTATCACATTTTTGCACATCTCCTTCGGTTCCCTGGAGCATGAAAGGAAAGCAAAAGGAGTGGTGATTGATGTATGGGATGTTTTGTGGTGCTGCCTGTGATTTCAGGAGAGCCTTGTAGCTTAGGCCATTTTTTGCCAGCTTGAAATAATTATTAACAACATATAATTCACTCCTGCATGAGTTGCGCACATGTAGTCAGCCTTGCTTCGGCAGTTGGGCCACTCCTCTATGATGGATGTAGCAACAACACCATGTAATATCATGAGGACTTTTATTTTGGGAGAGGCAGAGTGAATTTTACATAGTGATGGGTGTTGGTGTTGCCAGGGAGTGGATGTCTGAAGGAGGGGACCTGGGCTCAAGGCTGGACCAAGTCCAGGCAGACTCGGCTGCGACCAAAACACAGAACCACAAATGGCAATTTTGTGACATATGTGAAATGAGTGATTTAATTTGCTGGGGAGCCCTCCCACAAACCACAAAAACATTACTTGTGGAAGAAACAGCGGAGAGAGGTCAAGGGATAAAATGCCCGTTGGGACTCCCTGCAAGAGATGGGATGAGCTTTTTCAAACATTCACAAATTTGATGCTTGAATATTTGGAGGCCTCTGTAGAAGATCGTACTGAAACAGCATTGAGACCTTCCTACCCACAGACAAATACTGACCAGAATCTAGTCTTCTGGGTTGCTCATTTGGCATCATTCATGAACAGTGAATTCACTGTGACCTTGAACAGACAACAAGCACGCGAACATGAGATAAAGTCACCAGGTAACTATGATTCAGATTAAAAACTAAGGCTGGAAAAAAAATATCAGAGAAACTGCACATGACTAGGCTCTGAAAGGCAAATGAAGGGGAAAAGGCAGCTCAGCATGCATGTATTTGGGATGAGCTGTGAATAAGGTAGCACTGAGAAGAGGGTCCATGTGGGAGTTAATTCGCTTTCTCTATACTGGAATATGACTGTCTACATTACGAGTATTACATGCTCTAAGAATGGTATCTTATTGTCTCGACAGCATTTCCTTCCCAGAGAAAGGGTGCTGTTGGCAGGTTGGTGGTTGGGTTCAGGTTCTTGCCTGGAGACCCCATGGAGATTGGATCTCAGCCCTGCAACAACCACATCCTCCTGCTCCACCAGGCAGGTGGAGCAGGTGTCCTGAGGCCAGACTGCAGAATGGCTGTCAGGCTCCCAGGGCTTGAGCAGCATCCAGCAGAGCCAGACTCTTCCTGCTAGGCTTACCAGAAGGGTTAGCACAATACCAGACTCAGCTGAACAGTCCCAGCTGACATCCAAAGTGCAGCACTGGACTAATGCAGCCACACAACCCACCTGGACTGGAGCTGTCTGACATCCCTCCAGCACAGAACGCAGGAAGATGTACACCTTGAGGCTAACCATACGAAGAGGTACTAACAGTTGCAGCTCACTAAGCCCATTTCTGATCAAGCCTAACTCTTTCTGTACCTCAAGCATCCACCTGTGCATCCCAATCTGAATTTTACCAGCTTGTTACACTAAATCCAGATACAGCAGCACTAAGCAGATAGGGAAGAGCAGACACCCATCTGTCCTCACTTTTTAAAAAAATCTGATTAGCTGGGTTTGATGATATGAACCACCACTTCCTTTCCACTTTGGGGAGCACCTAAAGAAAATCACAGATGTGGCTTTCAAAATGTGTCATATGGTGCATTACAAAGCAGATCTCAGTATTATGAATTTTATATTTTTAATACAGTGAGTCTTTGCTGTCAATATGCTGGCAGAACTGAATTCCAGATTTGTATTTTTGTAAGGCAGGAGAAAATATCTCTCCACAACTGCAACTTGGAAGTGGTAATGTCACTGAATACCTAAATGGAGTTTCATTAGCCTTTTTATGGTATAGCATTAAAAAAAAAATCCACTTACCATCTGTGAGTACCTTCCTCACAACCTTATTAGGGAAGCACCTACTTGGCTTGCTTTAGTTCTCTCAAGTATTTTTTTTTTAGTGATAATTACACCCTCCCATACAGCCTTGTTATGTTCCTGTGGTCAAATATAACTGTATTTACTGTTAGTAAAATGCCCTGTGAAGGGAGAACTAGGAATGTTAGCTTTTAGCCCCCATTCTTGCACATCATATAAAAGTTTCTGAGGTCTACCTGTTTTTTTTCTCCAAAAAGTCATAAACAAATGATTGCACACTACTTCATTGCAGGAGTATCCTCCTCCTTTTACACCCACAGCGTGAGGGAGCTGTGCCACGTAGGGAACAAGGCAAAGCGAGCAACAAGCAAAGGTCTGTCGCCCTGATGCCACTGCACTGCATTTCTAAGACAAGCAAGCCTGAGTCAAATTAATTTTGTGCATAAACCCCAGCAGTTTTACTAGCTGCCAGGCTCAAACTTGCAGAGTGCAGCGTTAGCTGGCAGTTCAGACAAGAGCAGAGTCAAAATCAATTCGTTAACCCCATCTCCTGGCCTCATCTGGGCAGGCACATTCAGAGCCCTGCCAAAGAAAACAAAGCTGCTGAAACTCACAGTGAATTGAAAGAAGATGTGGTATTTTTTTTTTTTAGGATGGCAAAGCCTTTAGAACTTAAAGGCCTGCCCACACTGGGAATCTGCTGTGGGCCCAGCAAAAGTACCATGCTGCCTATTCTACACCTTCAAGGTCTAGCCAGCTACTTCACCTTTGCTTTGGGGTAAAGGTTTCCTCGTGAGGAATTAGCGCAGATTAACTACACTGCAGCCAATTAGCCAGACAGCTGCTTCACACTGGACAGAGTGCTACCATGTTTGCCAGTTCTGTAAAGGGCTTCCCAAGACTTTCAGATCCACAGCAAAGCATCACAACTTATGGAAGCCTGGACTCGAGCAAAAAGACCAACTGACCCTGCTTTCTTCCTGCCAGCCACACGGCAGTAGTCTCACTGAAGGAACAATAAACCTGAAATTAAATTTCCCTCCGTTGTAACTGATGAGAAGTGATTGCCAGAAGATGGGCAAATAGAGGTTTCTGTACTGGCAAATCCAAATAAACTATGCATAATTGGCCAGGAGAGGTGCAAATAAATGTGTATCACATTCTTCATATTCCTTTGTAATTAATTTTTGATAATTCTTCTAATGACTACAGATTTTAAAAGTATCAAACGGTCAGAGTACCTAACTTTCACCTAAAACAGTACAGTGCCCTTTCTCCACACTTCCTTTTCAATCAAAAACTGTCATTTGTATAATGAATTATTTCTACCCACTGTGAAGTCTGATTCTAATTCAGGTGACCAACTATTGCCCAAAGTCTGAAGAAAAAAATATGATATAGAGGCTTATAGTGTAAACAGAACAGAACAGATAGCCAAAGCTTTTAAATCCCACTTTGGTTTTTGTCAGTGGGTCACTATTTGATCTGTTCCAAAAAATGGGAGTGAAAAATTTTCAGGTCTAAGGCATGTACAGTCAAAACTGTGGCAACTCTGGTGTCCATGTGAACATGGGTATTTGCACTCACAGTCACTGAGAATACACACTCACACAGGAAAGCCTGCTTACTGAGCCTGCCAGGGACCATCGAGAACTGCAGGGCATCTAGGGTCTTCGGTACAAGCTCTGTCCATGCAGGCACTAAACAAGCTGTAGGAAACTCCCACTTTGTATGTGGATGAGTGAATAAGGAAAAAAAAAAAAAAAAGAAACTAAACATAACAAAAGTGTTACAGGCAAATAATAACTAGATGGTGAAATACAACTTTTCACTTTTCACTTCTGCACAGGAAGTCTCCTTATGCACGATCCTGCTGACCTTGAAGGACGTGTTTTAAACAACATTTGCAAACTCTGAGATCTTCACATAGAGTGTACACATGTGCATTGATGTGAAGTCCACAGAAACATATTAAGAGTGGAGTCACTGTGACATAGTCCATAGATAAAGATGGAGACTACCAACTGCTGTTACCAGTGCTGAACAGAAAGGCAAAGGAGGTCTCTCCCTGCTGGGGGAGTCGCAGTCCACAAAACAGAGAAGCTAACCCGATGTATTTTCTTTTACAGTGCATATTTACTGCAGCTTTTCTAGCTGTACACTGTAGGCCTGCACGGGATCTGATGCAGCTTTTGGTCTTAGCAATGTCTTCTGGCTTTGTTTCTACTAACTCACTTATCTCTGTGGGACCTCATGGGACTGGAAAAAAACAACATGAATCACTATGGCAAGTAAATGCTAATGGTTGTAAACACCAACAGTGGAACAACTTGTCCAGGGCGACTCTTAACTACAATAAAGGATTTTAGAACAAGACTAGACTTAAGGCTAAAATCTCGAGTCTTTTCTGCTCCGCATACATCTTTCCTGTATTTCAGAATTAAGTGCATGATTCTTGAACAGAGGGATGCTCATCTGAGAAGACACAGCCTAGCCAACTCCTATACCACCTTCTCCAGAGACTCTGAAGAAAGGATATGTTAAGGAGGTATTACAAGTTAAAGATGTCTGGTACACTCACTAATCATTAAAATGATCCCAAAGGCTGAAAATTAAAGCACTTGCTGGAATATTCTTATTTATACTGGGATGTGACTGTGAAAGTCACTTCCACAGAGCCAAAAATCTTCTTTTACACTGAAATCAGGACATGGTGAATGAATGATAAATATTGACAAAATGTGTTTTGAGGCCAGTAATACCCAGATGGACAAACGAAAGCCACAGCTCTGCCATCTCCACTTTAATGTAAATTTTGCAACCATTTAAATGGGGCAATTTAAAACTACTCCATGATTGTCAGTTATGTCCTAGAGACACCTGGCAACTAGGTGGCAGATCACCACGTCTTTTAGTATGTATCTGTATGTGAAACCTTTTTCCATGACTCAGTAAATGTGTGAGTATCTTCTTTAAACAAGGAAAGGCCCTTGACAACAATTGTTTATGGCAAATTTCAAGAAAACACGATTCCTTTCTTCTTTTTACGCTTTGTCATATAAAAAATGCCCTACTGTGATGTCATCTTGCTTACCTAATGGCTTGCTCAACTGAGAGACCAACTTTTCCCTGCCTAGGCAGAACCCAAAGCTTTATCAAGAGCATAAGCCATAAGAGATGATTTACCTGTTGGAATATGACAACTTATGGCAGAAATTAGGACAGAAGGTTTGTGAAATGTGATTAAGCTGGTCAAGGATCTTTCCATTCTGGACTTTGGTGTATATTTGGCACTAGAATATTTCCTGTTACTGGGTAATGTCCTATCTATCCTTTGGACATCCACTTTTGTTGTCTAAAAGTTTAGTTATAAAAATCAGCCACTGTTAATAAACACATCAGTTTCACAACAGTGCTTAGAAACAACAGTTCGGAGAAATGCAGCCCACCACTAAAACTAAATACTTGTCAAGTTCTTGGATAGCTTAAGCTTCAATGGGGAAAAAAAATGAGAGAATGCTAAAAGGAGAACCTAAGCATTCCCAAACAATTCAGCAAATCTGAAGAAACCCTGCTATTTTTGCAGGAAGAGGGAAGCCACAGCAGGTCCACACAAAGAAGCAAGTTCAGCCCCATATCTGGCCTCCCTTTGCCCTAGCTAGGTATCAAAGAGGCAGCCAACATCACCTAGGATGAAAAGTGTGGCAAACAAATAGTTTTGGAGGATTACCTGATGGGCCGTGGCAACAGGACAACTGTCCTGTCCACAGCCAGAGATTCCCACGTGACAGACAGCAAGCCTCTTATCTTGGCTCCCCATCTACAAAGACGAGAATACATTATTTCTCCTAAGGTGTCTCTGGTTTCTCTGTTTAGACAGGAAGATAAAATAGGAGACAATCTTCCAGTAAATGTCATTTTAGCCCCAGAGAGGCACACCTTAGGCATTCTAGCATCACAGCCTTACTAACAAAGAGATTGGAAAAAACACACTTTGATGTGACCACCGTTGATATGCCATGGATGAGAAGGGAGGTTGCCAAAACAACCATAGTAGAAGAAGTATGAACAGCAGGGAAACTAGCTGAAAGTTAAAATGCTTCTTCTCTTTCTTTTCTCTCTCCTTTGGAAATAATGAAGAAATAGTATGCGATAACTACTGTGCTTTCCTTATAATGTCTAAAACTATGGAAATAATGACTTAGACCACGATGTATGGGCACTGCATAATTCAAGGTACTTACCAGGTATTAACACACAAATACAAGACGGTAATTATATAGTCTCCCCCTTTTTGGTTCTCAGACTTGATGCCAAGTCTGACCTCCAGGCAACAACTACTGTTTCTGCAGCTCCTGTTCTTTGTGCATGTCCGACCCGTGCACCATTCTGGCAGGTTCCTCCCACCAGCTCTGACCAGCTTCCAAGTGAAGACTTTCAGTGCTCCTCCTGAAGATGTAGAGCCGCTAGTTTTAAGGTGAGAGCTCTAACTCTTTCTTCCCATTGCCTCCAGTACTAAGCAGGCAACGGCTGTCAGGAGCAGCCTGATGGTCTCAGACATGTGTGGACGGCTGAAATCCTCCTGTATTTGCACAAGGAGGAGGAATATGATGGCTACTTCAGTGATTCAGTAATCACGATTTTGTACCTTCAATGTAGAGCCTGAATAGAAAATATTATGAACTGTTACCACCCAGTAGAATTAAACTGTCACTTAAGACTTCTTCAAATCAATTATATCAATCCTACACTATCATTACATCAATTTGTCAAGGAGTCTAAGCAAAGAACCGTTTTCATATGCAAGTGACATACAGTGGAAAATCACTTGTACTTATCAAAGCAAATGGCAAATCTAGATTGAGTGATCCAGACACAGGGGGGAATTCACTGATCAAATATCATCCTTCTTCATGTTTTTATTGTTATGCTGACTCCATAGGATATTTGGGGGGCAGCCCAAGTTCAGAATGCACAGCAATAAGATACTGGTATTCGATCCTTTCTCTGACCTCATCTTTACAATTCCCTTAAGATAGGAAAGTGGATTATTTTCTCCTGATTTGGACAACATATCCCCATCAACTGACACCGTTGTTATTTTGAATTAGAAACATTTCTCTGTAGGTTGCTGAATAAATAAAACCTACAAATCGAGTTGGTTTTGGACTCCACCTTACGTCAGAACAGCATTCCTTCAATCTGAATTTAGCTAAGCATATTCTTGCTTTATGTTGTACAAAATCCTTAACTGCTACTGAGAGTAATATCTCATTGCTAAATATTATTGAGGAAAAGAAACATATCT
The DNA here is from genome assembly GCF_964237585.1 of Gallinula chloropus. Taxonomy (NCBI): domain Eukaryota; kingdom Metazoa; phylum Chordata; class Aves; order Gruiformes; family Rallidae; genus Gallinula; species Gallinula chloropus. The sequence goes on along the minus strand of NC_140088.1, from coordinate 19,301,970 downwards.
TGGCAAACCCAGCCAAGAATGATAAATTCCAACGTACTGGATTTTACTCTTTGCACTAGGATTTTGCACCTCCCGACAGGTTACCAAAAAAATAATAAAATGGGGCTTACACAACCACACCATCCTTGCAGGTTTTATCTGTGTCTCACTGCCCAGTGGGAAACTTCCCACTTCACCTATTCAGTGATTTCAAGCCAGACACAATCAGGGCATCAACATGTGAAAGACATCCAAACCTCCATTACTGAGTGAGGGTAATCCTAAAAACCTTCAGACATCCTTGTCAGAGGGAGAGAGGATGCAGCAGTTCAAGCTTTATTCAGTTTGCAAGGGTGCCACCATGTGACACAAACCCATTCCCAGAAAAGGAAGACAGGAATATTCTCCTCCCCAAGGCATCCCAGCAACTCTCTTGAAGAGATGGTGACTGGTAAGGGGCCCTTCTGCCCTTAACTTTGAGCCCAACACTGAGTCTTTCAGAGGGTCCTCCATGTTCCCCTTGGACAGGGCTGTTGAGAAGCCCCTTCAGCAGACCACCAGGGAAAATACGCCTGGAAGCAGGACATAAAAGAAAGCAAGAAGGAAGGGAAGAGCTAATCCTGGAAGCAGTCAAAGGATTCCTAGGGAGGTGCTTTGGTATTACTGTGAGACAGGTTTTCTAATGCTTTTGGCCTACCTATCTGGGAAGGTTCCTCCAGCACTTCTTACATCAACAGGAATAGTATCGGCTGGCAGTTTCCAGCATGGGATGTTACCACCTGCCTAAATCCCCCTAAAATCTCAGCTAAGGGATTCCAATCTGTTTTTCGCTTCCTGTCCTAGATTGCTGTGATATAAATAGCAGCCAGGTATTAATTAACTCCCATATGTATGGGGCAGGGGGGGAGGGATGCCGTGTGTTTATATATGCACTTTTAAGGACAAATGTTTCCTCAGTTACTACAGCAAGAGTAGCTCTTAAAGGACCATACATTTAATTAATAAGAGAGTTTTCTGCCTGAAAGGAAATGTACCACAACCATATCTACTTACTATGCTGCTTCTGCCACATCTGGGACCTAAAGCCCTCTGCACAGCTGGCAGGAATTTGCACCAGAAGCCTCCACACTGTACGACTGGAAATTATGCTTTACCTTCAGCCTCGCTTTACCTCCAGTCTGTGCTCCTTGTGATGAGCAGGCTGAGTACTGTTCACTAGCAGCTGAGTAAGCAAATGTCTCAAGACACCATGGCAGCATCTTGGCTTGTGGCCACGGAAGCAACCATGCTGCTGGCATGCATGTGAGTATCCAGAAGATGACAAGAACCTGCTGGTAACCTGCCCAGTGAGGAACACTTAGTTACCTGAGAAGTTATCAGTAACCAACTGAGGGTAAACTTCCATTAGCAATTTAGTTGGAATCAGGAGTGAACTTCTGGAGTGAACCTCCTGATGACACCCACCCGCTGTGCTCTGGTTCGCACTGAGAAGCTGTGTTGGGGCAGATGTACCGAGTTACTTGTGGATTGAGCTACACCAGGAAATGCACTCCAAGAGCCAACCTAAGGCTCTCCACATAGTAAAACCAGTGTAGTGTGGACTCATTAGGACTGACTATTCCCATTAGGCTGAATACAGATCCTGAAGCCAATCCCATGAAAAATTAGTAACATGGACATAGCAGGGTATGGTATGGTGTGCCAGCAGTATATGGCATCTACCTAGTAACTGTATCTAGTAACTGAGATATGGAGAGACTACATGGAGAGAGTGGCATACTGTGTATTTCTGGTATAGAGTTAAGGTCAGAACAGGATATCTGGAGAGCCTCTAGTGAACTCTCAAATCCCCAGTTACATATTATTTATATATTGGCATTTTTTTAGATTAAAAAAGCCACAGTCCTAGTTGGTGGTTAGTAAAAAGCACAAATGCTGGTGATAATTTTCATGCTTTGGAAGAAATAACATTGGTGGTTTTCTTCTTGGACTGAAAAACCTGTTGAGAAACAGCCTTTCAAGCTCCATATGGGCCCGACATGGGACATAAAGGATACCCATGTCTGCCTCTGTGCCAGACTGGGACATCCGTACTAGTGCTCTCCTGCACTCAAGCTAATTAGCCTTGCAAAAGAGGCAGTCATTAGCTTGGATACAATGCTGGGCTAATACAGTCACACCACCTTCGCGATCAAAACTGGTCCCTGATGATGTTACTCCTCCAGGTCGGAAAGATGTACCAGAGATGAGAGTCAACCCCTCTAAGAGGGTGCTGAGGTGTCAGTCAACCCCTCTGAGAAGGTGCTGCATCAGACACACTTGTCCAAAGGAGTAGGAATCAACAGGTTTGGGCACAGCACCCGTCAGACAGCCCTCCAAGAGAGCAAATCTCCACGATCCCATCAGAACTCAGCTGCTGGGGTTAGCAGAGTAAATGACAGGAGAAAAGCACAATGAAAAGCAAACAGCAGGAGTTCCTGCCTTGAGGGAGATGGTATGGCTTGAGGAGGCCACAGGTAAATCAGAGGTGCAGTCACTCTCAGATTTGAAGCACAAATTTGGCAGAGGGGCTAAGGAGACTAACTTGATTCACACAGAAGTGTGAACTAGCTGTTGATGTACTTACAGCTCCCCTTAGACCTGTTTACCTGTCTTCAGTGGGGTAAATGTACAGGGATAAATATTCTTATACTTCTGGCAAGTATCAGTTTGAATGTAGGTGTTACTGCTACCCTTTCTAAGCATTCTAGTACCGAACTGACCATCTTCCTCACTCACACCCATTTTATACTTCCATCGCCAATTATTCTGAATATGCCAAAGGGATGACAGATTAAATTCAAACTTGCCCAAAAATTCCTGCTTTCAAAGGTGCTGTCCATTACCTTCTTATTGGGGATGCAGTTGATATTTAGCTATCAAAGAATAAGAAGCAGCTCAATGCCTGGATGGAACTCAGGCAGCCAGGCACCCCTGTGCCTGTAAATGGTTACCAGCATTAAAAACCACTGCTGCAAACCTGCCACTGTGAAAACCGACACTGCAAAACACACTAACAGGTTTTGAGATTGACAGAGAAAAGGCTCAAAACTTCCTGGCAATTTTGAAAGCAACACAAGTGAACCATCTGAAGACAGAATTAGATACACTTTTGCATGCAGGCAGAAAGAAAAGAAGCAGCATTTTACTCCAAACTTAAGAAAATAGTAATGAATCATAGAGACTGGGCAAAACCTCTTCTCAGCTGGATGTCTTCACAGAGACCCTAATCATCAGTGTCTAGTGACCAGGAATGAGAATTACTATTAAAAAAAAAAAAGAACAGAAACCAGGTTTGTGTCAGATGGGATTCACCTTTCTCACAGGGGGAACAGGGTTTTGACTCAGTAGATAGCAGGGTTCACTGACAGAGCTTTAAACGACTTGAAGTGGGAGGGCCCATGGCAAGGTATGGGACGACACGCAAAGGCTAGAAGGACAGGGTGCTAGCAAGGGTGCTCAGCCTTTTGCTCTGACATGCTGGTTACAGTGAAGCACACCTGAAGTCTTACAGAGATAACCTAGGGTCTCCTGAGGTAATAGGGGCCAACAGAAAACATCAGTGAAATATCTCAAAGAAATTAAGGCGTGTTCCTCTAAGAAGGTGACATGGCCAACAGCCCAGCTGAAGTACCTCTACACCAACACACACAGCATGGGCAGCAAACAAGAGGAGCTGGAAGCCCCAATGCTATGACCTAGTTGCTGTTACTGAAACTTGGTGGTGTAAATCCCATGACTGGAGTGTGACTATTAATGGCTTTGGGCTGTTCAGAAGTGACAGGCAAGGTAGGAGAGGAGATGCATGGAGTGTAGTGATCATGCTCTGGTGGAGTTCACAGTCCTGAGGGATACAGGTCAGGCAAAGAGTCAAGTCAGGACCCTAAAATTTAGGAAAGCAAACTTCCAGCTGTTCAAGTTAATCAGTAGGACCCCTTGGGAAACCACCCTCAGGGACAAGGGATCAGAACAGAGATGGCAAATCTTTAAGGATGCTCCATGTCCTTCTTATGTTGGGGGTCGTAGAGCTGGATGCAGTACTGCAGAGGGGGGTCTCACAAGAGAGGATTAGGGGAGGAGGATCCGCATCCTTGGCCTGCTGGTCATGCTGCTTTTAATGCAGCCCAGGATACAGTTGATTTTCTGGCTGCAAGTCCACATTGCCCGCTCATGCTGAGTTTCAACTAACATCCTCAAGCCCTTCTCCTCAGGGCTGCTCTCAGTCCATTCTCTGCCCAGCCTGTAGTTGTGCTTGGGATTGCCCTGACCCAGGCAGGACCTTGCATGAAGTTTGCACAGGCTCACCTCTCAAGTCTGTCAAGATGTGGTGGTGGTATCTCCCCCTCCACTCCCCACTTCTCTTGAGCTACTCAGTACTTGGGGTGATTCCTCCTCCTTTTCCTGGGCCACATGTCAACCTAAGATGAGTTGGGTGTGCTGACCAGAGCATTAAGGTACCCCCTTAACACTACAACAGTAATGACAATCACCTCCTGACAGCTTCATAGGTCTCTACCTGGGTCATCGCCAGAACTTCAAAATCTAGCAAGTTCTGGGTCTGCGCATCTGGTAGAAAGTACCAGAATATTTCGCTACCTGAGATGGGCCAAAGTGAAAAATTACTTGAAAAAATTAATTATCCTATAAATAGCAATTCTAAGCAAGGCCCTTTGAGCTCTCCTGGATCACAGCACGCTGTCCCTAAGCTGGGACGGTTCTCACAGACAAACTCCTTGAGGACTCTCTGGCAACAGAAGGCCAAGGCGAGTCAGCCTCCTTGAGTCCCAACTATCTCCAGTTGAGGAATGCTGATGCATTGTGAGTATTTACTCCAAAATCAGAGAGAAGTTTTAACTATTTAGCTTCCTCCATCCAACTCTCTACCTATCTATGTGTTTAAATGTACACATTTGCCTTCACAAGTGTAGGTGACATATATGACTGGGCAAAAAGATTTCTGTCTGTACCTGTATGTTTTGTGTTTACCTCTCTCTATATATAGGTACCTATAAACTGTAATATATACCTTAAAGTAAGGTAGTGTAAATCTTGACATCGTTGTAATACAGTTTCCGTTTCGATCAGAATATATTTTACTGAATTACTTTAAAATCTTCAAACTAGTCAATCACTACAGCTAGTACAAAGCCTGTGTAAGTTCCATGTTATATGCTGTGGCTAATTTTAGAGAAATCAAATCATACACTCCCTGAACAGAACCAAACTTTAACTGTTTGGTGATCAGGTAGAATAGACTAGCAGTATTCACAATTGTGGAACCACAGCTTCAGAGACAGTGAAACTTGGGATGAAAGATACAGAGTACCTACAAGAGAATAATGCAGGAACAATCAAGGTTTGAGAGTAGGAATGGACCACAGCTGTGGGGAATGGGGAGGTGGGGGTGTGTTTGGGGTTTTTTCCTGTTAAGTGAAATATTAATAAAGTCAAATATCAAGGCAGGGATGTCTGTAGCTGCATGCAGTATATCTGCTACTGTGAACAGAATGGGAGCTCTGCATCTGTGCCATTTCATATATTACATAAACACCAATTACATTAAGCATACATAAAACTATGAAGCACTTAACAACTATTTCATTAATCAAACCATGACACTAAGCAATTACCCAGACTTGTGTATTTCCAAACATCATAACGTTTCATCATGCTTCAGCACTTCATGAGATGTATTTTGTAGCAGGATGCATACACACACGCACAGGCAGACTTGCTTGCTAAGTGTGTATCTATAAGGGGGGCATCACTGTTCTTTCCACAAACCTGCCCTGGGACTGTTGTCTAGCACCAGGACAAACGGAAATGGAGGAGCCCACATCGCTGTTATTACGAAGGTCTCGAAAATATGGTGCTCGCATCCGAACTGCCCACTGGCCCACACTGACTCCCTCTGAATTGGGAGAGCACTGCTTGGTCATGGCCATGGCAGGACTGCTCTGAGGTTGACCTGCACAGGGGGGTGAGCTCCTGATTCAGGCACCTGCTCTGCCTCAGTCTGATTTACTGGCGTAGACGCAGTGGCAGTGTCTCCTAGTGGCTATGCTCTTGAAGGAACAGACCCAAACTTCACACCTGAAACCTCCACCCTTCAAAGGTATCAAAAAGCATCTGTAGATTTTTAGGGTATCTAAACCCACATCCCTCAAATAGGCAAAAAAATAAATAATTAAAACACTTAATGTTTAATATCCAAGTTATAGTCTCATGTCGATGTAACATCTAAAACTCATCTCTAGGTTATACAAATGTGTTTCTTTAAAAAAAATAAAAGCAAAACACCACCAACAAAACCCAAAACAAACACCAAAACCAGCAGCAGGTACTACATTATTTGCCTTTTAAACAGTAACGCTAAAGGCAGAGATGAGAACCATAACAAAACCATGTGAAGCAAGGTGTTCCTGAGTTTGCTCAAAGGTCTGAAACCAAGTGTGGGCACCAAATGGTCCAGAGTCGATCTCATTGAACCTTTAGGTCCTCTCAGACCCTATAAAAACAAAGCAAATGCTTAGATGCTCTGCAATGGTAAGTCTCTATAGGTTCAGCCTACCACATAGGGTGTCAGCGCTGTGCTTGACACCGCAATCCGTGAATCTGAACTAATGTCACTGGATCTCTGAGCCATGATAAGGGCTCAGGAAGGGTGATGCCAGCATAGATCAGAAGGCCACTTCACCCAGCAGCACCCTGTCTGCAGTCTATGGTCAGCAGAGGATGTTTAAACAGAGAACATAAAAACAAACAACCCTTCCTCCTTGAACTAGCTGTTTTCCACAACAGCTAAACACCAAAAATGTATCTTGGTGAGGAGATCTGTATCAGGGGATTTTGTGAAAGGAAGATGTAACAGTCAATATACAGACAGTGTATTCAACAGTAAGCCAAAGCTCCACTAGCTTTAACTACAGCAAGGTAGAGCCAGAGGACACATGGGCTGATTTTGCCATGTTGGGGGACATCTCCTTCCTCATTTTCAACGAACTATAAAATTTCCTGTTGTCCACTGTCCTCTTGGAACAGAAAGTTTTGCACAGCAAATTTCCATACATGGATAAGCACAGCCAAAGGAGATACTGACATCAAAAAATGATGACTAGAAACCCGCAGACAAGGAAATCTTTCCTAGCAAATCCTGGCTCTAAGTGACCTCTACTTCTTATCAGATTTGCCTTCCTCTGTGTATGTATTGGGGTCTTTCGTTGTTTGCCAAGTGCCCTGTCACACCCCTGACATCCCCACTTTGGAGATTTTACCTAAGCACCACTGTTAGATGAGAAACAGCAGACTGCAAAGATTACTATGGTTGGAGTAGTTCTATTGCAACAAAACAAAGCTTTTACATTCTTCAGGTCTTGGCTAATATATCTTTCTGAACACCCCAAGAGCCACCAGACATAAACCCGGAGTGCAAACAGTTTGTCCCAGACTCCAGCAGGTCTTCTTCCCTGTACCTCTGTGTGCCTGAGATACACTGCTCTGCCTGCAGCAACGCACGCTTTCTGCTGCCTTTTCCCCACTGTGTCAGTGCTGGCAGAAAGCCTTTCTTGAGCATGGTCTGCTTGGCATTCACTTTCTCTGATGATCCTTAGGGTACCTGAGTTTACCAACCTTTAGGCCAGAGTGTAAAGCTTATTTACATCCTCAGCTTTTTACCTGAGGGGAGGGAAAGATGACAATTCAGTTTTGGAAGAGGATCTCACTGGTAGAAAAGGACTGACAAGTAAAATGTTTCCCACTCAGCTTGTTTTCCACAACTCCTTCAGCTATCACCAAGCACTAGTTGAATCATACCAAACAGTTTCAGCTTGTCTCAGTAAGTTTCCTAAAAAGTTTGAAAGTAAATCCTGAATTTGTGGTCTATTTTCTCAGCCTGACAACTTAGGTCTGTCCTGTAAGGAAAGCAAAAGCATGCATCTATTGAAGCCTGTTTCTGGTGCTCTGCTCCTTTTTAGCCCACCTGTTCAGACAATTTCTTTTAAAAGCACTTCCCTTTCTACACATATTTGAAACCTCCTTTCACCCAAAGCTGGCAAACCCCTCTGCCACAGCCAGCTCTCATCATGTCTCCTTTTATTAAACCCCTGCAAAACATCACACGTTCCCCCGTCAGTCTGAAACAAGCACAGACCTCTGCAGCCACCTCATGTGGGAAAGAAAACAGCAGGTGACCGGAGCACCCAGATGGGAGCAGAAGTTGGGCTAGTCCAGGGATACAGAAGGGACAGATAAGAGGGAGTTGCAACCCCACAGGTGTAGGCTGGTTCCTCCATCTCCGAGCTTCTTCCTCGTGGCTCCAGTTATTTGTTGGCAGTATCTAGATAATTGATTTCATTGTCAAGAGGAAATGCTACAAGGCAGATTAAACTGCTGGGCTGCTACTTGAACAGGAATGTACAAATTTGGAGCAGAAATTCCCTGTGAAGGCAAGGCTGTAGCAAACAGTAAGTTAGGTACCTCTGTCACAGTCCCATGAAAAGCCAGAAGAGCCCCACAGACTTGTCCTCTGTCAGACCTAGGGGATTGTCCTTTTTCTACAGCAACCAAAGCTAATACTTTCTAACCTTCCACTCCTCCCAAGCCAACTGCTCCATGGGACACTCTGCAAAGAGACAATTTCCTCTTTTGTCCAGGTAACGGGACACTTGTATGCACACCCTCCCAGACGTGTGTCAGGTTATTTAAATCAGCTCAGCAAGTCCTTCAGCCTGAGACACTCAAAAGCAATATAAACAGAGCTTCCTTTTGCACTCTGTCCTCAGAGAGTCCTATCCAGAGCAGATCATGCTGATACAACCTGACAACATCCAGGGATAAAGGGGAGGCTCACACCAGATGCAGTCTAATACTAGCTAGTATTATAAGAGGGCAACCAGAGATCAAAGAAACATTTTCTTTTCTTCCAGTCACTGTATACTGAACAAGCCCCCAGCCTTATCAGAGCAATGAAGGGGCTGACACTCACGAGCCTGCCACAGGTAGAGGGAAAAGTTCCCTTCCAAGGGACGCTACCAGGGCTGAACTGTGTTTGCTTTTCTTTAACAACTCTTGTATAACCCTTCACCCATCCCAGCATTTCTCTTGCTAGCACTGTAATGCATTTGGCAAAAAAGATTCAAAATTGCAAAACTCCTCAAGAAGTTGGATTTATTTATTGCCTTTTTAAGAGGCGCGTAGGGGGACAGTTCCTTGATTCTTTCTGAACTATTGATTAGTAGTATTATATTTAGGAGGTTGCTCCCCACTCCACCTCTGAGTTAATCATTCACTTGGACTCCTCTTTCAGGCAGGTGGTTTAAGCTTGATCTGTTCTCCAGGGGTTAAATAAAGAGGTGATTGGAGGAAAAACAAAACCTTTCCAGCGGCTCATATTTGAAATTCTTTTTTCCCCTCTCTCTCTCCCTGTCCTAAATGGGGCTCATCTGCTTCTCGTTTCCTCTCACTCCCTAATTATTCCATTAGGGACCGTCGGGGGAGGGGGGGGGGCAAGGATTAACAATGAAGCAGATGATAGGAAACTGTTACCAAAGCACAATGCCGGACCCCCCACGCCCCATCCTCCCGTTCCTCCCTCCCAAGAGACGGTCCCCCTCACCCTTCTGTCGATGCCATGGTCCCGCAAGCCCCCCTGTCTTCTCAAGGGTCCAAGGGATTGTCTTGGACAGTAGTGTGCGAAGGAGGCTGGCTCTCCCTGGGATAACCCTCGCTTGCGTCTGGGAAGGAGCACGCAATTCCTTGTAATCCTGGGGACTCCGCAGGGCGAGGATCCGGCAGCTCCGCTCCTCGGCTCTCAGCCCCGCCGCCGCCGCCCCGGCGAGGGCTCTCCGCGCCCCGGAGACCGGCGCTGCTGACCCCGCGGCCGCCCAGCAGTGGCCGGCGGGGCGAGGAGGCACTGTCACCTGGGCTGCGATCCCCGGGACCCTCCCCTCGCCGTGGGGTGCGTGTGCGTGCGCGTGTGTGTGCGTGTGCGAGAGGTGGGGGTGACTTCACATCGGCGCGGTGTTGGCTGAGGCTGGATTGGAAGGTTTTAGCCCTCGAGCCGTGGATTTGCAGTCTATATCCCTCTCTATTTTAGGCACGGGCTGACATCACGAGCCGTTGTTACTCTTATAAATCCCCCCCAACCGCTCATTGACAGAAGCGGAGGGGGGCGGTTGGGGGGCGCGGCGGCGACGACGACGACGACGACGACGACGACGACGACGACGAGGAGCCCCTCACAGGGGGAGGGCCCGGCCGGGAGCTGCCGACCGCGAACTGCTCCGCTCGCCGCGGACCGCCACAGCCTTCCCGGGCAAGCACGGCCCTCCGCACCGAGGGGGCCCGCCGTGGCTCCGCGGAGCCGGCCAGGAGCGACGGGAAGGAGCGAATCCCGCTCGCGCCCCACCCCCCGCGGGTGTCTGGACGCCACCTCATGGCACCTGGCGAGCGGGCCTGCACGCCGGAGGGAGAACACTTAGCAGCCCGCCCGACTCCGGGGCACTCCGCCGGGCCCCCGCCTGCCGGCCCGCGACTCCCGCCGCCGAGGCACCTGCCCCGCCACGCCGCGGCCTCCCGAGGCTGCACAGCCCGGCACGGCGCCTTGCGGCCGCCCCTCTCCGATCCCGGCCCGTTCAGTCCTTCGCGAGAGCCGTTCTGTCTCCCCGGGGCGACCCGGGGCTCGCTACCGGCCGCGGCGAGCCCGAAAGGCTGTGGCAGGCGGCGAGCTGGACCGCCCGCCCGCACGGACAAACAGGGCGCGGCGCGGCCGCACCGGCTACACTGGGGCCCCAGCATCGGCACGGGGCGGTGCTGCCCCCTGCCGGGGAGGTGGGGGCAGCGCCGCGGCGGAGGCCCCACCTGCCGGCGCGGCGGGACCCTGGCCGGGGCGGTGAGGGCCGGCCGCGGGGTCCCCGCGGGCTCAGTCTGAGCGCGGAGTAGAGCCCGGACGCGGCCGGGACATCCAGCCGCCGCGTCCCTCGGGAAGACGCTGCCGTCCCACCGGCGGCCGCGGCGCCTCTCTGCGCCCTTTGCCCGCTCGCACCGCCCTCGATCGCGCCCGTCCCGCGCCGCGTCCCTACCTGCACCGCCCGCCGCCGCCGAGCCCCTCCTCGGCACCGCCCCGCCGCGGGGCGCCGCGCATGGCCGCGGCCTGGCGAGCCCGTGGGCCGAGGAAGGCTGAGATGCGGGCGGGGCCTCCTGCCAGCGGGGCCGCGGGGCGGTGATCACGGCAACCGCTGGGGCGCTGCCGAGCCCCGCAGCGGCGGCCGTGCCGCGATGGGGCAGGAGCCGCCGGGGGCGCGGGCGGGAGGGCACGGCCCGGAGGGCACGGCCTGGACACGGCCGCCCTGGCAGGCCCTCCTCCAGGGCAGGGAGAAGCTGGATGTGCACTGGAGAGTGCAGGGATGTCCCGGTGCAACCCCTCCTCCTCACCTCACCACTCCCCTGAACGGAGCACGGTTTGTGCTGGAGCTTTCCAGGTCCTGCTACCAGCCACAGGCTGGCCTGGCAGCTGCAGCCAGGACATATTTGCAGCCTGGGGCCTGAAGCTCTGTCCTCTTCATTGGTGCTAGAGCACCTGTGCCATGTCCAGACTCTGCCATCCACCTTCTCCTCACTCTCCCCCAGCAGAGGCTCTGCCTGCTAACATGGGTGCTGTCTTTCCACCCAAGTCTGACCAACCTGATGTCCCGCTCAGCCTGCACCAAGGAGGTGGCACAGAAAGACAGAAGCCATGTGGGATGCTCCCTGCCACCACAAAGAGCTGTGAGGCTGCAGGGAATGCACAGCCATGAAAAGGCGCCTGACCTGGCCAGCACTCAGGCTCCCTCATTACCCGTTCTTAAAAATGGCAGGATGCAGCTGAGCATGCATTCCCTAGACCTAATCAAATACACTTTTTTCTTGTAACTTACCATGGTCTTGGGTTTTCAAGGGAAACAACTTAGCAGGGCAGTTCCATTAGGGCCACTGAAGGTACAGTTGAGAAGAACGTCTACTTCACTATGTCTATTACCTTACAGTGCGGTTTTTCACCCTGACTTTTGGAAGTATTTTAATGCACTCCCAACCCCCAAAAACATACAAAAAGAGAAGTATAAATCCACTGGAGTGAGTTGGAATGCACAGACTGGTTTGCTCTCTTTTTTTCATAGCAACACTTTACAGCCTTTCCAGAACACACAGCTCTTTTCAGCAGAGGGAAGATACGTTGCTATCCATGTTGTGCAATTTCACACCCTTTCTCCAACAGATGGCATAGATCCTCACCTGTTTAGAAAGATGTTTGAAATAGTTTCACATCTTAAAAATAGATACTGGCTATCAAAGGGATTAGTGATTCCAGCCCAAAGGTAGTGTTTTTTTCAAGTGCTTATTCCCATTTTTCCTCATTGACATTACTGCTTAGGCTGTAATACAGCCTGCCAGACCCAATGACCCAATGGATGAGCTGATCTGTAGTTGCTACAAACAGGAGGAACAGTACAGGTGCTTGGGTATGTTGATATGACTGCCCACCCATGTGTGTGAATACATCTGTCTTATAGCAACATAAATAAAACATATTTGCATTTAGAGATTAGTCAGAATTAAACCTACAATTCAAACATCACTGAGGTCCAGAACTAGAACCAAATGCTACAGTTAATTCTTCTTTCTATAAAGGTCTATGCCAAAATCTGAATCCTGGTGTTGACAGAAGCCTGGCCGTTTTCTTGCTTCTGTTTTCTTTGAAGAGCATCATGACTGTAAGAAGGTGGTTGAATTCTGCTGTACGCACACAGCTGTGGCAACCTCCTCCTGTGATTTTCATTCCACAAATTCCTACAAGTTTCTCTTCAAAAATATACTTTTTTTGTGATACACAGCCAGTGAACAGCTATGTTGTTGCTGCCCAAGCCCAGAAACTTTGAGCTATTCGTTGCCAGATCTGTGACTGCTATGAAGAGAAGTGAGGATAGGATTCAACCCGGAGGAGGAGTCAGAGGATCAGTAACTACTAGGCATGGCTGATCTTTAGTAAAAAGAGGAGTGAGGGCTAAATCTGGTATTAATTCAGACTTTTGCAGATCTGTGTGGACTGCCTAGTTCTCTACTAAATCCTAAAGAGAAAAAACCACCGAAAATCTAGGGTCTCCTCTCTTAGTTGTAGCAGCGAAGAACAAATGCTGCTATGCAGAGCAATGCAGTCATGGTGTTGTAACTTGAGAAAAGAACCAGCTCACAGACCTTTATGATTTCCATTTTAGAAGAGAGTTTCTCTTACCGTTACAGTGTAGAGACCTGCATTTAGTGTCATTGTGGAAAAGCTCTGACTGGACAAGCCAGGCTCCAACAAACAATACTATTCCTTTCTCATTCCATTTTTCATCAGTAGTGTTAGGAAGAAACACATGTTGACTTTATGACCTTCTCCAAAACTGTCACCTAATTTCCTCTAACCCCTTCTGTCAGCCAGGGAGTACCACATGTTCATTGGCACATGTTCCTCCCAGCAGAGGAATGAAATACATCATATTTTCCACATTTAATACATCATTTTTGTTGTTTTTGCCATGCTGTTTGTCAGCCAAGCATAATCTCCTGACAGGAGAAGACAAACAAGATAAAGAGAAGGAATATACTTTGGTTGAAGCCCTTAAACTTATTGATTGAAGCCGTTTCACCTGGTTCTCTTGCCAGGGATGATAAGAAAAGTGCAAAAGCATAACACAGTAAGTCTTCCTGCCAAGAAAAGCAAAAAAATAAATTACAGGGAATGACCTCCAATACTAAATGCCTTTTTAATAGCAATTTTCAGATTCAAAACTAGGTGGAAACTACTGAATGCTAAGAAACTCTTAACAAGATGTCACAGCAACAGAGAATCAGAGCTGAGATCAGATTTGCTAGCTTACAGTTGCCATAGCCATGCAATAGGCTAGGCAGAACACGACTTCATAATTGAGTCCTTCTTGGTGAGAGTTCTGAATCCTTTCATCAGATCCCCAGCCTTCATATTCAACTATTGATCTGAGCTGGTTTGGGCACTGTCATTAGTTGGAGGGCCTACAAATTCCAGGGTGTCATAAGTGACTTACCCTGGATTCATTACTGATGGGAGACCTTCCCATGTCTCTCCTCCCCAACTTATTCTAGGACTCACCACTAATATTTAGCCACAACTGAGTAGAGAATGATTTCATGAAAGAGCAGTGATTTAGGACCCTGAGTAGACCAAAGCCTCCACTGGACAACATGCCCAGTGGGAGAATCTTACACTTTGGTGTCAAAGAGTCCAGTCAAGAAAAACTTCTGCCAAGTGTGAGACATGGACATTATTCTTCATCCTGAAGAGCTACAGAGGAATTGTTTTGCAAAATATAGTATGTGAAGTGACAGAAACCAGAACTTTTCTTGATGTTTTCATAATTTTTGAAATAATGCACGTGGAAAAATGTTTTTTAAGGTATGTTTCAGGTTTTTATCTGTTTGGAACACAAGGGAGGGAACTCTCCTGTACTTTTCATTGCAATGGTTCATGTACAATAGCAGCACTGTATGTGTTAAGAAAAAAACCCAAAACCTTTTTATTTACGTAGTAATTAAAATTTGTGCTAATTCTGTCTTTCAGTGTACCTGAAGAGTCCCAAGGACAGTCACCTGTGAACAGACAAGAGCAGTAGAGAATCCCTACAGCGTGACACAGATAAAGCAACAAGGAATCTAAATAATGTCAAGCATGGGTATATAGGTTAAACAAACAAACCATGGTTTATTTAATGTGTAAAGTACTTGGGAGGGAAAAAGATTACATTGTACTATGGCAATACAAACAGCACATACCATAACAAGCTCATCCATCATAATTAATTCAGGCTACTCTTCCTAGCCTCCTAACCTGCTCAGTCATACAGATCTTTGGGAGAGGCTTGCCACCAATTTCTCTAGGGGATTCCACACTACAGATTCATTTCAGTCAAAATTTGCTGTCCTGTTTCTGTATGTCAGACTCAGGAGCAGAGCGTCATCCTCCCACCAGGGGAGACAGGCAAAATATGGCAAAACTTTCTCATGCACTAAGACCCATGGGTTAAGTAAAAGTAGCCTGATGGAACATCTGATCCTAGGACAAATTACCAGGCTGCCTGCCTTAACCTTATCCCAGATGTGTCTCGTCACTGGGATGAGAAGCCTAAAGCAGCAGAGACTGAGAGAGATATTATGATAGTTATAAAATACCATTTCCAGACACAGTGTTTTATTTCAGGTTCTTCTCAATCCAGTCTTTGAAAGGAAGAGCTTTGGTGTATCCACTGTAGAGTTCTAGGCTGCAAGTCTTATCATAACCCCAGCTCACTAATCCCATAAGGTGCCACCTTAGCTCAGGGGATGCTTTTCCTGGCAATGTTATGGCTGCAATTCCACCAGTCTCAGCAGGACAGATATTAGAAAAGGCTGTGTGGTCTTGTTTGGCACAGAACATGCTGTCAGTGATGCTGACCTGTATCCCATTATCTTCATACTGTTGCTCACACAACAGAGAATCCACCATCCGAACAACTCCCATGCGGATCGTGTCATTCTTGTATCCGGGATCTTTGATGTCAGCCAGTACCTTCCACCCAGTAACCATTATTTTTAAATCCTCTGTGGATGAAGTCAAGTCATGAGAAGATGACAAGCAAATAGGTTGAACACGACTGCTGATTCTGGCTTTGTCCAAGAGTTTTATGATAGCTATGTCAGAATCAAGTAATATAGGGTCAAAATTAGGGTGCACTATAATGGCAGAAATCTGGGGAGGAAACAAAGTAGGAAGAATTGTAGAGTTAACAGCAATGGCAAGTCAGTAGCACTATTTCAATACCACTATATTACATGTTAATTTATTTTGCACACTTCTCTACCCTCCACTCCCAAACTGTTCTTTCACCATAGCGCTCAAATGAGATGCAAAGAGATGAAGCATCTTTTTTTTTTTTTTCTCTTTTTTTTCTTTTTTTTTTTCCCCCATGGGTTTCAGGACAGTTTTTATTGCTTGAAATTCTCCCTAATAAAAAGCATTCAATGACATTTCCAGCAAAGCGGGGAGTTAATGTGCAGTTCATTCTTTTCCTCTGTTTACTGAAAAGATTTTACCTGCCATATCATCTTCAGCCTGTAGAATTTGATGGGGTGGGTAGGTTTAATTACAGTGTTATCTCCTCACTGAAATTCAACCATGTCCCCACAGAAAAAGAATACTCATGATACATTACATAATATTAGGGCCAAACCTTTACTGTGAGTTACATTAATGAAACACTACAAGAATGGATAGGTCTTCTATACAGAAATATTAAATATATATATTTCCTTACAGGAAAAGTCTGAAAAAGATGGAATTAAATAAACAAACTGAAAGTGGCGGTGGGGTAGGGTGAAAAATTCAAATTAACTATGATTTCTTGGAAAAAAACATTAATTAACTCACATACCCCCCACGCACACTCCAGAAAGAGACACAGCCAAAATTGGTGTATTCTTCCTCATTTTCACTCCATCCTTTCTAGTTCTATTTGCAAAACTCATACACTCTGGTGAGCCTGAGGTGCTATTTTTGGAGCTGGAGTCAGACATAAACTTCTTTTGAGTTCAGAGCATTACAGCCTTGGGGCTGAGATATAAGAGGCACTCACAGCATCAAATCAGGATATAGACCACAAGTGTTTCCCTTATAAATTATGCTAATCATTTCTGACAGTAGCTGGCATCTACTTTTTTCTGGAGATATCACTCAAGACATTATGGCCCATGGAACTGGAGCTATTTTCTTAGTGATCTGTGTTAGGGGGTGAACATCTGAGTTGCACAGTGTCAGGGGAATTTAATGAACTACAGCTTGTGCCCTCTTTGTGCCATGACAGTTCTGTCAGTTCAGTCTCTGGATATGCATTTTAAAGAACAGTGTGTAAAATGATATATTGCTCAAAGGATAAACTTTTTCTCCCCACACAAGACAGATGTGATCATCATTTCCCACTCCCAGCAGACTTACTCACCCGCAGATTCTGGATGGTCTTTTCATCCCTGTCATCGTCTCTGTAGAATTTCCCCAGGACCACCTTGAGCTCTGCTGTCTTGAGCACGACGGTCTTACCCAGGTCAGTGACGCAGTGAGCTGCCACCACCACAGTGCGCTCGTTCACCAGGGCCCCACTGCAGATAAGGATCCAGGCTCCTTTCCGGAGACTGTTCTCCTTGACCCCATTGACCGTCCGATATACTGCAGCTTGCCAGGGCCACCTGGTAGATGTCACTGTCTTCTGAAGGGTGATGTTTTCTGCTTTTCCACAGACTGAGAAAACATGAATGAAGAATGAGGCAATGCCTTTTCCCCACCAAAGGATCTGAATATCACTCTTGGTTCCTGCTTAGGATGTGCCAAAAGAAACCAAACTGCAATGGTTAGCATGAGGGGAAGCTTTCTAATTAACCTCTGTCTCCAACCTGCAAAATTATAATTTTTCCATTATTATTTTAATTCCTGGCTGAAGTAGGAATGCAGGTTTAGTACCTGAGAGGGTGATTTTTTGTGACCACCTTGTCAAGCTGCACTATAATGAGATGACTGCATAAAGACATGGAAAGAACACCTCTGATTCTTGCTTATAATAAAACACCATAAATCCAGCAGTGCACTAAAACTCACTCATCCCAGGTGGTCACAGAGGAATTATGAGGTCCTCTCCTCGAACTGACCTTAGCACAGATGAGTTCATGCCTATGAGAATAGACTTGTCTTGCAACAACAACCTTGAAGCAAATGCACCTAAATCAACAGCCATCCTGGAGAAAAGAAAAAAAGCTCTGGCCCGTTTTAGGAATATATCATCCACACTCAGACCTGGAGTAAAATCTCCTGTATTAGGAAGAGTTGAGTTCAGTTGAAAGAGTTACATCATGTGGTCTCGTTTTTTAGTCTCCCTTAGGACATTCTTTTCCCTGGAATGTAGTGTGTGCATGCCTATAGTGAAAAGGATTGAGTGAAATACTTTTCAATACATTAGATGACCTCAGAGCAAAACCACAAACAAGAACTCTAAAAATTTGCTTGATGTTAGGATGTGTTACTTTTCACAGTCTGCCTGATGTCAGTAATGGGTTGTACCAAATCTTGTGATGTTCCTGCCCTGAATTATTCTGTGCACTAGCTCTGGATAAGATTTTATCTGGACTTAGAGTTTGTGATATGAACCCTTCCTTAGCAGGGTATATTAAAGGAAGAGCCTCTTTGAAAACCAGACTCTCCATTCTATTTCTTAAACTTTGATGGTTTTGTCAGCTGTGCACCAAAGTGTAGAGTCAAAAGAAAAATCACATTTGCAGTAAATCATACAGGAGAAAAATGAAGTGATAGTAGGAAAATGTTTTCAAATCGGGGGTTAAACTCACTTTTTGCTCAATAAAAGAGTAGAAAAATGGATGGCAAAATTCAGTTCTGAAAGCTTGATCCTTTTGCCATCAACTGCACACATTCTAGCAGTGGATAAAAAGAACCATATCTCCTGAAGCTTTATTGTTTCCAACTCCCAGCTGGACACATAGGCAGCCTACACCCCTGGGACTCCCTAATTATCTAAGATGAATACAGATCCTGTTCCCCCATCCACGCAGATGTGTGCAATTTTTTTTCCCTTGGAGACTCACTCGGAATACACACAGGGGCTCTCCCACTCCATTTTCCTGTCTTCAGACAAGTCCTCCTGCTGCTACCCAGGCGGCGGTAGAAAGGAGAAATGCACTCGTACTGAAGCTGAGTGTGCAGATGCTGGTATCCTGGGGGCAGGTCTCCAAATGGCAGTGCTGGCTTCTTGGTTGGATAGATGTCAAGCTTCTTCTTGCTGAATGCAGACGAGTAAAGTTGATGCAAAGGTGTTTCCCTGTTTCAAGGCAAAAGAACACAAAGTAATAATAATAGTAGTAATAATGTTATAAAATCAATCATTATCATAGCTTTATCACCAGCTGTTCTAACTATCATTTAAAATCATACCAAGTTTGTATGTGAAAGAATAAGGCACAAATATAATTCCAACGTAGTATAGCAATACACCCATTTATATCCAAGCTATTTTATTTCCATATATATATATGTATATGTATATAAATACACATGTTCTATTTGTGTCTTTTTTCTTTTAAATTTTAAGGTTTCTGGATTGCAACCAGTTGCCTCTGAATGTGGAACAACTTTTGCTGTTCCCAAAAGGAACTGAGATGCCATGCTTTTAAATGAAGAAGTTACATTGGAAGTTGGCATTGCTGTAATTAATTTTCACTAGAGAGGAGTTAGGCACATCTTTTCTCTAGTGAACATTTTAATAGCTAGTATTAGGAATCGATTCAGATTAAATCATGTTGATAAAGTTGCTTGATTTAGCAATTAACAGAGGTAATTGCCTCACCACAGAGATTTCATAATTGCAGTAATCACTAAGCTTCCATTTAGAAATTGTACTGATTAGCTGAAACATGCCACATCATAATTAAAAAAAATAAATATATATGCACCAGCCTAGGTATGTACCATAAACTTGACTGTAGTCATACTTAAATCTCCATCACTTAGAATGTGTCCTTTTATCTAAAGCTTAAAAGCACATACCTACCAAAAAAAAATATTTGCATCTGAAAAAATCAGCAGGACATTAATTTCCCTTGAGATTTCTGGTACTGCCTGCAGCCAGAACAGCCCAAAGAATGTGCTTTTTCATCTGGCAACTCCATTTTTGATCAGAGACACAGAATGCCTCCATCATACAGAATCTGTGATGCAATGCATAACAGCACTCAAGGAAAGTAAAGTTATTAAGAACAAGATCAATTGCAAGTTTATTGTATTTTGGAAGAAGGATGAGAGCTGCTGTGGTGGTCATGCTTAGACTGTCAGGGTCCCATTCCCAGCTCGCATGTGACCTTGCAATAATGCATAATCCACACCTTGCCTCACTATTTTATCTATGAAATGGAGATACTACTCCAAGGGATAAAAATGGTCCATGAACATTAAATGTTATCACAATCATCAGAGGGCTGGAGCACCTTTCCTGTGAAGACAAGCTGAGAGAGCTGGGCTTGTTCAGCCTGGAGAAGAGAAGGGGGACCTACAGGAAAGATGGAGAGGGACCGGTTACAAGGGCAGGGAATGGTAGGACAAGGGGAAATGTCCTTAAGCTCAAATAGGGTAGATTTAAATTATATATTAGGAAGAAATTACGCTCTATGAGGGTATTGAGGCATAGGGTCAGGTTGCCCAGAGAAGCTGTGTCTGCCCCTGGATCCCTGGCAGTGTTCAAGGCCAGGTTGACTGGGTCTTTGGGCAACCTAGGCTAGTGGAGGGTGTCCCTGCCCATGGCAGGGGGTGGGAACTAAGTGATCTTTGAGGTGCCTTCCAACCCAAACCATTGTGTGACTCTGTGATTCTGTGCTATGGAGCTGGGAGCATGTATCCACTTCCATACAGCTGGTGTAATATGTGAAACATTCAGCATAAAAAGATGTGTTCAAAAGTGAATTGAGAAATTTAAGCAAGAAGAAGCCTCCTGATGGCTTCTCAATGACATCTCTGCAATCATGCATCACAGATCTGGAGACTGAGAGAATATTTGGGAGCCACATGCTTGCCTTGCTCTTAAAGTCTTCTCTAGGCATGAGCTACTGCCAGAGACAAGATGTGGCTTGAACTGGACCTCTATTCTGACCTGGTATGGCTGTTCTTAAGACCAAAGATGAGGGCAGCTCTTGCACTACTTCTAAACATAAATGATTCATGTACTGCAAAAATAAAAACAAACCCTGAAATGAGAAATTACTATTTGGACCAAAATGAACCTGCACATTGTAGCTTAACTGAGATTGGGGTTATTTCAAGAAATCAACCAAGGCAGGGTCCAATCTTTGATTCCTTCCTCCCCTTCTTCTCCTCTCCCCCACAGCCACCTCAAATCCAATTCAATATCGAATGTGCTATATTGCTCTGGATGGTCAGACTTAATGGGAACATACTGCATTGCTAAACCCTCTTCACTCCTAGTGCTCTCTCCGCTCATTTCTTCAGTCAGATGGCACATGTTAATATTTTAAGGCACATCATTAGCCCCACAGAACTGTTCTGTGACTTATAGCCTGTCAGAAGCTCGCAAACCTAATTTTGGGATTGCCCAGTAGCTTGCACATCCCTAACTATGCATTTCATCCTGGTTGTCTCCAGCAACTTGCAGACCTATGTTTAATCAGATGTCCCCTCCCAGCAGCTCTCATTGCTTGATTATCATTGGTGGTATAGGAATGGCTGCTCAGACAAGCTAAACACACAGGGTGGAAAGGAGATGAGGGGAAAAAACAATCACATTATTTTCTTTAAACTGTAGTTGAGATATTGCATTCTCACCTTGACTGAACCTGCATTGGAAGCACTTTCTGTCTCACCAGGTCAGAGATCTTTGGCTCTCTGCAGGCTAGAAAAAATATAACGTTGCACAGTACTTTTCCACATTCACAGCTCAAGTGTCATGGTTCACAGACATTTCCACCCTTTCCTCTAGCCATAGTTCACTGGATTATTAAAAGAGGCCGTAATTTATGTGCATTAAAATCAATATATGCCTTAAAACATAAAGCCCTGAAAAAAATACTTCCCTGCAGATCACAGGATCTATCCCATTTACTATGGTGGTAGCAACTGAGAGCCTTCTCTGCTTGCACTCAGCCATGGAGGAAGATTTGTCCATCAGGGTGTCTGAATGCCAGATTTACACCACTACAACTGGTGTTCTGGAATCTGAGGAAACTTCATTAATGGAATTACATAAAGAAAACTGAATTTCCTTATGTGTATCCACCCAGAAATAACCTCTGTGACTCAGCATACAGAGAAAGGCTATAGGATGTTAGAGACTTCTAAGAGCCCATTGGCTTGTGCACCCATTGGAAGGAGCTGGAGTCTGATTCAAAGGAACACCTCAGAGTTATGATTAATGTGCACAGAATAACAGAAGAGAGATCTAGAATTTCTAATTTTTCATATTTAGTTCATTTATATTGAAAGCAGGATAAAATATTCAGGTTTATCAATTCAAATTACTCTGCCCAAACCTCCTTCCTGCTGCACGTGGTGGAAGAAGAAGAATCTTGCAGGATGGATTTTTATCTGTATGCCTGTGCACTTGTGTTCTGCCGGTTTTAACAATATCTAGCTCTTTGTGATTACTGTATATGTTAACCTTTATGTCACTGTCAAAGTTAAAATCAATAAAGATACTTTCCACAGATGATTATACAATTCAGGGAGAGAGTATTTCCATCTAAAGTGGCAGAACAAAGCAAGTTCCCTGGGGGACAGACATATTTCCTTATATTATCATTACTTCGGTTTAAAAAAAAGAAAATCCATTAAAATATATGTCAAACAATTGCTTTGGGAAAATTAATTTGGCGTTTCCCCAGCCCAAATTAATTAATCCATTCAGGGTTTCAGACATGCTCAGAGTAGCTCCAGGTCAACAGCATAATTCCCTTTCTAGCAAAGTATTTAAAGATGTGTTTCAGCGTTTTGATGAATACAGATAGTTTAAGCATGTCTCAAGTGGTTTTCTGAACCAAACCTTGAGGGCTGCAATCTACAGGCTTGGCCTTTTATACCCATGACTGGTTCCATTGACTTAGAAGGATTCTGAGAGGAGAGCTGGGCCCTATGACAGCAATGCTGATGAGACAATTATTTCCTTCTATTTCAATTCCCTATTTATTTGATTTTATGTGGGTTTGATCCTAGAGTGAGGGTAGTAAGAGTCTCAGGGAATGTTCTTTCTCCATGTTTAAAGATGGGAACATCTTCTAGAATCACTGTCATCTTCTCTGGCAGCTGGCAAAAACTACCCATCTCTGTATAAGGTCAGTCAGATAGTTTATTCTTAGCAAAAATGATTGGTGAGTGTAAATTATATAAAACAAATTCCAGTAAAACCATAGCAGCTTTTGTCAGTTGTGGTAAAAAAGGATTGTAAACTACCTTTTATGCAGATTGGCTGCTTCCCTGACCATTCTCCATCATCTTGACAGGTCCTCTGTTCATTCCCACTAAGAACATATGAGTTGTTACAAAAGAAAGCAATGACTGTGCCAATTTTTGCATAGCGTCCATTCAAGAGCCCGGTGTCTTCCACTACTCTTCTGTAGCCATTGAGTGGGCCACCAGGATCTGAGCAGGTTTTTTCAGCTAGAACTAACGATAGGGGGAAAAAAATAGTAACCATTTTATCAAGTTCCCAGCATTATTTTCACCTATCAGATTGCTTGGCATTTCATTCAGATATTACTACACAAACCACACTTTATTAAAGACACCTTGTCAAGACCCATCTGGGATCACTGTCTTTGAAAACATCAAATATGAAAGAAAAAATTATAACATAAAGATGTCTGCTTATAATACACACGTTTGTCTTCACTGAAAGTGTAAGATCCTCAAACTGTTAAAAAGACCTTCAAACATAAGTGACAATCCTGAAAAAGAACCTCAACTTTACATCATGTTAATGTCCCATTAACATTAACAAGACTACTTCAAGAACATAAAAGGATGCACCTAAACTTTTTGCAGAAAAACAGGTCCTTGATGTTTTTTTCCCTTTTCTGTACTTTCAATACTTCACTAGACTACTTAATTTTACTTTTATGTTGGGTTGTGTTTTGGTTTCTTAGCAAATATCCATATTTCTTGGATTACTGAGATGTCTGAAAAGACTGACAGATTATATATATATATATTATGTGTATACTGACACTAAAAATTTTAAATGGAAAGCTTACTTGTGCTAGGTTCTTTAAAATCTCTTTTACTTCCTCCTTCCCATTATTTTCCCCTTCTTTTTATTTGTTGTTGTGGATTTTTTCCTCTCAATAAAGTTAATTTTTTGACCTAAATCTGGATGACAGCATTCCCTAGATGATGCTAATAAATGCTTTTCGCTATATTTTTCACTGTTCTGCTCTTCTATTTAGCTGCTCCTTGTATTTAGCAGCTGATAGATAGGGTACTTCTTTTTTTTTTCATTTTCCTTTGGATTTCATCTCAGCTTTCTTGTCAGGCTGGCAGTCACATGCAATTCCGTTTAATTCCTCTGCCTAATGTCTCCTTGCATGATAACCAGTGAACATCTAGTTTGGACAGCTAGTTTTGGTGCTGTTCTGCTTATGGAAGGCTGAGAAAACTGAGACATACCTATGGACCAGAAATAACCTCTTCATGCCATTGCTTCAGATTCCACCTGCTGAGCCTCCCTTCCAAAGCACCAACATCGAACAACGCGCTTATACATTTATTTAAATCCCTGTGAAATCAGCACAGTCACAGTGCACAGGTATGGCCCCATCCTGTTGCCATGTCCTCATGTTACCAGAGCCTAGCTCAGAAAAGCATGTAAACACATGGCTAACCAGAACCAACTGTTCAAGTTGTTCAAGTCCAATGAAGAGCATATGCTCTTGAGTATGTAATTCAAGCTAAGCATGTATTTCAGTGCTTGCTTTAACAACATTGAGTTGCAGCATATACTGAAGGTGCCAGTGTACTTAAATACTTTTCCATGAGCCATATTCAGTAAACAAAAAGGCTGTCTGAACTTCATCTCAACCAGGAGAGCAGCACCATCTCCTTTTAATTTGGCTCCGTATTTTTTTCCTCTGTACCTCACAGGCTCTCTCACTTCTGAATCACAAGTGCCTGACAACTTGATAGCAGCTAAAGACTACAGGGGATCATCTACAATATAATCCTTTATTTGCAAGTTGCTTCCTGCACTGATATCTAGCCTACAGACATCAGCAGATGAGCTGAACGCATGTTCCCAAATGTACCTATGCTTGACCTAATAAGTCAATGAAGGCCTTCTCTGATTTCATCCTCTGCCTATTAGTAACTTTATCAGTAATCCTCTTCTTCCCTAAGATCAAGGTTATGATTTTTTTTTCTGGATTAAAAACAAAGAGAAAACATCTGGGAAGGAGAGACCCAAATTACACCACCTAGCACTTCCATAACAGACAACAAATCTTTCAACTGGTCTTTAGCCAGAGACATCATGCAGCAGGACCTAGCACAATCCTGATACTAGGCTGAGTGCAACTGGATGCACTTAAATGCCTATTGCTTCCTCTTTCAGATGAACTTATATACAGCTATTTCACAACACCTCCCCCCAAATTTACATTGTCTGCCACAACACACTTGTAAAAGCACTTTTCCAATTCATACAAACTATTCTGGAATATGAAAATAAAATTGTGCAATACAAAACAGCTAAAGAAAAAAGTCTCTTTGTATGAGGAAAAAAAAGCTTGGAATTTCACAACTGAACCAATGTGAATGGCAGGCATGCCAACTTGCACAGCCAGAATGAATGGAAGTGAATCTTTTAGCAGTTTTCCTCTAGGATGGGAATTCTGTTCCAGTAAGAGTCTAGTCTTCATGTAGTAAGCCCCTCATCACCTCCACAGAGTGCACCAGACTTCTGCAGAAGGTATCAGTTACATAGTAAAGGAAATAGCCATTCACTGTTGACCAATGTCCCTCACTTGGTTTTGGTCCTAGACATTTTGGGATTGTGTGTAAGAAGGATGTATGCCTAAAGTCTTTGAGGAAAATATTTTTCAGTCACTTAGTATTTCAGTCAGACCTTTATGTATGCAAGTCTTGCAGGCTTGGCTCCAACAAGGTAAAATATGAATCCCTATTGCTTCTTCAAGACAGGAAGACAAAAGATCATCATGTTAAGCCATGGATCTACTAAATTTCAAGTGAGATGTGGATATTCTAGCTTCATGTGAATACACTGTCCAAAACATTTGATAAGAATCAAAATTTAAAGTGACCTTACCACATTCGGGATGATGTGTTGACCAAGTCCCATCAAGCTGACAGTGGGCAACACGGCTGCCTTTTAAGTTGTAACCTGCGTTGCACTTGAAGTAAACCTGGGCCCCGTATTTAAAGTCATCTCCTTCCACAATACCATGAGCGGGAGCACCTGGAGTCCTACACATCACCACTGACAGTTCAGATATTTCAAAAAAATCCACTTTATTACAAAAAACAGGACTGTGTTAGGATGATTCTTTATTTAGAACATTGAAAAACCAATTAAAATGGGCACAGGAGTCAAAATTACAAGACAGGTAAAAACAACTTTAGAAAGTTGTTTAGATGTCAGTTCCTTACACACTTACATATATGCCACTTTTCAAAACATACCTAGATCCATTCAGTTCAGTGGGATTACTCAGAAGTGTGAAGTGCATTAGCATTTGCATCATTAGGGCTCATTTGCTCAAAAGACTAGTATGTGAAGCACTTTCCATCTTAACAAGAGTTTTGAATGAACTACCATGCTTGGTCAAGAAAAAAATTTAGATTCTTAAAAGCCTTATATCGAATTTTTTTAAAATTCTTCTTTCCACTTCTACACTGTGGTGGGTTTTTTCAGATAACCTCACTGAAATAATAAAGCATCATTATTTGTGTAGACCAAACATTATCATAATGACATTAAAAAGGAACCTTGATATTTACCAAACTCTGATATTTATCCTTTCCACAGAGCTTGCTCTATTGGGGAAATACTTACAGACAATAGTCTATGTAATTATGGCAGGTAGCAAATATTAAATTAAACATCGTAAGCAAGATTTCTCTGGAAGCATCAAACCAGCCATCTTAAATCAGAACAAAGGTCCATCCACCACAAAACCTTTCTTCAATGGTGCTCAACAGTAGATTTGATAGGAGGAATATAACAACAGAGCAAACATTTTAAAAAACTTTCTGGCATATTCTGGCAGCATTCAGCAATCTGGGGCTCAAGGACTACCTGAACTACAATGGTGTTTTTGGTATAACAGGGTGATTTTATTTTTTTAACATTAACATGTTTAAGTATTTTCTAAACTACATACTTGGTGTCCAGAGTATCCTGTGGCAATGGGTTCTACAGACTGAGAGTTGTGTGAAAAACACACTGCTGCCTTTGGTTAGGTTTCATTTGATAATTTCATTCAATGGTCTACTTTCTGCATTATGAGAGAGAGGGAACATCCATGCACTGCTAACCTTCTCCAAGTCACTTTTTAAGACCAATTTTCAGTATGCAGAAATTACATGTGTGTATTTTGGTATGTAGATATTACAACAACGTAGGAAACATAGGTTTTAGGATTTACACAGATATCCATCTGTGTCTTTGGGCATTCAATGCGGAAAACAGCATAGGAGATGATTCAGTGCAAGACTTAGGTAAACCTATGGGGTTTTTGACTGGAGATGGGCTACTCTGCTGAAGTTAGGTACGTATGTAGATAGGTAGGTGGGTAGGTAGAGAAACAGAGAAAGAGATGGATCAATGATGAAGAGATTTCCATATTTTATGCTTTTAGATTTTGACTTTTTCTGTTTTGCTGCATGGCTAGTTGCTTACTAACCTACAGCCAAATTTTGATCCTTACACTTCCAGGCAAAAAGCTTTTCTAAGGCCTTACCCCTTAAACCTTACACAGAACACACATGAATGCATCTACTTATATGCATTGTGGACCACCCAATTATACACATAAAGAAGAGGTTCTTGAGTAACAGTCCAAAAGCTGCAGCATTTGCAAGAGCAAGACTCCACAGGAATTTCCCTCATTTTATGGATTACTGCAAACATCAAACAATGAGCCGGCAGAATAATGTGTGCACTGGTAAGCACAAGTCTTGGAAGGAAAAACTCTCTAACATTTAAGCATTAGCAAAGGGCCCAGACTCACTGCTTCAAATCGAAACACATCCAGTTAGGGGAGCTCAGCATTTCCTCTTGGCTGCAAGCGTTCTGCATCAGTGTCATCTTTAGCAAAAGAATAATGATAAAAATGGAACAAAATTCATTCCTAGCCCTTGGTATTTCTCATACTCATATATAGGCATATATTGGTGCATATGTGTATACACAAGCACATGAATAAATGAAAGGGAAATAATGGGAGCATAGATTTTCTAGGTGGTTTAAATTTTCAGCACAGTAATGATCTTTGTATTCCCAGTCCCTCCCTCTGTATCTTTCTCTGAACAGCTATCCATTTCACTACATTTATATTTCTCTCTTTCAATGTAAAGTCACCCTCAGCCTGTCAAATGAGAAAAGAAACGTGTGCACCACTCGGAATTCTCCTTTTATCATAAATACAGATTTTCTGTTTTGTGTCTGGTCCAATTCAGCTCTTCAAAACAAATGTTTTGGTGCTTTTGTGCTCTAGGTCCTTCCTGGAAAAAGTATTACCAAGCCATGCTTATTTTTTTCCACAAACTGTTAAGTATTTTTTCCTGTTCCATCTCCTAAGGGATTAAGATATTTAGTTTCTAGGCTTTTGATTTGCTCTCGTTGCCAAACTTTCTTTAGATTCTCTGTGCCAGTGTGACCCAGCTGGAACAACTCCGGGTTTATTTATGATGTAAATTCAGTGTTTTGTGCACAGATTCATTTAGTATGGCCTAGAGTAGAGGATATACAGGCAGAAGGTCATGAGATCTAATCATAGCTCTAAAAATTTGTCCATGGCTAAGCTGCTTCATTTGCTGTATCTAACAAATGAGAGTACTCCTTTCCACACAAGGATGTTGTAAGAATTAGCTCAAACACACTTGTGTCACAGAGTAACTTGGGGGGGGTTCTCTGGTGGCAAAACAACTAAGTATTATTAATATATGTATCACTTTTGTTGCCCATGCGTGTAGCTACTTGTTGCCTGTTCCCTTGTAACACAAGACCTTCCCTCGTGGTCTGTTGTCTTCTTTAAACTTGGCTACATTGGCACAGACACTCATTTCATTTTTTTCTTTGGGTCATTTTGTAAGTTCATTCTTTCTCTCCACTCATTAAATGTGGTTTTGAATCTTGAGATGTTCCCTGCATCTCAGTCCCACAGCTGAGATTTCTGGCTTCAGCTATATCTGAAAGTCACATAGAGTTACTCTGGCACCTGTCTCTACTGCTTTGGTTGCAGTTTGTTAGGATATTTTCATCTTCAGTTCAACTTGTCTTTTATTCTTTTCACCTAATCTTTCAGGCAGTTCTTCTGCACCCTGTGTGCTTCATCCCATTCTCTCTTATCTTTTCATGGATAGCTTCCCATCAACAGTGAGAATTTGACTGGTTCTGTTGAATTTCAAATTTTCAATATTTTATCTAAGTCTTTCAACATTCTCTCCTGGTGTAAGACTATATCCAACTCTACAACAGACATTTCTCAGAAGTCAAAAAGAAAGGAAAAGAACATCTTGTAAATGTCATCCATACCTACCTCTGCCCTCACCCTCTGGATACACACTCTATCCATAAAATACAACCACCTTCAGTTTCTAAGCTAAGATACTTGATATGAGTTCAGATTCCCTGATTCAGGTAGTATGGGCCTGATCCTGCCATCTACTGAATATTTCTGAATATCAGTCCTCCTCTGCATTGTGCAGCTTCTGCAGTCATGTTGCTGGACACCCCTGCCAGCCCTCACCCACCCACAGCCATACCCTTGTATCCACCTTGTATCCACCCACAGCTATACCTGTGCCTGGTCCAGCACGATTGCTACGGCAGAGATGGGGCTGTGAGCTCTTTGTACAGGACTTCCTTGGGAAGTGGGTAGTGGGCTGTCCAGCAGCACTCCATAGGCTGGAACTGCTCCTAGGCCACTAATTAGACTGCTCTGCTCCACATGAAATAAATAATTCCTACTGCCCTGTGGCTGTGGCTTCCTTCCTTTAAGGTGTCTCAGACACATGTCCTTGGAGCTATGTTTGGCTATAGCATTACATCTCCATAGTAAAATGAGAGAGGAAGGAGCAGAAAAAACTGTCTTGATAACCCACAGGAGGACTTTCTCACTGCCCAGCTTTTCACAAGAGTAATCCCTTACCTTTTCTATCAGTGCATGTTGCAAAACAGACAGAACAAGAAGCCAAAGACATGTAGCCTTTTGTACCATGAAGTCAGCAACATTTGTCCCAAATGGAAAGGTTTGCAACAATACTGCCAAAAAGGAACTAAGAGTGTCAGGACTTCAGGTTGCAGTGCTCAGTCTTGGCACTCTTCTCCCCACAATTGGAAGACCAAGGCCACCAGGAATCCAGAAAATGGACTAGGTGGCTGCAAAAATCTACTATGGGATGGTAGTAGACAGCCAAATATGAAAGACATTCATTCTATGTCTGACAAAAAAAAAAAAAAAAATACTGAGCAACCCAGAGACTCCATGAGGGTCAGGCTGATCCCATTCTTCATGGTATGGTGTCATGACATCTGTAAAGACTCTGGTGAATGTACACCTAGAAAACTGGAGAGATTTCACGGAAAGGTGAATCTAATGTTATGGAAATAAAATCTTGAAAGTGACTAAGAGCTAAGAATGACCACTCTAGTCATGCAAAAGCTAGAAACTACGATAATCTGAAAGGTAAAACCAGAAAGGATAAAGTAAAATGTTTAAAGGAAGACAAAGAAATATATTCAGGTAGGATAAAATTAAGAACAGGAGGATTCTTACTCAAGAAACTCTCTGTAACAGTCTCCTTGAGAAATGTTTGAAAGGCATAGTACGATGTAAGTGGAAATGAGTCTCATGTCTTGAAAACTGAGACTCCATCTATAAAGTAAACTAGAACAGACTTTGGAGAGAATAGGGTGGTGTTAGCTGAGAGGTTTGTTTTGGTGGGGTTTTTTCATGTTATTTTTTCTGTATTTTGCTATACAAGGCTGTTCCTGGGAAGTTCCACAGTTAATTTATACAGGCATATTGGTAACCCTTGTCACTTTATGGTCTGAGGTCAGTTTTGTCCGGATACAGCTCTATACAGTTCAGGAGAGAGAGCAAAAAGTAGGAAGGTATATGACAAGGTGGCTCTGGGCACTTGTGGCAGAAATGCTCAATTGTGACAGCCCAGTTGTTAGAGAAAGAATAAAAGTCAGAGCTGCTTCAAGTGCCTATAGAACAAACTCAGACTCCCTATGAAACTTGCTACCCTTCCTGCCTCTTACTTCGGTGACTTGGAAAAAAAGAAAAAAATGTTTCTGTCCCATATGAAACATTAAAATGGCTCCAGACAACTTTCTGCAATATGAGAAAAAACTAGACTAGAGGAACAGCAAGTTGCTGAATTTTTAAGTAAAGTGTTCCATTTTTAATAATAACAGTGCAAATTCCTCTCCCTTTTAAATTATATGGTAGAGACATTCCTCAGATCTGAATTATCTGCCATTTAGAAATAGTTTTCATGCTCATTTTACCACCAGGGAGATAAATTAGATGATCTCTTGAGCTACACTTTATTCGCCTCAATGTCCTTCAACTCCTGCCTGATGGAATTATCATTTGCTTTTGTCCCAGGGTCCCTTCATTAAATGAACACCATTTTCTTCTGCTGCCTCCTCTCACCCACTTCCTTGTTAAATAATATATAACCCCTCACACATATCATACATCATCTCTAAATTCTGCATAACCTTTCAATAATATATTGCATGCCTGAAATAAATCTCATTTCTCATTGCTGGTACTAATAAAAGGTTTACATTTCTATTCCCCCTACCCCTCTGTTCCCCACCCCCCGAAATATTACATTCAAGAGCTTGTAGCTGTGTGGAGTTTTGTTCTTAATTTGCTTACAGGACACTCTAATATTGTTGTCACTAAAGAAATTTATCTTGTTGTGCATTCCCAAGTCAGAGTTCGGCTTCCAGATTGACCTGTGCTAATGTATTGTCCAGGTTTTGGGTGCAGCAGAGTTCATTTTCTTCCTAGTAGTGGGTATAGTGCCATGTTTTGGATTTAGGATGAAAACAATGTTGACAGCACACTGCTATAATATTTGTTGCTGACCAATGTTTACCCTAATTCGAGGACTTTTCAGCCTCTCATACTGCCCCGCCAGCGAGGAGGCTGGTGATGCACAAGAAGCTGGGGGGGACATGGCCCCAACCGCTGACCCAAACTGAACAAAGGGCCATACCATATGATGTCATGCTCGGTATGTAACTTGGGGAAAGCTGGCTGGGGGTTCAGACTGCAGCTTGGGAACTAGCTGGACATCGGTGGTCTGCAGGTGGTATGGAGCTGGTGTTCATCACCTGTCTTGTATATTCTATTATTAATATTATAATTCCTGATGGTATTCTTGGTTGCTGTTGTTGTTATTACTATTTCCTATTCTGTCCTATTAAACTGCCTTTATCTCAACTCACAAGATTTACTTTTTTCTTCCCAATTCTCTCCCCCTCATCCCACTGTGGGGAGAGGAAAGTGAGCAAACAGCTGTGTGGTTATTTTAGCTGGCTGTCCGGTTAAACCACAACAAGTAAATAGCACATTTTGACTGTCCTGTAGTGGCTCTGGGGAATGTTTTTCTATGTACTTGCAATATTGCTTTCACATAAGGTGTGCTGGCAGACTCCCTGGAGGCCAAACACTGAAAATGGCCATAGAAACTGCACGTTTTTGCACAGGACATTTTGTCAGGAGAAAGCCTAAACGACATTATTTTCTCCAGTGAATGCTATCATGACCCAGCATGCTGCTAAAAGCCACAGCAGTCCCTAAGCCAAAGAAACGCTGTACAGAGAACATCAGGAGTTGGGATCCTGAGCTTTGGGTTTTCCTGGCTCTGTAACAGCGGCTGGCAAGTGCTCTGGAGCAAGAGAACCTGGAAGAGCCAGAAATCACAGCTCCAAGATGCTGTTGCTGGAAGAAGCATAACATGCAGAGAATGTAGAAGTGATTTTTTTCTCTCTCTGGTTAAGAAAATAAGAATAAGAAGATTATAGCAATAATAGTAACATTTCAGCAGAAAATATAATTTTCTTTGAAAATTTACTGCTCTGAAGCTATTCTAACAGAAAACTCGCAGCCAGCTCTACCTACATACACTTCATGAAGCTCACTGATATTTGCAGTTGCTCTCTGTAGCCAACCCTGCTAAAGTCTATGGTGGTCAATCCCACCCAGTTTGTCTTCTGGCCTGCAAGTCTCTGATTTGATCAAATTCTTTTTCTTGGCTTAACTTTTGTTTTGAGGGCAAGTCTGATTACATAGCTACCTGAGTATCATTATATTACAGTTCTTAAAGCTTAGAATCTCTGCATTTCCAAAGTTTTTTTATAAAACTATTGTCCACCTGCATTTTCCTGCTGGGGAAACTGTAGGATGGAGATACCAAGTGATTTACCTGAAGGCAGACGGTGAGTGAGTGGCAGAGGAACAGTCCTGTCACCTCTTGATACTCTTACTGTGTTTACATCTAAACTGGCCCAGCTTTGTGCAGAAATAAGCATTATATAATTATACCATTACATAAACCACACATTATTCTCAGCAGCAGTGGTTTGTACAAAGGTGAGGGAGCCATATGGGAACAGACAGTTCAGTATGCCTGGGCGCAAAGCACAGGAGTTAAGGAGGGAACCAGCTGTGAAAAGCTTAGCAGTTACTGGTGGGTATTGCTATGCCTTTTGCAAAGCCCCAGGAGTAAAGAGCTTTTCTGAATGCACACTTACAGAATTTGTTGTCTTTGCTCATAACAGAGTTTATTTCTAATCTTGGCCCATGAGCTCTGTCAGTCCATGTAAATCTCTGATGCCATTTATTCCTGCACTTACCCCTTCTCTACTCAGCGTGCATCCACATAGTGAGGACACTCCAGGTTCTCACAGGGTTTGCTGGCAGAAAAGAACTGATGTGGGGGAGGACTCAGATGGCTCTCATGAGACATCATCCCTCTGCAGCTTGGCATAGCAGCCCAGAGACAGTTAATGCTGAACACATAATCCCACGGAGACTAACTTTAGCCAAAAGCATAAGGACACTGGCTGTCAAAATGTTTTTGGAATGGCTGTGTCCCCAAGAAGGGAATAAGGTGAGGGATTTCTGGAGGCTGTGGCTCAGAGTGCTCAGAACTTCTTTTTTTTTCCTTCTCATAAGCAGTGCACAGAGCTGTTAAACAGGCATATGAGTTTGGCCACGGATTTGAGGAGATAGCTTGCCAGCATTGGGCAGCATGAGGCCATCCTGCCATCCTGAGGCAGCATGGCTGCGCACTCTCCCCTGCACAGGGCTGCCAGACCTTGATGTAGTAGGTCACACACACTGTGAGGCAGGAGCCTTGGCTCAAGAATTATGCTTTAGGAGTCCCAGCCTTCCTGTTTGGCTCCTCTCTGCCTTCGGTGTTCTCTGCGTGCTGGGATCATGGGCACTGCATAAAGAGCAACATGAGAGTCATGACACCCTGCAGCACTGTGTAAGCTGTGGTGGGAATGTCCTTCCCTCTGTGACACTTGTGACACTCTGCCTAAGCCTGCAATCATTTCAGTACAGGCTTTGTTCCTATAAGGAGCTTAATTTACAGCGATAGTACTTACACCCAGGAAAGAGCCTGGCATCTTGCTGCTCTCAAGATCAACTCTGAATAAATGGTAGCAAACACTGCATGATTCACCATAAGGACATTAATCTTCTTGCCACCACCTCCCTGAACCTCCCACCTCTCCTACGCTGGAGATTGCTACTAACTAGGAAGCCACACACTGACAAGCAGCCCAGCTGTTCTCCTACAGACCCTGTTAAGAGCTGGATGTGAATGACAGCAGAAGAGGCTTGATGACTAGCTTTGCTATCTGATCATCATTCTCCCCACAGCAGAACAGACTGCTGGGAGCTGAACCGCTTTGGGATAGGCGATTTTGGTCAGAACTCTCTGAAGAAAATGCTTTTCAGGAGTGATGTGTGTTGACATGGGCCATGTCTGAGGGGCCTGATGATGTCTAGCATACTTGTTTGTCTTCTTTGTTGCTCCTCAAAACTATTACTTGTTGGAGCTGTCAGACTCTGCCTTTTAGGGGAAAAAAGAAAAAGTGTGATTGCAACTTTTACAACAAGAACAAAGAAAGCCAGGAGCACTAAGGTTGGAATAATTTTTTTAAGCAAGATTCTCAAAGCAGAGAACAAACACATGGGAAAACTGCAGCAGATCCTGTTACAGGAAAGGGCCAGGAAACCACTGTGGTAAAAAGGTGTTCACACTAATGTCAGTGTTTTCTGGAATAAGGACACTCTTGGGCCTTGAAGAACAAGGATGCTCTAAACAGCTGCAGCCACACAACTAACCAGTGCTGCTCTGCTGGGTCATGTTTGTCACCACAGATGCAGCAACAGGTGGGTGAGGATTTCGGCAGGGGTCTCAGAGTTACCTCACACCTCTAAGTTGTCACAGGGCCTTCAGCTGGCAAGGCTAAAATACTAATAACCAGCTCCACAAAGGTACCCATGCTATGGAGATTTCAGTAGCTAGAAGAGCAAATAGATGCCTAAATGTCACTTAGGAACTGTCCTTCAGTATCAAATACAAGTCCTGGAGGGGTAACAAGGATTATTCCCCCAAAATGCCTCCCTTGCACTGCAGTAGCTTCCACCGAGGTTGCTATCAAGGGAGGGTTTTGGATAAACTATCTCTGCCCTCACTCACTTGTGTTTCAAAGGAGAGAAAACTCTCCACCCTCCTTTGTGCCTCTTGTGATGCCCCAGAACACACTCTCCCAACACCATGTCCAGCTCCAGCTCCAGCTCATGTAGAAATGCTGGGACAGACAATTCACCACAAAGATTTTGGGCCTTAATTTATCCCCCATGAAAGAATCCTAAAAGTTCAAATCTCCTCTCATTGTTGCATTTTGCAGTCCTCACATTAATCCTGGAAACATCAAAGGAAATCATAACAAGAGCAGCTGATCTGCCAACCCCAAGTACCAGAGACAGTAGATT
Source organism: Gallinula chloropus (assembly GCF_964237585.1). Lineage (NCBI taxonomy): Eukaryota > Metazoa > Chordata > Aves > Gruiformes > Rallidae > Gallinula > Gallinula chloropus. The sequence goes on along the minus strand of NC_140088.1, from coordinate 19,266,099 downwards.
TCCAGTACTGCTCTCTGGGCCTCTTCGTTTCTGCAGTGGTTCCACCAGCTAGGAATAATTACACAAAACTATGACATAATCCTTACTGAAATCCAAATCTTTTCATTCCCTTCCAGCCAATTGGAACTCACCCTTGATGTTTTCCAGCTCCCTGCTTCTGTGAATGAGACCGTATCCATGTGAAAATATGCTTGGATCTCCCACTGTGATTTATTCATCCGGAGGCAATTTGGAGGTTGTTGCTTACAATTAGACACTTGATCTTTATCAGCATTGTTCTTAGGCCTTAGAAAGCTGTGTCTCTGGATACAACCTTTCCGGTACTTGGATGGCCTATTTAATCATACAACTGGACCTGTTTGTGCATGGGGTTCTGGAGTGCACAAAATCCTTATGATCCTCAACATTCTCTTTCTGTATCAGTGGCAAGAACTAATATTTAGAATAAGCTCCCCAGTGTGTCCTTTGGAAAACATCTCAATATCACACTGCAGAGGAGAGCACTACGTGCTCGGGGAGAAGACTGCAAGGCAGTAGAGAAGCTGATATACTCATTATTATACCAAATAACAAAGGAGAGTAAATCATCTTCAAGTGTTTAATTTTGGAGATGTCAGCTTTCTAGCTAAACAGGGACAACTCAGGCAATGCTGGATGACAAAGACACTCTAAAGAAATCCATATTGCTGTGAAACAATGTTGGTGAATGTGCATTAACTGTAACAGGAAAACGCCATCTAATGATATAGATTGACTCCAGCGTAGCTGACAGAATAGTTTATTCAGCCTTTTGCTGGGATCTGAGCTGGATTTCAGACAGAAAGGAAGATCTGGCATTGCCTGTTTAAGAAAAAGAGATGGAAATTACCAAGTGTTGAGATGAGAGTGTAGGGAAAAAGAAAATTAAGGTAACTAAAAAGCAGAAGAGTAATAAGGAAGTAGCAGGGCAATTTGGTTGGCTGTAAAGTGCAGCTCCTGAGCTCTTGAAGAAACCAAAGAGGAGCATGAGAGCCAAAAGAAAGAGCAAGTGGGATTCTCTCTGGTCGTTTGTGTCGTCATTCCTGCTGCTTCTGCCTTGGCAGCATTTTGTCTCCGTTGCAAACAGCATGCAAGACAGTGAAATCACACCCACGGGTGCAACAAAGGGAAGTGCAGGAGGTAGCTTGCCTCAGAGAGGTTCCAGTGTGAAATCCTCAAGGAGGAACAAAGCTGTTGAATGAACTTTGTGGGGAAAAGAATGAAACCATCATCACTGAAGCGTGCTGGTTATCCTAGAAGATTTTCAAAGGAGTTTTAAGGTTACCCCGAAGCCCTGCAAGAACGTGCAGTCAGTATGTTTGTACCCCAGAAGCTACACACAGTGAGTGTCTCGGTAGTCTTCAGAGGGGATGAATGGTTAGATGCAGAGACCCCAAATCTATAATCTACTCTGGGCCCTTTTCTCATTTCTTCTGTTGTCAAAGAAACCAAAAGATACGTCTCCTCTCCCTCAGCTAGGAAGCAGAAAACATTTCCATCAGCAATTTATAACTGTGTACCAGCCCCCTGTTTGAGTCGCATAAGGTCAGGGTGAGCCTAAAGCGTGCCATTGATGCAGACTGGGGGTTTTTTTGGTCTGCCTGCAGTTACTCTGTGCTGAAGAGATGATTTATGCCATACATTAGGGCACACCTGTCAGGAAGACTTAGTCTGCTAAGTGATTCAGTGATGAAATGACACAGAATAGTATCTTTGTGCCATCCAGTGTGGCAAGAATACCTGGAACGTTCCTTGGTCCAACCTGTCCTCCTGAAACCCTGATTAATTCTTCCATGCAGCAAGTTATACCAGAGAGAATCCTGCAGATGGTTTTATCTCTGAGGCATGTTAGCAGATTGAGGAAAACGCTCAGGACTGCTTTGGAGTGGGGCAAGTGGAGATTCCCTATGAATTTATTTCATGTGGTTTAGAAATACACCTCTTTTCCTATGACAGGCCTATTCTTGGATGGAGAAACAGTTTCTGATTTATTTAGATTATAGCAATGCCTGGAGCTATGCTCTGGGCAGAATACCATGGATTTTTACCAGACATGTTTCACTTTCTAAAAAACAGGAAAAAAAGGGTAGTTAATAGAAACTGAGAAAATAACAAAGGCACAAGAAGAGCTGTCAATAAAGCAGATGTCCTTGCTTATAAAGAGCAGTTTAACCAAGTAATAGTGCTCAAGCACAAGAAGTGATACTATGTTGCCTCTCAGAGGGAGTCTACGGAAGGCTCTGGAGAATAAGTCACCTCTGAGAGCATCCTGCCTATGTTCAGACCACAGGACTGCTGTATGACAGGCTAAAGGGTGGTACTGTTTTCATTGTTAGCCTGTAACTCATAATGCGTCTGCACAACTTGAGAACAGCCACATTCCTGTTAAAGGTTTTTGCTATTGTGTGGGTGTCAAGGCACGTGAACCCTTGGGCTGTGATAGGGAAAAAGAGTCACTACAAGCCTTTACTCCCTAGCAGCTCCAGGTACATATGTGTTTTGGCAGCAGGAGCAGCTTGGTTCTTATTTCCCCTTCTATACATGCAAGCCTACAGGGAGGACAGTAGAAATGTGATGGAGAAAGAGTGGCATTAATCTCATCTCTTTGACAGAGCGACCAAAAAACCACCTTGATACAAGAAGGGAAGAACTCTGTCCCTTTAAAAAAGCTGTAATGAGCTATTTTCTACTGAAAAAATAGCCAAAACACAAGAAACTAACAAAGAAGCAATCCAATGGTAGGGCTAGGAGTGGGAAAATTAAGAGTCAGATTTCTTTCTGGAACATTTTCCCTAGCTGGAATGGGACTGATTTCCATGCCAGAGTGGCAAGAAAGACCTCAGAGACATTTGGTTATAACTGAAGTTCTCCAGTATAATCATGCAGCATAGGCATGGTCTAACATGGGCTGCAAATGACAGAATACATACCAGCAATTATGAACAGTGAAACCTACTACTGAGAGTTTTTCTGACAAAATTTTAAACCCCCTCCATGTGTTCCCTTAGAAGACTCTGCAATACATGGCCACTGTTACGTAGCAAAATTAGTTTTAATGCCCAGAAATTTTCCCCAGTGACACTGCTGGGATTCAAACGCTGTCCAGCCAATGCCAAGCACTAACAGCCGGGCTTATTTCTCCCACAGCAGAACAAGGCAGGGAGTGTGTTGGGGGGTGCTAATGCTTTCTCCCTGTCTTAAGTATCAGTCAGTCCATTAAGGGTGAGGGCATCCCCTAAGAACCAGCCCAAGTCACAACTGTATGGCCCCAAGAAGGATGGAAGGGGATTATATCAGCAGTGGGGAAGTGCCCGAAAGCTAGATTCAGAGGCTTGTTGGAACATAGTGAGGCCAGCCATAGCAACATCAAAGTCTACAGCAAGGAGTTAGTTTATACAGCTTAGTCAGTTGGATTAGGCCCTTCATTAGGATGCAGAACAAACCTCTTCTTCTTGGCAGACAGGAGCGAGAAACAGAATAAAAATGGAAATCGGATCTGAGCCCTGAATTCCCCATTCAGCACAAGTTCCTTTTATTTGCGTAGGAACTCCAGTTCGCCTGGCTTTGTTTGAAATAAAGGTAACAGGAAATTTCAGGGCAGGATGAGGTCAAGGTCTCTTGCTTTGGGGCCAGCAAGCCCTGGGAGCACTTTTCAGTCAGAACACCCAGTCCTAGTAGGAGGACAGGCAGAGGGGGAAAGCACTTGCCATGGGGCACCAGCAGTACCATCTCTCTACAGCTGCATCTTCAGCAAGCAAACTCAACACTGAGACTCTGGAAAAGACTTTTCTTAGTTTGAGTTGAACAAGTAGCTGTCGTGCTGTACAGAGTCATTGACAGTCTGATACCTGAGTGGACATATTTTAGCATGCAGAGCATCAGGATGAATCCACTAGTCAGCTTCTTACTTTGCCCCTAATGTGCATCTTTTGAGGAAGCTGCTGCTCTGTTTCTGGGTGCTGCAGGCTAAGAGGAGAAGATGGTCTGATTCTGGGGTTTTTTAATGCCTCTGATTGCAGGATTATTTGCATTAAAATCCACAGAGGTCAGACAGAAAAACCTGAGTTAGACCTCAATCATGTCAGTGTGGCTAAGGCGGTCACTGGAAGGGGTGTGCAGGCATACTGCAAATTCAGTTTAAGATCAGAAGGAATCCCATGTATTTAAAACAATACGAAGCAGTTTTCTCTGCTTACTGTATCACCATAACAAAGCATGCTTATGTCTAAGAAGGTATTTGTTGCTGGTCGCTAGGACTTCTCTTTATTATGTTTAAGGCAGAAGAAAGAAGGAAAGCTCTCACTCTATTGGTTAGCATTTGTTTTCCAAATTCATATACTTTGGATTTTTTTAACAGTCTCTGGCATGTAATCAGACATTTAGAGAAAATATTTCTTGCCCTGAAAGAGGACTGATTGAACTATTAACAGAAAGATACATGCTTGCATTTCACTTCATTCTGCTGAAGCCTTTAAATCACTATATTAGCCCCTCAAATTGTAAACAAGAAGACAATTTCCTGTCTACCATAAGAAAAGAAAAAAGAGGCTTCTAGTTATAAGCCAACTGTGCCTTTAATTATTTTATTAATATTGAAAATTGTAACTGACAGAGCGATTAGGGCTGAATATTACCCCAGGAAAGCAGCTTGACAATGCTGAACATCCTATTAAATAGATGTAACTTAGTTTAACAGAAGAAAAAATAGGTTCTTTGGGATTTATCTCATTAAGATGATTTCCATAATTCCAACAGTAATTCTCGTATCCTTAAAAGTAAACTTGGTAACAGACAAAAAGACATGGCTGCATTTGGTCTGTGAAGGACTTAAAACTGATTTCTAATTCTGTCGTGAAATGTTCATTGCTGAATTTGTTTGATTTGGCCTAATTTATTCCTAAATGAGATAATCCTAAAGTCTTCCTTCCTCTGAAGTGTGCCCCTTGGATTTATTTAAAACCCTTGTATCTCTCCGGGTACCTTCTGTTGCACCACCTCAAATCTTCTACATGCACTTAACATAAAGAGGCTCGAATTTTCTTCTCTCTTACACCTGTTTTTCATCAAAGTAAACCCAGTGACTTTAGTGGGATTACACCTGACTTGCTCCAGGAAAACCAGACGGAAGGAATCAGCCTCACAGTGTCCAAAATCAAATTCAATATTCCAAAACAAATCATTTTATGATTGCTTTCTGCAGAAATAAATTTATTTCCCTTGGCTCCATCTCACAAGACAGCACTGTCGCTGCAAGACCTAAGAGACATAAGGATTCTGAGCATGACATGATCTCCCTTGAACATTTAAAATAAAGTGCTGTTCAGGAAATGACATGACTAATTTTTAAAGAATTACATCCACAGGTATTTTTTCCAGTTCTTCCTTTTGCTCTTAAAAACAAATCAAACTTAATTTTTCTGCCTTTTCTCTCCATACAATGGAAAATACTTAGGATATATTTTGGCAAAACTGAGGGAAATATCTTAAGAAAAAGCTTCTCTGAAGCCAGAAAGAACAGAGACTTGCCATGATATTTTCCCACCGTGAGGTTTGCTATTCACAAAGAAGGAAAAAAAATCAACCTTTATGTTATGCAAGGCAGCAATAAAGGTGCTGGAAAAAATATCCCCCAGCATACAGCTGCAAACATCGTAAAATGACAGCATTTCATCCACCTAAATTGTTCTTTCACAGACCACACTATTCCCGTCAAGTTAAAAATCTCACTGTATATAATTTTAAGTGTTTTCCTCCCTTTTATTCTCTTGCTACCTATAGCCTCCATTGTTTACAATAGGACAGAAGTCTCATCCTACTGGTTTTTTACTACATTCTCTGTTGTTTGCTGTGTGTGTTGCATGGGTGAAGTTTCTAATCTAGAATTACAAAGGAAAACTAGTAAAAGAAAGAACACGAGCTTAATTTCTTGCCTTGACTGTAGTGCAGACCCTGACAAAATTAGTGTTAAGATTTGCTGGAAATGTATTTCATTTGAAATTTAAGTTGGTTCTGAACCAGATAGGAATCTTTCTTTTTTCTTTTTTTTTATACACTCTCCTAAAGACAGGAACAGAACATAATCTCGTTGAGCAGTTGCAAAGAGCTCAGTAGTTTCCCGTCCCTAAATGACCTGCTAACAACTACTCACAGCAAAAAGGCTGTTGGCAGAAGAGCCAGCTACATTACCCCCCAGGTCAGGAACCCTCAATTTTCATTTTCAGCAACCCCTTCCCTACAGAAAACATACCAGGAATCTGTGCAGTCTAGCAGAACGTGGCACGTTGTTCAGAACCACAACTGTTTCAGGTTTACAGAAAATGTAAAACTGCATCTCATCTGGTCTGCTGGGACAAATGTCAAGTCTTAGGAGCTACTTCTGGACCAGTAGAAATCAAAATCTCAAAATGATCCATGCAAGGAAGTATCATGTCATGAATGATTTAACTCCCCTGATAAATAAAAGCAATTCCAGGACAGAAATCCACTCTTGACAATGGGGCACGTGGGGAAGAGACTTTGAAGTAGTGGGGTTCCCCACCAATATGTGGAAGAACCTTTTCACAGTGAGGGTGACAGAGCACTGGCACAGGCTGCCCAGGGGGGTTGTGGAGTCTCCTTCTCTGGAGTGTTCAGGACCCGTCTGGATGCCTACCTGTGCAACCACTCCTAGGGAACCTGCTTTGGCAGGGGGGTTGGACCCAATGATCTCTTGAGGTCCCTTCCAACCCCTATGATTCTGTGATTCTGTGTATTTTGGCTGCTCTGACATAGATCTGAAAACTCTGGAAGCAGGCAAGGTTTTGTATGCCTTGCAGCCATAGTAATACTGCAACAGGGCACAGTAATCCTGCTTTCTGTCTTGGTCCAGATATGATCCCAAGTGGATTTCACTATTATCACTGAAATCCTTCAGGGTCAGCTGGAGCTCTAGCTCAGTGACTCAAAATACTGCACAACACTACTTTCAGCTAGTAGAGATGATATAGCCTATCATAGCATATTTTGCAAAATTCTTACTCCTTCTTGCTCTTTCAAACCCTGTTAGATGAAGACATTTGCTCAAGCATGAAAAATAAATCACTAGATCAGACAATTGACTTGACCTCATTGGAACTCAGTTATTTTACAATTTGCTTGGCAGGACAAAACCAGACACGTGACCATCAACATGGATACTGGCAGAATCTACCCTTTCTCATTGTTTTGATCCCAAGTCTCTGTCCTTCATGGTGCCAGAACTCTACCTGGTGGCTGTGAGGGAAGACAAACTTCCTAGTGCTGACTCTGGCAGGAACAACATCAAGCCCAGGGCTCAGACAGGGTATGCGCTTTTAGAAGAGAACTGATGCAAAGCAGCAGGCAGATGCATCTGTCTGATAAGGTCCATTACAAGATTTCTTGTGTGCTGTTTCCCAGCTCCAATTTTCTTTTACCTTTTTCTTATAAAACTCCAGAATACTATTCAGTGGAAACCTTCATAAACTGCAAGCAACAAATCTTTCAAAATGCCATTAAGCAACTCAGTGCATTCTCTGGCACTGTGACTGATCTAATCTGAACCCCAATGGCACACCTAGCAATTAATGGCCTGCATCAGTGACAACCCTGGAGGCTGATCATAGACACAGTGTCTGTACTCACAGTTTTCACAGCGATTCCCTGTATAGCCAGCCAGACAGGCACACTTGTAGGCACTGCTTTTGTCTAGAATGCACGTTCCATCATGAAGACATGGAGACGAAGAACAAGCTATAAAAGAAAAGCAAGAATGTTCATTGTCTCTCCTAGGATGGTTAACCTATCTGGTTTTCATCATGATGGTTGTACCTTGGTGTAAATTACATATTTTGCTTAAAAGAAACAGCAAAGGGCACAATGCATGTCAAAAAGCCTTCTGCTCTTATAGAGATGGGCAGTTCTTTTCCCAGCATTCATTTCTTATTCTTACCATTTTCCTTCAACTGTAGTCAAGTGGTGAGAAAGGTTTGTAGAAGAAAATTAATTTAGAGCACAGTCCAAGAAAGTTTAGAGCTTAGACTAAATTAAAGAAGTTTAATGTTAACCTATATTTCTCCTGCCATTCATCCTAGAGTTTAGGGATAAGTTCTGGGATCCATGGATCTGGTGAGTTTTTTGGCTCTTGGACTTGTCACCCCCAACTTTGGGAGCTGCACTGCCCATGAGGAACACGTCTTTGGTGTTGGTTTCAGGAAGCTCTGAATGGTCATGATGATGCTAAGGCTGCTGGGAAAGCTCTGGCATAATACAAATCTAGCAGTGATGCAAATCAAACTGTACATAGCAGCATAAATTAATATCCGAATGTGAAATTCCATCATTTCAAATTCCACTGTGCAATAACACACAGAGGTTTGATTGTGCCTGCTCTAAGGTGTGATGAATGAGCAGAATGTAATTTACTCTCAAAAATAAAGAAATCATTTCCACTTAGATTATTTTCCAAACTGAGTGTGTGTTTGATCAGGCAGGAAGTACAGCCAAAATCTGAACATTTATACCCACTTTAACATTCAAGTAAATCCAACACCTGAGGAGTTCAAGATCTGATGCCCAGCTTCAATTCCATCCTAACAAAACAAGACCTTGCTACAGTGAAGTTCACATCTGCATCCATACCAGCAGCTGAGTTCAGTTTCAGCTTACATTGACTACCAAAGATATTCCTTGTCATTTTACAGAATTATCCAAGCATGCTGGATTGATGGGCTGAAGCCAACTGTATGAGATTCAACAAGGCTGAGTGCCAGGTCCTGGACTTGGGTCACAACAAAGCCATGCAATGCTACAAGCTTGGGGAAGAGGGTCTGGAAAGCTGCCTGGGGTAAAAGAACCTGGGGGTGTTAGTTGACAGCCGGCTGAAAATGAGCCAGCAGTGTGCTCAGGTGGCCAAGAAGGCCAGCAGCATCCTGGCTTGTGTCAGAAATAGTGTGGCCAGAAGGACTGGGGAAGTGATTGACCCCCTGTATTCGGCATTGGCAAGGGCACACCTTGAGTACAGTGTTCAGTTTTGGACCCCTGACTGCAAGAAAAACATTGAGGTCCTGGAGTATGTCCAAAGAGCAACAAAGCTGGGGAAAAGTCTGGAGCACAAGTCTTACAAGGAGTGACTGAGGGAACTGGGGTGGTTTAGACTAGAAAAAAGGAGGCTCAGGGGAGACCAACTACATGAAAGGAGGTTGTAGTGAGGTGGGGGTCGGTCTCTACTCCCAAGTAACAAGTGATAGCACAAAAGGAAATGGCCTCAAGTTGCACAAGGGGAGGTTTACATTGGTTATTAGGAAAAATTCTTCACCAAAAGTGTTATCAAGTGCAGGAACAGGCTGCCCAGGGAAGTGATTAAGTTGCCATCCATGAAGGTATTTAAAAGCCCTGTAGATGTGGTGCTTAGGGATATGTTTGGTGGTGGACTTGGCAATACTAGGTTAATGGTTGGACTTGATTTTATGATTCTGTAACTTTGAAATCACAATTGCTAGCAAGGTCTGTATTCTAATTCTTTTAAAGATCAACTTTGTCCTTCCATGCTAAATACACTGTTTACTTTGATTATGACAGAAATACGGATCTTTGCACCAGCCCCTGAGTTTTGCAACCACAAGCAACCAGCCCTTGGGGACTTACAGTTGTGTATTATTACATATAAAGCATTCTCTCTGCTGCATTCCAGAACGACAGATATAAGGATCAGCAGATTTCCTTGCAAAGACTTCACTAGAAGCATATTTTTGAGTCTTTCATATCCAGATGGTAAGACACAAGAAATATATTGCTACCATATATGGATTTCTCTGGAGGTATCATGTGGTGATGTAATAGTGATTCATACATGGCTGGCCACTGAATATCCTCCAGGTCTCATTGAAGACTAAAGTCTGTCTAAGGACAGTAATTCATTCATTAAAAAGAATATATATGTGGCAATTGTACCGTATCCAACTGTTGTAAAATATTGCTGAGAAAGGAAAGGAGAAGCTGAAGAGCCTGTACAGACCGATATTTGCTAGTCACTAGTTTGAAGCCAGTGAACTTTCAGTTTTGACCTTGCCCCAGCTTTGTCTTATGGTTCTGTAAAAGTACGCATGTCGAGTGAACAAGAAGTGCCAGATACCGTCCAGAAAAATGACTGATATTCAAGACCACTTTATGTTTTTCTTTTTAAAGGAGTCTTGATTTCCTGGTTTCAGTCAGGGACTCTATTTTAGTCAATAGGACAGTATTACAAAAGGTTAAAGCCCCTGTGTTGTGTCAAAGATCAACAGCTTGGGGGTACGGTAAGTAAACCATTATTGATACTCAATAACAAGCTTTCATCCAACTCGAGGTAGCATATGTCTAATCCCTTATGCCTCCCCATCTGGCTACCCATCCTTCTCATCTAAAATCTGATGTGTGACTTCTAGTCACTTGTGCCAATTACTGGTTTCCATTTGACACTTGGCATGGGATGGACCTTGGCTTGGGATGGCTTCCAGACCAGGCAGCTCAGCGGGTTGTGTGTTTTCATCCTTTAATAACTACACATGGAGTGACCTTTCCTGAAGGGGATACAGGCTTTGCATCTTATTTTGTATCCATCAGAACCTCTCTGGCAGTTGAACCGGTGACCCCTCTGCAGCCAGTGACAATGCTTCAGCAAACTATGATTTACAAGCCAGCCCAGAGCTCAGAGGAAGGGAAGGCAGAAAGGGAAGGAATCCAGTTCTGACAGCACAAGACACTTATTTAGTCCTCTCCATTATGCCACTATAGTGCTGTGGACATCAGATCACCTCCATGGCCTGGTTCCTGTAAGCACAAGTGCTGCTGCTGCTGCTTTCAGCTGCAGCGTAGGGAAATGCTCTAGCAAGCCCTGTGCAACCTGTTCCAGAAACATTGGGTTTTCTTCAGTGCTGTGCACAGAGGGAAATTTCAGGAGAAATGCTTCAATTTGCAATGTGTTGCCAGAGCTTTCAATCCTTTGCTGCCCCCACTTTCAATTCTACGCTGCCCCGTGCACACCTTATTCTTCCTGTGTCGGACAGGCTAATGGTTCATGTAAGAAGCCACTGGGAATGTTTTAAAAGCCTTTTACTCCAGCTACATATTAGGTCAGAACCACCTCATAATAAAGGGCACAGTAAGACCCTCTCACAAACTTAAAGAAGCCCTTTGCAATGTGCTCTGTGTGGATTACTCCACTTGCAGCCACCCAGCCTCAGAATAATTACCACTAAAAATGGGGTGGAAATAAAGTGCTCAACAGTATTCGAATACCAAGCGTTCCCTGCTGGGCAGAGCGAACAAAATCACTGCAGCCTGCACCATATGGAAAATGTTAATTCCCTGAGTGTAGGCAGCCCTTATGCAACATAGCCCACACCACGTTCATTTGTTCTGTATCACCTCTCCTGCTGTAAGCCCAGGAGGACTATCAATAGCTAAATGCTCCTGCTATGTTACTAACAGGTACCAAAGGCAACATCTGAAGAACAGGGCTGGCTAAGAAATGGCATGTGCACTCACTCCTCTGGTGGTATGCACATTTCAGATTGCTAGTTACGCCCCTGACCATTGTTAATAGATGATCCACTGTAGTTTTTTGTATTTATGTAAGGATTATAGCCACTAACTAAAATTCCTGAGTCAGGTATACCCTGGATGACCTCATGAAACATGGGCCACCAGGGTGTGCAGAAGGCAAGTGATGGTGAGTTATAGGTCCTGCAGCATTTAGCTATGGCCAAGCAGCACACTCCAATTAGCCTTCTGTGCCAGGAGTACTGTGGATAGATTTGATCAGACTTTCCTACACAACTAAACAAGGAAGATCCAGGAAGAGTATAGAGGCTGCTTCATATGCAATGGCAAAATGAGGAGTCAGCTACACTTTCAATGTTATTTTGCAGCCAGAAAGAAACAGTGGAAAGCAGCATGGGGGATGCAAGCACCAAGTACTAACAAAAACACAGAATTCTGGAGCTCTACTTCTGTCATTTGCAACACTGAGTTCATCACAGAATAGGAAATGCCTCTTTTTTATCTTTATTAAAGAAAATAATCTGTCCTTTGTACACACTTTCTTTTTTAAGCCCTGATGGTATGATACATGTCCCAACACAAGAGTCATGTCAGGGCATTTTCACTGAGCTAACTATGAGGCTTTGCATTAGGTTTTTGCTAACTGAGAGAGGGCCTCTGCTCCTGCACACAATATTGAGCAATTCTGCAATTGCAGATAACTTGCCCCTTCCTCTATTTCCCTCTGTGCTCTTAGATTCTAACTGAAAAGTCTCACAAAACAGCAGCTTTTCTGTGCTGGCTGATGTGCTTGTTCTTAGCACAGGTAGAAGGAATTCAGTCTTTGTTAGAAGATCCTCACATTTCACATGCCATCTGATGTCTTTTGAATCTTCCCTGCACTGACTTAGTCGAAGTTGCTGTTGGCAACACAGCATGAAAGTTTTTAATGAAGCAAAACAGGCAGAGAGATTAGTGGAATTGAGTTAATGAGTAGCATGTTCCATTTTTGGATTATTTTACCTGTAATTTCTTCAAAGACAGCATGAAATCCATCAAAGTTCTTGGACCCATCAGACTGGAAAAGGACATGGAGTGAAGACCCAGTGCTTCGAATAGGAGGCGGCCTCTCATTTCCACAGAATTTCTTAATTATTCGGCTGTCCAAATTGTCCCCATCACGGACCTCCACATAGTCATACTGACACATGTAGTCAAACTCCAGGCTCAGCATGGAAAATCTTGGGGAACAAAGACACACGGTCAGACTGCGTACTCTCCCTTGTGCACCCCGACTTTGATTTATTTGGATGTTTAGTTATGTTAGTGCTTCCCCCCCAATGAATCAATTAGACAAAACCCCCACCACTTCACCTCAATTTTTGCATCATGACCCTTGGAAGCCAGCTCGACTTTATGTAGCTGTTCCATGAGAACATTTAAGTGATAGAACTGTGAATACTAAATTGAAGACATACAGTCTGTTCATAGGCAATAGGTTCCTAACCACATTACGTTAGAACTTTAATCTAAGGTCAGACACTGTATGGGGCATATTTCTATCATGGTTGTTTGGTAAAAAAATTTCTACATACTGAATGTAATAGCATCAAATACCAAGGCTCAAAAGCTATTTACATTGTGATGTTCAGAAGTCAGCAATTAGAGTTACAAGGAAAACTCGAGGACATAACTGAAGCAGAAATAAGCAAAGGGACTTTGAAACACCATAGCACGTTTTGCTTTAAAAAGCAAAATGGTAGTAAATCCCCAAAGTCTGGCACTTGCCCTTCTCTGAGGGCATAAATTAGGGACAGGAGTTAGTGCAGAAGGGAAATATTTAAAGCTTTTTCCAACAATGTCTGTCTTTCCTAGCTTTGATCCAGCCACTGCATGAGGCTCTTGTTCATGAGCAGCAATGTTATATGTTGCTGTTTGAATTCAGTGGGGCACACAGCCAAAGCACCTCACCAGAATATTAATGAGAAACAGAGTGAGAAACAACAAGTGCCGCTGGAGAATAAGCAATAACCAGGGGGGCTGGTTCCAGTCTTGGTACAGCAGGTAAGAATGAGAAGATCTGGGCGTGGGAGAAGACACGGTGCTAAGTGTTCAGCAGATTATTTTACAAAGGAAACTCACTGTATACTCCATCTTTCTGAGAACTCCTAATGCTGTAGTCGTGTACTTAGAATTTGGTTACATCTCTCCCACATTGCCTGTTCCAGTGTGGGCCTAGTGATTTGCAAAGACTGCATCTTCACACCAAAGAGGTGAGAGAAATTTTGGATCTCCTGCTGGATCTCACAGTCTGAAGAGGCAAGAGAGTACTGGAGTCTATTTCCTGCTCTTCAGTTAATGGGACTCAGGCTCCTGTGTTAAGGAGGCCCCCATGTTATGTGAAATGACCTTTCTTTGACAACTCATGATCTGACTTAAGAGGCCAATTCACTCAGTCACACTTGTCCAGGTCATGAATTTGCTTTTAGAGCATCAGGAGGAGTATACCACATACAGAGAAATGAACATGCAGCAGTAGCAAGCTACACCGATGGAGCAGAGTCCCTCATTTTGTAAATCATATGGTGGAATGTAGAATAAGAAAAAAAATGCATCTACTTTTAATATGCATTAGAAAGAGATTAATACAACTTCCCTTTGCATAAAATGCATGAGTTAAACACTACTTTTTGTCAGGTTTACCAGAGACATCCTCACAGGCAACAGATTATACACTATATCTTCAAAACATTCTTTCACTGGTGGATCATACTCCAGGGATCTACCCTTATGGAAATTATAGAGCAATTAACCCATTCATCCTTATCATACTTACCAGACTACACTTTACCCTGACTCAATCCTAAAATCATTTAACAATCCTCTGAACTGGTACATTTCAGAATAAAATAAAGTATGTGTGTGCATACAGAAATAAGTTTCTGGGATGCCTACCATGTAAAGTGAGCAGTGATATTTATAATGTAAAGGCAAACTGTATAGCAGTGTGCTCCTGAGAAAGAGTATCAAGAGTTACTCACAGAGAGTGAAGGAACAGGGTGAGAGCCATACACAAAATACCATTTTTAACTATCTGCTTGCGCAGCTTTAAAAAATTATGAAAACAGAGTGGAACATGTGAAAGGCAATGGGGGTCCTGATTTGCATTTTATTTAACTTAGCACAGAAACAGATATATTGTATGGATGACATGGGATCCCCTTATTAAGACTCAGAATTGGCAGGTGAGCAAACCTGGCCCAGCTGTCAGGACCCTTTGCAGACCATGAGGTCAACTGCTATTTAAATCACAGGTACAGGCAATGTAATGAACCTTAGTTTCTTCACCTGTGAAGCCATAACTATATCAATCATTTTCTTGCATACTGTCAAACTCAGCCTGCTAATTTAGTGCTCCGGGTCATCAGATAAAAAATGGAATGCTAAGAATGTCCTGATTCCACCAGCGTCTGCAGTGTGAATCCGCACACCAACCCTTCTGTGGAAAGGTTCTAGTCAAAGGAAAATATTAAAACTACATTAAAGAAAATGACAAAGTTGTGAGCTCCTGCTGCTGTGGTACCATATCCCTGACATTGGGCTGAAGGAGCCTGTACATCACAACCAAAAGTAAAACAAGGCTGGAAAAAAGCAGAGGAAAGAAACTACCACCTCTGTCTGGGCACCACTTACCAAAACAGCTCCACTTAGACTGTGTGGAGCAGCCTGAGGCAAGGGAAGATTTATTTGTGCTCCTGAGAGTTTTACTCTTCCTGCCCTATGCAAGCAAGACAGACTACTTTGTTCCCCTTCTGTATCATAGCCCCCATCCCCCACAAGCCATCTGAGCGGCACCAAACAGGACTTGAGCACAGACAGAATGAAGAAAGGAGTTAATTTGTTAGCAGTTGTGCTGACTCAGCACAATGCTGGCTGCCCATTACAACTCTAAGCAGAGTTAGCACCACAGAGGGGATCAGCGTGCAATGAAAATGGAGTGAAAGCAATGATTCAGTGGGGATGGCAGACCCAGGAGGAAGATTCAGGTGGCCTGCTTAGTTCTGCCTGTGCCTGGCCTGCTGTGTAGGAAAGGTCTAAAGGAGAAGCTTTAGGACAAATGTACCAGTTTTCCACAGTTTCTAACTGCACATATCTTAATGGGCAGCTTTGAGATTGTCCACTTTGAAAACCTCAGCTGATTCAGAACACAGTGCAGGGTTATGTACAACTCCTCACGCTCTGTGTTTGCCCTGGAGACTTTGTCCTACTCCTCCTGACTCACAGAGTGTCAGGATTAAGTATGGACATTCAAGACAGCTCCTGAACTGTCCCTAGAAGAGCCACGTTATTTGTTAGGATCTTCTGGCACTCACAAATCAAGCTCAGGTCAAACTTGGCACAATGCGTTAGGCTTTTCCAACACTACCCAGCTCAGATAAATGTAGTTGCTGACAATAAAAGGTTGGTAGCTCAGGCTTCCCACTTGGAGATTTCCACAGTTGGAATGCAAGGTTTTGTCACAACAAGGAGATGCCTAGTATTGTATTTGTCTGATGGCAGGAAGGATGGACATGGGAAGAAAGAGAAAGGCACTCTCTGCAGGGTACTTCTCATGTTAAAGTTTTGCATCTTCTGGTAACAGCAAAGGTAAACCTAATGAACTGTACAGCTCTCATGTGACACTAACACCTCCCTAGCCTGTATGTGTGTGTCTGTCAGGATCTAGAACTCTTTGGCTTCTCCAGAGTCAGTACCTCTGTTTGCTTACTTTACAGCATTCCCCATTACTCTGCCTTGAAAACAGATGAGTCTCCTTAGTGCAGCCACAGCAAAGTACTACTGTTTGATCTAGTGTCCTTCGTTAAGAGCCATTCCTCCCTCTCTTGTACCTTTTGCCTAGTGTCACCTGGCTTTCAACCTTTTACCCAGAGATTGGTGCATTCACTAGTGATGTGCATGCATAGGATCCATTTCTATTCTCACGCCCACCCTCATAAAAGTAGCTCCTGGAGCACTTTTTAAGCCTTACAATTGACAAAGCTTTCTTCAGAAATGTAAAAAATACCAGGTTACCACTTCACTGAGCTAGTGCTGTGCAAATCATAAACCTAGCCAACATCATCTTTTAAAAACAAGGTAGGTACGGCTCATTCCTGCTGAGACTGATCCAAAGTTGTGTCATGAGAACACAAAACTCCTCCTCACAGCCTTGTGTCTCATACACATTTCTCCTGAATCAAGGAGATACAATGCTATCCAGGCAGTAACTGCAGCTGCTCATAACTACACAACAGGCTTGCATTTGCAAGTCAGGAAAAAAAGTCATTAGTGTAGTGTCCTATTACAGATTTCATCAAAGAATGTCTTAGTTCAGCCTGATGCCCTTCTCAGAAAAAAAAAAAAAAAAAGGTGTTTTGGTGTTAAGGTCTTGAAGAGACCTCTAGAGAGATATATTTTGCCTAATAGCTGAGAAACTTCTTAGCATCCCGCTGTCCTAAATGGGAACTTAAGGCACAGCACTGATGATTTCTGCAGTGGCTGCCCATTACAAGCTAGACAGGGGAAAGAGCTGACGTACCAAATGTAGAATACCATGGTAGGTGTTTGGAACTAGATGATTTTTAACATCCCTTCCAACCCAAACCATTCTATGATTCTCAAGTGGTGGCAGTACCTTCATTGCCCCAGGGCTCCCAGACACTGACCCTCATTGACTCTGTTATCAACTTGCCCCAATGTCCACCTGAAACCAGTGCAGAGTAGAAGTCAGTATGACCTACCTTAATTCAATGTTAAATCCACCTTGAACATGAATAGTCCATTCACACCGTGCATTCAGTGGGTAGCCCTCCAGCAAAATCTGGCCTCTAGAAGCCCGAAGAACCTGCCCGCACCCTAGGGAACAAAAGAAGAAAAAAAAACCAAAGCCAAAACCAAACCTGTGTATGGAACCTTTGAGAGGCATTGGAAAAAATGCTTGCACAAAAAAAAAAATCAGAACAAGAAGATAGGGTAATTCAGGGAACTACACGCTTTCTTACAAAGCAGTATATAAAATAATGGGACAGGCACTCAATGGCTATAAAGAGTTATGACTCCATTAGAGTATTGTCTAGACTAAGAGCACTCCTAGAAAAATTTTAGTTGATTACTCTCCTGATTCACAACACACCCCCATGAAACCATTTCTTATAGCTTTTGCCCCACTCTTGATTAGCCCACCCACTCACTTGGCTGACACTCCAGCTCAGAAGAGATTTTATGGATCTCATGTTGACCTGTGTAATCACTGAAGCTGAGGAATCTGGTGGGAAAGTGCTAAAGGTACAACAAACTGTTGAATTAGCTCAAGTGAGCAAAACAATGAGAGGAGGAGCTGTTGTACCTAATATCATGGTGTCAAGTCCTCCACAAGCAGAGTCTTAGAGTAAAAACAGCTGATGTATTCCTAGAAGAGACATCAGTTTGTCCTTGGGATTCACCACATCATCCTTACATGTCAATGCCACCATGCCAATGGAGATACGTAAGTATCAACACTCCTCCACCAATAACTCAGTGTAGCACATATATAATACACAGCCCTTGTCCCTTCTTTCAAGTTCATTCCTATCCTTTCTCTCCTCCTGTCCTGCTCTCAGCTTTTCATCATGCTATGAAATGTACTTCCATGCCCAGCATCAACAGAGTAGGTGAAGTACTCTGCTTGTTTGTGCCCATTTTGAGAAAACCATCAGAGGACAATGACTTGAGCAAGCATCAGACCAGGTCACACACTGAGGAAGCAGTATCTTTTCATGGCTATCCTGCAGCTGTCTAGGGATAGCTGTCCTAATTATTTACCTTGGATGTTGAATTGTTTTAGCCCAGACAGTTCTCTCACCTTTGGTAACCTCTCCCTTTCCCCAACTGTAAAATATGGCAAATAGGATTTTTGTTAGTGAACTCTGTAGAGCCTTCTGTGATGCAAGTGCTAGCAAAATGCACAGTTAAATCATTATGTACAAACAGAGATTAATTTCTTGGTTTCTACATCTTTCTGAAGAGTGTCATGCACATGACTACATTCCCTGGTAAACCTTCTGGTGCTTTGCTGGGGGGAGGGGGCTGTATCCATAGGCCAGAAATTGCAAATGAGTCTAACAGCATCACCAAAACAGGGGACTCTGACAGGCTGCAAACCACAGATAATGAAGATAAGTAAAAAGACAAACAACCCAAAGGACCTCCACAGCAACTCTCTTCTTACCACCTCTTCATTTGACAGAAAGACCTGTTCCTTCCGTTTCCAAAAAAGAATGCTGAACTTTTAGCCAGTAACACAGAATAAGTGTTTCCTCCTGAAATGGTGGGTTTTAAAACTCACTTCAGGGCCCTTCCTTCCTTTGGGAAGAGGGTGACAGTGACCTGATTTGGTGAAGTACCAAGTATTGCAGTTCCCATTGATCTTAATGTCTGGAAATCAGTCCCGCTGCATCTGGTCCATGGGGAGACGTGAAAACTGCAGGTCAATTACTACTTTTTCTTCTTAAGAAAGTGTTTCTCAAATGAAATACCCTTTGTTCACTTACCCTCGGTTACCCTTAATTAAGTAGGACCCAAGGAAACAGAAATCCTGCTCAGAAGAGTTCCTCAAAAGTGTTTCATCCTCCTCTGTGACTCGCTTAGTTCCCTCTGTAAAAGGCAAGGATTAATGACTGTGCCCAGCAACCACATTAGGATTCAGCGAGTACAGCAGGATCTGCTGTGGTGCACATGATAATTCTCCTTCCCACAGCAAGAAACAGGACCCTGTGCTGCCGCTGGCTCCTGCCTCAAAAACAACCTGAGACAAAGCTGCTAGAAATCTTCAGATGGTTTGACAGGGGGCTTGGACCACCTCAAAGAAAGCTTCCCTTTCGCCCTGAAAGGCTTTTGAGTTTCCGATGCCTTTAACAAAGGAACGCCAAAGAACTGGTGCAGAGAGATACTTGTGTGCATGGCATACTAAACACACTTTCTGTTTGCAGTGGTACAGCCTGAACTCTCTGAACACTGGTGCCAAGGAAGTAGGTTTGGCCAGCAAAGCAGGTGGTCTGAGGCTAAAGAGGAGCCTTTCAATGACCACCTCCAAAAGGACGTTCTGAGATTTGCAACCGCCCTTCTCTACACAAAGCACCTTTGCGATCACATCAGATCTGCACTCTTCTATCTCCAGCCCTTCTAGCAGAAGTTCGGCTGCCTCCCCAGACCGACAGTTCAATCGTCTGTTGATCAAAAGGAGTCTTTTCCCATTCTGAATCTGCAGGAGTCCTGGAAAACTATCAGAAATAATTTACATCCTGAACACAAATACTGGCAAATTCTGCCTCATTTACAAAAAAATAATCCACTTTGGCAGAGTATCAACATCCTTATTCTGTTCCTCTTCCTGAAAAAAAAGGCAGCTTTCAGGGCCGCAGTAAGATTTCCTCTAAGGTTTGTTACTAACAGAAAATAAAACAATTCAGACCTCTGAGTTGTAGCCCGCAGAGACCCGTGGGTCGACGGAGGGAAGAGGTCCTGAGGAGACCTCTGGGAAGAGCTCATTATCAGCTCTTTGAGTGCTACAGCATCAATGTGGAGCTCCTTCAAATGTCAGAAAGACTGAGGAAAGGAAAATGAATGTAGAAATGTTACTGGTATTCAGAAACAGGCCGATGGAAAGACTGTCACTCACCATACCTCATGGCTACCTGGTGCTTCTTGGTCCCCAGTATTATGTCAAATGCTGATATTCAACAAGTCCCTAAAACTG
Source organism: Gallinula chloropus (assembly GCF_964237585.1). Classification (NCBI taxonomy): domain Eukaryota; kingdom Metazoa; phylum Chordata; class Aves; order Gruiformes; family Rallidae; genus Gallinula; species Gallinula chloropus. The sequence continues at coordinate 19,245,788 of NC_140088.1, read as the reverse complement.
CAAGTACTTTTGTTCATCGCCGGGACCATGCCCAGACAGCAAGGCTGAGGACAAGTCATTGGGTAACACTGCTTCCTCCCCTGCTTTGACCATGTGTTCTCAAGCAACGTGACAATCAGCGGTCGACAACGGCTGACGGGGTGCAGGGTACAGAGGAGAAAGTCCTGCAGGTTTGGTTTTCTTCTGGTTTTAGATTACGGTGTACCTTCAGGGCATGGTGGTCTAAGACAGCAAACAGTCCTACCAGGAAATGTCCCAGCACCCAAGTAACTCTATTCAGTGTGGCTTTCTCCTAGTAACATTCCTTTGAACTGCCCTATGTACCATTTCTCTTTTTACCAAATGATCGCAGAAGCACAGAGCACTTTGTGTTGGAAGGGACCCCAAGGACCACCTAGTGCCAGCCCCCGCCACGGGCAGGGACTCCGTCCTTTGGCTGGTTTCCTGCCACATCCCCGCGTCCGGTTCTGCCAGCAGGCAGCACAAACCCCGCAGGCCAGGCCCCCCACCTCTCCCTCGCCACAGCCCTCCAGGCACATCGGAATTGCTGAAATCGCGCCGAGGGGCTCACCCTGCCCGGCTGCCTGGGGGCTGCCCCTCCACTGTGCCTGGGGCAGCGCCAGCAGCCTGTGGAGCCGGACGGGGCTGCGGGGCTGACCTGCAGACAGGTCCTGCCGCTCCGCTTGGGGTGACCAGACCCCGTCTAACACCTGCTCCCCTCCCCCCGTCCCGGGGGCGACATTAAAGCCGCATTAACTCTGCCCATGCGCCAACCGCGGCCACGCGCCCCTCGGCCCCCGGGGCGCGCTCCGCCACGTGCCCCCGCGCGCCGCCGGTCCCCCCTGCGGCCGCGCGGAGCGGGCGGGCCGCGGGGTCTCCGGCGGGGTCCCAGGGCGCCACCTAGCGGCCATGCGAGGACCGTGCCGTTCGACGCCCCCGGGGCGGGCCGGGTCGCCTGGGGAAGTGGCGCCGCGAGGGGGCGGAACGGTGGGGGTCCCGCGGCGGGCGGTGCCCGGTGCACCTGCCCAGGGCGGGCTGGTCGTGGCGGGGCGGAACGGGAGGAGGGTGTTCGCCTGGCGCCGGGCCGCTCGCACCGTTACGGCGGAGCCCGCCCGAGCCCCGCGCCGACGCCCAGGCCGGTGCTCCGCGGCAACGCCGCCCGTGCCCCGCGAGAGGGAGACAAAAGCCCGGTGCTCCCCGGGCAGCGGCGGCGGGTCCGCCCGGAACTCTGCCGGGTGCCCGGGGGCTGTCTGCCCGGCAACCCCCGGCTCTCTCTGCCGCGCCGGTGTGTGCTGGACAGCCGGTGGGCAGCGTCCGGGCGTTCCGGGGGAGGCTGCGGGTGGGCTGCACCCAGCGCAGAGGCGAGGGAAAACGCTTCAGCTGGGGGCGCCTTGCAAGGGCAGCTCTGCCGGGGGGAGCCCCTGCGGTAACGCGGCTCCCCGCAGCCGCCGGCCCGGTGTGGGAGCGGCTTTGTCTGCGGCTTGCGCACACGGGCAGCCTGGTCACGGCAGGTGTCGCGGGCGGCCCGTGTGCTTGCTGGCAGGGGCATCGGCGTCTGCCCCAGGGGATGAGCACACGCGTTGCCTCTCCCGGTTACCGCTTTGCACTCCCCGGTGCTCCTGGGACTCACTGGCGCGCCGCCGCTGGCCCGGTGCCCAGGGCAGGTTGCAAAGTTCCATCGGTAACCCTGTGCGCAGGTACCAAACAGAGATCCCTTCTCCTTGGCTGGCTGAAACACGCTCTGTTAGCACATCCGCTGCTGCAGCAGCTGAGGCACAGGATCATACAAAGGCTACGCGCTGGCTGCCCTCCAGACCCAAAGCCACATACATAGCTGTGAGCCTGCAGACCAGCGCCCAGCGAGGCGATAGGCTGCTCTCCAGACATACAGTCTCCACATGCCTGAGCTTAACGCCAAGGCCAAAACGGAGATAGCCATGAGAGCCAGAGCAGGGGAGGTCAGGGGTGTCCTGGGATCGCAACTGTGTCTGTGTTCTCTAAGGGCAAGCTATCTGCCCATCCCGTCCTGCCTCTGAAGTACTACAGAGCCATGCAAAACAGACCGTATCTTGGGTGCCACACTGCTTCCCTCAAAAGAACAAGTAGCAAAACCACCAAGGCAAACGTATGCAAAATTTCACTATTGCAAAAAAGCCCAAATAGACTACAGTGTGAAGGCATATTTGCTTTAAAACATGTTGGCAGAGCAGGCTGAAATATACTGTAGGCAACCAATCTACTCAGGCAGAGGAAGAATTAGATGAGCTAATGATTCTTTCTTGGTTCCGCTCTTATAAAAAATGCCAGGGGAGCTTTAGCATCGACCCAGAACAAATAGAACTTTGAAGTGCAATCAGAGATCACGCCGTAAACCACAAAGGACTCAGTTTATCAACTAAGCATCAAGGCTGAGTTAGCCCTGTTGCTGAAACATGTTGATTCTCCATATTCTGTTTGAAGCAACGACATTATTTTGTTCGCTTTCACCTCCTGAATGGTCATGGGTTGTGTTGGAAAAGCAGGCTCAATTGCTTCTTTAAAATCAATGACTATGAGGAGACAAGCCTAAGGGGTTTCCTACTCTGGACAGAACAGTAGGAAAAGCAGATCTGCTTTCATCCCTCTCAGTGAAATATGAACAAAGAAACAGTCAATAAAAGGGGGTTGGTGAAAGGCTATACTTTCACCAGTGGGGAATTGGTAAAGGAAATACTAGTCTTAAACTGTATCCAATTAGCTTATGGAATTAATTATTGAAAGATAGCATTGGGAGCAACAGCTTAACAAAATCCGAAAAGCAGGAGCTTTATGCTGTCAGGAACAAAACCTTCAGAAACTGCTACCAGAAGCTGTAACACTCCTGGTCCATTACAGCACTGTTAGTTGCAAGACAGTGCTTTCCAGAGCTGCCTTGGAGTGTGTTGGAGCTTGCAAAGGAGGGAGGGAGCACTAGGACTTCCTTGGGACTGGTTCTGCAGCCCAGGGGTTGGAGGAGGACAGAGGAGGAGCGTTTTGATATAGCTGTTGCCCTTGTTTGTGCTTTGCTGAAGGTCTCTAGGGAATCAGTTTTGCTGAAGCACGTCCAAGAAATGCAGAGAACAGAAGGTTTCCAGTCACAGTAGTTACAATTTTGAAATAAACCAAAACAAACCAGAAATTTAGTAGGGTTGTAACCTCCTCTGACTTGGGGTATGGGCCAATCCCAAGCAGATGAGTACCGGGAGAGTTTTCCCCACTGTAGATCTGCTTGTTGTGTTTGTAGATCTGCCTGGTTGTGTTTGCCCCTCCTGCCTGTGGCCTTTGCAAGAGTGACTATACAGGAATAGCTGGGAAGCACAGCATGGCTCTGGCTCTGTCCCACCACTCCCTGTCCTCCCTGCCCATGCAGGACACTTACTCATGCAGTCCCCTCCGTACCAGCCAGCTCTGCACTCTGCACAGTAGATCCCCTTGATGTAGAAATCATCAAGCGTCCCTCCCCAGGAGCCGTTGCGGCAGGATTTGCAGTTCTCAAAAATGGTGCAACCTGAAAGGAGAGACACTATGCTAGAGGAAAGCCAAAGTAGATTGTCCTGCAGGGAGAGAAGCGGCCTCTCTCTCTTTTCCACAGAAATGCCAATGACATTACTGACTGCTGCAGTGCCGATAGTTTCCCTGAGGTGAACCATACCCAACCTCTACCCCCAAACCCTGGGCAGCTCAGGCTGAGATTTCGAGCCAAACTTGCAGTCTGACTTGCCCAAACCTCTAAATCTCATTGACTGTAAGTGCCTCTCTCAAGAGTCTGAATGTAGAGGCTGGTGCTGATCAGCCCAAGTGATTGTGATGTCCTTACCTGTTCCTGTCTCCTCCCGCTCTCACCTTTCACTTTGGCTAGTCCTTGCTAGCCAGATTTCCTAGTAATCTTTCTCTTCTTGTTTTGGGGATGCACATCATCCCAGAGCACCTACGAAAGACTCCTGGTGTCAAATCAGCTGCAACATCACCATTTGGCAGCACCCAAGCCTGCCCAAGATGACCTAAGGACAACGACACTACTGGTAGGAAGTGTTGGGATTTTTTTCAGGCAGCATACTAACTTGCCAAGTGTCTTGCTGCTGTCAGCAGAGTGGCAGATGGAGTTCCTGAGGAGACACTGGGCAATCCTATGCCCCAGTGTGATGTCCCTCCCTCTCCGCTGCCCTGCCCAGCAGCTACAGTCATGTGCTGATGCCTTGGCCCATGTGAACTTGGTGTGGCCTTAAACATACCTGGGTGGATTAAGCAGGAGTCACACTCGTTCTCCTCATTCCTGCAGCAGGGAATGGTGTAGCCCACTTTTTCTTTCCGTCCTGGGCAGATGCACTCAATTTGGTCATATTCGCAGCACTCCCGACACATAATATTCCACTCAGCGCCTGGGCAGTTTTCATTGATCACTGTGTACTCTGCAAGTGGGAAGAAGGAGGGGGACACATGGAAAGAATGCATTATCTGCCAAGGATTGACAGCATGTATTATTCAGCTGTTTATCAGATCGTGTATGGCATGAGGCTGGCTGACGTCTTTGGCCCAGGAAATTCCAAACTACGTGATAGCGTGAGCTGAAATGTCAGCTCCATTTGGGTGTCTAAAGGATGCACGGACAGTTTTGCAGTACCAGCCAGAGGAGACAAATAGACCAGAGGAAAGGAAGTATGTTCACTTCAGTCTTCAAAGCGTTTGCTTCCCATTTCTGTGGTGAGAAAAATAGTTTAAAAAAAAACACAGAGGATGCCATCACATGAGAAACTCTTCTTCAGATCACAGAGCTGATTTACAGCCTCATATATAGTACAGATTATTTGAACTATAATAGTGTATTTTGGTTGCATTTCTGTTCATGAATTTGCTTCTCTTGAAGACTAGGGTGTTCACAAGGAAGGACCAGCTCTGAGGTGGGTTTCAGCCGGTTTCACTCCCCCTTTTCACTCAGAAGCACATGGTATTACCCTTGGCTTCCCTGCCAAAGGAAACAAGGGTTTTCATTATTTTTAAAGGTTCATTTTATCTGTAATTTCTAATACAGTAACATAATTTAATGCTTGTTATTATTTAGCATAACCTCATATAATGATATTTAAGCTTTCCTGAAAGCGCCCTTTTAGGAAGCAAACTGAGGTTGTGATTCTGGGCTTGCCACAGTAAGTACAGAACCCATCTTTCTCCACCCGCATGCTGTCTAAATTCTACAAAGCAAAATCTAATGAGTGCACAGTGCTGTCAGCGTGTCTCCTAACTGGCTGACAGACCTGATGACTGCTTTCATGGAGTTTGATGGTAAAAAAAGAGCAGACTAGAAAGATGACACATGAAGGAAACATAATGAGACTATCTCTTTCTTCTTCCCTCTCTCACCTCCCCCCCCCCCCCCCCCCCCCGTTTTTTTTCTCTCATTGCGGTTAGATAACATCCTTTTTTCATTTTGTTTTAAACCCTGAGTAACAGGGCTGCCTTGTCATTGCCACAAGCCATACATCTTTAAGGTGTAGTACCCCTGTCCGTGCCTGTACCTGGCTCCCTTCTCACACTGCTGCTTTTTGCTTCATTGTGTCTCATAACCTAATTACCATGTCTGCTGAAACACCTTGCTGCACTCTCTCACTTGCTTCTCCACAGCCTCATGAAGCCCGGCTCCTGGAAGCTTATCTTTTCCCCTAATGATATTTACTGGCTCCATAAAGAATGCACCACCAAACTGTTGTTTTGTTTTGTTTTGTTTTTTGTTGTTGTTTTTTTTTCTTTCCTTTTGGCTGGGAAATGAAATTCAGCCCTTGGTGCTTGTCAGAACTGAGCCTTTCACTTGTGCCTGGTGTACCAACTGGGGAGAGTCTTCTACCACTGAGTTTGGAAACCAGGCTGCTGTCTATGCTGAATCCTTTCTATTCTTCCCAGTCCCCACCCCTGTAATCATTCCAAAAAGTAAAAGCTGCTTCTGCCATTCAATAAGGTTTTGTAATTTTTGTGTTCCAATAGTAAGTTCTTGCATCAAAACAACCTTAGTGTTTAGCAGTTATATAGCCTTTTGCTTGTAGATCTCGACATGCTTTACAAAGTCTTTTTTTCCAAATGGGAAACTGAAGCACAAGAGAGGTGAAGTGACTTTGCTCAAGGTCCCAGAGAAAAACAATAGCAGAGCCAGGAATAAAACTCATGCCTTTTAATTCCCAGAACAGCAGTCAATCAACTTGGCCAAGTTGGGACTTCTTAACCTATGGCTATTATTCTCTTTTAATGAAGCCATTTATCTGTGAACTGTATCTGATTCAGATTCCAGAGCAAATTGATTGCATGTGTCTAATTATCTTATTAGAACTGACACTCAGTTTGATACATCTCACCATACATTACTGAAAAATAGCCGTTTCTGTGGCGTATGGGGGTGGGGGTCCCACTCCTTGTTGAAGGAGGACTCCCCAAAGTCCGAGTAATAATACCCAACACTGAGGAGCTTTTGCAAAGCTTCCTTCAAATTCTTGTTTCCCAGCTCAAGCTAGAAATCTAATTTCTCTCAAGACTGCTAAAGCTTATTAATAAAATGGGTATATCCCTCTGGGCTGTAGGTGTAAATTGCCCAAGAGAAATTGCTTCCTGTAAAATGATCCAAGTGTTCACAGGTGAAGTTGCACTGGGGTGGCAAGGCATGTCTCCATCTTCACAGGAATTCAAAACCTGGCAAGGTAAGGCTGTGAGCAACACAACGCATCTTCCAAGTTAGATCCTCTCTGAAGGTGTCCTTTTCAACCTAAATTACTCTGAGATTCCATAAAATATTATACATGTATTTGTATGTGTGTAGGAATTGTGTGTGTGTGTGTGCATATGCATATTTATTATTATATGTAGAGCTTGTGTACACAACAAGGCCAAAAAGCAGATGCCACACTTATTCTTGGAGGTTGAATGGGTGTATTTGTAGCATAAATTGAGTTCAAGGTATTATTTAGTGTTTAAGATGACAGTGGAGGATCTTGGCCCTTAAAGAATTGTAAAAATAAATTTGCAGTCACATAGAAAATGCTGTTTGGTCCCTTGCCCTTGTCTCAACTAAGGTGATGAAAATAGACTGTCCTTCTATTTACTGACAATTTAATTCCTTTTCAAATTCTCAAATACTACAGTTTGGGCAACATATATAACCTTGACAAGAAAACTCGTGGATCTGAGATTTTTCTTAAAATGACCCTCTCTAGGATTTGCTTCACAGAAATAATGAAATCCATTGTCCTGAAATCTGTGGAAGCTATTATTTAAAGAGGTTTGTGTGAAGAATTTATGCACTTCTTTAATAACAGTAGGATCCATTTTGTTTTGCATTAAATATCTCCAGGCAAACTACAAAGGAAGCCTTTCCCTCAGAAATTTAAGAGGGAGATGTAATGAGTCTCTAGCATATGTAATGAACATTCATTTGTGTTGCTGAGCTCAGCCTGGGCTCCTGGCAGGAAGAGGCATAACTCCACTCCCTGTTCTGTGATTGGAGAATTGTGGCTCCCCACACCCGCACTTGGCCATTATTACCCCAGAACAGAAGAGAATGAAGCACAGAAGAGTGAGGGGAGATTTATTGACTGACTAAAATAGTGGAAACCAGGACTTGGCCAGCTGTGGCAGATATAATTGTGGGGTGCTTTGTGGGCCTGACTTTGATAATCCTCCAAAGCAGGCAGTCTGGCTTGCAGACAGTAGCTGCATCTCCCAGTATCAAACACGATCCAGAAAGTGACTTGACCTGATTTGGGGAGAAGCAGGAAGAAGCTGCTTGACAAACCATGCAAAATATTTAGCTGAAAAGAACAAACAAGTCTCTGGACAGGCAAATAAACAGTGGACAAATTTATGGGCGTTTAATCATGGAAGAAAAGCCCATTAAATCCAGGCATAAACAGCAGTCCAAGACCATGGAAAACAAGCAAGAAATGGCTATGCTGGGAAGGCATGCAGACCTCTGGGGAAAGGGCTAGGGGAAAGACCTGCTTGGCTCAGGCGGCTGGCAGAGCACAGTGCAACATTTCACCTGGTACTTTGAGTCCAGCCTGAGGGACAAGTGAGCCAAGCTCTGAGGCTTAGGCAGGATAAGCTGTGTTTCCAGGTTCAGGTGGCAACACTTTTATGCTTTTCAGAGGCATAATGAGACTGCCTAGTCCCTACAACACGTTTCAGGCTGTCAGCAATGGATTTTGTAAGATGTTATCAGCATCAGTCTGAGGGCCAAGTTAAGGCGATGGCAGTTCATCACAGTGATGCTCTCACTTCTGCTCCTCAGAACTTTGGGAAGCCCTCTTTGCTAACATTTGGCCCTGAGCTTCCTCTGTGAAAACCTATGTGTGGGTGATGAGCCATGGAAAAGAGAAGATGCAGCAGGACCATGCAGAGGAATGGGCTGGCTGATCCTGCATTGGCCTCCGCTGAGACAGCTAAAAAGCAGGTTAAAACCAAATAAAACACACAGCCACTTTGCTGAGTAGTTTAATGCTCACTAACTTTCCCTGTCAGTAAAAGGACCTCAGTTCCTCAAATCTGCAAAGGCAAAACTTTGAGCCTTTGGTCTTGATTTTGACTCAGCTCAGTGTTTGCCTCTTTAAAAGTGGAGCTTTCCTACCTGTCCCACTACCATGAACCTACAGGGGCCAGGGAAGAGAAGGAATGGAAGTGACACCTACTCCTGGTGCCGCAATAGCTTGAAGGGCGAACAGTTTTAATCTGCCAGACTATCAAGCTTCTACTGTCATTCACTTCCTTTACAATCCAGCTCTGATTTGACTTGCCAGGCTCACCCACATTGCTCACTTCTCTGGCCCAGAATTCCATTTGGTTTTGCTTCTTATTTTTGCTTCACCTTTTCAAAATATTCTGACTTCTTTGGCCAAGATGTGCTTGGGCAACCTTGTGCACAGCAGAGGAACTTGAACAGTTAGCAATGGCATCATCATCTCCCTGACACCAATTGTGTCTGGTTTTCCTGTCACCCTCATTGTCTGGGCACACATGTGAGTCAGCCACCTCTGGCCTCACTAAACTTGAAACTGCGGAACTTCGGAAAACAAGGTGATAAAACCCACGTAAGAAATTATTCTATTAGTATTTGGGAAGAGTCATGGTGGAAGTTTGACAGAAATTTGAAATTGAGTGGAGATGCCACCTTCCAAAGGGTAGGTTTTACTGCACCATTCTGGAAAGCCAGAATTCTCCTTTGAAGATAAGTGAAGGCTCCAATAGCTCTCACGCTGAAGACTGTTACTTATGTTACTTATTTTTATGCCAGTGAGTTCAAAGAGGATGCCCAAGTAATAAAGAATAGCTGCAAGGATAAGACCATCTTAAAGCACTAGTTCTATTCAATACAAGGTCTGCTGGAAAGGATAGTGATGAATCCTGTGGGATATACAATGAGTCCAGAAAAATCTCATTCAAGGGAAAAGCCGAGACCTATCGGGGTGGAAAAAAGCCTGATCATCAAAGCAAATGATGTCTTAGAGCTCAGGGACAAAGGAAGATCTGCCAAAAGCCAAGCTGAATTTGACCTTGCAAAGGAAATTAAAGTAGTAGAAAAACGTTCTTCAGCCATATAAAGAAAAAAGAAATAAGGAAAGAGGAAGAGAAACTCCTGTGGGATGGGGGTGTGGATGAAATATAAGACTGTGGTGGAGAATGTAGTGAGTTATTAGCTTTCAGCTTCAGGGAGGTTGTTTATGGAGAACCTGTGAGCAAGGGTTTGAGGGTGTGGAAACAAATAAAGTGTGATCCACATTTAGTGAGCTTCTAACCAAGTGCAGTTTTCGCCTTAGGATATTCAAGTAAGCCAACTTTAATTTTGGTTTATCTTACTGGGTCAGCCTTAAAGCTTTGGTGATTTTGGAACAGATTCATAAGCACGCTGCTGCCTCAGGGGTGGGTCGGGCAGCTCATCGTGCTATAACTTCAGCACACAGTGAATTTGTCAGTCATAGATACCTTGCTAGAGAAAAAGGGGATTCCTTTTTTTATCTTTTCAAAGGTCTGACACCTGGGAAAATTATATGGCTGAGAACTAAGGAGAATTGAAGTAAGCCTGATTACACCAATTAATTCTTGCGTCTTCCACCTCTTTGGAAGAATCACTTTTTCTAGACCATAGTCACTTTAAGCTGATGTATGCTGCTGAGATGGGACACTTTCCTCCCTTCTCTTCCTGCCTTCCCATTCCCACTCGCTATCTTTGTGCTGGCATTAGCTGCTCTGTGGAGGGATCAGAGGACTGGTCCTGCAGAAAACCAGTTTGCCATCACCAGCCATCCATGGCAGGGGGAGGGGAAGATATAGGACAGACAGACAAGGAAAAATTACAATGTAAATGTGTGCAGTAGTCCTCCAAAAGAGGGAGCATCTCAGGATCCTGCTGGATATATGTATTTATCAGAACCACTGAAAGATGGAAGAAAGTGCTTTATAAGGACTTCCTTATCTTGGTCTGAACTTATGGAACTTCCCGTCCTACAAGTACATTCTGTTATCCTGCAAAGATAAGTCCTTCTTCCATGCCTCAATTTATCCACCAGCACACTGGTGAAACACTACTGAGGCTCAAATAAGTAGTATTTCAAATTGCTTTGAATAGTGGCAGACAAATTAGCAGTGCATTGTAAGTAAGAGCAGATATGAACAGACGGAGAGTCCATGGAGGATGACTTTTTCAAAGTGACTACTCAACCAGCTCATGTTCCACAGATAAGAATGTATCCCCTTTTATTTGAATGCGTTTAAAATATTTTTGGCATGATGCTTAATAACAATTACAGCTTCCTGCAGAAGAAATGAACATGTGATGACCAAATATCTTAATGCTCTTATTAAGAAATGTTTGGCCATGTAATAATTCTGAAATTAAGCTTTCTCATTTGAAGAAACAATAGCTCCAACAGAGGTGGAATCTAGGTACAGCTAACATTTTCTTTATGTCTTTCTCATTTTTTCCCATTTCCTTTCTTACTCAGCCCTACTGTCATTGCACAAGTGGGAAAGTTGGGCCCCCACCCCACAGGTACCATGTGTGTGGACATCAACGTTAACAAGAAGATCTCAGAGCACACAGGAGATCTAGAATTTGTCAGCTGGAAATGAGAAACATGCTGGGTGAAGCAGTGGCTCCACTGCGATGAATCATAAAATTCTGCACTTGATTTCAGTAAGGCCAAGAGGAACAGACCTTGGAAGGGAAAAGAGATGTTCCCTTTAAGAGGCTTTTACTGGGGCTCTTGGAAACAGCGTATCCCAAACCATTAACAATGAAGGAAAATGCAGGTCTTTATTCTTAACCTCTTTTTGCCTCAGATAACCTGTTGTGCAACTGATGCCTGCTTTCCTGACAGAAATGTTAAGAGGATGAAAGGGATATGTCTGCCTCTAAAAGCACTTGCTTCTCTTTAGAAATATACACCTATTCTTTTTAGCAGCCAGGCTAATTAAAAGAGGAGCTAAAATGCATCCCTATTTTAATTTTACTCAATGTGCTTACTTTATGCAGACCTTTGATGAGTAATGATACTGGTTCTCCAAAGTCAGTTAACATCCTTTCCTGCTCCTTAGCAAGTATTTTCACACTGCAGTGGGGGTGTGTGTGTGTGTGTGTGTGTGTGTGAAAGGATTTCTATTTAAAAAAAATCAAAACCAGTGTGTGAACACAGGGGGAAATCTATACTAAGCTGAATCTGTCCACTTAATAAATGTGCATTAACTCAACTGTCTTTTTTAAGTCCCAAAAGCAGGATTGTGCTTGAAAGCAGACTAAACTACTACATAAAATATATTCTGTTTAAGAAATACATTGAAAACCTGTCCAGTGTAAGTGACTGTGTTCTGCTGGATGAGACCACCGTTGTCTTAAGCTCTACCCTTTTAACAATTCAGAACATGTTTTACATAGGAAGAAAAAAACTAATGCATATTCTCCTTTGATTCGGGAACTGGGGTCTGCCTAGTGTTTTCAAATAGGGGTCTCTATTCCTGGTTTCCTGTTCAGAAATAAATAGTCCTGATGTTGTCCCTGATACTCCATAGGTTTGCTTCACAGTGCTCCGACGGTAGTGCCTTTTTACATTTTTAAGCTTCTATTCTTAAATAAGTTATGATGAGCAAACCATAAACTCACAACACTTCTTCAAGGAGATAATTGTTTGTTCAAAAAAATTAAAATAAAAAAATTAAAATTGATATCTTCATTGAGTCCTTGACAGGATTCTTCATGTGACTTCCAAAGCTTTTATCTCTCTCCACACAACCTTTTTTTGCTTTGTCTGTGATAAAATTCAAGTATCTCAGTGTAACTAAAAGGAAAGCCAAATAAAAACTGTGCCTTCTGTTTGTGAGATCTAGCCTTTACCCATCTAAGCAATGCAAAACCAGTATTAAAATGAACAGCTCTTGGGTTTTCTGTTTCCAGTCTTAACTGAAAGGTAAATTTGTTCTTTCTACATCTTAAAGCCTCTGTAATCCTACTACTCCTTGGCCAACATGTCCTCAGTTGTGATGCCAAACCAGTTGTGTCATTCCCACAATCTTTCTCTTTAAATAAACCTGCATGCCCTGCAGCCCCTCCTCCTGCCTGCTCTACCCACTGCTGCAAAGAGGACTGATAGGTAGCTCTAGAGTAGGATGATTGTTCCTACTGAAACTTCCCATCCCCTTTCTTCCTACATGTCAACAGCCCTTGTTCCCTGGTGGTAGGCTGTAACATGCGAAATATGGCCATATTCCACTCCTCCCGAGTTGAAATTCCACTCCTTTCTCCATTTTGTTGTACCAAGCCCTTATATCCCCTCCTTTCCCTTTAGGGACAGGCCAGTTGGGCCACAGTCCAAGAGAGCTGTGTCAAGTGTTCGTGCCACCACCACACTGAAGATCCAGTTCCAGTTTTAACCTCATTCTCCTCTGCAGGCATCCTCCCCTTGCCCTCAAAACACCACACAGTTTCCTTTTGCTGTATCGTTTTGTCATGGTTGGATTTAAATTATAGGCCATCTATGCCACTAGCCAGGATGTTTTTAGCATCTAAAGCAACCCAAAGAAGTCTGCCCTAAACCTCCCCCTCTTTTGGGTTCTTCTTTGTAATTATAAGCTGGCATTTGTGATCTTATTATCAGCACCATGGCCTTGTGTTTTCATCCAAGAAGGGCTGTGACAGGATAAAATAGCCAGGGTAAGGCTAAAACTCAGAGGATGCCACATTATCCTGCAGGCCTTGATTTCTTTCTGTGATCGAGGAGGTTATTCTGGACGGAAAAATTATACTGCTGTGATCAGGAAGAGATTTTGTTTTCTCTGTGCTGCAAGATAAGGAGCAGGAGCAGGTAATGAATGTAGGCTTCAAAATGTTAGAGAACCCCATCTTTGCTAACAGGGCCTGCAGGGCAAAACCAGACTTCAGCAATAGGGGAGAATATTTGGGAATTTGCAGAGAAGTGACAGCTGTAGTGCTGAAATTCATGAGCACATGAGAATGTGCTGGTGTTACAGACATGGAGGAGTGGTGCTGGACCTGTCCTGAGTGCTTGCTTGTGTAACGATGTGAGACATGGAACATGTTGGCAGTTTACTTCCAGTTAATGTTGCCGAGATAGAAATAGTCCACACAGACAGCAGCAAAAACACTGAGCCTCCAACTCAAGTTTTACTCCTTGCAGCCCCCCCAGGGTGTGTAGTCCAGCCTGAACCAAGGACTGCTGATGCCCTCAGACTGCCAGCCCTTCTCTCCTTGCTGACAGACTGACTCCCTGCCCTATGGCCTCCTTCTCTGTTTGCCCCTGCACCATGTCTTTGGTTCTTCAGGAGGAAGAGGGGGTCCTCCAAGGGAGCTCATGCAGATGGTGGCACATGCACAGCCCTGGGATGGTGAGGTCTCCCACGGTGTCAATGGAGGGGCACTTCCTGGGCACCAGCAGGTGATGGAGAGCCAATTCCTGGGCACCAGCTGATGTGTAGGGGCTCATTGGAACCCCTTGAGGTGGCCACAGGATCAAGAGTGAGCAACCCCAGGTTTTCTTCAAATTCGAAAGCAAGTCTCTTTCCCTTTGTCCATGCTAGGAACCTAAACATGTGAACTGAAGTAACCCATTTGCTAAGATTAAATGCATCTGGATGCATCTGAGCCCATCTGGCCTCCACTTCACTAGACAGAGGCTGGAGGGGGAGGGGAAGAGAGATTGGGAAGGGTTTAGATAGGCAAAAACGCACACAAATACGCATGTATTTTTAAGGAAATATGAGTCACTTGTGCTTCAAGTTTATTCCAAAAATCAATTCCCAGACCTCTCTGACTCCTGCCCCCAACTCTTGAGGCAGGCCCTGTGCAACTGGGTGTGATAAATATGGATAAAAATTAGATACATCTGTGGGGAGGAGGCAAAATGCTGTTTTCCAACCTGCCCTGACATGCTAAGGCCACCACACTTCTGAATCACTCCCGTGTCTCTCAGTGCCCCTCCTGCCGTTGCCAGAGGGGAGCTCCTGGCCCCCTCCTCATACTCTCAGCTGTGTGCTGAGCAAGTGCCCACACAGGCCACCCCATCAGCATCACAGCAGGGGAGGCATGGTGAAGAAGAGTGGGCAAGGGGGATGACTGTCCTCCTGGGCCCTTCTTGCACTGCTTCTGGCACATGAGGAGCTGCTGTCAGGGGGAACTGGCATCCTCCCTCCCAAGCTCACAGCCCCATAGCCCTCTTGTCCCCTTGCCTGTCGTTGTCCTTCCTCCTGTCTCCCCTCGTCACTGGTGCTGAGCAGTCTCCCAGCAGCCCAGTGCCTGCCTGCTCTCTGAACCCACTTTTCACCATGAGACGTGTTCACCGTGCAGCAGGAGAGATTTGCTGCTCACTTAGCTTCTTGACAGCTGCAGCCCATGCCTAGGGCTGCTCTGCTACTATCAGGGCTATTTCTGTGCTGCCCCAGCTCATGCCACAAAGCCACCTCACCTGGACAGTGTGCAAGGTGGCACATGACTGAGGGACAGGCCATCATAGGGACAAGTTGATAGAATGAAGGTATGGAGAACTTCTCTGTGCTCATGCCCCAGGAGAAAACTTTGGAGGGGGTTCAACCTCCCAGGACAGCTGCAGCTGCAGGTGCTGGTGGGCAGACAATCCTGGTCACCACCTGTCACCTGCACCCTGAGCCCTGAGGGGCTGGCAGGGCACTGCACTGCAGCGGCAGAGACCTCTTGCCATGGTCCCTGGCAAGGCAGCCTCTGAAGCGCTGTCCTTGACACTGATTATTTATAGCCATGGCAATCAGAGTGCCCGTGTACCTGACAGCTCCCCTGGTAAGAGGCACTTCCCTTGCCAGGAGTGCTGCAATGTGCGGCAGCTTGAAAGGTGGGTGATTCGAGGGCACCTCACCTCCCAGTCCTCAGGGCTGCAACTGCTGAGAAAGCAGCCTGCGATGCTGACAGCTCGCTCCTGTGAGCAGCTCCAGCCACCTCCAGGTGTAAACAGCCCGTGCTCATGACCATGACAACAGCATATCTGCACTCAAAAGTAAATGTATTTTTGCTTAACCTTATCAAGAACAAACCATACATGCTGGTTCAGCAGAAACTAGAGCGAGGTTTGAGTATAAAAAAGATCATTCTGCTTTAACAAGGCTTCCCCTTCGAAAGAATAATATTGGCAGAACTAGAGCCCAGATCGGAAACAATGTGTGGCTTTTGTTTTCTTTTTTTCCTTCACTTTTTTCCTCCCTTGCGTTCATTCTTGGTGTTGGGGCTGGAGAGGAAAGTCTCTGTCTTGCCAAACTAAACAAATTACGCTTTACAATTCAGAGCCTTAAATGCCTCTTTTTATCATCATTTCCTTAGCACTGAGTGTTGAGAAAATAAAGCAGTAGTAAGCAGAGTGATTGCATACCCTTTTCTTGATGGCCATTGGCAAACAAATCCAGCCAGTTGTTTCTCTTTAAGGCTATTAAGTTTGCCTGGAAATCATCCCTGGGCAAACCTCCCCCCACACGAACTCCATGCCGGCAAAAAAAAAAAAAAGTAATAAAGCAGAGCCCCTTCTTTCTATCATTACCATCCCTGCAAATCTCTCAACTTCCCATGACAGCACATGAGATCAAACCCCTCTGACCACACTGAAGAAAAGGGAGTCATTCGGCCGTGCCGGGGACGCACACGCTCACTTACGGTACCTCTTGGCAAGCAGGAGATGAACAGGAGCTGGAGGAGAGTGAGTCCTACATGTGTCCAGGGGGCTCGCTCCATCCTGCCCAGGCCGCTGCAGCGGTGTGACTGCTCGGGAAGGGAAAGCAGGCAAACAGCTTTTACTGGGACCTCACCAGCTCCAGGCTGCAAGGGATCTCGGATTTCAGACCTCAGCTCGCTCCCATCCTCACCAGAGGGGAACTACCTTCAAGAGACTTCTCAGGCGTCCAGAAGCACGACGTCACCCCAAACCTCTCCAACTGCTGCCTTAACCCTTTCTGGACTCTGGCAGCAGATCCTTTTTGTGATGGGTTTATTGGCTCAGTGCTCAGTTCTGATACAGCGATTTTCATGTCGGAAAGAAAGATATTGTAAAGGGGGAAGAAGCAGAAATGCAAATATCTATTTATATGACTCATCGCAGTTGCTGTGGGTGAGCTGAAACTACCGATGTCTCCAGAAGGAGGCACTTTGTACACGTTCCCTTTGGGTTTGCAAGGGTAGATGCATCCTGGGGTGCTGCCCCTAATGTCTGGGCTGCGTGTGGGGTGGGTGCAGAGAGGGATTCCTGTGACCCGGCAGCCTGGCCAAGTGATGTGTTATGACATGCTTAAAATAGCCATGCATTTCTGTGGTGGGGCAAATGAATGAATGAGGCTCACTAAAAGTTCGCTCCACAGTGGATGAAAACCACAAAACACAAAAGGAATCACTTGGCATACGTGCGCTCAAAACCTTTTTATGGAGTCCATTTCTGCCAGGAAATGCAATTTTGGCAAAATTGAAATGTTTCGTCGGAACATGTTGATATTGAGGAAACGTTCAATCCAAACAAAGGAGACCATTTCATTTGGATTTTATCTTTGTGTCATATTTCGGTTTGCCTTTTCTATTAGCACATGCTACTGATTTTATTTGGTCTTCAGCCCATATTTCGTAGCAGTACTCTTAATTTTTTTCTAAGGTTTTTCTTGCACAATTTTTCAATACTAACCAAAGGAAAGATTTCATAGTCCTAAATCAGACTTTCTCGATTTCATTTCTGTAGCAGGTTTCGAAATTTGCATATATTGTGAGGGGGAGAATAGAAATATTGGCATTTACTTTGGATTAGAAACTCAAGTATCTCAAAAAGCTTTAACAAATACCTACAGCTGTTTGTAAAGCTCTTAGGCATGTTGAGCAACCTCAAAAATTTGAGAGCAGTAGCCAATGGAAAACTTGAGTAGTTTACTGCCATGGAAAATCCATTACACCTTCAGGTGGTCTTCATGGGGTGAATTCCTTTATCCAGGCATCTCTTTAGGTTATGCTTGTCTGTCTACCAACCTATTGACTTTTAACTGTGTTTATGCATCTTCAGTATAAAATAATACAAAAGTATTAATTATTGTCTTTTTTGTTTAAATCTCTTTGACACAAACCCACCATTGAAAATGCTAATATAAGAAGGCCTGAGATAGATGCAAAGATTATAACCATTATGGCATATAGTGCTATTCAGAACATGTCAACATAACGTGGGATTTGAAGGACATTCTGCACTTAGCTGCTATTTGACTTTCTCCATTGCTCCCAACAGTAGAACTGATGCTAACCGCAAATGCAGTAATGATCAGCCAGTAAACATACAGTTTCAATTTCTCAAACACCATCTTTTACACTATTTCAGTATGATCTATAGATACTAATTGTGCTGGGTTAATCTTGGCTAAGGGCCAAACCCCCATCCAGCCACTGATTCACCAGCTCTTCTCAGCAGGACAGAGGAAGAAAATAAAGACAGGGAAGTTATTGCCAGTTTCTGTCACCGGCAAAACAGACTTGATTTATTGCAATTTAAAATAGATTGCAATTTAAAATAGATGAAGCTGGTGAAGGGTCTGGAACACAAGTCTTACGAGGAGTGGCTGAGGGAACTGGGACTGTTTAGTCTGAAGAAGAGGCTCGGGGGAGACCTTAGTGCTCTCTACAATGGAAAGAAGGTTGTGGTGAGTGGGGGTTAGCCTTTTCTCACAGATAACTAGTGATAGGAGAAGAGGGAATGGCTGATAGCTGCGCCAGAGGAGGCTCATGTTAGAAATCAGGAGAAATTTCTTCTCAGAAAGAGTGGTTAGGCTGCCCAGAGAGGTGGTGGAGTCACCGACATTTGGGGTGTTTAAGGAAAAGTTGATTGAGGTACTTAGGGACATGGTTTAGTAAGTAATATAGTTTATAGGGGAATGTTTGGACTGGATGATCTTGGACGTCTTTTCCAATCTTAATGATTCTGTGATTCTTTGATCTGCAGGGGAGTCCCTGCTCTGCCCCGATCATTTTCTCCCCTTCCTCCCTCTCTGACCTTGGTGTTTGCGGGGCTGTTTCACACTTTTTTCTCTCTTCCTCTGCCTGTCCTGCATTTTTTGCCTTTTCTTAAACACGCTTTCTGCAATGCACAACCAGCCTGGCGTGAGGGCGTGGGTCCTGCCCTGTGGTGGGGCCACTGTAACTGGAAGGAACCATCCAGAACCAGCCATGTCAGGCACTGAGCAGCCCCAGTCTCTCCTCACTGAGGCCACCACAGCCCCCACTGTCAGCACCTCACCAGGGACACCCGCACAGTAATTAAGTTTCCACACACCCCTAGAGTTCATAGTAGCTCCTCTTCTCCACCTGTGACACCACAGGAAAATGTTCACAACTTTTGTAGAAGGTTAAGAAACCAGGCTGTTGGGTGGAAATGTCTCTCTGGGCACAGGGATCTGTACCAATCTGATACCCGAGTCCCAACAAGCAGACTAAAGCTTTTCCACCAGCACTATCGTGAGCCATCCTTGCTCAACCAATCCAATGGGTGCCCCAGGCAATTGGCAGCTAAGGAAGAGGTTACTAAAGCCCTCCAAGTCCCACTGGACCCTATTATGGTTCAGCTACCTTGTTCCCCTGGAGCGTTTGAAGGGCTGCCTTAGTATCCCCCTGTTCCTTTCTGACCACTCACACATATGCTCAAAACTTTTTCCTAATTGCAGCTTTGGGTTCCTCTAACAAGTCATTGCTGCTCAGTGGCAGAACAAAAAAACTAAGGAAATAAACAAAAGCCTTCCAAATATGAGGGAAACGGGGAATCCTTATCTCTTCACAGGGAATCACAAAACTATTTTAATGTCTGTGAAATCATGATTAGTTTATTTCCTAGCTCATATTTCTAGTAAACAATTTATTTAACCTGTTATGTCCTGTGAGGACTAAAAGTTGGTTTACAGATATCTGAGGCTTAGATATCTCTGAGGCAAGAGTCTCATGAGGATGTAAGACAAAATCTGCCTTTGGTGTGTGAAGTGAAGGGAAATCCCAGAGCACTGAATGAGGCTGGACATAGAGAAAGAGTGTGTTAAGGCCAGACAGAGAGGACTGAATACTTAGGTTTCTCATAAAGGCCAGAACCACTGGGGAAAACATACCTACAAGAGCCACAGCTATTTGATTATTTGAGCCAGTTCCCGTGGTGAGACATTTGACATGGTAGAAAAGGAGCAGATGAAGTTGTGTGTTTGTCCTGTGCAAGGACGAGCTCTGCAGGGATACCTTCTGCTTTAGGGTAGAAAAGTGGTCTCTCTGTTTTATGAAGGAGTGGGCTAAAGAAAGTGGAAAATGGTAGATCTATTACATCTTTTTTTCTTGTCTCCAGGAAATATAGTTGGAGTCAGTGTTACTCTACAATGTTTAACTTAGCTTGGCACCTTGCAAAATGAGCTTAGTTGGTGGATCCACTGCCTCCTCAGAGAGCGGTTCAGCAGCTGAGGAAGTGAATTCAGCCACGATCACACAGATTTGCACATGGCCTATTTACACATGTGGTCTTGTGGGATGTAGCTTTAGCCCCAGGAATGACTCTGGGCAACTTACACAGTGCTCCTGAATGCAAGAAGTGCATTCTTATTAAGAGACAAGGACCAAACCAGGCAGATTGCACTGGCCAAATATTTCAGGCTGTATGTAATCCTCCATGAAAGAAAGCTAAAAGCTCTTAACCATGTGTCTGTGCTGCTGAGGAATCTTAGCATAGCATTTGGCTTCAATGCTTCTATCTGCCCTATTGCTGAACATACTTAAACATAGGTTTGAAAATTACCTTCTGCTAAAACTGACTTGTAAAAGAGTGCTGCAAAAATTGATTGCCTTACCATATTTTAATACTACTTTTAATGTATCTAGCAATCATTTCAACCTAGAGTAAAACAAGCCCTTTGATGATCAATAGTTGATCACTGAATAAGTAATTGATATGCAATTAATACCATTAACTTTTACTTCTAACAATCCGCCACCAGATCTGAGACATGAAAACACTGTCTGGTCCAAAATGCCACTATTTTCTAGTGGGTAAAAACAGTTGTAGGGAGATGAGCTGAGATTCAAACCCTGAAGCAGGGTCAGGTCAAGAAGGGAGCACAGTAGCTTCACCCTCATTCGGTAATGAAGCTCTGTACTGTCCTGCTTGAGAGGACTCAGTGAAGAATAATTAGTCATGAATGTATAGTTCTGAATAAAATCAGTTTGGACTTGATACAAAGTCATTGTCTGAGAGCCAAAAGGACTTTTTTCAGTCTTTGAAATTTTAGGGAACTTTTTATTTCCCCCATTTTCCAAAAAAATATTGAAATCTCTTGTTTCTGTTACTGGAACATTGCCAGAAAACTTTCTTCTTTTGTGACTTCTGCTCAGATTATTCCATCTCAAATGGTCTTGATGATCTTCCAAAGCTCCAGAGGTTCTGCTGGAAAGAAACCTGTGATTTTAAATGTTATTAATTTATGCTACGATAGATTGGATGCCTTCACAGGACATCCTTTTCACAAGAACATTTGGAGCCCATTTCTCTGTCTTCTCAGAGGCAGAATTCCCACTGAAACTAGTGGAATCTTCTGCCAAATAAAGAGTTTGAATCATCTGAATTTAAACGTGCTCCCAACAGGGTTAGTGGAGTTAGGTCTTGAACTTTAGTGACTGCCCAGTAATACCCATCCCACTCAAAAAAAAAAACCAAAAAAAAGAAAGATGTGAGGACACCATTTGAAAGACATTGTAGAGGAAAATGGATCCATTCAGAGCCTGGAAAAAAAAGAAGGGAAATAAAATTCAATTTAAACTCAGGCCCGCATCTTTAGGAGTAGCAGCAAGAGCAGCTAATGAAAGATTAGCACTAACGTTTTATTCCTCCCCTCAAAGTATTATTGTCAAATAAGGGGGTCCCTTTAAAGGAGTGATTGCAAAGTGTTTGCTTTTGAAAAATAGCTTTTGAAAGATAGCTTTTGAAAGAAACCCCAGACCTTACTTTTAACATCCGTGGAACATTTTATAAATTTCTGGGAGTATTAAGAGTATACTTTGCCCTTTGGGCTTTGAATGCTGCCAAATGTGTGCAAAGCACTATCCAGCATTTGTGAGCCACGGTAGAATTGCAGCAGCCTACCTACACAGGCACCTACAGGCAAGGGCTCTTTGTGTGGCTGGAGTTCCACAAACTGCTCCCACCTCTGTGTGGGATGTTAATCCTCAGTGGCTGAGGTATCACAGTCCAGTAAAGCTAAATGGGTGAGAATGGGAGAGGCCAAAAGATCTAGGAGACGTAGTACCAGCACACATTAGAGCCCCTGGCCTAATGAGACTTGTAATGATAATGATAACATTTGTATTTGTGTTAAAATTATTTTGTCAGGAAAATTGAGGTAGTTTAAAGTTTATGATTCCAATTACATTTCTGGGCAGCTGATCGACAAAATATGGCCAGAAAAATACGACTGCTTAATGGCACCTAACAAGCAATATGATATTTTTTTTCAGTTGTTATTTCATGTCTTAATCTGTCTGGATGCATTTTTTCAGTAATCCTTCTGTGCTTCCCTTTTGTATACAGGCTATAATGATCTTTACCATAGCAACATGTAAGAAGAGAAGCAGGTGGAAGATTTGGTTTGAAATTAAAACTAGCCAGTAGTCAAGTTGACTTAATCATCCAGACATCAACATTATAGTCTAAGGGGGTAACAAAAAAGGGCTGCAATTACATATTTCACTATGTGGACATGAACAACCTGCAGATTCAGTCCTTCTTGTAAGATTCATTTTTGCTTCGTAGGTTAATAAACAAGACTTTCTATTGGCCACAACTCTTTGAGTTCAATCATCCAGCCAATTCCTTATCCAACAAGTGGTCCGTCATTGAATCCATGTGTCTTCAAATTAAAGACAGGGATATCATGTGGGACAGTGTCAGATACTTTGCACAAGTCCTGGTAGAGGACATCTGTCACTCCTCCCTTATCTACCAATAAACCTGTAACCCTGTCATAGAAGACCACCAGATTTGTCAGGCATGATTTGTGAAGCCATGCTGGCTGTGACTTATCACCTCCTTTCCATGTGCCTGAGCATAGCTTCCAGAAGGTTCTGCTCCATGATCTTGCAGGACACAGAGATGAGACTGACCAGCATGTAGTTCCCTGGGTCTTCCTATTTTTGCCTTTTTAAAAATGGGGGTTATGTTTTCCCTTTCCCATGCTGGGGGAAATGTATGTTGGAAGTAGTTGGTAGAAGGCCAGCTTTTCAGAGTCTAAATGTCTGATTTTCCAAACTAGAAATGTAAAAGTATAGCACTTCTGGAAATAAGATTCATGCAAGCTATAACTGCATTGTAATTAGACAACGGAGTGATGTAAGACTTGAGCAGTGCTGTCTAACAAATTAAGAGCTTAGTTTGAAGTGCGGGTTTTTTGTGATATCCTTTTCTCCTCTCAGTGATCCCCATAAAAACTGAAATTAAGCTTCCTTTCTTGTCCCTGTAGGTCAAATTTGCCAAAATGGTCTTATGAATGTTCTCTGAAAAAGTTTAGTTAGGAACAACGATGAAATTCTAATTACAAGGAGTAATGGAATCATTCACCTTTTATACAGCTGACGTACATGTCATACATGTAAATAACCAGGAAAAGTACAGTAATGTGCCACGTATCTTCCTGATGCATCTTTTGGGAATTCTGCCATCCGTCATTTAACAGTCTTTTAGGCTAATAATTTTCCAGTTTTTCTGTCCTTCTCCCTTGTTTGACATGACTGACCTTGACAAAAAGGGAGGGAGCTGAATAAGATGGCAAAAACAATAAAAATATAATGATTCAGAAAGAGAAAGATCTCAAACTGGTAGATGAATTGCTGAGAACTTTCAGAGCAGTCATCCATTCTGACAACAGTTGGACAAGGTCACCAGGGCATTGCAAAATTTGCTGTCTCGATATAAAAAATAAACTGACCAAAATATCAGGACAATATTTAGTCAAGTCTTCAATTTTATTTTTAAAAAGTCATCAGCATCTTCAACTAGTGCAAAACCAGGTGCTGAAAAGCATGTTGCTGAGATGTTGCTTCTTTTCTACCTCATTTGTCCCTATCGCACAATGATGTAGCAGTTGGCAGTGCCAATGATCCTGCTTCCACATATTCATTTTCCATGTCATTCCTGTCATCTTCGAACTCTGGCATGCCAGACCACTATTGATGTTTCACTTAAAAACTGGAGGGGGGTGATGAAAAACGTTTCCTAATATTTTTTCTTTTGTTATTTTTTAGGCAGTGATATTGGGATACAAATCACAAAGAACATATGTTGCAACATACTGTCCCTCAGTTATTTAAACTATGTGTAATCCTGAAACATGGATCCCACCCACCTCCCTTACATTAATTCCTATGGAAAAATTTGTTTTGCTGTCTTTCAGACCACTAACTGTCACGCTTTACAGAAATGCATGCTCAGTGAGTAGTAGGAAATATTTGTATTAGGAAATCCCCCTCTGTGTATCTAATGCCACCAAAAAAAAAAAAAATTAAACCCCAAAAAAACCGTCTTAGTATAATTCTGTTGCTTATAGCTATGTAAACTCGGGAGATTTAGAAGACTTAAAAGCTATTAATCAAAGAAAAAGACTCTATACACAAACAAAACATGAGCTAAAAGTTAATTCAAGTCGAAGGAAGACTTTGTATAGCTCATAAAACCTATCACAGATTTAAGCATGTGCCTAACCTCAGTTAAATCAGTAATCCCATTGAACTCAGTGGAGCTAAATGACAACATTTTAAGTTTTTTTTAAGCCTTAAGGTCTTAGTAGATGACCACAACTGAAACCAGGAGAACTGACAACATGAGGGGTCACACAGAAAGCTGCCCGAGTCCTGGGCTGACCGGACTTCTTGCACCTCCAGAGATACGAAGCATTTCTATTGTAACTTCAGCTCCCGCATTCAGCAGCAAGCAGGAACCAGGCTCTTGTTTTGCAGTGCGCTGCCTCCTTAGTACAAGAAACACAGAGAAATAGATCCCATCACACCAGATTTCCCACCGGGATTACCAACAGACTAGCACCAGTCCACTACTTGGGTGATACTGAAAGAGCAACAAGAGTTTCTAAGTAAAATAGCCTTCAAAATTCATTGTTAATAGGTGTGTCGAAGTTTTTGGTAAATATTTACGTAGCAGCCTCCCAGATTACAAATCAACACAGCTGCTTCTCTTTAAAGATTGAAAAATCTCAGTTGCAGCAAAGTAAAAGATTTTACCACACCGTTGTTGCTCCCCTTGATTGCTGGCATTCAGTGGTGTGCAAGCTGACACAGAGGGTATTGATTTTTATTACTTTGAACATTTCTTCATAGAACAGAAGAAACAAAAAGGAGTAGAAAATAAATAATAGCAATTCTTTTTTTTCTCCAGGAGTTCTTAGATCTTATAAATTTAAGCAGTAAAATAAGGAAATAGTCTTTACCATTGCAGTCTGACCTGCTAGAAAATTCACATTTCTCTATTTTGAAAACAGAATGAGACCATGTGCCTCATGACAGCACAGCTTTAAACTTCTGGTATCTGTTAATGGTTTCTTGAGACCTTCTGGAAATCCCAATGCATTATTACACAAAGTATCATGCAAGGAAAGAGAAGTCTACACAGAAACACCTTCACCCTCTGCCCGAAGAATAAACGTCTTCAGGAAGGACCACAGAAGTTTCAGTCTTGGATCCAGTAGAGAATTTTTAGCTTGTGATAAAAGAGTATTGACAATTGTGGGGTTTTGTCCTGTATATTTGGTTATGTCCATAATTCCATTGTTTGTATTCATAGAACCACAGGATAGTTTGGGTTGGAAGGGACCTTAAAGATCACCTAGTTCCTACACCCTGCCATGGGCAGGGACACCCTCCAGTAGACCAGGGTGCCTACAGCCCCATCCAACCTGGCCTTGAACACTGCCAGGGAGGGGGCAGCCACAGCTTCTCTGGGCAGCCTGTGCCAGGGCCTCACCAGCCTCACAGAGAACAATTTATTCCTAATCCCTAATCTAAATATGCATTCTTCTAGTTTAAAGCCATTACCCTTTGTCACGTCACTACATGCCCTTTTAAACAGTCCGTCTCTACCTCTCATGTAGGTCCCCTTTAGGTACTCGAAGGCTGCTATAAGGTCTCCCCAGAGCCTTCTCTCAACAAGCCCAATGGTCTCAGCCTGTCCTCATAGCAGAGGTGCTCCAGTCCCTGGTTATCTTCGTAGTCATCCTCTGGACTTGCTCCAACAAATCCCTGTCTTTCCTGTGCTGGGGATTCTTGCGCTGGACATAGTACTCCAGATGAGGTCTCACCAGGGTAGAGTAGAGGGACAGAATCACCTCCCTTGTCCTGCTGGTCACACTGGTTTTGATGCAGCCCTGGATGTGGTTGCCTCTCTGGGCTGCAAGCGCACGTTACTGGCTCATGTTGAGATTCTTATCCCCAAGTTGTTCTCCTTGGGGCTGGTCTCAAGTCGCTCTACACCCAGCATATAGTTGTGCTTGGGACTGCAACAACCCATGGGCAGAACCTTGCACTTGGCCTTGTTGAACTTCAGCAGTTTTTCCCACCTCTCAAGCCTATCGAGGACCCTCTGGATGGTGTCCCTTCCCTCCAACAACAAGGATATTGTGCCAGACTGTCAAATGTTGGTGCCTAGTATTTTGTATTCTTTCAAGGGTCTTCCATTTCAGACACAAGGATAACATCCATCTCACCAAATGTTAGATGTTTGTACATAGATATGAGTTAGCACTTCAGGTGCTCTTCATTATTAATGGAGAGAACTAAAAACTTCTGCTATGTTATTTATTAGCACTCTTAAATTCAGCATTAGGATGAGTTTTCTGTTCTTCTCCATGCACTAGAAAGGGGTTTTAGATTACTGCCTTTGATGTAAACACTGACATTTAGGATGCCTGATGCTAAATAATGTAAACCCAATGTAAAACCCCTGAACCTATGTGAGGACTGCATGCCATATAAAAAAGTGAAATGCAATATTGACTTAATCTGCAAATCTCTATTTCATGGGACAGATTGCACTGATTCGGGTTGGCTTTCATTGTGAAACAAAATATTGTCTCCTTCTGCAGAGTACAGATGCCAGAAGAGTGACAGATAAGTACCATGTGAGAATCTGGCCATCAGTGCCAGCCCTTCTCTGCTGTTTTAGCAGTGTAAAGCCTTACTGGCCAGCACAGATGAGCTGCTTCAAACATTTTATAGTTTTCTCAACGAAAAGAAGCCACGTGGGGCAAAGTGTAAACAAAGGAATAGGAACAGTAATATGTAGATGACAGAGATCTGCATATTCCCAGCTATCTGGAATGTACTTTGTATTATATCATTCCCTTCCTCCATGTGATCACAACTAAGGTGGAACCATTGCTTTCTTTTACAGCCTTTCCCTTTCAGCTACAAAAAAAAAGCAGGAAAACATTAATCAGGATTCCTTAATAAATAGTGCTCCAAAACAAGTTGGTGAGGTTTTTTTCCCCCCTCTGTATGTAGGCACAGAGTAGACAGGTTAATCAGTCCAAGATTCTTTTGTAAGGTCACAGTGCTCAGTATGATTAACTGGAGATGAAATCTGGCAGGCAGTTGTTCATAATATGATCTAATCATGTTTGGTAGTGTGGGGAGGGAAATAAAGAAATTGGCTGAGAGAGGATTGCTTAAAAATTGGCAACCTTGCAAATACTGTAACTTCTCTATGGAAATCTCATCAGAATGATGAGCCAGCCAGCTTTCCTGAGCCTGTCCAGAATTTTTCCTTTCAAAATATTTGTGCCTGAGTGATAATGGATAACTTCTATTACTGGATGGCTCTTGCAGTGCACTTCAGGACTGACCTGAAGTATCCCCTGCTATTTCATTATTGGACTACAAACTGCTCTGCCAAAAAGACTCACTCCTCAGTTCTTCCTTTTCTTTCAGGCCCAGGGTTCATAGGTCTGTTGGAATATTGTCACATAAACACAGTCAGGCCAGACAAGATTGAGTATCCTCTTTGTGTAGTGTTCTGTCTCCAGAAATGACCAGAACCGTATGTTTAAACAGATATAAACAGAAAACTCATTGGAATAATACATTCCAGCTCACAGTTCTGTCCTCTTCACCACTACCAAAGAGTAGTGTTTATGGTTTAGCAATTATATTCCTTGTGTCTTGCTATCTACACATATGTCTAATGCCTCTTTTAATCTTGCTAAGATTTTGCTTCCATAATTTTGCAGTGGAAAAGATCAATTGCCTAACTACATGTTGCACCAACAATCATTTCTCTGTTCAAATGTGATCTGGCCAGCTTCTATTTCATGAAATTACCCTTCAATTCCTAAAAACACAGCAAACACTTAAACATCCATTTGAAACACACTGATTGGGATGATGTGAGCATCCCACAGGGGCCATCTGGCTGATCAGATCAAAGCATCTCATTGTTCTCTTGACCATGCTGTCCTCTGTCTGTACTTGCTGGCTTGCAGGGATGCAGCTGCCACTTCAGCAACCACCTCTTTGGCCTTCCCAGAGCAGGACCCAGCTCACTTGCCTGAGCTGGTATAACTAACATGTAGCTGAGAAGCGCATGGGTAACTTACTCTTCTGATGCTTGTATTGAACTCTACTTGTCACATTGTCTGCTTCCCTAAACCCTTGTATGGACACTTTGCAAGTCTCTCAGATGTTCCTTGGTCAGGACTAATCAGCTTGACCTTATGCTATCTACCACAGTTTCTAGGTCTCAGGTCACCCCTCTTTAATACGTGTATTAAACTACATGTGGCTTCACGTCCATGTTAGGCACCTCTCTACACCTATGTATGAGAAAAAAAGCATTAATTCCTACTCTTTTGTCCTATCTCTCAGACAGTTTTGACCCATATACTTTGTTTCTCAGCCATGATAATTTAAATGTATTTCTGTCCTTCTATAAGACACCTCAGAAGGGGTTGCAGGGAATATTAACGGAGCTATGGCAACCACCTTCCCCTTACCTGCTGCTTTATTCTCATGTAAATTCATTGGATTTCTGTCTCACAATGCCCATTGCTATTCCAAGCCCAGAGCTCCTCACAGCACTGGCACAGCTACTGCTGTCCTCATCTACTGCAGACTCAGATGGTTCCTCCTGAACTGCTGTCTTCACCTGTGTGATTCTCCACTGGCCACAACATGGATCTCACTGTCAAGTATACATGCAGCCTTACTGGTATGTGTGATCAGTGGAAGCATTGCCAAATTTCACTGCAGGAATCATGATTTTTTTTTAATATTGTTTCATGCACTTTTCCCCCTGAGCTCAAATATGCAGGCATTAGGTCGCATTGCAACATCACTGTGAGGTGTCTGAAATTTTTACACCAAAAAAATTGCTTATATTACAAATTAGAAATAATAGCACTACTGTCACTAAAGAATGATTCATCATTCTGTAAAGCTTTGGCAACATGACAAAGGGCACGTGTTCAGGAAAAGAGAATATTTTTCCAGTGTCAGGAAAATGTTCAACAAAATAAATATGAACTCCCTGGAGATCACAGGCAATGAACATCTAATTTCAGCCACCACAGAAATGCATAATTGTTTCTTTTATTCTTTGCAGTTCCCCAGAATAAGGAATGTATTTATGGAAGATTAATCTCTAGCTAATGGGGTTCCCATGAATGGCATTTACCTGTTCTGTACTCTCTTTGACTCTTCAGAGTCAAAACACGTGGGTGTTCTAGTTGCCAGACAGTTATTTGGTCCAGCCTTGGGCACACACTGTTGGGGAGGTTCTTTTAGCGTTGCAAATTGTCTTTGATTTACCCATCTTACCTGCTGTGTAAAATAGCTTTTAAGTGATGAAACACAGCAATAAGTAAATGCTAGGCCAGTGTGACAGCAAACTCCCTAGCACATCCTATTTTTGAGTATCTTTGCTTGAGGCAGAAACCCTGCATTGGAGCAGGTGCTTCGGTCAGAAGCATGACCCCTAGTTTCCAGAAGTGCCCTGCTATGGAAAGTGGACCTGTTTGCATCTCAGTAAGTGCCTTCCAGAAAGAAAAGGTGTCAGTCATTAAATCTTACTGATAGACTGCTTAAGGGAAACATTTTGGGAGCTTGGGCTGGCTACAAGTGTTCATTAGCACCTCCAACTTCTCTGAAAAGGGAAAGGGGAAGTGGAAAGTGGAAGATGCCTAACATCAAAGCAAAAGGACTAGACATTGCTGATGGGCTGTATAATCCCAAGGAATTCACAAAGGATAGGAAATCTTAGCAGATGAGAGGATGAAAGAACTGTTTTCACAGCAGAAGGTCTTTTCCTAATGTGTCGGAATAGGCAGTCAAAGCAAGCTGTTCTTTAGCAAGGAGGACAGAGAGACAAACTCCATGACTGAAGAACAAAGTAATTTTCAGTTTTTGTTTTTGTCAAATGCTTTTCAGAAAAAACTAAGATACAGGCATTTTTCACTACTTTGTCCATTGCTTATGTATACTTTTGCTTTTATTTAAGTAAATAATTGTGTTGTCCAAGACTTTACATCCATAGTGTTTACTTTCCCTGACATGGGAGTTACAATATTATCCCAAACACCCTCCAGGCTGAAATGCTAGGAAGAGACACTCCTATTCCAGTACCCCACAGGATGGCAGCAGCAAAGATGCAAGTGACACTTCCCTAAGGGCACTTTGGGCAGAGCAGCAGCCTGCTGAAGAGCATCTGTACAGACAGTCCCCTCAAACAGCCATGAAGAGCAGGTATGTTATGGGGAGGCCTACTCTTGACCTGCTGACTGGCTGATACGGGGAACTACACCAGAAATAGGCAAACCCCGTGGTGTGGTGGAGCATACACTGTCAAAAGGCCTCTTTGTACAGATGATCATTATGTTTATCTTTGTAAGGATAATGTTTGCAATTGAATGGGTCCTCAGATGCTTTCTTGAATGGGCAAGGATTGAAACACATTCACCAGCCACAGTTGTTGTGCTATTTTGAGAGGAAGAACTGTCAAGGTCAAGTTTAAATCATCTATCAAATATGAGGTTTACAAAGTTGTCAGATGTCCCCAGAAGTGTAGTTACTATACATTTCTGGCATAAGGAATTAACTTCTGTTTTTTTCTTGTCCTTGGCTTTTTCTGTTCCAACTCAGACTCTTGAAACATATTATCCTCATGTAAATAGAGGGGAAGACATGATTAAAATCACTCTAGTAATAATATAGCAGAATTCACTGGAGAAGGAAAATTATTGATAAGGCCAAGAGATACAACTAGAAAAACCAGGCAAGCTGTCAAGCACACAAGCATGAGTGAGTCCAGAAGCTTGTCAGCCTTTCCCAGCCATATCATTTGGTATAAAAAGAACTATTTCCTCTTGGGAACTGGCTTGCATGGATACTATGGGGGCACAGCACAGGGAATGGATGCACTGGGAGCAAGGGGGCCTACTGAAGCAGCCCTACTGGGGCATAGCCTTCAGCGAAAAGTGCCTTGTTATTATCCACTTGTCTTGAAGTCACTCTTAATTCAAGCCAGGGTAGGATCAGTAACAAATAAAAGTATTTATTCATAAGTTCCAAAATAGATAATGTTGTCAAAAAATGTATAAAAGCTAAAGGTGAAACAATGGAAGGCAAAAACATCATTTGAGATGTAACAGGGTGGGACTCACTACATTCTCCCTTCCTTTCTCTCTGCCTTTCTTCCACCACCCCTGGCAGGGGTGGTCTCTGTCCATACGCATACACCTGTCACCTCAGCCCTAACCCACAGGAGGACTCAGCTGGGCAGATCATGTCAGCTCTCAAGCCTGGTCTCCCCTTGAGGCCTTCCAGGCGATGCAGGCAGGTGTGATCTCTCTCTCTCTGAAGCTACTTTATTTCTTTTCTCTCTAGATGGGAGCCTGATCATTCTTCATTAAAATACAGATTGCTTGACTTCCTTGAGGACTTAAACATCTCTGCAGTGGATCAGGTGTTATTTTCTATATTTTTCTGACCGTTTGCCCATGCATTATACTTCCTCCTACATCCTCCCACTGCCTTACACATATGACTCTGCATTCATGACCGTACACTGAACCCCATATGTCATAGTAATCTGTACCTTAACAAGTGTGCTTGATCTCAGCATCTCTGTGGGATTACTGTATAGATCTCCTGACTGCATTTGGACTGAAAGCAGACACAAAGGTAATTAACCTCTTTATGGCAGTAGCGGATTTAGGGTTGTTGACCGTGAATATCTTTCTTCTAAACATACTTGAATAAGTATTCTACCCTCATGCCTCATAACAATTAATGAATGCTTTCTCACAGCTCTGAGCGAGGAGGTGATGACTATATCTCATTTTTAACTTGAGGGGCTGAGACAGATGAGCTGACAGATTAGGCTCAGGAGTGTATTTATTTCTGTGGTCCAAAATTTGATGCCAAGACAGTTTGTATGTTTCTTTGTTGGCTTTTAAATTCTGTTGTTTCTTCTAACAGTACCAGAGCAGACTTCCATTGGCTTCTGTTATTGCTGCCAGTGCCCACCCTTCTGCTGGTCAAATCTTGAGGTGGCAAGTGAGGAAACTGGAAAAATCAAATGCAAATAGCTGTCAAGTTTGGCTTAAGGGACCCAGATGAAATGTTCAGGTCTTCTCTGCCACTCTGTAACAAAACTGAGGATGACATATGCAGGATTCTGCTTCATTCAGCAGAAGGCACCCTTCTTTTCTTGTACTCGCAGACTTAATTCACCACAATACTGCTAATTTCTGCTGGATGTAAGGCAGAGGTCTGGCTGCTTCCCACCCTTGGTAAAACACCATAAGGCAACATCTGGCACAGCTTTCCCTTTGTGTCATTTTGTCAAGATATGCAAAGCAATTGGAAGAAATGGTTGTTTGGATGATACAAAGGTTCAGGACTTCGAGTGCTCCCAGAAAATCCTGCTGTCTGAGCAATAACTGTTTTGCTTTTATTTCATTGCTTTAAACATTCTGGGATGTTTCAAGCCCAGAATCAGATGCAAGGTTGGCTTCCCAAGGCTGTGGGGGAGACATACAGCTGGGCTGCTTGCCACCTGGTGACTCTCCATCCAGAAACTTCTGCCTTGAATGCTGCTCTTTTCTGAGATTTCCTGAGCTATAAGGAGAAGCAGAAAGGCAAAATGGCAAAGGGAAGTGCAAGATAGATTTGTACTCTTCTTGTTCCTTTTTGGGACAAATAAGAAAAGGCCTGAAAAGTGGGAACTTTTCTCCCTCTCAAGAGGGTTCCATTCTCTTCTGGTTTTTAACCTTTCAAGCATCAAAAGGGTCAAGGCTGATCTTCACTGTTTTTTCTTGTGAAACTGCATGGGTATCTGTGATATTGGCAGTATAGAGCAGACAAAGCTAAATCTTTAGCAAATTAATATTTTTTCCCACAGCTATCTACAGGGAGGTTGCATTAAACATGTACTAAAAAAAAAAAAAAATCCTAGAATTTTAAACATCCTAGATTTTTTTTTTCCTCTTTCATACATTCGTGATGTACCTTTACCATAGATATCATAACCATATTAGTTGTCAAGCTGTCCAGAAAGTCTATCTGGAAGAACTGTAGAGACAAGATTTGAATTTTCCATGTAAAAAGTATCTGCTGAAAGGTTCTCTCGAAGTACCTGTAAAATAAAAACTCAGGCTTTCTTTATAGCTAGAAAATGAAAGAAAAGTCATAGACCCATTTATTCCTGTCTTGAGATCATCTTGAGATGATCTGAAGAATGAAGCTGGGAAAACTCAAATAAGCTCAACTCAACTCTTACCAGAATCCCATGGTGCAGGCTGGCCATGGCTATCAGTTTTGAGCTGTGCCACCAATGACAACCCACTCACTGCAGCACAAGAGCTAGCAATGCTCAGTGCTGGGGCCTGCACTTGGGTCACAACAAAGCCATGCAATGCTGCAAGCTTGGGGATGAGTGGCTGGCAAGCTGTGCGGCAGAAAAGGAGCTGGGTGTGTTGGTGGACAGCTAGCTGAATATGAGCCAGCAGTGTGCTCAGGTGGCCAAGAAGGCCCACAGCAACCTGGCTTGTGCCAGGAATAGTGTGGTCAGCAGGACTGGGGAAAATGATTGTCCCCCTGTATTCGGCACTTGTGAGGCCACACCTGTTGGGTCTCTCACTACAAGGGAGCCATTGAGGTGCTGGGTCACGTCCGAAGAAGAGCAACAAAGCTGGAGAAGACCCTAGAGCATAAGTCTTATGAAGAGCAACTGAGGTTTAGCCTAGGGAAAGGGAGGCTGTGGGGAGACCAACTACATGAAAGGTTGTACTGATGTGGGGGTTGGTCTCTTCTCCCAAGTAACAAGTGATAGCACAAGAGGAAATGTCCTCAAGTTGCAACAGGGAAGGTTTAGATTGGATATCAGGAAAAAAATTATTCATCTGTCCTGGTTTTGGTCAGGATGGAGTTAACGTCATTTGTAGCAGCGGATGGAATGCTGTGTTTGAGAGTTAAAATGGGAGTAGTGCTGGTAACACCCTGATGCTTTTAGTTGCTGTCAGTCAAGGACTTTCTCAGCTCTTCGTATTTCTCTATTCATGAGAAAGGAGGGGCGAAGCCAGGACAGGTGACCCAGCTGACCAAAGAGAGTATTCCATGCCAATTACGTCCTGCCCAGGATATCGGGGGCTGACGGGAGGATCCGGGACGCGCGGTTCTTGTGGGACGGTCGGGTTCCGGGACGGCTCTGGGTGGCACGGCCTGAGTTGTGTGGTTTGGTGAGAAACTGCATTGTGTATCAACAGCTTCATAGATTTTTGCTCTAGAGTCCTGTTAGCATTGTTATATTGTATCTTTCTGTTATCTTAGTAAACTGTCCTTATCCCAACCCACGGGCCTTTTAGTTTCTTGGTTTTGGGGTTATTTGCCCTTTCCTTTTCCCTTCCCTTGCCTCTCTCACACACACACACCCCTCTCCCCCCTCCCCGCCCCCCTTCCCTCTTTCCCTGCTCTTTTCCTTTAAGGAGCAGGCAGCTGCGTGGATCTCGGCTCTCAGCCGGGGTTAAACCACGACATCATCAAAAGGGTTGTCAAGCACAGGAACAGGCCGCCCAGGGAAGTGGTTGAGTCACCATCCCTGGAGGTATTTAAAAGCCATATAGATATGGTGCTTAGGGACATGGTTTAGTGGTGGACTTGGCAGTGCTAGGTTAACAGTTGGACTTGATGATCTGAAGGGTTTTTCTAACCTGTGATTCTGTGATTCTAAGAGTTTGCTGATTGCTCCTGATCTGTGTCTGTAGGCTACTTTCCAGATACAACATGCACACAGCTGATATAGTGTAAACCAAAAGCCTTTCTGACTGCGAATCATCTGAACAATAAAACCTCTGATTCCATGACTGTTGTTTCAAAAATGTTGGGTTGTACCTTCATGCAAAATGTCTGAGGGTTGCATCAGGAAATAGCATCACAGAGATTTTCACTGTGGCTTGAGCAATCCTCTGCCAATGCTTAATGCAGACAGAAGCTGTTCACACGCGTACGAAATAGCCATGCAAGTGAGGCTGAAAACACTGGCACTATGTTGTCCTCTAGGAGCTGGAATAGAATGAGAGCCCTAGTCCTAAATAGAGCTCTGTGAGATGTGCTCAGCTGAAACACAAAATTGCATGGAATGAATGTTACACACTTGAAACCGAACAGTTTGGTAAAAAAGGATCCCTTCGTCTGGAATGTACCTGGCCCCAGTTCTGAGGAAACTTGGATGAGATCGTTAAAAACCATAAACTGCTTGGGGTTTTTTTTGTTCTTCTTCTTCCTTGGAAATTGCTGAAACTCAGGGAACACAAATCCACTGAGACAGAAGCCAAAGAAAAAGGTTGTCATTATTCTCATTTACCCTCGTACCCACTTCTTCATGACGCCTTGCCAGGACTCACAGTGAGAAGTTTAACAAGTCCCTTGAATGAAGGAACACAACTCTCTCTCTGTACAAGGAAAGTAGATATATTTGGTGTGACACCAGAAAGAACTATTAATCAATGATGTGCTTTGCACAAATGAGAGAATTTGTCCAAGAGGAAGATGGCTATGACACTGATAAAGCTAATAATCTGTAACTTCTATATGATGCTTTTCCTCCTTGGATATTAAAGGACTTCACAAAGGAGGGTATTCTTATCCTGTCATTATAGAAAACGGGATCATATACAAGAAAAAATGAAAGAACTAGTTAAAGATCAAATGGTAGATCAGGGGAGAGGAATAACCACTGTCCTGTTCCTGTCCCCCATGATTAGCCTGCCTTGCAGTTCATCTTCTCCTTATCATAGAATCATAGAATCATAAAATGGCATGGGTTGGAAGGGACCCCAAGGATCATAGAGCTCCAACCCCCCTGCCACAGGCAGGGCCACCAACCTCAGGCCTGGATCTACACAAGGTTTCCAGGGCCCCATCCAACCTGGCCTTCTAGGGACGGGGCATCCACTACTTCTCTGGGCAGCCTGTTCCAGCACCTCACCACTCTTACTGTAAAAAACTTCCCCCTAATATCTAATCTAAACCTTCCTTCCTTTAGTTTTAATCCATGCCCCCTTGTCCTGCCATTGTCTATCCTTTTAAAAAGTTGAATCCCCTCCTGCTTATAAGCTCCCTTCAGGTACTGGAAGGCTGCAATGAGGTCCCCCCGCAGCCTTCTCTTCTCCAGGCTGAACAAGACCAGCTCCCCCAGCCTCTCTTTGTAGGGCAGGTGCTCCAGCCCTCTAATCATCTTCGTGGCCCTCCTTCTACTGGTGCTGCTCCTCTTCATCCCCTCTTACCACCCTGCCACATTTTCTCCAAACCCTGAGCAGCCTGGACACAGAAACAACATCGCTGAGAGAGGGCAGGTTTGACATGACATTTCTTGTTCTATTGCACTACAGTCAGTCCTCTGAGTAGTGTGCTACACGAGCACTGTGTACTGCACACGCACAGGGACACTTCACAACACCCACGGTGGTATCAGTATGCTGCAGCAGCCTATCCTGTTCTGAGAGCGGCAGATGGTCAGGCCATAAGTCTCCTCCTTACAAAAGAACTCACAGCCTGGGGCAGACTCATAGCAAAGAGCTTGGGGTAAGGGCGAGGACAGTGAGGAAACACACGATCACCTTACAGGAGGAGAAAATTGCCTGGTCCTGGGAAGAGATGCTAAGAGCAGCTGAAAAGAGAAAGAAGTGGAGTCACTTGCCTATGGTTCAGATGTCACTGCCACTGGATGATGAGAAACAGTGTCTTGTGATGTCAAAAGTCAGTTAAACACAGTGGAGAGCTGCTCCATTGTTTACAAGGAAACATGTCTGTGTCACGATGATGACTTCCAAATTACTGTGCATCATTAGGAGGCAGCAGCTCCAGGATCCCAGAAATCCAGCCACTGAACTTTGCAACGTGATGTGCTGCAAAGGAACAGCCTGTCAGTACCTTACACAGCACCTTCACCTGGTAGTTACATGGAAGTCGCTTCACCAGGTCTCAGCTCGGGCTGAAGCCTCATTACGGCAGTGCTGCACATGTACACAGGAGAGAGTCCTTGCCCAGATGGGTTAGGATGTCTCTAACATAAACACTTCAGAGCCTGAAGGCCTAGTGAAAGGGATCAAGTGTCAAGGATCTCAAAGGGAGTGCAAACACACTGAATTCAGATCTGCTGACCTGAAGCCTGTGTCCCAACTTCAGAAGCCCCTGTCTTCCACTGTGCACTTTCAGACTGTGTGTTACCTGTCTCTCCTGGACAGTTTACTGGAAACTACTGTGCCATGATGGCTAGACATTCAAATCCACAAAGAAAATAAAAGAAACAAGAAAAATATCCTTTAGGCTACTCTGGATAGAAGTCAGAAAGTGTATGTATGGAAATTACCTGTTTGCCAGGGATTAAGGGGTTGAAGGGAGACCTGTGAAACATCGTCACTAGGGCCAGGATAAATTGGGACGACACCCAGCATATCCTGAACACATACATGATTTCCAACAAGGAGCTGTCAATTAGCACAAAACAAGTCAGATGTCACTGGAGAAAAATCTGCTCTTCAGGGAAGGGAGGAAGCTCTCCATGACTCAAGAGCGGATGGCTTGGCAGCAGCAGCTCAGCCAACTCCTATCACTGGATTAACGAATTACACAGATATGCTCTCGCCTTTGTATTTACAGCACATGACTGGAAATAAGACTCAGGAGAAAGGGATGTGAGAAGAGTTCAGTTTCCACTTGTAATGTCAGCTGAGTGGCCAGAAAGGATTCTGATGAAAATTAGCAGCCTGCAGCAGGACGCTGCCTGTCTGTCTACAGTTACTACATGTACATTGCTGTTCAAGGGCACAGGATCCCATCTCCTCACTCCAGCCAGATAAAATGCATCATTATAAACTACTGATATTTTCCCTCTCTCTTATTCAAAGTGCTTAAATTAATGCTGAGCCTGTCTCTTTAAACCCCGTTTGTTATTCTTCTTGTTACTATAGCATTTAGTGTTTCTATGTTGGAGATTTCCTTTTTTTTTTTTTTTCCAGACATTACCCCATCAGCAGAGTTCCAGACCTGGGATTCCAGCCACTTCTGGCTAAAGGGAAACTAATTTTTGTTGCTATAAAAATATCAAGCCATCTAAATGCCTGTGGCTCAGGTTTAGGTCCCCGTGTCTAGGAATACCGGCACAGCTGAGACTGAATGAAAGAAGAGAAGAAGAAGGAAACAGACCTCTGTGTATCTCGTCTCATTCCTTTGAGTCAACCTGTCCTCTCAAGCACAGGGAGAGAAACATGCCTTTGACATCCCTGGGTACAGTATCAATCCCTAAGGCTTCTTTTGTGGTTTTCTTTTCTTTTTTCTTTTTTTTTTCTCTTTTTTTTTTGCGTGAGGGATGCTTCCCTCCAGTTTATACCTGCAAGAGACACGGCCAAGGACAGTGTGTCCCATCTGATTCATATATAGAATCATAGAAGCACAGAATGGTTTGGGTTGGTGGGGACCTCAAAGATCACCCAGTTCTCACACCCTGCCATGGGCAGGGACACCCTCCACTAGCCCAGATTGCCCAAAGCTTCATCCAACCCGGCCTTGAACACTGCCAGGGAGGGGCAGCCACAGGTTCTCTGGGCAACACATTTCACTGCCTCACGACTCTCAGAGTTAAGCAATTGCTTTTTTTATACCCCTGTCCTGGTTTTGGCTAGGATAGAGTTAATTTTCTTTCTAGCAGCTGGTGCAGTGCTGTGTTTGGGAGTGAGGATGAGAGCAGTGCTGATAACACAGGGATGGTTTTATTCGTTGCCAAGCAGTCAGGGGCTTTTCAGTTGTTCAGATTGCCCTGTTAATGAGAAGACAAGAAGGCAGGGTGCGTGGGGCTGTGCACCCAGGAACCTGGGAGGGGACACAGACAGGACAGGTGACCCAAACTGGGCATTCCGTGCCAATTATGTCATGCTCAGCATAAAGGGGGGCTGGTGGGAGAAGGAGCACACAGCTCCAGGACATGCGGTTTTGGGGATGGTCTGGCTTTGGGATGGCTCTGACTCTGAGCTGTACAGTCTGAGTTGTGCAGTTAGGTGAGGGACTGCACCGTGTATCACCAGTTTTGTATATTTTGCTCTAAAGTCCTGTTATCCTTACTTCTGTCTCTGCCATCCCAGTAAAATCTCCTTCTCCCAACTCATGAGGTTTGTTTTTTGGGTGTTTTTTCCCTCCTCTTCCCTGCACACCCCCCACACTAGTTCCCCCACATATACCCTCTTAGAGAGAGCAACTGCATGGTGCTCAGCTCCTGAGTGGGGTGAAACCACAACAACCCTTTTTAGGTACTGGAAGGCTGCTATAAGGTGTCTGCAGAGCCTGCTCTTCTCCAGGCTGGACAAGACCAACTCTCTGAGCCTGTCCTCATAGAAAGGTGTCCAGCTCTTTGATCATCTTTGTGGGCCTCCTCTGGACTTGCTCCAACAGCTCAATATCTTTCTTTTACTGGGGATCCCAAAGCTGGGCACAGTACTCCAGATGAGGTCTCACCAGAGCAGAGTAGAGGGACAGAATCATCTCTCTTGACCTGCTGGTCAAGCTGGTTTTGATGCAGCTGATGGGCTGCAAGTGCACATTGCCAGGTCATGGTGAGTTTTACATTAATCAATACTCGCAAGTTGTTCTACGTGGGGCTGCCCTCAAGTCATTGTCTGCCCAGCCTGTAGTTCTGCTTGGGACTGCGGCAGCTCATGTGCAGGACCTTGCACTTGGCCTTGTTGAACTTCATACAGCTTTCACTGAGGCACCCCTCAAGCCTGTCAAGGTCCCTCTGGATGGCATCCCTTCTCTCCAGTGTGTCAACTGCACCACACAGCTTGGGGTCGCTAGCCAACTTGTTGAGGGGCCCATGTCTCCAACATGGACAGTCCTCATCCCACCATCCATGTCTCCAACAAAGATGTTAAACAGTGCTAGTACCAGTACCAACTGCTGCAGAACACTGCTCATCACTGGTCTCCACTTGGACATGAAGCCATAGGCCACAATGCTTTGTGTGCAACCATCCAGCCAAATCCTTATCCACAGAGTGGTCCTTCCATCATATATCATATAAGGGCCTGATCTGAGCCATAGCTGAGGTCAAGCCCACTCAAGAATGCAATGACTTAAAAACAAAAGAAATTGTTTGGTTTCTACCTGATATAAAGTCCAAGGCAGAAACACAGCCAGCACTTTAAGAGGTGCTGGTCTGTGGTTAGACCCAGCTTGTCACAAAGGTCTTTGCTGGCATGCAGCAGATGTGGGGGGAAGCATGAAACCAGAGGCCCCTCCTTAGCTACATCCCACCTTTGCAGCCTGCATAAAACTGGAACCAGTTTTGCTCTCTGCTCTCGGGGATCCATGAGATGAAGGATGCGTCTGGCCTGTGTAAGAGGAGAGGTAAGCTGAGCTTTCTGGATTGAACTATCTTCTCCTGAAAACCAGAGGGTCCGGAGGGAAATTTTGGCTGGGTAGGGTGTAAGTGGTCTGTTGCTTCTTGTGCTTGACTCCTGCAACATCTGCAAACCCCAAAAAAACAGTGGTGTGAAAAAGATATTACTCTCAAAACACAGCTCTCAGATATTAATGCTGCCCTGACATCACTGCACTGGTCTGAGCCTCTGGTTGCCTATCTGGAAAACAGAAGTAATGAATGGATATTCAATTGTCTTAGTAAAGTGGCTGCTGATACAGGGATGGAAAATATGAGCTAAGCACAGAATAACACTATTATTAAGCTATTTCTTGCAGCACTCCTAACACTGCTTTCTGCAAATCATTGCCTCCAACTCGCCCTGGCACTCAAATTATTTATGCTGCAAAGTGTCAATCTCTTACTCTGCAGCACAGATTGAAAGAATAAGCTTAAATACTCAAAGGAATATGGCATGAAGTTTTAACTAGCTCTATGCAACAGCTACTGCTAATTATTAACATTACACATTTCACTAAATCACATTAAAATAATAAAGCATTTCAACTATGTCATATTGTGATATATCAGAAGCAGCAGTGCATGCTAGAAACAAGTCAGGAAATTACATTAAAAATGCAAATAATTTAAAAAGAGGGGAAAATTAAATTAAATTAAATTAAATTTGAAGTAAAATTGTGATGCAAACCCAAACATTTTCTGCAGTGCTTTTTAAATTTTGCACACTTTACCATTCAAATTCTACTATAAGCCTCGTGGATTTTGAGAAGTAAATCCAGGATCATTCCTCAAATTTTTCATGAGACTACAATGGGAAGCGTGCTGCCAGTTTGAAACAATTTTCCTCTATCCACTTGTGTTTTCTTGTGGTTTTCATACAATCCTGGAATGGTTTGGGTTGGAAGGGACCTCAAAGACCATCTAGTTCCAATCCCCCGGCCACGGGCAGGGACCAGGTTGCCCAAAGCCCCATCCAGCCTGGACAAATTAATTTTGGATGAATGCTTTCTTACTTCCTGTCTAGTACTCATGGGTTATGTTGCTGTACAGGGGAAACCCCTGAAAGAAAAGAATTTCAATAAAGAACTTGTTGGCCGTAGTACCATGATTTATTTTTACTGTGACTGGAAGTTGTAACTTTTTTCTTTTTTTATGTATTTTTTTTTCACATGAAAGGAAAAAATGTTTCTGGCAAAGAGGAAACTGGTTAGATCCTCAGGGTGAAAGTCTTTCATCTGGACCTTCTTGAAAGCCCAGGAGAAAAGAGAGCTAATGACAGCAGCAAGACTGAGAGAGCCTGATAAATCATGGTTAGGGAAGTAGAAAATGTTGATCAGCCATGCTGTTCCTCTGCAAGCAGGAATCCCCAAGGCTTGCTGCCAGAGCGCTGTGTAACCATGCAGAAACTCGCCG
Source organism: Gallinula chloropus (assembly GCF_964237585.1). NCBI lineage: Eukaryota > Metazoa > Chordata > Aves > Gruiformes > Rallidae > Gallinula > Gallinula chloropus. The sequence continues at coordinate 19,203,897 of NC_140088.1, read as the reverse complement.
CAGCAGTGGTGAAGACCCACTGCTCTGAAAAAGCACAGGCAAGTGTTCTGGCTTCCCTGTGGGGGCTCTTCAGTAGAGGCGGAGAAGCTCTGGCATGGCACAGAGCAGGTTTGCAAGCAGAGCAAGGGTTACAGGCACATTTGTTGGGCAGCTCAGACAAATGAATGGTGGACAAAACCTGGCCTTCCTGACAGACTCCCAGCTGGGATTTCTGTTACCTGAACCATTCACATCTTGCATTTCTCTACCTTTGCCAGATCAGGAATGAAGTCTCTTCAACTGGCCAGTAAGGAGCACAAGAAGTATCCAGTAAAGACTGAGAGGCTAAGTGAGGCGATTTGGCTCTTCCCCTCTTTCAGGCTCCCTGGCTGTTAGTGAACCTGCCAATTTCCAGGCAAGTCAAATTAGAGCCTGTGGTAAATCCCAAGGAGGATCCCAGTAAAAGATTTAAAATCAAGATGTGCGTTCAAGCAATGCTGTCTGATTCTGCACAGCAGAACTGCAATTATGAAAATCAAATCATGGCTTGAGAGGGGAACAACTTAAGTTTCATCTAAAATCCTGAAGAGAATTTTAGAGGGCCCTACAGAGGATCCTAAAGAAAGAGCCATGCCAGGTGGAGTGCCACAAAGATGAGAGACATACAACCATGTACTGAAACTGCACATCAGAAATCCCTAGCTTAAGTTTCTTACTAGTGCAGGGCTCTATTTTGGATAAGTCAGTGTGGGGACAGCCTGGGATATACCTTCTCTTCCCTGAGCCCCCTTCTGTACGTGCCAGGCACAGATGATTTCTGTTCCTATCTCCTCACCAGCTAACCTAATTGCCCAACTAATTGCCCCTTCACCAGGCAAGTTAACAGCCAAGCTAAATCTAATGTTCAGATTTTCACCACCAGAAACACCTTGGAAACTGACTTAGCACAGCTCTTCTCCTACCAAGGCTGCCTGAAGAGAACTCCTACAGGCAACCAGCTTTCCTTGAGCAAAGATTGATTCCATCTTCTGTTGTTTTATTTTAAAGATCCAGACCCCAGATGATGTCATCTTTTTGCCAATTACACTCCTGTCAGCACAGTCAATTGCATCCAAGTGTACAGGGTGTCAAAGGCTCTGAGCTCCAAGAAATGTCTCAGCTGGCTCTGGGCTCCCCTTGGCTTCGAGACACAGTGCACATGTGCACAGAAGGCAGTCACTATCTCACGTCAAAGCTGACATCCCAATTTGTAGAGCTCTCATCGCAAGGATTGATGTTGATTATGTGGTTTTGACTTTCCCACACACAGCGATAGTCCCATGTGCGGCAAACACAAACCCTGTGCAAACTGCACGTGGTGGGAGTATGATCCAAATTCCTCTTCTGCTTGTTCACAGAAGAACCTGACCTCCCTTGTTTTCGTGACTCCTTTCAGCTCAACAATTTATTGATTAAACACTTTGTTTTCATGTGCCTTTTGTATCCTTGACTTCATTTCATCCATGGTGGGGGAGGAATCTTATATAGGCATGTCTTGAAAGAGCTGAGCTGTTTACTTCAAGTTGGTATTCTGACAGTCAAGCTCTACTGAAAACAATAAATCGTGGAATAACTTGCATTTAAGCGGTGACTCTTAGTGCTACACTGACAGCATTTTAACTACTCTGGACATTTCAGAGCATTTGACCATGAGCAGATTCAACCTTGACATTTTAAGATAATAAAGCAATTAAGGTGGATGTTGCACATTAAGTATCATTTTTTTTCCTGAGTAGAATTCATAATATGACCCCATCTGAGCATGTTGCAGCTGTAGTCTTAAGCACAGCCTGAGCACCATCCTCATGCTGCATATTTAACCCAGTGAATATTGTACTTTCTTTGGTTTTAGTAATGGGAGACAAGAAGCTCTCAAAGTCCTCATGTGGGCTCCTGAGTCCTGCAGCTCCTGGTGACAGTATATAAAGAAGGAAGGTCCAAGGTCTTCACATAGTTTTTTTCCTTGTTGTCCTTCACCCTAGCAGGGAGAAAGCACCCAAAGTTATTTCATGTAGTTGCTTCACGTTGCCCACCCATCCCATGGCGGTGCAAGCCCTATAAAGCCAACTTGCTCCATATTGATGGTTAATTTGAGTAACCGTGTAAAAGAGCGATTAGAGAAATGTGATGTATTTCTTACACTCAGTTCTGTCCCAGAATAAAAAGCATCTGGTATAGAGCTTATGAAGGGACCTGCACTGCCTTTGTCTGCCCTGGTGATTCCAAAATCAGAATGCAGTCCTTAAAAGCAGTCGTTAAGGACAAGGAGCCAGAGCGGGGTACAGGTAGGTCCTGGGGATCTGAACGGGGAGGCTGGCACAGCATACATGTCCATGTGGCTACTTTTCCAGCCCAGAGACACACAGGACCAGCTCAGCTCCTTTGCACCCCTACTTGCCATTTCTTGTGGAACAGATTACATTAAACCACATCTTCTAGTGCTGCTCTGTATCTGAGGAATTTCCGGTGTCTATTCAAATCCATCTCAAAGCTTTGAGAAATTAATGTCTGTTTTCTCCATGATGCCTTTGGGGTTTTTTGTTCTGTCTCCTGTTATCTCTTTGGTCAGTTTTTTTGTGATTCAGTCGAAAATCAGCTCCTGTGAATGCTAACAAAGAACAGGGGGAAGAGAGAGCTCGCTTCAGTAACTCATGGCTATGTTTATTTTTGTCTTCTTTGGGGGATTTGTTTTATTACTCTCACTAAACTGTTTACAGAAAGTTTGACAGCTAGGCAGAAACTGGGATAAATTAAAACAAAACTGTTGGTCAGTTTCCCAGAGGAAAAAGGGCTCTTTTCTGTCATGACTGTGCTGCTCTGCCTCTCCCCTCACAGTTTGGGGAAGTTCAAGTGTGGCAACTGGAAGCTGAGCAAGGATGAAGACTGAATAAACTGGTCAGGAAGACCAGTCTTTTGCTTTTTTCTGATCTTTAGTTTGAGATTGGTGAGAAGGACACGATCCTACACCAAGCAGGAGTTAAATGAAATGACAGTATAAAGCAACAACAAAATAACAAAATTATATTGCGTTGAATTTGAGTCTCTACGAGCTCTTCTCAACTCTCCAGGAGAACTGAAAGACCTGTTTAGACATCAACAAATGACTTATCTTCACAGCATCCCATTCTACAAGCAGGGAAACTGAGGCACGAGCAAGCTCACCCAATGTCACAGATGGGAAGTACAGTAGGGTCAGTTGTAGAAAGAAACACCAACATTACCTGTCTTACACTGCTGGATGCAAGACAGGCAGAGAGAGGGAGGGAGGGACTCTCTTATGCTTCTGTATTTCGTCAGTCCTAATCAAAGACACACTTTGTGCAGGATGTTGTAGGCACAGTACAGAGCCTCTCACGCCTCTTAAAATGGCTTGTCACGATTCCTAAACCTATCTCAGGCTTTTGGAGGAAGATGAGCAGCACCGCTTTCCCAGCAAGGCTGAGGTTGCTGCACCCTACCAGAACACATGGTAGAAAGCAGAGCCCAGGCACAGCAGAGCGTTACATCTTATCTTTATTTTGTAGTTTTATGGGCTAAAGTCCCAGCTGCTCACCAGCGTTACCCCATAGTGCTGTGCTCTTCACTGACCAGCCATGGGCTTTGCAGGCTGAGGAACCAACTACCGCTTTGGGCCGGTCAAGCTGTGCAGTAACTTCAGGGCTTTCCTGTTTGTAGATAGTGTCTGGAGTTCATTTACAGTTAAAATATGTTTTGATTTAACAAAAGTATTATGGCATTTGTAATAAAGCCTATAGAATACAAAAATGCTTATGGCACTTAGATATGGGGGAGATTCAGTTCCTGACTGCAGTCCTTAACTTCCGAAGGGTACTCTCCCAGTTCCTTTTAAATCACATGCAGTAACTATTGCTTGCTTCTGACTCTTTATTCATTCTGTAAGAGAATGCTAGTTAAATACCAGATAAGTAAATACGTAATCAATGAGACCTTTACTGAATGCTAATGCTGTGTTTAATAAGGCTTAGAAATTTAGATGGGTCACATTTAGATGTAGAGCGCACAGCAGGGAAACTTCTCAATGTCACCAGTCCCAGTCATGGAAAAATCATGACCTGGGACCTTCAAAACTGGAACATTTTCATGACTCAAATGGAGGGCATTTTTTTTATTTTCTGCTTCTCACCCCATCAGTGTGAGGGGTCCTGACAGGGAACATCTCCCCTGCAGCATTGACTGTGGTACAGGGATCACTGCCGTTGCAGAGACCCAAACTGTTAAGTCCACTTGAGTCTTAATTTAGGCTACTCATGCACATGTGGCAGCATCCTTGTCCTAATAACCTGAGCCTGGGTCTCTAAGCTCAGACAGGGAGTCTGGCTAATGCAGCTATATCACATCCAGGCTCAGCTGGCTTGCCTTCAGACAGTTTGGCGGTCCTTCCATACATCAAGGTAGACCCTATTTATTTTCTTCAGTGGAGACTGAGAGTGTCAGTCAATAACTTGATCCCAACAGCTGGGATGTGTAGAAAAAATATTACAATAGGTATTGCAGCCACAGCCACTGGTCCCAGCAGAGACGTCTGCTGGATAGAGCTAGGAAGGGTGGAAATCTCATCATTTGAGTCACTTAAAATTGGGCAAAGTAAAACCCTAGAGAATGTGGAGAAGGGAAAGTCCCCACAAATGTGAGATCCTCAGTATGGCCTGACACAAAAGACTATACTGTTACCTGAGATGGGACCTTCCCTGTCCTCAGTAGTAGACTTGCTCCCCATGTGTGGCTGGAGGTCACATCCTGGAGCCCATGATGTGCTGCATATGCTGATAGGTATGCTGCTGGTTCAGTGTGCTATTGTACAGCCCTAAATGACTGAGTATCAGGCCATGGATTCCCCTGTGGGCAAGCTACAGGCTCCTTGGGTTGCTTGGTGTGGGTAAGAGATGGGCAGAGCTGAGAGACCCTGCACTGTGCAGGCACACAAGAAGAGGACCTCCTCTGGCAGGAGAGGGACTGGGACACTGCTCCTGATTTCCCACCACCTCACCTCACAGCTGCATGCAGGGGCAGAGGACACCTTCAAAGAGGGGGGAAGCTTGGGGGGGAAGGCAGGGGGCGGGAAGCAAAGGTCCAGGGAATTTGTGCATTTCTTTCTTCTGTGTCTTACCCCTCTAGCACTCTTGGCAGCTGGAGGAGCTCTTCTGTCCTTGGAAAGAATCCAGCTGCCTCTCCAGGCAACACAACAGAAAGAAGATATTAGGGGTCTGGAAACTGGGTTTGCTATTTAAGCTGGTCCCTTTCTCTGCTCTGCTTTGAGAGACCTTAACAGCTGGCTTTCCACTGGTGCAGCCGGGGGTTTTACCTTAAGGCTAATTAGAACAGTTTCATTTGCAGTGCAAAAGCTGCAGTTTTTAAGGACTTGCTGAAAAGATTAAGATGTGTTCTGGATGTATTTCTGCAGTAGAAGCTAAATTTTACAACCATTTTTTCCCTTCTGTAACAATAGTAACTCTACCTTTAGCTTGGCCTCATTTTTCTGGTCAAGTCTGGTCCATCTCAGTTTTTCACTGGGCCTGTCATAAGGCTGTCTAAGTGCCTGGAGAACACATTAAAGTGAGGATATTTTTAATAGCGAGCATGTTTAACCCCTGGCCCAACCTACCTCAAGATGATGGAGAGTCTCTACCTAAAGACAATACCTTATGAAATTATGAATGCTTCTTCAAGTACAATGTCACAGGGTTGCAAGATCAGGAGGAAAGAAGGGCTCTGGACTATTATTTAAGTGGTTTGGCCTTCTCTCTTGTGGAAAGACACCGAGTTTGGGTTTCCTATCTCTCTTCTGTTATGCTACACCAGGGCAAGTGGACTGTATTGAACAATATTTTTCACTCACATGTTTTGGCAGCCAGAAGAAGAAGAGAAAAGTTATCAATATAATGACATGAATATTGCAGGCCATGAGATCTGATCCTTCAGGAAACCCTACTTGAAATCAGAGGCCATTACCCAATGCTTTATTTATTCCCTCGTGTGGTAATTACCTCATCTCCCTAAATTGCCTCAACAGTTTCACTTGAAGGGGTGTCTTGAACCTCTTTCTTCCTGGCCTAAAAAAAAAATGTATTTTCTGTAATGGACATAAATGGCTTCTGTATTTCCCTCCAGAATGGGTGAGCAGGGAGCAGTGGCCTCCCAGAATTACTCTAATGTGGATGCTGCAAGTTTCAGTGAGCTGCTCACCACCATGTAGCTTTCCCAGTTCGGATCAGCCAAAGGTCTCACTCCAAGGCATGAAAAGCAAGGCCATCATGCCTGATGTTGCTGGCATGGAAAATCCTCCCTGCTGAATCATCAGCTGTCTGAAGAGGCTGAGTTTTATTTCTATAATGGATGGTGCTGACCTATCATTTCGATATATTTCATGCCTGTTCAGCTGAGCCTGCTTGTCAGAGACCAGGAGAACATCAGCCTGAGCATAACACAGATTTCTGTCTTTGCAGTTCACCTTTAATAGGAATGAGAACATGACTGACTGAGCATCATCAGGTACCTGACAAGTCTTATGAACACGTTCAAGAGCCAGGCACAAGAGCTCAAGCACTTACTCATTTATTGCTTTGATATTAAAAGTAGAGTCACAGATAGTAAAAACAGGGAGACTCAGAGTAGGAGATAGGATCCGTTCTGTGTATGGAAATTGCCTAGCTTCATGTGCTACAGGGTGTTTCAGACTACAAAAAAAAAAAAAAAGAAAAAAATCTAAAAATCCTTATAGAGTCCCGTTTGGGATCTTTCCTATGATATCAGCTGGTGATCAAAGCAATAGAAAAGCTTCCAGATTTCCCTATTCCAGGCTGAGACAAGCTTGTAAATACCTCCAGCAATTGCCAACATGCCTGCAGAGCAAGGTCTCTAATGTTCACCTCCCTGCTATGAAATGCAGAGCACCTCAACACCTTCAGCCCTTCCCTAGTCACAAACAGCTATAGATCCTGCCCTTTGGTTACTAGAATAATCTCAACATAAGGGGTGGGTTATTTTAGGTTGAGAAATACAAATCCACCTCGACGGAGTCACAGTCAGGCATATACACGGGCTAAGTTACTGATCTATTTGCACAAAGCACTTCCACTGCAGAAATAACTCACAGTGACATGAAGCACATGGCATTTTTGTACGCTAACCTTTTGCCAGTATAGTTTATTTCAAATTTTCCACCCACCCCTGAGAGAAACAAGCTGCACTGGCAGTACAGCATTGTTCAGGTGGTAATCCTGCATCTGTGTTAGGTGGCTTTTCAGGCATAATTCCTCCCCATGCCAGCTAGCCTGGTAACCTTCCTTGCAAAGGGAAAAATTGAAACACACAGGACGTGGACGAGGGACTCTGTGCAGGAGCTGCCCTTCCTTCATGAGGCTGCAGATTCAACCAGCACAGAAGGACAGCGTAAAGGGCTCTCACCTCCAGCAAGCTGGCACAGGGGAGGCTGCATCAGGAGGAACCTGTCATCAGCAGAAAAGGAGTTTGTAAATCAGCCAGTATAGGTTACTGGGATGTAGAGAGCTGATACCGTCCCGATGACCCGCTCCTGAGAACCACGTTTTCACTGATCCAGTGGCCCAAAACATGGGGAAAGTGCAGAGGGACTGAAACATGCAGCACTGAGGAAGCAAGCTCATCATTTCACTACTGCCTGAGGGATAAAGAGGTCAGAGTGCAGACAGGGCTGGAGAACTACTCAAGGTGGGAACAAGCTGTATAAAAAGTCTTAGGAGACTGAAATCTAGAAAAAAAATTATACTGGGCTGGAGTAAAAAGCCCTTGTTCCAGGATGCTGAACCACAGTTTGGAGTAAAGATGGACTTCATGTGTTGTGCTACTGAGAGATAGCTCAGGCTCTCCCACTGCAGTCTCCAGGGAAGGAGCTCACAGCCTCTCTGAGGTTCATGCGGTAGCCAACAGCCTCAGTAACTTGGTGTTGAGGTGAGCTAGATCTGGCATTGAGTATACACCAAAACCAACAGGGAACAGAAAGTGTCTGTTGGTTCTCAATGAAGGGAGAGAAATTTCCATGAGCCTGGGAAGGATTTGGGGGGTTAATCTTGGTCATCCTAAAAGGTCTGTGCTGGGAAATAACTTCTGAGGCGTTGTCTCCGAAAAGGGGGAGTGAAGGGTTTGTACTGGAGCCTTGAGGTGTGTGAGAGTATCAGATGAAGATATGTAATGCTACCAACAGGCCAGAACTTGCCTGAGCCAGAGGGTGCCTACACGTGGCTGGGGTAGCCCTCCCAAGCTGTCCGCCCTGCAGCAGGCTGCAGCTGCAAACCTTCTGCCAGATGCAATCCCAGCCACAGGAGGAGGCTCTGGACCTCTGGGTGCTTTGGAGCTGTTGATAGTTTCAGGTTTCAGGTTCTGCGCCTGCTTTGCCAGTCTTCCTTGTCCAGCAGTTTGTTATCAGAGACAGGACTCCCCAAGTCCAGCCTAGGCAAGCTGTATCCAGAAAAGTAAAGCCCCCATCTGCTTCCCCACAATCTGAATCCCATCAAAGACCTTTGGCCATTGACTTCAGTGCAAAACGACTTTCACTGCAGGCGAGAAATCCTGAAGTCTCCGTTCAGTCTCTCTTCAGTCTCTGCTTCTCCTACGGTTGATGGGAGGAATCTCCACTGCCTGCAATGTACCCCACATCACCAGGAAGCTGGGTACTGGGGAACAGCAGGGAAATGAGAACAAAACCTTCACTAGGCCAAAACTAGTGCAAAACAATAGCAGCTAGGTATTCTATCAGCCTAGCTTTGTCAGGCAGCTAAAATCAAGTTAAGATAAGGAACTATGCAGGGAAGCCAGAAATTATTTTGTTATCTTTTTCCTTTCCAGAATTCTGGGTCTGGACAGTGGCCAGCTCTCCCCTCCCCAGCATAGCACTGAGAAGCCTGGAGACTGTTCTCCTTTATCTCCAAGCTGTTCATTGCAATGTCTGCAAAGCAGTAACAAGACATCTGATTGACCCAAATATATCAGTGATCACAGTTTCAGGAATGCTTAACATGCTGTAAATTGAACAGCACATTGGCTTGGCTGACGTTTAACCCTCCACTATTCATTTGGTTTTAAAAATATTCCAGCTTCTAAGCAGGACTATTAGCCAGCAGGATGGCTCAGCAAAACTCTGGCTTTGTTCTCCTTTCAAACAGTGTAGTTAGGAGGCCGAGTATTTGGGGGAGACGCTGTTTTCCAGCTATTGATTTAAGGCTGCAGTCATAGCCTGTTGGTTAACTGCTTAGCTTACAAGAGGCAAGCTATAATTGAAATGAATGTCATGCATAACTTGGAGCTTATATTCACCTTAATAACAGGAAATGTAGTGTCCTTACCCACGGCAGTAGTACTTCTCCAGGGGCAACTCCCTGTGCCAGCACTGGCAGCTTGATGCTCCATGTAAGCGTAATTCACCCTGAAAGAAATACAAATAATTCACTTAAATCAAAATACACGTCCAACCTACGTATAGCATAAAATTCATTGTCTGCTTTCAGTCCTTCCCCAACAAGCTGTGAGTTTTCTTAAAGCTATTTCGAGCCAGAAAGTGGCAGAGAACAGGGGCAATTCTGTGCCATTTACTTGGTGGAGACATTCAGCCCACCGTTGGATAAAAGCCTCCTGCTTAGCGTAACGGTACTGCTCTTATTGGCCGCTGTGAATTGTAGCAATCACCAGCCCCAATTCTCCCACCCCGTGTTCACTGTGCCGCTCGCGTGGCTTCCAAGGGTGAAAGGGTAAAGCATCACCCGGTAATAAGGCTCCGGAGTCGGAATACCGCGATTCACGGGTATCACGGGACTGATTACAGCTCGCACTGCGTTTGAGGGAAGCCAGCGTGTGACTCTTTCTCATTACGTCAGCAAGTCCCCGTGTGCGGGAGGGACCCAGCAGCGCAAACGGCCTCAGCTGCCGCAGCCGCAGCCGCGGCACGAGGTCTTCGTGAAAAGGCATCAGCCGCAACAGTTTCTGACACGCACTGGCCGTCCCTTCTGCCCCTGGCAGTCCCGTTTCTTGCCGAGAGACCCCACACACCCCACCACGGAGTGAGCCCCTCACCCCTGAGGCGCTTCTTACAAGCCGGTCTCCTCGGCCCGAGCCCCGCTGGAGGTGGGGGAATTAAGGGTGGCGGGGCCCGGCTATCCGCCCGGTCCCGTCGGTGCCGGAGAGCTGCAGCGCGCCGCCGTGACCGGAGGGAGGAGCTGGTGCGACACGGCCGCTGGGATGGAGGGGGGAAGCGTGTCCCCCTCCCGCTCCGCCCGCGCCCGGGGCAGCCGCGGCCACACCCCGCCCGCGGCCGGATCGCTGCGGGGCGGCTGGGGGGCATCGGCGCCTGGCAGCCGGAGCTGCCCTGGGAAGGCTGTGGAGTCCCCGTGTAAAGCGGAATTAGAGTCAAAAGGGAATTCAGCGTCGGGTTTGGGGTTTGTTTTGTTTAGGGGTTTTTGGTTTGTTTTGTTTGGGGTTTTTAGTTGTTACGGTGGATTGGGAAAGTTTAAACGTTTTTAACAGCACCCCAGAAAAGAGCAAATTACCTTTTTCTTATATTAAAAGAAAACAAATTGCATTCCACCCAACCTGGAAGGCGGGTGTGGCTGCAAAACCAGGATTTGTTGTGCTACCTCCGGAGAGCCGGAAGAGTTAAGGAGGTGACGAAGTGACTTTTGCGATGTTTTAAGATTCTGTATGTGGTGCTTTTGCTCCGCTGATCCCACTCCAATAACAGCTTTGGAGGGTAGCCACGGAACTGATTTAAGAAGGGAGAGGTGTTTAATCTAACTCGGCTTACAAACATGCTCTTCCCAAGAGGAGTCTCCAGTAAAATACAGAAAGAGCAGAGCTAAGCTTCCTTGCCTTGGGTAGGCAAGAAATTGGAAACAGGGGGGGGGGATAGGAATAGCTGCTCTGATCTTCCAGTGCACGCCCTTCGGACCTCAGAGGGACGAAACTTGAAGTGCCGGCTGTGGCCCCCTCGGGCAGAAAATCCCACGGGTGGCGCGGGACTGTGCCCTGGCGCTCTACACGGCCCCTCGGGGCGGTTAAAATCCCACGTCCGCGCCCGCACCGGGCGGTCGAGCACGCCGCGCAGACCGGTGTCCAGGGCCGTGAGTAGCGCTCCCCCCGTGCCGGCGGGCCGCGCACCGGCTGTCCCCTGCCGCCGCCCACGCGGGAAGAGGCGGAGGCGATGCGCCGTGGGGGTCTCACGGCCGCGCCTCGCCCGGCGGGGAGCCTCGGCATCACGCTCCGCGGTGCCCCGACTCGGTCCCGGGCGTTACACTCCTGGGGCGGGCAGCTGTATGTGTCTGTTATACGTATCCAGGCGTACACGCGAGGTGTGCACTGCGTGGCGCGTGTTTCGGGCGATCCCTTTGTGCAACCACCTGCCGATTCCCGCTCCCGCCCCCCACCCCCCCCCCCAGCACCGTACCGACGTCCGGCGTGGGTGGGAGGCGGCGTGGCCGCGGCCGTTGGCTCTGCGGGAGCGCGTGTACCGGAGCGGGGGGGCGGCCCCATAGGCGTGCGTACCGCCTCTCCTCCCCTCCCCTCCCCTTCCCTTCCTTCGGTGTGCAGGCTCCTTTGTGCTGCCTGCAGCGGAGAAGACGAAGCGGCGGAGCCGAGCAGTCCTGTTACTGCTCTCTCTCTGAGGCCGGCCGGCGCGACCACGACCCCCACGCCGCGACCCCCACCTTTCCGCGCCCCACAGCGAGTGACCGACCCCGCTGCGCGGGGCATCGCCCCTTTAAGCGGAAGGCCACGCCGGGAGACGGGGCGGGGCGGGTGCGTTCACCCCCCTCGCTCCCCACGTGGTGCCCGTGCCTCTCGCCCGCCGGCGGAGCGGGGCGCACACAGCGCGGGGCTGCTGCCGGGGCTCCTCGGATTCGCCTTCTCCCGCTCCCGCTCCCCGGGCGGCTGGTCCGGCCCGCGGCCATGCGCCAGCGCCGCACCGAGCGGCCGAACGGCGGGGTTGCGTCGCCGCCACGTCCCGCGGCAGCGGCGTGAAGCGGCAGGAGGATGAAGCGGCCGAGGCGGGCCCCGCCGGGCCCCCTGCCTGTGCTGGGGCTGCTGCTGCTGGGCGCCCTGCCCGGTCTCTGGACGGTGCTGCTGCGGCGGGAGGCGGCGGCGCAGCAGGAGCCGGAGCCGCGCCCACCCTCGGGGCCGTTCCCAGGGCGGTGGGGCTGGGGGCGCTCCCCGGCGGCGCGGGGCGAGCCCGGCGGCGGTGGGCAGAAAACTTTCCGGGCGCTGCTGGCGGTACCGGCGGCGGGCCAAGAGGAGCGGGGCGGCGAAGGGCGGTTCGCTGCGGCCGGCTCGTCGGCGCCGGCTGACGCCGCCTCTCCGGTGGAGCGGGGCATCTTCTGGAGCCGTGAGCTGGAGCAGCAGGTGCCGCCGGGCTTCGCGGCGGAGGAGGCGGCGGCGTGGCTGTCTGCCGCCCGCGCCGCCCGCGTATCCTCGCTGGAGCAGGGCGGCTGCGGGCGCAGCTCCAACCGGCTGGCGCGGCTGTCGGACGGGAGCCGCGCCTGCGTCCGCTACGGCATCAACCCAGAGCAGATCCAGGGCGAGGCGCTCTCCTACCACCTGGCCGGCGTGCTGGGCATGCAGGAGCGGCTGCCGCCCATGGCCCTCGCCCTGGTGGAGGCCCGCGGGCGGCAGTGGGAGCCGGTGCGGGAGGAGCTGCGCGGCTCGCACTGGGCCGAGGGCGCTGTGGTCAGCCTGACGCGCTGGGTGGACAACCTCACCGCCGTGGTAGCCCCCGCGCCCTGGGGTGCCGAAGCGGGCGCCGGCCGGCGGCTGCAGCCGCTGTCGGCGGGGGAGCTGGGCGGCCTGCCGGCGTCGCAGCTGGTGGAGCTGGTGCAGTGGAGCGACCTGATCCTCTTCGACTACCTGACGGCCAACTTCGACCGCTTGGTCAGCAACCTCTTCAGCCTGCAGTGGGACCCGCGGGTGATGCGCCGCGCCACCAGCAACCTGCTCCGCGCCCCTGACGGCGGGCTCGTCTTCATGGACAACGAGGCGGGGCTGGTGCACGGCTACCGGCTCCTCGCCATGTGGGACCCCTATAACGAGCCGCTGCTCCGGTCCGTCTGCGTTTTCCGCGAGGGCACGGCGCGGCGCGTCGCCGAGCTGCACCGCCGCCGCAGCGCTGCCGCCGAGCTGCGCCGCCGGTACCGGGCGCGGGAGCCGCTCTGGGCGCGCCTGGGCTTCCTCTCGGAGCGGCAGGCCGAGCTGCTGCAAGCCCGCGTCGACTTCGTGCACCGCCACATCGCCCACTGCCGCGCACAGGCTGCCATGCTCTGACGGCCCCGGGGCGGGCGGAGGGTGGCGGCGGGAGCCGGCTGCCTTCCTGCATCGCTCCGGTTTTCCTTCGCTCCGAGGCGGCGGGACTCGGTGCCCCTGACTGCCGCGATGCCGGGTCGGACCCTGCCCCGGGGAGAAAAGAGGAGGGGGAGGGAAGGGGGCCGCCGGGAGCGGCCACTCGAGTGCGGATAATAACGGGCTACCTGCCTGCCGGGGCTGTTGGCGAGAAACAACTAATTCGTGTTTGTCAAGACCTCTGAAGGTGCAGAGCGCGATCAGTATGATTGCAGCCGAGTTCCGCTCAGGGGCTCTGACCTCACGGCTTTAAAAAACGGGAGGACTCAGCATCTTGAGAGCTTTCCCCGAGTCTGGCGGTGCACTCGCTCTCACAAGAGACCCTGTAGGAAAGCTGTCCTCTTTGTCTGGACGGGGGTCGACTACCTTTTCCTTCCAAAGGACGCAGGGGGAGACTTTTTTTATATATTCTTCCTTTTACAACAGCATATTTAAGTATGAATGGTGATACTCATTGACCAAGAACTGATTGCACAACAGGGGGCCGCTAACTAGCCATTGCCCTATTTATGAAGCTTGTTTCTTACCGATTTTCTTTAACGAGAGTGAACCTTTCCACTGATTGTTAAATCTTGTCCATGAGAAGTGTATAAGAAGCCCATATTCCGTTAGCTCTTAGTCTTTGTTGTGGATGCATCTGGTTAAACTGTTTTTGATTCTTAAGCATTTTGTCATCACCGTCATCGTTTCATCTGACCAATAAAGTAACTGACTAACGGGTGACACAAGAGGATCTCCCAGGTTTTAAAAACGTTGCTGTGTGCTAAGACTTTGACCCAGTAGTTGAAAGTGGAGGAAAAACTGTTTCATGCACTTTACTTTGACTTTTAAACTTTTTATAAAAGAAGATCTTTTTATTTTACAAAGTCTGCCTTTTATGTACATTATATATGTTCATAAGCTTTTCTGTAACGTACTAAAGAAACTGATATTTCAGTAAAGTGTGTTAATGTTTTGCCTTCTTTGTCCTGAATACTTTACCTGAGCACCTCCTTGGGTCTTCCTTAATGGGTGACAGAGACCACTTCCTATCCAGCTTCTCCCTCCACTAAACTGACCGAACTTTTTCTTGCTCCTTTAGAGGCGAGAAGGGGTAGGGTTAAGTTTTCAAATGCCATCCTTCCTTCTCTCGCTCTTTTCTAGCTGTTGTCTCACTGAAAGGGCAAAAGCTCTTTGAGTGGCTAAAATAATGTGACTATTGCATACTTCAGCTGAATAGTCCTTTGTCTGTTTTTTAAAGCCTGAAATGAGCTGCCCTGACTGGCACTGAAGCAGCTGGTTTCTGCGAACTGATATAGATGGTGTGGGCTTGAGTGCCCTCAGCCCCTTCAGGGGGCTGGCACTGGGTACCAGCTTCTTAATATGGGTCATGGCAAGCATTACCATACTGGAAACATCCCTGGAGGTGGTAGTCTCTTTCAGTGGCTGTTTATACTGGTTCTCAGTCCTTTCTTCACATCTTTCTAATGTGGTCTGAGACAGAACTGGACAGGAAAGTTTTTCAATCTTCCTAAAATTGTTTTTTCACAAAAAAGTTATGTTCTATGTCGGGTACAAAATATATGTCTCTTGTTTGCTTGAACCTCACGCTTTTCTACAGTACACACAGGCGAGGCCTTTATATGGCTCAGAATACAGCCAGAATAAGGATAAAAAGACAACTAATCCTCTTTAAACCCCAAATGCTAGTATATATCCTTCTGTAATCAAACAGCAGCATAATCTCTTCTACATCTGGACAGGCACCTCTTGATGAAGTAGCAGCACTCTCAGTGGCTGCTATGGGAGTAGGTGCTGTCTTCAGTAGCTTGAGAGCTAGCCTTCCTCTGGACTCAGTGGTGTGCAGACCTGCTGGCAGGAGGTCTTTGGTCTGTTAATATCCATTTATTTATATTAAACTTCACATAAAGACAATTTTCTTCGGCTGTTACAGTGTTTTGCTTTTTTTTTTTTTTTTACTAGGACAACAGTTTTACAAACAAAATTAATGGTTGATTAGTTAGCAGTAATGATATTGCAACTGTGTGTATAAGTATTTATTTTAAAACATACCATCAGCCTGCAAGAAAGGCTTTCATTCAGCTGCTTAACTGACAAGGCTCTCTGTTGAATTTGTATTTATAGTTCACTGCATTTATCTCTCTGAACAATGCAGAGGATCCCATGTGACTTTCCTTTGTCATTTACATGATAATACACAATTTAACTGTGTAATTCTTAATTCTTCAGCTTGCCTTTGTAAGTCGAATGCAGCAGCTCTGTTGCATTCACCTAATGAAAATACATTTAAATAATAAACCGATGGCATAAATTTTAAGATGCTGTGAAGAGCAGACTACCGTGCCTCAAACATCTAAGGTTTCATCTCTGTTGAAGTACTTTTATGAGTATGGCACAAGCACGGGTTTGATGGGTAGTGGGAAATAAATCTCCGTTGCAATGTCTTTAGAGCCACAGCTTAGATAATTACACCTTTCGGGAAGAAACGTGGTTTTATACTTGGTGACTGGTAACTACCGCGAGTTATATGTAGGTTACGTGTCCAAAAATGGTCGTAGTTGTAGGTTGGTGTGAAACTGGAGATGCTGCTAGAGAAGCTGTGCTCTACGGGGAGATAGATGCGTTTGTTCAAAGAGGACAGAGTAAACTAGCTTGGGTGGATGGTAATACTTCACTTTGTTGCTGTATTTTCTTCTTTAGGTGCAGATCGTCTGCTTCTGTGCTGGAGAAAGCTTTGGATTACCATCACACTAAGGAAAAATTGCTCTCTTTGGTGTGGGGTTTTTTGTTTGTTTGTTTTTAAGGCAAACAGCGCTGTGTAAATTAGCAGCCTGGTACAGTTTTTGCTTAGCATTGTAGCTGTATGTGCTGTCTGCTGTTGGACTAGCTTCCCGCAGAACCAGGGGGTGGAATTCTGTAAAACTTCTTGTAGTTCAATGGCATTCGTCTAAATCTGCTTTCTTCCAGTGGAGTTTCCTTTGAGTTGCAGTGATCAGACAGGCAAGGAGGACCATTATTTTTTGAGAACAAGAAAAAACAAGACTGGCATTCGCAGCACAAATCTCCTTTGCCTTGGTTTGCTTGCATCTAAAGTAATTCCCGATCTAGGTTTATTTTCATTCCGGGTTTCCTTTTGAGAATTTCCCTTGCTGCTTGGGAAGCTCTTCCCAGGAGCAGAGCCCCCTCGCCTCTCACACGTAGGAGCAGCTGCCCTGGGGATGGAGCAGAGCTGGCCGCTGCCATCACACTTAGTTGCCCAACTGAGGCCATGTTGGCCCATTCAGAGTTCGGGAAATAACTCCAGGCGGGTGAAAGACAGTGAAAATAGAGTTAGTTATACTTTGACTTACTGGGCATGCTGCACGCTTTTAACATCACCAGCGTAGTTTTTGTGGTTTCCTTTGCCTTTGAAGTTCAGTGCTGCTTTTTTTTTGAATAGTAATAATACTAGAGTTTTCTCCCTGACATTACTAGGTGGTCCGGGACTAGCTTGGATATGAGATCATATTAAGTCGTAATCCCATTTTGCATGTTATTCCTACTTTGCAACCACAGCATAAAATTTAATCACTCCTTCAGAGCTGCGCTCCCCGGGTTGAATGCAGCAAAGCTCCCATGAGAGCGTGCTGGGCTGCACACTAAGCAGTGCCTGCCAGGCACCCACACCGCTGCGATGCTCCGTGACCTAGAAAACCTTTTACCTTGCCATCTCTGGTGCTAATGTAGCTCTTTCTGCTGAAGTAACGTGCACACATCCGAGCAGAAGTTAATTCCCAACATAGCGACTCATGTCTGCAGAGTATTTTGTTGTGAATCAGTTGGTGTTTTACAAACATCACCAGTCCCACCCTCGGGGACAGTTTAATTCAGTGTACTTTGCTTATGGGGCAGGAATAAGGTGTTACACTTCTAATACCTTGAGCCCTTCTCGTGCTGAGGCTTTCCCTTGCCCGCAGCAGGCAGGGGCATGGGAGGAGCTTCCAGGGCAGCAGCATGCACACCATCCTGAATGAATTGGGACTGCTGTCGTGCCAAAGGACCTGTGCAGGCTGACCAAGGAGAGTAATTCCACCTGAAAGCAAGCCAGTGCTGAGATCAAGGAAAAGAGCTCTGGCTGGATTATTGGAGGATGAACAACAGTAATAGGACAACAGAGAGGGTCTGACGGTGCTGGCTGTTTTACAGCAACGCTGCCGCTGAACCACTTCGTAAGGATTTTAGGTTGGTAGGCTTTTGTGCATTTAGCACTCCGAGCACTTCTGGAAGGAAACAAACCCAGGGAAAGACTCGCTGCAAAATGCAGCTGTTGCTGATGCAGGGAAAATTGAGCAGACATCCTGAAGACCCAGACCCTTTCAGTTCCTATCCCAGGGAGGAAAATGTGAGTGGGAGGACTTTCAGGTGAGTTACAAGCAGAAAGCAAGCTGGGGAAGAGTAATTTACAGCATATAGTAATACAGTTAATATAGGCAGATTTAAATTGTCTCCCTTCCAACTCAGTATGTTCTATGATTCTATGGTTACCTGTACTGCCAGGATATCGTCATCATGTTTGTCTACCCTCTGTCACCCAGGCTTTTTTAAGTGTCA
Organism: Gallinula chloropus; assembly: GCF_964237585.1. Lineage (NCBI taxonomy): Eukaryota > Metazoa > Chordata > Aves > Gruiformes > Rallidae > Gallinula > Gallinula chloropus. Next base: position 19,185,921 of record NC_140088.1, on the reverse strand, counting down.
CATAGTGTCGAGCCAGTCCTCGGTGTCAAACCAACAGAAGATGAAATAGTCTAAAGGCATGAAAGTTCCAAAAAATAAATAGATTTTGAGGCTCTTAGAAGTAGGCAATGTCTGCAGTAATGGGACGCATTTAACAAACTTGCGTGTGCCACCTTGCGAGGTGTTTTAAGAACCAGGAATAGTTGGGAGGGGACACAGCTGGGACAGCTGACCCCAATGACCGAAGGGATAGCCCATACCGTACAATGTCATGATCAGCATATCAGCTGGAGGAAGAAGAAGAAAGTGGTGGGGACATTTGGAGTGATGACATTTGTCTTCCCAAGTCACCATTATGCGTGATGGAGTTCTGCTTTCCTAGGGATGGCTGAACTCCTACTTGCCCATGGGAAGTGGGGAATGGATTCCTAATCTTGCTTTGCTTGTGTGAGCAGCTTTTGCTTTACTTATTAAACTGTCTTTATCTCAACCCATGAGCTCTCTCATTTTTACTCTTCAACTTTTTCTTTGTTTTTTTCCCTGTCGGGGGAAGTGAGTGGCTGTGTGGTGCTTAGCTGCCAGCTGGGATAAAACCACAACAGATAGCCATCAGAGATCAAAACCAAGCCCTCTGTCTGCAATTTGTTACACAGGCTAAATTGTTTTCTGATTTATAGCCCTGCAGGGGTAAGACCATGAATTTGTCTGCAATTTAGATGTGAGAACTGGTAATGAGCATATCCACAGTGAGTATTATTTTTAAGATACAGCTTTGTGCTGCATTTAGAAATTTGGAGAGGGAGTGACCGTGGTGCTTCTTGCTCCTTCTTTTGCCAGCTGAGCCAGCACACAACCAGGAGCCCAGCTAGCCAGAGCCTGCTCTGACAGTCAGGATGACAGAAGGTTTTACAACTTCCTCTATCAAGGAATGTTTCAGGTTTTGCCAAAGATGAGGCAGTCATCTTCTGGCTCATAAAAATAATTACCTGTGTAGAAATTTATCAGAAGTGGCAGTAAAGAGGAGAGAAAAAGAAGTTCAGACTGGGAAAGTCATACTGAGTCCAGCTATATTGCTTTCAAGGTTCATTAAAGTGGTTAACAGATAGTGTTGAGTCATTTCCTTTCCATCAACGTAGCACAGTGCAGAGGGAGACAGAAGCAGCCTGGAAATTGGCACAATGCTTTGTACGAGAAGCTGTCCAGTGACAGGGTCTGAGGCTCCTGACATCACAAATGACAGGTCCCAGGGCAATCATTTAACCTTCTAATCAATCCAGTGCAGAGGAGCAACTAATCAACCTCTTTAGGTGCTTGTCAGCTCTAGAACAAAGGACCAGAACCTATGCCTGACAGTTTTCTTAGTAGCTTGTTGTTTATTATGGAGCTGATGAAATGTCTGACTTTCTGAAGATGAGTGGTTGGAGCTGATACAGATTGGTTAAATGGATGCTACTGGGTTAAGTCTGTTTTTCTTTAAGAAGAAAACCAGATCATTTCCCTCCCTTATGTTTCTGTTTGAGCTTCAGATGATTAAAACTAGATTAGAAATGTAACTTGCTTGTCAGGGAATAGGCTAGATAGTTATTTCACTTGTATTTTGCGCTTCCTACCCCAGGCACATAAATGAGGCACTTTTTGTCAATAATGAATCTCCAAGCAATTTAATTTTCTAGACCTCTCCCACAAAGTCAGGACACTGCAGTAGCTGTATTGTAGACTCTGTAATTGGTAGACCTTGAAGTTAAGCTGTTCCCATAAAAGTAATTAAAATTATCTCTCCATATATTTTGTGAAAGAGAATATTTAGGATTTTTTTCCTTGTGAATCTTAGCAAACCAGGCTACAACTTTTTTCCTCTTTCAAACCGTCAGGTTTAGTTCCTTTATGCCAAAGTGAGAGCAGATGACTGCTTCATGGGGCAACAACTATTTCCTAGAAAACAGCATGTCAATCCCATCTGTCTTAACGGTTCTTTTGGTGGCATCGGGAAAACTGTCTCTGATGAAAGAGGCAGAGGACAGGCAGGTTACATGGTTATATGCTGAAGGCTCAGGTGCTTCATGGTGGTGTGCTGATGCATGGAGAAGGTATGGGCAGTTTGGGCTCGTACGTAGATCACAAATGCGTGCACAGGGCAGTAGTCAGTAAGCTATTGACACACTGGTGAGTGTGAGTGTTTGAGAGGCTTTGTTATGCCCTGGGAGAAGAAAACCCTCAGGATCAGCCCCAGCGCCATGGTCTCCCTTCCTCCTCCTTCACCTCCCACACCCTTCAGATGAAAATAGATGTTTAAGCCATTGGAGTATCCCAAAGCATGTTCAGGCAGGATCAAAACAGGTGGCCTGGGAAGCTGCAAGATCTGTGCTAACCCCACTGACGTAAGTGTAATCTGGCGTCTGCAAAGTGGCAGCTGGTGCAGGGGAAGGAGCCAGGCTCCTCCGGGAGAAGTCACCCTGTCTGCCATGAGCATCGTGCCACGGCTCTGCACTCTGGCTGGCTCCATGTACCATATTGGCCACGGTGCTTGGGGCCAGGAGCCACGACCAGCACAGCTCTTGCCTGACACAAGTGGGAAACCCAACTTTTGATTTCTAGTAGGTTCCTAGTGGCAAAAAATTGGAAGTTTCTAATTAAAAGGTATTGCCTTGCTCCAGACTTGGAGCTTCTGACTGCTAGGTTCATCCTCAGCACTTTGGCAACTAAATCTGCTCTTGAAGCACAAGGTTTGACCTTGGAGCTGGGGAGCAAAAGCAGAAGGATCCATCAGGAAGCAAGGAGAGGCATCCTGCAAGCCAGGGCTGCAGCTGAGAGCCGATCAACCGAGGTTTGCCATCTCTGCTAACAGAAAGGCTGGGACAGGGGAACAGACGCAATGTAGGAGTGGGACGGCTGCTTGCGCACGAGGCCCAGCAGAGTCTGGCCAGCAAGAAGGAAAACACTACAGTCAACTCCTCTGTTATGATGACACTTAAAATGCTTAAATCCTTATTTGTGATGCCCTGATGTGTTTGAGTCCCTTGCCACAGACTACATGGAAACGAGCAAATGCCACATCTGGAAAGGGGACTTGACTGTGTTGACCCCTCACCCTGTACAAACTGCTTGAGTCCTGTTCTCTGCCACCTCGATAATTTTTGCTCCTGTCTGTGCTTTGCAGCAAGTTCTCAGACACCACGGATGTTCACACATGTTTGTATATGTTACACCATGCCAGGCAAGACGGGTCCTTCCTCTTTGCTACTCTGGGCTGCAAGGACCTGCCCGTACTTACACATCGTGCCCCAGAAATACCAGCTAGGGTGACAAGGAACACATGACATGGTATTTTATGATGAAATGCAAGTGTTTTCTTCCTCATAATTTTTCAATCTGCTGTCAATTTAATGATCTCCATCCATCTCTTTCAGTTGCAGCAACTACTGGTATGTTCAGTCTTCAAGAGAATTCCTCTCAGGAAGAAGAGTGTACTCACTGAACAACTTTTAAAATCATCCTGCCTGATACAAATTACTCACAAAGCTCGTTAACATTTCAGTCCTCAGTTTGCATAATAGCCAAGAAATATAGGCGTGCCAGATGGAGCCTTTTGTGCATTAGAAATGACAGAATTTTGACATCTGACATTTCAGATGTGTGTACATCTTCCTGAAATTGTTGGGCATGGGCAAATATAAGAAAAGCATTTATAGCATCTTGGTACAACTGCCAAGGAGCTGAGATGCAGCAGAGGTAGATTAATAATAATAATAATAATGTATTTGTGGTTAAAGATAATGACAGAGACCAATCAGAGAGTACAGTAAACCCCGTGGTAATATTGTCAACATTACCGTAGTGTTTGGACTTTTGCAAAGCAGTTCATGATGGATTCAAAACACTGTGCAAAGATGAGCTAGGTTGTGGTGCTCTTGTAGTCAGTCTCTTACTGCCCTTGTGTTACAGAGGAAAATAGGAATGGAGGAGCCAAGGGCATGTTGCATGGCGCTGGCAGAACGGCGGCACCTAACCTAGCAGAGAGGGGAGGCTGGTGATGCGTGGGCTCTAGCAAACACTGCACTGAAGGTGGGGCAAGCTGAGACAAATCTCACACCAAAGCTGCCAGGACTTTAGCACATGTTTTTTTCTGCTGGTCTTGCTGCGTGGGCAGCACTCCCTTCTGAAGGGCTCTCCATACTGTGGGCTGGTGGGATCCTTCACTGGCAGAAAACTTGCTCCTGCTGCTTGCCTTCCCCATGCCTCTGCCTTCTACCGTGTTATTGCCCTTGCAAGAGCAGCACAGCCGTGTCACAGAGCTCACCTCATTTCCCAACACCATCAGGCAGGCTTTGGAGTAAAGAAAAGGTAACACAGTCCTGGGATTATAGTTGCAAGCCTCAGGGTCATAATTGCAAGTAAAAGAAAGCTGTGATATGATTATAGCACATATTTAATGTGACATCTTTGTTGGTCTCATACTTCTCCCAGAGTCCTTGTGTGCCCTCAGAGGACAGTGATGTGGATTTAATGGAATAACCTGACTGCAGGCACTCCGCAGATAAATTATTTATCTTCTTCCCCATATTTACACTGGATCTTTCTCTTCTTAATGAGCACAAACGTGGTGGCATCAATAGCTCACATGCCTACATCTGTTGCCTTCTGGGATCCACACCCTTGGGAGATGGCTCAATACACAACCTTAAAGGATGCTGAAAATCTATAAGGTTTTACCCAACAGTGCTGCATTTTCTGTTGAGGCTTTTGTGCCTTCCTGCCTTTGCTAGCAATCACCTAGAGTGTCTGTGGATACTTGATTGGCTTGGGTTTGTGTGGCAAGGTTTTGCTAGCAGGGGAGCTGCAAGGGTGACATCTGCAAGAAGCTGCTAGAAGCTTCCCCCAGGTCTGACAGAGCCAACACCAGCCGGCTCCAAGACAGACCTGTCGCTGGCCGAGGCCGAGCCAATCAGTGACAGTGGTAGCACCTCTGGGATAATGTATTTAAGAAGTTAAAGAAAACAAGCCAACAACCTATCAACAGCTTTTTTAGCCAGAGAGAGGAGTGAGAAGATGTGAGAAGCTCTGCATACCTGTAGAAGGTCAGTGAAGAAGTGGCAGGAGGTGGGGGTAGGGGGGGCGGGGAGAGGGCAAACTCCTGTCAATTTAGGAGCATCAGGCTTGCAGTGTGCAGGTATGAGAGTCTAAGGTGAATGATGGACAGATGGATGGATCTGTATGGATGGCTGCTCTGATATGACACACCAACCCCTCTGAGGTTGTCTCTGGGCTTGTTTGTAAGCAAGCAGCACCCACTACCACCTATGGACTGTCCTGACCCTTGGCTCGAATTGCCTGTGCCTTAGCAGGCGCCCGCAGCCTCACAGCCACCTGGAGAGCAGAGGCTGGTTGGAGGGGTGGGTGCAGCACTACACATCAGCACAGGTACGTTTGCTTACTGTGGGCACAGACATGGCTTAGGCAGGTTTGGGGTTTCAGGGCTGGTGTTTCCTGCAGACAGGCTCACAACTAGGAAATGATCTTTCCACTGCCTTGCTGTTGGTGTAGGAATTTGCACTTTTGAAAGTGTGGATCATGATGATTGTAAGATTAAACCATACAAGAAATGTATGGTGTTATGCATCTTGCTCACCCTGTGGCTGTGTAAATAAAACTCTAAGGACACAGCAGAAGAAAATGAGGCCATTTTATTCTTGTGACTAACTAACGTCCTTAGTGTTCAATGCAAATTCAGAATAATGGGGTTTGAAAAAAAAGAAAATAAACATACTTTTATTAAGACAGAATAGTAATGAACCTAAATTGTTAGATATAGATGAAGCATCTATAGATCATCAGGTATCATACCCAATATAATCACAAATGCCACCTAGAATTAGCAACACTTCCAGGGCTCAGGAACACAGGAAGGACTTTCTTTTGATTTAAACCACTGCAGCTTGAAAACTGATTTTCTAGTTTGGGTCTTGGGTTTGTTTTGTTTAGATCAGAATTAGGTTTAGCATGTGGTTAGTCCAATCTGTAAATGTTTGATCTTTCTTGGTGGGCTGCATTTTTTTTTAATTTATGTTTGGGTGGTGGGTTCCTTTTTTCCTGTTATTACTTGTTGAGAATAACTCATTAGCATGTCTGGTGGGGGGTGGTGATGGCTCTGCTAGTTTGCACTTGGCTGTGAGTAGTATCAGCTGAAATGCCCAGCTTTCATATGCTTCTCACAGAGCCTCAAGTTTTGCTTTATCAACACTTTTCTTAAGTGTGTTGCATTCACGATTCTGTATGACAGGTTTGCACCTGGAGGCAAATCCTCTTCCCTCTCCCCCTCCTTCCCTGAAACACAGAGTCTTTTTACACTGAGTATTTAATTTTCCTTTGTTCGGGATAAAATGATATGTAAAGTGTGTGTTGCCATGGATGCAAAACTGGGAGCCTATTGATCCTCTCCTTATCCAGGTAGATTTTAAGCAGGATATTTAACATCAGAGGGCACTACAGCATGAATGGCAAGACAGAGACAGATTGGGGCAGGGAGAAACAACTTTAAAATTGAAGTGTTCTCTTGAAAAAAAGCTTATCTTCTGCCCCCCTGGGAGGTTTCAGGACTTGTTCTCCATGTGCTTGTCGGCATTCCTCTTTTAGCATCAGGTTTTCTCCCTCTCCATGTGCCTCCTGCCAAGCAAATGGCACAGATCATTCCCATTTCCCACCCAAACCCATTCAGACCTGAGCTACGGCCTGGGTAAGTGATGTTTTTGTGTATGTCACCCACTAAGAAGCAATGACATTTAAATAACATGGAGGGTGGTGTAAAGACGAATGTCTGAGAGTGCTGCAGGGTGATTCCTGACCGCAGAATAACCCAGCATGGTCAAGCTGCTCATCCAACTAGGGCAAGTAGGTAGGGAGAGAAGAACACACAGCTGCTCATGGCTCGGGGACTTCTGGAGATGATACCTCTGCCCCCATCTTTTCCTCTTGCAGCAGACGTGACCATGCACCCTGTTTTCCTCAACTGCACACAGGGTAGTGTTGAGCCACAGATGAGAGGGCAAGATGATTTCACAAGAGCACTGAGAGGCGGGCAGAGGGCATGTGGTGCAAATAAACACATTTCAGAAGTTGTTCTCCTAACTTAATTTTAACTTTTATTTCTTATACCTATCGTATTTGCCATGGCTTCATATCCTTTCCTTTCAGCAGCAGCACACATATCAGAACATCAATTTGCTATTGTAATTACATTGGACCGTGGCTTCCACAGAACTCCAATAAAATTATTTAATTTAATTCAGTCTAAAGAGTGTAGCATTGCCTCCCTGGACTTGCACTGAAATTGGCTCGTTTTGCTTCAGATTATCTTTTCCCCACAGGAGTGCATTGTTATGGCCCGCACTTGCTCCTTGCTGCTGAAGGCACACACATTAATCCATCTTGGGTCATGAGTTAAATACTTTTTTTAGGGTTTTTTAATGGTTTTTTTGGCAGGGTGAGCTCTGTGTACTTGTGGGCAGGGCACCTGCTCCGCTGAGCCGGCTGCATAGCAATTGGATCAGCACGAAGCTGGAATTAGCTTCTCCTTCAGGCAGCCCGAGGTCTGTTACTGGAGCTGGGAAAAGGTGAGGTCACCTGCAGAAGTGTCAGGGAACACGGCTTCCTTGTTTCCAGCAACAGCCCTGTTGTAGGGCCCTCACTCCTTTGCCATTCATAAGAGTTACTGCAGCGGAAAGGCGCTTTGCTTTTTTCTAACTGAAATGGGCTTTAATAAAGCTATTGTATTTAATCACTGGCTAAGGAAACAATGATTTAGCATAATAGGAAAAGATCATTAATGTTCAATGAACCTAACACTCTGCTCCAGTTTTTGCTGCCCTAGAGAGATGGAGTAAACTCTGCTGCCTTAATTGAAGACTAAATAGAGTACATTTCATTTTTCATTTCCAGCACTTTTTCCAATAGGCTTCTGATGTTTTCTTAATGCATGCTGAAAGGGGTGGACTGCCTGGCAGCAGGGGAAAAATTGGATGGGAGGGTTTAGAGCACACAAAAACTCACTTGCTGTTCACCAGATGGCTCTTTAGGGCCTTCAACTTCTTTCTTGAGGAACCTTGTTTCAGAAACCCCCAAGGACTGTGCCAAGGAGATGCGGGGGTCCATCACGTTACAAAATAGAAAGGAGCAGAGAACAACCCTCATGTTCCCTCTCACACAGCCATCCCTCCATGTGGCACCTATGGCAGGGAACAGCACTGCTCATTTGTCTCCTTGATGCAGAGAGGAGTTTTCTGAGCTGCAGCTGGGCAGCTTTCCTCCTGCCAGGGGGAGGCGGAGGGTTAAGCCCTAAAATCGGTGTCCAGGTAGCATTTTGACTACAACTGCGACTTTGTATGAAAGCAAGCTGATAAGTGCCCACAGGTGTAAGGTTTGCATTGCTGCAGCTCAGGATTCAAAGACCATGACCTGCTCCCATGAACGTGCAGCTGCTATACTTCATACCAGAGAACATGCAGGGCAGCATCCATCTCCCCGGATGGCTTCAAACACCTCAGTGCCATCACTCACTGTCACCTGTGCTCACCTCCCCTACCAGAGCCACAGCACAGTTCCCATCACAGAATCACAAGGTTGGAAAAGACCATTGGAGATCATCAAGTCCAACCAATCCCATCCTAAGATAAACTATATCCCTAAGTAACTCATCTACCCTTTTTTAAAAGAAGTGCTCCCCTCACATGGGTGGGAAGGGTACGAGGCTACAGCTGGTGGGGCAGTCTGGCTACATTCATCTATGCCAGACAAGGAGGGGAAACATACAACATTGCTGTTTCAGCTCTACCTGAGGAACCACTGGGACTCATTCACTGCCTGCAGCCAGAGGGTGGGCTGCTGTAAGCCTAAGTGTTGGGCCAGCTGGGTCTGATTGGGTAAAATTAGAATAGAATGCCTGAGCACAGCTGTAATGAAACAAAGCACCTCTGATGAGAAGCTGGGACACAGCTAATAGCATCACATTAGCCTCCATTTAGTACAATAAAAAAGGGTGCTGCTGACAACCATTTTCCCCTGAGAGTTTTCCTTGATAGATTTTGCCATTGGAGACTGTAGCATCTTCACCCTGCAAGAACAAAACTAGAGGATACAGTGATCGGGGTAAGCACTCAGAAAAAAATAGGTACCAGTGCTGCAGGGGGAACTTATCCCCAAGTAAACAGAATCATAGAATCACTTGGGTTGGAAGAGACCTCCAAGATCATCAAGTCCAACCACAGCCTAACCCTGCCTGTTCCACCTCTAGACCGTGTCCTCAAGCACAAAACCCAACAGATTTACAGTGCATGTGGCTACACTGCCTGAAGTTCATTACTGGTAACAGCTGGGCCAATGTCGTTGTGATAATTAACAATGGATTAAGGGTAATGGCTTGTTCGCAGCACCAATGAGCCTCTGGTGATGCAGAGTGGATTGGCAAATAAGGGAGCACGAGGGTAAGTGGGGGCCGTGTGGGGGTGCGCATTGCGGGGGACTGCATGTTTAGACCACCAAAGGTCATATTTCGGAGGGGTGTGGGGCTCCGCAGGGCCTCGGCATCGCCGCTTTAAGGCGCCAGAGGGCCCGGCTCCGCCCCGTGCGGGGCTGGGCTGAGGTCGGTCCGGCCGCCGCTCCCCGTGCTCCGGTGCCGGCCGCGCCACCCGCACGGCAGTGCTGGGCGCGCCTGGGGCTGCCGCACTGCCTGAGGGGTGTTACTGGACGGGGCTATCGGCCGACCCGAGCCCTGCCCGTACGAGTGGCGCCCGGTGCCGGCAGGGAGCGGCGCCTCAGTCCCGGCAGCGGCCGTAGGAAGGGGGCTCCGATCAGTGGACCCCCTGCGGCCCGAATAGCCGGGAGCCAGCGGTGGTCCCGCAGATCCGCCCCGCTCTCCTTGCGGGTACGGGGGGCTGCTTGGCGGTACCCGGAGCCGTCCGGGCGTGGCTCCTCTGTTGGAGCGGGGAGCGCTGGGGGCAGCACCAAGGCGAGGTCAAGGGTGGTCAAAGGCAGAGCATCGGTCGCCGTGTGAGGGAGGGAAGGTGCTACCAGCCCAGGACAGTGGGTACTTTCCATGAGGGGAAGCAATGGGGAGCTCCCGGCATCAGTTGCGGTAGTGCGTGTGGCTCCACGTGAGCGCTGTAGTGCGGGATTCCCTTGCTGACTCTGTCACCAAGCCAGCATCTCCCGAGTACCTCTCCCCAGCCTCCTGCTGTGTCACTCCATTAGGTGGCTGTGTACAGTCCTCTTGCCCTGCCAGGTGGGAGCTCCAGGGTTGTTCCAAAAGCCTGCTGGCACACAGGGACCTCAGAGCCCTCCTGAGTACTTGCTGTGTGTCTTTCAAGAAGCTCCCTGATGGCCACTTTCCTGAGAGCCCCATGGAAGTGTCCAGTTCTGGGACCCTCAGTTAAAGAAGAACATAGAATTCCTTGAAAGAGTCCAGTGCAGAGCCACCAAGATGATTAAGAGAGTGGAGCACCTTCCTTATGAGGAAAGGCTGAGGGAGCTGGGCCTCTTTATCTTGGAGGAGACTGAAGGGTGACCTTATTGATGTTGGTAAATAGGTAAAGGGTGGGAGTCAGGAGGATGGAGCCAGGCTCTTTTCAGTGATGGCCAGTGATGGGACAAGGGGCAATGAGTGCAAGCTGGAACATAGAAAGTTCCTTGCGAATATAAGGAGGAACTTTTTCACTGTGAGGGTGACAGAGGACTGGCACAGACTGCCTAGAGAGGTTGTGTAATCTCCTTCTCTGGAGACATTCAAAACCTGCCTGGATGCATTCCTGTGTGATTTAGTCTAGGTGATCCTGCACTGGCAGGGGGGATGGACTAGTAGATCTTTTGAGGTCCCTTCCAACTCCTAACCTTCCACGATTCTGTGAAGTGCTGCTGCGTAGCTGTGGTAGGAATCATAGTGTTAATTTTGTAACTACTAAAATAGAAACAGAGTTGGGGTTATTCAGTTGAAGCTTCAGGGACTGGGAGTTCATTACTCACTTGGTAATACTGTTCATTAACAGAAAAAACAGCAGAAGAAGCAAGCACTCTCTGTGTTCTCCTGTGTTCCTTCATTGCTGGAAGCTTTGGGATGTTCTTCCTCAATCCCTGCACTAGTGAAGGAGAACGGACCTGTTCAGGGGATTTGTTAGGAAAATACCAATCTGCTAGCCTCTGAGTTGCTTCCAGTTGTGATGGAAGGCTGTTGCGCTGTGATCGTATTGGTAGTGCGTAAAGCACAAGTGTTGTGAACACTTGTGAGCAGTGTTAGTGAAAAGGCGACCAGTGAGGGTGGGTGGTTTGGTTTTTTCCCAACCACTACATTAAAAAAACATGGTGAGACAAACTTCCATGCTGCTATGACATAGCGCATTTTGTATGTGATGCTGGGATTTCAGTCTCCAGGGTTTATAAGAACAGCTCCCGTTTTGTGCCCAGGGACCTCTGTGACTTCAGTGGAAATTAGGCATATTAAAGTTTCTGAGAAATTGGGTCTGTTATCTAGGGGAATGGAAGAAATGCAACTTCAGATATCCTTCTAGTGAGTAGCCTGTGGTCTTTCTTTAATGCTTCAGGTTCCCCCTGAAGATATTTGCTCTTTATTTTTTTTCTTTTTCTAAAGGAAGTGTCATGCCACAGACCTGCTCAGGAAGAAACATGACTGAGTTTAGCTTGGTCTCAAGCATCCTTGCTTTTAGAAGAGGCAGGAGTGCCTTCATACATTTTGTGCTTTTGGTTCAAGATGCTACCAAAACTAAGTGTAGCTGCTTGAGCCCTTGAGACAACCTCACCTTCTTAAGGTCTCCCCCAGAGAGAACAGGTGTTTGCAGTAAAGAGGTCTATGTCTACCTTGGTGTTACAGTCAGGTTACTCACAGTCCTTTGTCACTGCTTCACACCTCTTCTTCCCTGCTGACTCCTATTTATATCACTGACTGTTACTGAATTATGTTTGCCCAAATCCAATAATGATGCTCCCATCTCCATTACTGACAAGATAAATACTTGCTAGCTAAAGCTTTAATTTCCTTAGAATACTTTTTTTCTGGAAATGAGCTAGCAAGTTTGCAAGCATCATGTGCCCTGCTGACACCCTCTCGGACACTTAGTACTTGGCTCCACATCTATATGTCAGTAAGGCTTCCTGCTGCATGGGGGGAGCTTGACTCAGTTGGAGATCAAATCAGATGGATTAGTATTTGTGCATACTTTGAATTGTTGGCTTTGCCCAGACTGGAAAGGCTAACACTGTTTTTTTTTTTTAGCACTGGGATAGATCATGTTGTCTCTAACATCTGTGTGTAAGCCTGAAGGACTCAGCTCCCACCCCTGCAAAGAAGCCCATTGTGCCTGCTGACTGGTGTATTAATGCTTCCCTACGAGAGACCAGTAACGTAGAACAGTTGGGGCAGCACTCTTATCCGGCAGAAAAGCCAAAATTGGCTCTCTTGGGAAACCAAAAGTGCCGGAACTGCCCCACGCTGATCAGAGGCACAGAGCTGCTCAAGTGGAGCCAGGCTGTGGCTGGAGCTGTAGTCAGGTGGAACTTGGACCCAGACCTCCTCAATTTTGTGTTTGGTGTCTGTGGAAGAGGAAAGAAAGGGGGGGCGGGGGGGCAGAAAAAAGACTTCTTGTTTTCTGCTTCTATCAGTCACTTCAGGGGGATGTTAATGGGCTATTGGGATGCTGCTTGGCTCATTACAGTCATTCTGCCGTCTGTCTTGAGTATTGCTAGTCCCTCAGGATACTTGACATGGATGCTGCTTAGAAAAAAGTATCTCCTTGGAAGCGGTCCTGCTACCATACCATATGTTACGAGTTTACGGGTTCCTTGTCTGGCAATTGTTGCTTTGATTTGTATCTCTTGCTGTTGTTTGTGCTCCTTATGTTACAAGCTGATTGCTCAAGTGATAACTGTGTTGGCCAAAGTGCAGGATGCAGTACCTAGCAAGTCTAGTGACTGGCACTCCATAAGCATCACAAGATTTGGGGCAAGAAAGGAGGGTGAGGAGGGGAAATTTCCTTCCACCAGAAAGCAAATACTAGTGAAATGGGATTTGGGTTTTTCTTGTGACAGTCTGATAAATTGAGCTTAGAGAGCAGTGGGATGAGTACCATGAAGTAAAAAAGTCTTGAGGTAGTGGTAGTTGCTAGCTGGCAGTATGGCAAGGGAGCATTCACCTGCATTGGAAGGGATACTGTTAAGGTCAGTCAAGGTGCATCCAAAAAAACCACATTGTTGATACTGGCAACACCAGTGCCATCAGTGCCCTTGGGAGGTGATCTCATTTCCCACATCCCCTTGTCTCCAGTGATACAGGTAGTTTAGCCTAGTCTTTGCTCCATGCTCCCTTTGGAAGGCTTCTGTACTAACATTGACCACCCTTGTCAGTGCAGTGACAAGTCCCTGGACTGGAAGGTTGGGACCATGGCTGGACGGATATCTACACAACTTTGTTTGCAGTTGGGAGTGGAGGTCAGAGCCAGAGTGCCCAGTAGCAGGTGGTGCTGGTTTGGTGCAGCTGTCTGTCATTCCAGGTGTGCTTGGGTGCAGAGTGGCATCCGGATAAAGCAAAAATAACAGCGACTTGATGTCAAAATCCAGTAGTATTGCTAGTATGTGGGGTGGATGCCTGTATAGAGACACAAAGAGGACCTCCTGCATCCTTCATGTTCTTATGTGTGTCAACAAGAGGGAGTTTGGCAAGACAGGTGTCTGTGAGGGACTAGCTTTGGGAAAGCTTTAGTCTAAGTGCTTTGTCTGCCAGTGTTGGAGTCATCAGACAGCAACTGTAATACCAAATGCTTCTCATTTAGGACCTAGGCCTTTTCTGTTATGTTTGAGAACACTTCCTGCCTGAGAAGGTGATTTAGGGAAACCAGCATGTGGATCTGTGGTGTCAACAGACAGAAATGCTTAGAAGAAAATACATAGTTTAAGCTTTGTCCTTTGTCTTTGATGGCAAGGACAACACTTGTTTCAGCTTGGGATATACAGCAAAAATCTCCTTTTTTTTTGGTATTCTAACTGATAATTATTATTTATGCAGGGAGGGAGAAGGAGATGCTGTGTCCTGTCCAGAAGGACCAGCAGACCAAGAGACTCACCTCTCCTGAGTGGACCTGGCTTCAAGTCCATCAAACAGACAGCGTCACTGAGCCTGATCTTTGCTAGAAAGGTTTTGGCTATGCAAGACAAGAGGATGATGAGATTGTTGCTTCATTTTGTCTTGCATGTGGCAAAGGCAGAGAAGAATGGTTCAGTGGGTGAATTCAGTGGGAAACAATGTGGGAGGTTGCTGCCAGGCTGTTTGGTCTTAGAGACTTAGGTGGTCTCCACCACTCCATGGTAGTGCAAGGAGTGAGGTGGGGGTAGGTTATCTAAAGTATTTTTTTGGCAGACACTCAAGTCTCTTTAGGATTAGGTGGGAGGTTGAGGATTTACATTTTGGATGTCAGCACTTGAATCAGGGGTTAGTTATCGAAGCCTCCCTCCAGCAAGGTGTCAGCACATTTTTTGAATTCTATTCTGTTAAATGCTGTAGATAAAATCAGAAAATGCTTCTGGAAAAAGCCTCCATTAGAATCTGCTTCAACTCTTTCATTTATCAACAAGCTGATGCCTTTCAAATAAGAGCCACAATTTTTTGCAGAGAGTCATTGAAGCAAGGAAAGCAAATATTTCAGGTATTCCTTAAATGCTCCACACTTCATTTTTTCCTCTCCTGAAACTTGCATCCTTGATTGCTTCCTTAATTAGTACTTTTAAAATCTCTCTCCATTCCCGTTTATAAATAAATCAAACTAGAAATTCAGAGTATTAATTTATCAGGTGCTCAGTGTGCATTTTAGAGACCAACTTTAACACCGGTGCATGCAAGGACTGAGTGCCTCCTACAAGCCTGTGGGCTTTGGTGTGGCTGTGGAGCACCCAGGAGCACCTCTCATAGCCAGACTTCTTTAACAAGATGCAAAAAAATAAAAAGAGAAAAATGAATTGCCTGTGCAATCGCATTTAATTTTCATCCTAGCATGTTTCCCAGTTCACTTGGCAGCTATTCTTTCTTCTCCCCCACCCCCCACCTTTTTTTTTTCTTCTCCAAATTCATGCTTGCTTTCATTATTTTATTTTATTTTTTCATTCTTTCTCAGTCCTTTTGACGGAACAAAAGCAGTCCCACAAGGGCAGGCTAATGTATTCATAGTTTTGCTGCAACTTGGTTGATAGAATAAGCAGAAAAATTGCTGCCTCCCTTTGTTTACTGAGAATCTTTGTGCTTTGTGGAGTTGAAATAAGTGCTGTCTAATGCCCTCTGCTCCCCATCTTTACAGAACAGAGCCTGTTGCGCTGAACCTTGCTTGGGCTGGAGATGGTGGAAAGGCTAAAGTTTGAGTTCACAGACCCAAAAGTAAGTTACAGAAGTGAGTGCTTGTTTGAGCATTTGCGTGCTTGCTCTTGCCTTTCATTCTCCTTGATCTAAGTGCAGTGTATTGTTAATGCCTATGTGAACATTGCATTAAGCTCTAATTAGGTCTGCCAATCAAAAAAAACCCCAGAAAGCTGGCTTCTAGTGTGCCAAGTCATATTTCCCCCTTCATTTTCCCGACTACAAACATGTAACTGGTAAGTGTGGGTTTGGTGTTTTGTTGGGTTTTTTTTCCTCTGAACTGCAGACAATTGCTTAATGAACTTATACCACGGTGCTTACCTTAAGGGCTAGCTTTTGTTATAAAATGGCTTTGGACAAGCATCACGTGAAAGGTCCAGACTTTGCCAGGCTGTAGCAAAGGTCATACTACAGCATCATAGAGAAGAAGTCAAAAGTCGTTCTCTGCTTCTCATGCAGTGTCAGAAAACACCCTAGAAGTAATGTGATCAGGAGGAGGGAATATGACAAAGCTGCCTGGAAGATCCTTCTGGAAATAGAAGGAGTAACATCCAGGTTACTGGATCTTCTATCTGGCATTGGAACAAGAGCCACCAATGGTCACAGCTAGCGTAGATCCTAATTTGCTAAATAAAACCTCAAAATGGAAGTATCAAATAACGTGGTTTTGGGCTGTCTACTGAGCCATCAGGAACGAGGAAGCTAGAGGGCGAAGCCACCCTCTAATATTACCATTTTTATAAACAACTGTAAAAGAAGAGAGGTGGATTCTAATCCACAACATATTTGTAAAATAAAGCATATCGGTTGGAACAAGATTACAGTGTTTTGTACAAGAAGCTTTTCATAACTGTAAAGAAAAGCAAATTGAGATCACACATTGCAAAAAAGTCCCAAACCTCAAAGTCAGTAATAATCTTCCTTTCAGGAAGACACCAGGAATTTAGCTGTCTTACCTTGGTATAAATTGAACAGGGTAAAATAATAGCATAAACCAGAGAATAAAGCAACTATCCTAGATGCCCCAATAGGTCTCTTCTAACTCTAATCCTTAGTATTTATTTTCCTGTGGAGCATGATGATGGTTTCTGCTCATCTGAGCTGCTGAGTCACATACTTCAGCACTTGCAAAGTTCGCATCAGGTGTGGAAGTTATACAGCAGTGGCAAGTCAATGCTCGATGTCTGAATGGCCATGGAGAAAAGTTGCATGGCTGAAGACACGCAGCATTTAGACATGCTGTCCTGGCTGGTGGACTTTAATGAGAGATCTCAGACTAATTAAGCTTTAATACTGTGGGTAGGGAAGGCTGACAGCTCTGCTCTAGCCTGACCCATTTCTCAATGTGCTTTTGTGCCTGCCAGATTTTTTTCCCCTTCCTTCCCCTGCTGTAATCCTTATGGAACATCTGCCCCAGCCACGAACAAATGGCAGCTTGTTCTCTGGATGCCGCGTCCTTGTTGGTATGCTCAGGTCCTGAAATCCTTCTGCCTTTTGTTCCTCTGCTGCTTTTCTTCCCCCCACCCCCTAACACCCCAAGACTCGCTTAATCCAAATGCTGAAATCCCACAGGCGCTGTAGTTATTTTTAGCATTAACATTACAGCTCTGCAAAGGGTGGATGAAGATTTATGCTTTTTGTCTCCTACAACTCTCACAGCTTTGCCTTTCTTTGCTACAACATGGATGGAGTCCAACACCCCAGCCCGCCCCATGCCCAAAATTGCCTTGCATTTCTTCTCCTGGGGCCAGCAGTCTTGCCTCGTGACTGTGGGTCAGAGTGGGTCTCATGCCCCTCTACAGTTCAGCACATTGAGAATTTCTGCCATTTGTGGTCAGTTCAACTTTGTAAAATTCATCCTGGAAAGAGTCTTTTCAGTACATTCTGTTGTGAGCTGGGAGAAGAAAGGCTGATTAAGCATGTGAGCACATAAACAGAAGTTTAATGGTGGAAATTTGCTTCATTTGCTGCTTTTATGTTTCCATCTGCATTTCCTCATGTAGCTAACATGTCCATGTGTGACTTTGGGTAGCACTGAGTTTGCCCTTACAAGGACATGAGGAAAAACCTTTTTATTTCTTTTTTTTTTTCCCAGTAAGAAATGACAAGAATGGATTTGTATACCTCTCTGCTTGTATCTCACATGTTACTCCTCTTCTTGAGCTCTGCATGTCCAAGCATGACCGTGATGTCACAGTCTGACCAGGATACAGTCATTCCCATGGACTTTAATTTACTTTTTGTTCCTCCAGGTCAGGTGTGCCATACACCCCCCCTTATAGTTGTTTCCTGGCACACCTAAGTCTAGTCTCCAATTTACACCCCAAAGCCCCACTTAAAATGAATGCAGAGAGAGCATCAGGCAGTCAGCTGTAATTATCATATTTTTTCCAGCACATGCTTAGGCATGCAAGTGTGCCAGTTGGGAGCTGCTGGGGTTTTTTTTCCCCTGTGTCGTCCTCCTGCTTACAGTGTAGCTCCCCACACCGTGGGAGGGCTGCGCTCCAGGTCTGTGGGGGCACAAAATGCTCCTTGTCAACAAAATTAGATGCTTAGGAAGAGTTATTACCATCTAAATTGTTCTGCTTTTCTGAAAGCAAAATTTCTCTCTTTGGTGCAATGCTTTCTAAAATCGATCTGATTATCAACAATTGTTAGTAATGTGCCTTTGTAGTTATGCTATAGACTTTGGGAAGTTTGGGGTGTTTTTTTTGTTTTGGGGGTGTGTGTGTGTGTTAGTGACTCTGGACACAGCATTGGTCCCTGTGTTAGAGGATCCTGCCTTTTCCTTCACCAAAGTGGTCTCCAGCGCAGCAGCATGGCTGTGCTGTGGTGCCAGCTGCTGGAGGGGTAACCTGCTAGGGCTGTCTTCAGCTGTACCTTTCTCCATACAAATATCAAATCATTATGGTGAAGCAATTAACTAAGCTTCATAAACTTCAGCTGGCAAAAGCTTTCTGGAGTCTAATCAAAAAAGCAGCAATGGTTCCTAGATTGCCAGAGGGGGAAACAAACTCAGGGCATTTCTTTTGTTTAACTGGTGAGGAAGACATGGGCAAGCTGAAAGGAGAGATTTCATGACATCATTCCAACCTCAACTTAAAAAACCCCAAAAAACTTTATATCTTTTTCTGCTTCACTGTTACAAATGAAGAAATCAAACTTTCCAACATCTAAATTTGATTTAAAAGTTGCTCTTAATCCCTGCTATCCCCAACACCTTTTTTTGGTAGGTATTAGTGAACAGATTCTGGTAATTTGTTTTTTGGCAAATGGTGGTTGTTTTCACCAAAGAGCTGGATGAGGCAACTCCAGTTTTGACAAGCAGAGCAAAGCTGTCACGCTCCTTCTCCCTGTAGGCAACTATGCTTCATGTTCCTGGTGCCAGATAACATTTGACATTTAATTTAAGACACACTATGATAATAGTGATAAAGCAGCTGAGTGCTTTTTCTTACTCTCTCCTAGTTCATCTCCGTGCTCAGTTTGGCCTGAATGATCTGACTTGAATTAAGGAGGAGACTTACCCTGAATTTCCATGAATTGAGGAGCCCTGACTTACAGATAAAGATCTAATCATTAATCTTATTCTGGCTGTGAGATCTTTCACTGGGTTGTTCCTAAAATGCCAGGCAGAATTTATTCAGAGGAGAAGGAATGGGTGAGGGATAGCATTAGCAGAGGAGAAGGCCCTTCTGCTTGTAATGCGTCCAATTACTCATCTTCTCACAAAGTAGCACATACTGTATTGATCCGTAATGCATTTCCCACAAAACAAAAATAGCACTAGTTGTGTCAACAAGGCTGTGTTTGTATTGAGGAGGCAGTAACTGGATTTTTCTACAATCACATTAAGCTGCATCAGTGCTGATGGTGCTCTAGTTTATCCTGCAGGCAGAAGTAGGTCAGTCCCGTGGTTCCCAGGAGGAGAGGTCAGTGATGCTGTGGCAGCTTGTCCCCTTTGGGGAGCACAGGCTGTGCAACGGAGCAGCAAATGGCAGGGACGATATGTCTGTCTTGTATAAGCAGTCAAACTGTTTAGGAGTTGAGGCAGTAGTGGTGGGTCCCTGGCTGTATCAAGTCCCATGCTGTTCTCCTCTGTGGTGCACTGCGCAGGCTGGCATGTTCCACTGTGCCTTTGAGGCAGGAGTGGGACCTCATGGTGTCGGTGCCTCAGGGTCTTAATGCACGTGTTGGTTTTTGTGCCTGACGTACAGGTGGTGGCTTATCCTACCCTCTGACCATCCTCTGAGTCCTGGAGAAGGCAGGCTGCATCACCTGGCAGTCTAGGTCTGAGACAAGGTTGCACAGACACAGACCTTGTCTCAGCAGGTATAAGGACATGGTGGATTTTTTTTTTCTTCTCTTTTTGACCTCCCCCATTTAAAAAAAAATACCCCTTTGCTGGGATCAACACCAATTTTTTGTCTCTTATGTTAGCTGAGTGGGGAGAAAAAGCCATGATGAGTCATGTTTTTAATGTGGAGATTAAAATATTAGTCATGAGTATGTGTTGGAGACAGCATTTGTGCTACTGCTGGTAGAAAGCAACTGGGAGGAAAACTCTTTGGAAAAGAAAAAAAATGTTCTATAGAGTCTCTGGGATCTAAAGAGCTTCCCATGAAGCACAGACTAGAAAGAGTAGATGGATGGTGTTTGAAGTCTTTCAATTTAAAGTGAGTGGGCATGGCACAGTATGTGGGAATGGATTTTCTCTGAGTAGAACAAACACACATTCCACATCAGGGTTTAAAAATAGTGCCTTCTTGTGTGAAGGCCCCCAGCTCCTTGTGTCGCTTCCAACCACCCACTTCCCCTGTCGTTACCTGGAGTGCACTTGTTCCTCTCCAGCTTTCAGCAGTTAAGATAGCTGCTTAAAAAACCTCAAACACCTAAACCCCATAATAACAACCACCACAACAACCCCAAACACAATTGTTCCTTTGAAAGTCCTGGGGCTACTTTAGGATATATGTGATTGAGGAGGTGTATGGTTTATGACGTGGTTGAAACATGGTGAAGTGAGAGCTCGCAGAGGAGTAGAAGTCCACTGATGAAATGTAGCTCCAGTGTATCTTTTCAATTGAGAACAACTGTGACCCCATCGCTAGTTTATATGGTAAACAGCCTGTGTCCGTGCTCATGCTGGGCTTTTTGCATGTTTTTGGTGTTGAGATTGCTTGGCCTCTGTTCCAGGGCTTTTCCTGTCTCAGCAGATAGACTTACTGGAGGGATGGCTGTGTAGTGGGTGGACCCTGGCAAGACATCAGATGCCTCCCAAAGCTGCTCTGCCACTGCCCTCCTCAGCTGGATAGGGGAGAGAAAACAGAGCAAGAGGCTTTTAGGTTGAGATAAGGACAGGGAGAGATCACTCACTGTTTAATGTCTCGGGCAAAACAGACTCGACTTGAGGAAGTTAATTTATTCCAAATCAAATCAGAGTTCAGTTATGTGAAATGAATCCAAATCTTAAAAATATCTTCCCCCATCCTTCCCTTTGTTCCAGGCTTAACTTCACTCCCAATTTTTCCACACCTACCTGCCGCCAGGGGGATAGGGAATAGGGGTTGCAGTCAGTTCATCACGCATCATCTCTGCTGCTCTTTGCTCCTCAGGGGAGGACTCCTTGTGCTCTTCCCTTGCTCCAATGTGGGGTCCATCTCAGTGGAGGCAATCCTTCATGAACTTTCCCAACGTAAGTCTTTCCCATGGGCTATAATTCTTCAAAAACTGCTCCAGAGTAAGTCTTTTCTATAGGGTGACAAATCCTGCCAGCAAACCTGCTCCAGCATAGGTTTCCCATGGGGTCACAGCCTCCTTTGGGCATCTACCTGCTCAAGCGTGGGGTCCTTCAAGGACTGCAGAGGATATCTGCTCTACTATCACCCTCCGTGGGCTGCAGGGGAACAGCCTGCCTCTCCATGGTCTCTTCCATGGGCTTCAGGGGAATCTCCTCTCCAATGCCTCGAGTACCTCATTCCTCTCTTTCTTCACTGACTTTAGTGTCTACATCTTCTGCAATTCCTCTTGTTTTGGGGGGGTCTTTGTTGATGTTTTTTTTGTGGTTTTTTTTTTTCCTCCTTAACTCTGTTATCCCAGAGGTGCTGTCATGATTACCGATGGGCTTGATCTTGGCCAGTGGCAGGTCTGTCAGATGCGGGGGGAAATTTCAACAGCTTCTTACAGAAGCCACCCCTGGAGCCCCCCTGCTGCCAAAATTTTGCCATGCAAACCCAGTACAGGCTGGCCAGGCTTGCCTCCAGTAGTTCATTTTAGACCCACATTTTTGCTGAAGCTGTCACATGGCATACTTTGCAGGGCTATGGAGGAGTAGCTCTTGACTGTGGCTTAGGCTTTTACACATGATAAGTCTGCTCTGGTGGTAGCAGGAGCTGAGGCAGTGGGGCTCAGAGGGGGCTGTCCACAGCAGGTTGCAGCCACGGCCATTCTGCCAGAGCAGAACACAGAAACCCACAAAAAAAAAAAAAAAAAGGCAGATAGAAAGATGATCCAGGGAGCATCAAAGCCTGCCCTTCCCTCAGGACAGAATCGTTTGTATTTGCCATTTCCAGCAGATGTTTGTCTAACCTTGTAATGCAAACCCACAACAGTGGTATTCCACAGCCTCCTTGAGAAGTCAGCCCAAGCCTGTTACTACCCTGAGCATTAAAAATCTTTTCCTAATGTCTGTCTTAGATTTTCCTTGCTGTAATTTAAACCCACTATTATTAATCTTGAGTACTCCTACCACCACCACCTTCCATTTTTCATTAAGAACAACTATTGCAAGTACTTATTCCTTATTAGTAAGTGGCTTGTTCAGTGTTCCCACTTACAAAAATGTTTCATACCAGATGCTCTGACATGAATTTCAGATTAATTCATTAAGTAAAATGGGGGAAGGGCTGGGAGGATCTGATTGAAGTGATCTGCAAGCCAGCTGTGTTATTAGCAAGGGCATGTAGTGAGGGGCAACAGTTTTAAACTAGAGCAGGGTAGGTTTAGAATAGACATCAGGAAGGTCTTTACTTTGAGGGTGGTGAGACACTGGCACAGTTTGTGCAGAGAGGTGGTGGAAGCCCCATCCCTGGAGGCATTCAAGGTCAGGCTTGATGGGGCTCTGAGCAACCTGATCTAGTTAAAGGTGTCCCTGCTTACTGCAGGGGGGTTGGACTAGATGACCTTTAAAGGTTCCTTCTAACCTAACACATCCTATGATGCCCTGGGTTGGTGGGCTGAGGCCAATTGCAGGAGATTTGACAAGGCCAAGTGTGGGGTTCTGCACTTGGGTCACAACAACCCCAAGCAAAGGTACAAGCTTGGAGAGGAGTGGTTTGAGAGCTGTCTGGAGGAGAGAGACCTAGACTGTTGATCAACAGTTGGCTGAACGTGAGTCAGCAGTGTGCCCAGGTGGCCAAGAAGGCCAATGTCATCCTGGCCTGCATCAGCAACAGTGTGGCCAGCAGGAGTAGGGAAGTCATGGTGAGGCTGTACCTGGAATACTGTGTTCAGTTTTGGGCCCCTCAATACAAGAAGTACATCAAGATGCTTGAGCATGTCCAGAGAAGGGCTACAAAGCCGGTGAAGGGTTTAGAAGACACATCTTCTGAGGAGCAGCTGAGGGAGCTGGAATTGAGAAAAGAAGAGTGAGAGAAGACCTCATCACTCTCTACAGCTGGTTATAGTGAGGTGGGTGTTGGTCTCTTCTGCCTAGTAGTTAGTGGCAGGACAAGAGGAAACATTCTGGAGTTGCTTCAGGGAATTTTAGGTTGGATATTAGGAAAAAATTCTTTTCTGAAAGGGTTCTTAGATATTGAAACTGAGCAGGGCTGGGCAGATGGTTGGACTCGATCTTGAAGGTATTTTACAACCAAAACCATTCTAAGAATCTATGATTAGTTAGAAAATGTCAGGCCATAAGAGCACTGGATGATAGCACCGTTTATGAAATAGCAAAGCAGAAAGAAGACATCTTCCAGGGTTTTGGTGTAGTTGTGCAGACTTCTATAAGATTTGTCATTTCTTGAGTGAGGCAGCAAAAAGGAGATGAAGGGACAGCTGTGTTGCAGGAAGAGGCAGTTTTGGGAAGGTTACCTTACCTCAGATGCCTGCTAGTCACTGAATTTCTACTGCTAGAAGAGTTCTCCAGTACTAAGGCAATGCTCTGCTGGAAGCAAGGACTGTCATGAGCAGATGATTTGCATGCATCTTGCTTATTTCTGGCTCTGCATCCAGCATGGAGTGCAAAAATAAGTGAAACGAAAGATCAAGTGAGGAGGTCTAGAAGTACTTTTTGCCACTTGATAACAGCCATTGAGAGCTATGACTCATGAAGGAGAGTTGACACTTTCATTCTAGATCTGTCTGATTCTTCTGGGGTGACTAGTTTACCAACAGCAGCATTTGCAGAGAGATGCACTCAACTGTCTTAACTTGCACCCCCACTTTTTTTTTCTTGACTGATATTTGCAATTATGATAATAAAAGACACAGTTCTTAGATTTTATTTATATTATTCATTTTAGAATGATCTTGAACCCCTGTTTAGTGGGGAGAGTAAGCAAGGAGGGAACACATGAGGAGACACATGGTATAGTTTATGTCCTCGCTCAGAATTAGACCTGGCTAGCAGGATGTAATGAATAGGTTATAACAAACAATTTCCCCATTTGCCACTGCTTTAGTTGCACTGATAGATAAAACTGTAGAGGACCCACTGTTTTGGGTCTGTTCCCAGGCAGGATGGTTAAAAGGACACCCAAGACAGACACTAGCCTACTTACCTGCAAAGTTTACAGCTTTGTGAACAATGACCCCATCTCGGTGTGCTGTAATCTCTTCTGTTGCCGCCTCTGGACTTTTCACCTTGTTCTCTGATCCTGAACAGCCACTGTCTATGTTCATGATCTCCTTATTCTGAAAGTAAATCTTAGGGCCATAAAAGGACCTTACCTTAACCATCAAAGGTAAGGGAAGTCAGCCAAGTATGGACTTGTTGAGAAGCTTGAGGTGGGAGTGGATTGTCTTGTTTTTCTAACTGATCTTTTCTGTGTTAACCCAGAAAGTAAGAAGGAATCCATATGGGGCTGCAGCTCTCAGAGAGCTGGGCAGAAAGCGGCTTGCTTTTTAGTGGAACTAAGGGTAAATGGTACAGGAACCAAATTAGAATTCAGGGAACAAAGTTTTAAGAGTCAAAGAAGGATAAATATTCTGAAAGGAGGTCCAAGGAAGCAGGAGATAAGAAAGTAGTTGTGGGGGTGCTAAGAGCGTGGAAGTATAGGGGCTGTGGGAATGATGCAGGTAAGTTTCTCACTGCGAGACCAGCAGCCCATGTTTTTGCTGCAGCTGCTGCACAGCAGAGCAGGAAGGATTAGGTACAGCTATTTCCACTCTGAACTCCAGACTGTTAAACTGCATGCGTTTGACGTGTGCATTTCAAGTGTTAATTAAAAGATGGCTGGGCAGCATCACGCTGCAAGCCTGCTGGGCAGAGTTGCTCTTACACCCTGTGTTTCTTTATCATTTCCTTATAGGGGTTTATTATTTCACAGCAGAGAAACTACCACCTGCTCCAGGATTTTAAATAAATAGATATGCTCTAGCAAGACATAAAGTATTCGATGAATATGTATGGGAAATCAAGTATTCTTCAGCTGTGTTGAGAAAGGGCTGTTGTTCATTACGTGAAGTGCACATTGTGCTCGTGAGACGCTAAGCTGTTGTTAGAGGCGGCGTTTCTGAGGGAACTAAGCTGCACGGATGTTTGTGAAGGACAGTTCCTGAAACTGCTGAGAGGGAAAATTGTGGTTTTAATTGCCTGCTTTTTACAGTCGTGGGTGTCTGGGCTAGGAACGGAGAAGTGGGTTTGTCCCGTCCTGTCAGCCGCCTGGAAGAGCAGACAGGCTCACTCTGCCCTATCAAGGCCTGCATGAGGTGCAAAGCAACAGAACAAAGTACGAGTGTCAGGAGACATGAGCTCAGCATCTTGTCAGCTGTGAACTTGATCTGACCCAAGTCACTCATACCAGATGCTGGCATCCTTCTTGGCTGCTCATTGTTTCACAGCACTGCTGCTGGAGGGGAGGCCTGTGGATGAGTCCTCTCTAGTCTTGCAGTTACTCTTGCAATACTCCATGTATTACATGACCTGTTGCTTTCAAGCAAAACCTTTCCTTTTTGTAAAGTACTGTGGTCAAAATCTTAGTCGCATCTGACAGTGATGCGTGAAGTTGAGCATAAGCCTCTTTTTACAGCAAGAATACATTTTAGAACCCAAAAGAACCATTAAAACTGATTAAAAAAAACCCCAAAACACCAAAAGAAGCTAAGTCAGGTATCCATCTGCACTTTCCCTCTTCGAGCACCCAACAAGTGTCCTACAAAGGGTGGGGTTGGTTGAGAGCAAAGTAGAATTTGATCATTTGCTGGCGCTGATATGTTTTCATTGCTTACATAAAGCTTTGCTGTATTTTCAGGGGCCGAGATCTTTCTCCCCTCAGTAATTCCACAATACACTGAGGGGCCAAGACCTTTCTGAGAATTTTTACCTGGTTTGAGGAGACTGAAGATGAAGGTAACTGTGGTGTTTGGTTTAAAACATCTGCCATCAGCATCTCCTCACGGAGATGCCTTCTTTCCCAGTGGTGGAGTACAGAACTGGTTTTGCAAGATAGACCCAGGTCTTTCAAATTATTATTTTTTTAATTACATTTTCTTTTTCCATTCAGTTATTACTTGACAGGCTACCATTTGTTTTCTGAGGAACACAAACAAGGAAAAGGAAGTTGTTTTTTCCTGCTGTTTATAAAGCAATAAAATTTGGATGGAACTTCAAGGAGTAGAGAAGAGGCGCTTTGCTAGCTTGAGGGCTTTTCTTCATGACATTAGAAAGATGGATCCTTTCCAGGGAGGCATCAGTGCCAAACTTTTCCTAACAAACACTGGGGCAATCTCTCATCCTGGGAAGTTCCACTTAGCCAGCATATGCCTTCTTTCTGCAAATTTTGTTGTAGGTGTGAGTACTCTCTCATTTCCTGAGGCAGTGCTGAATTTAACCATGCAACAGTTGGTGAGTAATGTGGCAGTCAAAAGTTGTTGAAAGTTACAGTAGTTTGGCAGCAGCGCTGGAAGTAGGTAGCTCTGAAGTGTAAGACGTGGTGCTGACATGTTGCTGCTGCTTCCCTGACTTCTCAGGAAGCTGTTTTCCAGCAGTCTGACTGCATGCAGTGCCTTCTGCAAGAGAGGCATTACATTTAAATGCAGATTGGAAATGTGTAGTTCTTCTGCTATCCCCCATGCAAAGAAGATTTTCCAGATATGTGCTATATGAGCATCTGAAGCTTCAAAAACAATTAGCTGATGAGCAGACACCCACTGAGAAATACAACCATCTGACTGGTCTCTAATTATTTTTTTTCCATTCCTCCCAAATGAATGAAGAGAAAAGTTGGACTGAAAATAGCGTGAGGATTGGAAATTCTCTCAAGGCGTGGCCCTTACTTACAGTAATCGGGTGTTATGTTGAGAAGGACTCTGTGCAGAGGGTATTTTTGGACTTGGTTCCAGTCACCTAATTAAACCTCTTGAAACAATAACAACAAAATGCATCACCTCTGGAGCAGAGCAGAGCTTGGGAAAGCAGCTGGATAAATCCACCAAGAACAAATGGAGAATTTCTGATTCCAGGCTTATAAACTTCAAAATCCAGATGGGATAACACTTCAGTGATGGTTGGTGCTCTGTAGGCAGGGCAGACCCTGGCTGGGAATGATGACCCCTTCCTCTTTCCTTACCTTTCTCCTCCTTTTCAAAACAGCAACCGCTCCCGTAAGTGTTGTCCGACAAGCAGATTCCTTACCCGGTGCGCAACCAGCCAATTCCCACATGCAGAGGAGATGCTGCTCTTACTCAGATCTGGCTGCTCGGTGGGTTTTCACAAACCAAACACGCCTGAAGCCTGTGCTTGCATTATATTTATACACAAATCTTGCAAGGTAGTACATTCCCAGTTACACTGATTGGATAGTGATTTACATGTAATTATAACAACTGCTGTGTCATCTTATCACCACCTACAACTACCTGAAGGGAGGTTGTAGAGAGGTGGGCAATAGTCTCTTCAGCCAGGTGACAGAAGATAGAACAAGGGGAAATGGCATGAAGCTTTGCCAGGGCAGGTTTTGATTGGATATTAGAAAAAGAATTTTACTGAAAGAGTTGTCAGGCTGCCCAGGGAGGTGGTTGAGTCACCATCCTTGGATGTGTTCAAAAAAAGGGTAGATGAGGTACTTAGGGATATGGTTTAGCATAGGATGGGAATGGTTGGACTCGATGATCTTCAAAGGTCTCTTCCAACCTTGTGATTCTGTGATCTTCTCTAATCACTGCACCTGCTTAGAGGAAGGGTCTTCACCTGGGCAAGGGTCTCCTTGATAGTTGGGTGTGGTTTTCAGCGTTATAATGAAGACAGTTTAGTTGAGGATGCCTCGACTTTGGTTTTCACTGCCAAACTGGCTGTGTGTGGAGATACCTTGCTTAGATGTCCTTGGTGCTCCAGGACAGTTGGTTTACAGGTGTTCCTTTAAACAATTCCTTTTCTTAGCAACCACCTAGCAACTATCTACAATCAGTCTTAATTATGGAGCCCTTGTGATACAGAGCCATGGTTAACTTTTAAGTTTGATGATAGATATCATAAGCACCTGAGTTGATGCTCCTGCCTTGATTTTTATTATTAGAGCTCCACTTCCAATTCTGCTGTCATTGCCTTGCCTCATAAGGTGAGGCACAGAGCCTTTTTACCCGGCAGGATGGCTGGTTAATAGGATAAGTACATCTGCAGTGAGTGTGCTGGTTTGGCTGCCTGCATGTGCTGCTTCCCGCCCTTGACCCTTGTGATTTTTTGCTGGAGGATGCTCTGTGAGTGGTTTTGAAGAGAACTTTCTGCACAGGCTTCCACTGATATCTAACCATGTTAATTAAAAGGAACCTATAGCATAGAAGGCTGCCTGCTGGTATCAGCCTGGCCCATCAATCCAGGTTAACCTGTGCCAGTTCAAAGATGCTGCCTGTGGATGGTACCTGGTGTGAGCTGCAAAGGGTATATTTCTTTTTCTGTCTGTTCTAGTTGCAGGAAGATATTTTGGTCTTAAGATCATCTGAGCTCTCTGCCCTAAGCAGCTCTCAATTGATGACAGTGTTAACAAATAATAAGCATTTGATCTCAAATTTTCTGTCTGGATTCTCCATCTCACCATGTGTTGTGGTTCAGCCCCAGCCAGCAGCGGAGCACCACGTGACCACTCGCTGACCCCTTCTGCGATGGGATTGGGAGGAGAGTGGGGAGATAAAGGTAAAACCCCTGGGTTGGGGTAAGGGCAGTTTATTGGGAGAGCACAGGGGAAGGGAAACAACAATACTTAAAATATATAATGTGGAGGATATGTACTTTTTTCCATGGTGCATCTGCTCTGAGAATAAAAGGAATATAAGTTTCTGTGTCACTTTGGTTTGTTGCAGAGGCTGTACTGTATGGGCTGGATGGAGCAAGTGGCAAAAGATTTTAATGATATGATTAAAGCAATTACATTGGTCAGTATAGCAATTTTTTTTCTCCTCCCACCCCCCAAATCCTATTGGAAGAATATTTCCTTCTTCTGATTGATCTTAATTGAAGCAAAGCTGTCCTGTAAATGCCACAGCCCTCTTCTTACACCTCCAAACTGCTCAGCTCTCTCAGTAGCTTCTTAGAAGCTCACACAAAGATACTCCTTTCATTTGTGCCTCAGTTCTTGAAGTGAGAAGGGGATTCTGTTGGAAGTGATGTCCTTTTGTCCAGAACTCTTGAGTGCTGGTATTACTAATCTTTGGCCTTCTGAACAGATGAGATTTTACCTCATGTATTCTGCTGGGTTCAACTGCGTGTAGGTAAAAAAAGCTTTGATCCAATTTCTTCCATTTTGTTAAGGCTATGTTCTATGTATGAGACATAAATAAGTACAGTCACTGTTTTGAGGAGCACTGAAAACCCTTCTGAAGCAAGGTCACACTCCTCTTGTCTGTGAATTTCTCCCTGAATTCAAGTAGCTTTGCAAGAGGCACAAAACACTGTAAGATTGCCGTGATGTGCTCTTTGTGGAGCGACCCATGAAGGTAACTCAAACTTCATTGAGGAAGAATGATGGTGCTTGCTTCCTTAGTGGTGTTTCACATGGAATATATCATACCAGGGTCTGGTAGTAACAGTTAGCTGAGTGATTTTCTTGATAAGAGGATAGACTTGGCTTGATAGAGAAAGCCTTTTGGGTCCAGACTCACAGGTTCTGAGATATTTTTCTTCATCATCAGAAAGAAAAGGTAAGTTGACCGTTTTGCACTGGAGTTGCTGCAGTCATGCTACTTCTCCCTGAAAGTGAAATAGATACTGACAAACCAGGTCCCACAACTTATCTGTGGATAATGTGGATAACAGCCTCTCCAAGCTTCAGCTCATTGTCAAGGACATCTAATGTGAGAATCTTTTGACAGGAACTTCTTGGTTAGAAAGAGTTTTACATATAAGTGCTAAGTCACTTACTCAAAGCCATCCTGGTGTTTTACTTTAAAACCTGAACTGTTCTTCAAATCTTCCTTTTGCCACCATTTCCTCCACAGATAAACCAAAAACGTTTGCTTTGACTGTAGTAAGGTACTTGTTGTTTGTCAGCATTTAATTAATAAATAGTTAATACAGTCTAGTCCTATTAAGTGGAAACAAACTTTTAAAAAGTGAGGTTAGATATAAGGGGAGAAATAATAACATTATTGTCCATCAGTTACCAATGAGACTTTCCTGGGTGGTCAGAACTGGCCAGCTTCATAGAGGTAGGTCTTGCATAACTGGTTCCCTTTTTGTGTGTTGGGACAGAGACCCATGGATTGTCTGTGACAATTACAATTCTGAAACTGTTTCTGGTGATCCTGTTTTCAGTTCCCACTTTCACTGATTGATATTTGGTGATCTTTCTCCTCTGGTAGATTCTCCTTTCCACAGACGAGAAGAGTGTTTTGTAGTTTAGTCTCAGGGTCTTCTGGATCACGAGGATGTCTGTCTCTTCAGGCTTCTATGGTAACAGTGAAGACCCATGGGATTTGTGCTTTATTTTGGGGGCTACATCAGGGTGTGGGGCCTGCATTGCCTGTAGAGGGTACTGGTTGCTCATTAAAAATGATAATTATTTGTTTCTGTTTCCCTTTAGAAAGTTTGTTTTTCAATTAAAGGCAATTAATGACGATATCTCTAGGAAGTGTTTTATTGCATGAACAATGTATGTTAAGGGGATAAAAATACTTGTTGGTCATGTGCCAGTGGTATGTGTATGGCCTTAATATTGAGGTCTGAACTTTGAGAACACAGTTGTTTTCTTTGTTATGTGCATGTAGCCATATGGAGGTAATATTTAATTAATTGAAATACAAAGGACAAGCCACAGTGGGAAAATGGGCAGGGAATGTTGTATTTTGATGGCTTACAAAAGATCTTCTATTTGAGAAGTATGAATTTATGCATTGTGTTTCAGGCTCCTGCTCAGAGGAGAGTGAATATTCATTAGGATTAGCAGCACCCTCTGCATGAGAGGTGTCGAAATGGGCTGTCAGCCTAATGAACGTGTCTCTGTGGTTCTCTGGTTTGAAACTCATTCTGTCAAGTGCACCTTCTGAAAACTTCTTATTTATGTGATGTCAATTATCTGCTGAGGTCTGTAGATGCAGGCTAGATCAAAAAAGTTGGACAGTCATTTTACTGTATTCAGGTGTGGTTCGATACTGTAAGTAGCATTACTCTTAATTTGACTCTGGCAGGGCAAATTCCCCTCTGTCAGTCATGGGCAAAAGAGATTTAATTTGGTATTGCCCCTGTGCTTCATTTCCACAGATGTCAGTATGCAGACCTATGTCTGAAAGGCATTTGTTTAGAGATAAAGGCAATAAACTGGATATCAGTCTTGTATGCTCTCCCTTTCCTGGGCAGGGAGAGACAATGAATTGGAAAGAAAACCTGTTTGTTTGTTCCTATCAGTCACTGTGACGAATTCAGAAAATCAGGCATGAAACTTAACTTCATGTCCCTGGGACTTTGTGACCTGGTATAAAATACTCTGTCAAGGAAGAAAAACAGTTTGACAGGCTTTAGATTCAGGAGCATGCTGAACTTGTAACTGATCCAGTTCTTAAACATGGTTTGTTTTGTTCATCAACTATTATTTTTTGGAGTTGTGTTGTCAAAGTTGTGGCAATCAAAGGACAGGGGCAGTCTCAGTTGTGCCCAAAAGCGTCTCTGCTTCTTCCAGCTTTACTGCTTGATCTAATCTGATCATGAAGTCTGTCCTACTCCATCTTTTACTGTTACCTACAGCCACAGGTATGTTGCTGGGTTCTGCTGGTCAAGGCGCACAACCTGCTGCTGTTCACCCATGTATATTTTCCTAGGAACACAAGAGCAAAATGGCTTTTTCACCAAACTATTTTTTGTAGGTAAAATAGGAAGCTCTGAAGCAATGAAGGAATGATATGGTTTTGTTGGGAAAACAGTCCTCCACCCTGCTGCTGTAGCTGTTTATAACTACTTTTTTTACTATGTGTCCATTAATGAAGTGGGGTTTTTTTCTGCTCAAATTTCTGCTAATTGTTGATAATTAAGATAAGGCTGAAAGTGGCCATCATCTGATAACTGACTGTGTCAGCTTTGTTGATCCTGCATAGTTTTAATTTATTCCACCTCTATATCTACCAGTCTCAAGTTCTACATTAATTCTTAGAGGGGAGTTTTGTTTTCCAGAATCTCTTTTTTGAACTTTGTGTGTTGATGTTCTTATAAGTAGGAACAGAGATGAGAAGTGCCCTGGAGCAAAGGAATATTATCAGTTCTGTACAGATAACAGGGTTTTGCCATCTGAGTCTGGTAGAGGATCTGGACTGCATCCCAGGAGCTTGAAGTGCTGTCTTTCTAGGGGATGATCAAGGTTCACACAAAGAAGGGTGAAATGAGTTTTGGGGTTAAACTCAGCCCTTGAAGACACGATCTGGCATGGACTCTGTTCTGAGGCCCTGTCAAGGAGTATAATCAAAGTTCAGTTACCTGCTTCAGTTACGCTTTATCTGCATCCAGGCAGTCCTCTGAGGATGAACAGTGTAAACTTTATAAAAAGGGGTTTTTTTCTCCCAAGATCTGCAGGTAACCTGGAGAGGCTAAAATGTGTAGTCAGCAGGAGTGTGATAAGTCATGGCAGCTGGTCTGGCTGGAGGAGCAGGGTGCTCTGCACCTCAAGGACCTGTGAGAAGCAGTAGCTGCTGCTTGTCTGACTGGTGCTGGCTGAAATCTATGTCCCTGTGGCAAATCTGATCAGCAGAAACCTAAAGGCAGTTGAACACCTGCCTTCAATGAGCTGGCCTTGCTCAAACCTAAGAACAGGTAAAGTGGATTACTCCTTGGCTTACTCTTCTGCTGCTTATATCAGCATTAAATATGTTTATAAATGCCATTAATTATCCACAATGATAAACCATGATGTGGGTAATAATGCAGGACAAATTGTGTGGTTACATTTAGATGCTCACACATTTTCAGTGGTTATGAGGGGCAAAAAGCCAGATGTCTTCAGCCATATCATGCTATATTTCTAGTGTATTGTACATAACATTCTTGAGAGATGTTGTTGCTTCATAAAAAGCTAAAGACCACTTTATCATTTTTATAACTCGGCTGACAAATAGGGACACACAACTATAAAAACTCCCTTTTAGGCCAGTTACTTCCCTGTGATTTTTTGAAAGCAAGAACCCTTGTAGATCCAATATTGCACAGGTGTCCCTAGAAAAAGAAACTTGTTACTATTACAGACACTGTTCTAAAATCATCTAAATACCCAAGAGCCTGTGCATCTCTAAGCTTTCTCCTTGTTGCTTGGGTCCTGGATTGCTGTGTGTGAAGGGTGGTTCAGTGAAGGATTTCCCTTGTGGTATCATACAAACCTAGATTTTGGACATGGATTTGTTCAAGTATCATTTGAAGCCTTCATATTCAAAATATGGGCACATTGTTGAAACAGAGGAGAGCAACGAAGGTTTGAGCAGACCACATCTTAGTTGGCCAAAGCAACCTTGATGTTCAACTCCGTTAATATTATAGCTCTTCACATGGAGTCAGTAAGTCATTTTGAGTCATTGCTTGCCTAGAAACTCTATCTCTGGCACAGATATGCATATGGAGAAATTCCAACAAACCCAAGGAAGCCAGAAATTAAATTGGTCCCTTAGAAAAAACAGATGAGAGGGCATAATAAGACTGATAGTTCTGACTGCATGGAGATAGGAGTTGCTTTTGATTTTTGGGACTCTCTGGACCTGTATTTTAAAAGTCCACTCTCCTGGATTTGCAGCACTGAATGATACTGTGATGTTTGAGAGAGAGGTGACTAAAGAATAGCTGATTTTTTCTCTTCAACTCTGTATCACACAGGAGGACTTGCAGAGATATATTGAATTTTCACTCAAAGAAAGAGTCTTGCATGGAGCAGCAATGCTAACAGCTGAACCAACTGGGTTTCTTGTTATTCTGCAAACAGGCGTATCTACTAATTGCTTTCCACTAGTGAACTTGTCCTCAGAGCTAGCAATCTACAAACAAAGCCCTCATTTATCCCAATGTTATCCTTAATTATGGAAAGGTTTCTGCATGTCTCCTGGAATATATTTGTTCTTGTTTCTGTTTCCTGAAGGGGAAATGTTATGCTTTCATTCTTTTTTTTGTGCCTGCCCACTTCAGTGCTAAGTATCGCATAACTAATGTTTGTCTTGGATGAGCTGGCATCCAAAATTTATTTACAGACAAATTTCATAGTTCATGAACATGAAATAAGTCCCATGTGACACTTCTGGCTCAATAGACCTGGTCTGAATCCAAAAACCAAAGATGTTTAGGAGAAACCTGTTGTGGAAAAGAGAAGAGAAGCCGATCCAAACATTTGGAAAATGTACAGATTGTATTTTTCTTGCAAACTTTAAATACTTGTGATGTGGTTTCTGGTGGTTTTTTTTTTTTTTTCCCAGGCAGCTTTGATTTTTCTGCATTAATCATTTTACTCATCAATTTGTCTTCCTTTCACCTTCACTCAGCAAAAGCTTCATAAAAACACTGATGTATATATTTTTGGTATTTGTTGCAAGGTGAGCAAAATTGTTCTTGGATCATAAAACAACACAAGTGCTGGGTACGCACATATCAGCCAGGGCTTTGGGTTTCCAAGACAGAGCCTATTCTTCACATGTGACTCTTAAATAGATGTTTAAATGCATAAAATATCTGATCACATGTTTGAATATCTGTGGTCTCAGTATGGAATTAAAAAGAAATTTCATGCAATCAGAGCTCCATAGGCAAGGTGATTACCACTGCATAGGTGCTCGGTAAGAGACCAAGAGAGTTTGCAAGAGAGTATCAGAATTTCCTGAAGCCTTATATATTTCAACTGCAAGCCTGTCATCTCAATATGTACACTTTTAATTCACATCATTCTTTTAACTCTGTCATCCAAAACTCAGCTCTGCTGAAATTCAGCTCATTGGGTGTTCAGTGCATTGGTGTTACAGTGGGGAGGAGTTTTTAAGAAACTCAGGTTTGAAAAAGCCCAGCAAGTCTGCACTGAAGCTTTCCTTTTTTTTTTTTTTTTTAAAATTCTCTAGGGAGAGATTAATTCTGCTCAATCACTTTTGATTCACCTGCAGCATAAAGGGGACTGCAGACACTTTAATAGCTGACTTGAAAAGTTGTCGAGTCACCATTATATCTCTGTAGCTTTTGTTCACTTGCTATTTTGCAGCTGCTTTTGCTGGTATTCACAGCATTGCCACAGAAATCTCTGGTAGTGGGACTATGAGATTTTTATTTCCCTGACAGTAAGAGAATTACAGTGCTAATCCGGATCATTACTGCTGGCACTGGGGGGGGGCTTTGCATTTGAAGTGCAGGTTGCACAGTAGAATTTGTAGCAGCAGTCTCCAAGTGTAAGGGAAGGGTATCTTGGGTTTTGTCTGAAGGTTCCCACAGTTTTGAATCAGCCTTTAAGTGGATGTGAAACATGCCTCACCTGGGAATTGGGAGCTTGGGTTATTACCATGTTATAAATCATCAATAACTTGGTAAGTACGTTGTTGTATCTCTGCATGTCAGCTCTGAGAACTGAAAGGGATTGTATCTTATGTGCAGGCTGTAATTTGGGAGCAGCACCAGGTGAAGTTGTGTTGTCCTTGTTTCTGAGAGGTTACCATGGAAGATGAATTCATGGGTCCTGAAATACCTTCTACACCTTGGAATGGTGCACAGCCTGGAGTGCCAAGGAAAACCAGAATTGGTAGAAAACCAGAATTGGTGTTTGCTGCCTTCACCTTACTCATCTGGGTAGAAAATGTAGGGACAGAAGTTTCCGATGAAGAACAGCTTTGCCATATGGGCCATAAGGTCCAGAGGCATGGGCTTGGTTGTTCCAATATAATCAGGAATCGTGCACTGAGGGCCTTATACACTGCCACACAATAAAGAAATTGCTAAAATAAAATATTCTGAGATGAGTATACTGGACTGACTGTAACAGTGAGGAAGAGTTAATCCTTAATTCTGCTGCTCTTCCCAGGGTGTATGAGGACAGGAGTAAATCAGAGCAACTGTGTGCTACACAAGTTCGCGTGATTCCCCATATGGCTGCAGGGAAGCATAGCAGCAGGGTTACACAGGAAGTTCAAAAGACACTTTAAGCCATTTTTTACTGCTTAGATGAGTAAAATTGGATTAAAAGGGCACCATCCTGATCTAGGAGTAAGAAAATTAGTGTATGTCATCATCACATTTTATTTCATAGACCTAGTGCAGCTTTGACGAAGCAGGTCGGTGGGTTTATGCAGGAGCTGGCTTGCTTTTTCCAAAACCAAAGGAGCAAATCAGAACATGCTTTAAATGTTAGACACTTCAAAGTAGTTACACCAGTGTCCCACTAACTGGCCCCAGATGTGCTAGGAGTTTGGATTTCCTTTACGCTACACGGAGCCTTTGATCAAGTATTAAACAAATTTGTATCTAATGCCTCGTTTCTTGGGTATGAATTAATGATGTACAGGATTACTCTTTTTATTGCTCAAGGGGAAAGGAAACTGTCTTTCAGAAGGGGGGTGGTGGGGTGGTGGAGGAAGGGCAGAAGAAGCAAATATTTTGTATTTTTTCTCTTTGTTCAAATCAGCCCGTCGATGGGATGCTTGCAATGATGGCTTGAGTGTCAGCCCTGGCTTGAGTGTCTCTGTGTTAGCACAGACAAAATAGTGAAATGGATTGCAAGCCTGCATCTTACTTGTGCTCTCCTCTGAGTTCAAAATTAAAATGAACTGTAAACAAAAGTAACAGTATTTCCCTTACCCATTTCTCTTGGGAGAAAGGGAAATAAGGAAGAGGCAGTATAATAATGAAAAGAAAAACATGCTTTTAGAATTCTGCCTCATAGCCAGCAGTCTGGTGAGTAGTCTTGAGGAATGGATTTACTTTCTAAGAACCTAACTGGTGCTTCACTTGACAACGCTTTGTGTTTTCCCCCACGTCTTAGGTCTTTTGCAAGTCTACCTTTCATTGTTGGCCACAAAGATGACAGACAAGGGTGAAAAATAGCAGGGGGTGTGAATATATACAGTCAGATTTCTGTCCTTGCCCTGATGGATGGTGAGGAATTAGCAGCAAGAGGAGAAAGCAATCAATATTGCCATAGTTCATGGAAATGCCTAAATAACAATAAGAAAATTATCTGGAAACAAAGGTGCCTTAATGTAATATCTCTGAAACTGCTGCCCACAAGGCTTCAACTGACCGACGATGCAAATGATGGGAGCGAGTGGTCAGAGGTGTGCTGAGGTACGCTGTCAATGTTTAGTTGCTTAGTTATGCAAAGCATGCTAAATTGCATGACTGCTTTGGCTTATATAACATAACTCCCTTCCAGATTGTCCAGGCAGTTAGGAGTCAAGGCTTGCTTTGCACAGTTCTGGTGGAAGTGGTGGGGAGCAGGGGAAGAGGTGCTTTTTGTGTGTGCTCATTGCAAAAAGTCTCTGGTCTGTGCAGGTCTTGTGTGACTGATGCAGTTACAATCACCTGATATAAGTAATCTTGATACCTTCTGCAGTGTGTATGGCTTCAAAGAACAGCAGTTCCCCTGATACTTGCTTTACACCTCTATTTTTGTTGACTGGAGTTCACTCCTATTGCAATGTTTTGTGAGAAGAAAAAAAATCTGTCCCTGTGTGTTTTGCAGCATTTGCAGTTTAATTTAAACTCTGCTATGAAAAAAGAAATGGGATCTCTGAAATCCTAGGTATCATTAAGCTTCTGGTATTTACACACCATCTGCTTCAGTACACAGTGGATAGCTGATCAGTTCCTTCCTGTAGCAGGAGGTAGCACGGTGTTACGGTGACTGGGTAATATTGGTCCCAATTCTCTACTGGTATAAAAGAAAGGAAAACAGAACTTAAAGAGGATGTACATGTATTTTATTCCTTTGTAAACTGCTGTGATCATATATTGTTGGGCTATCTAAATGCAGTAATAAAAGCATTTGGCCTGTTAGCTCCTTCTTGACCCAATTGTATGCAAGGATGATGGCCCTTGGTCATCAGAGTATAAGGTCTCATCTCCCTGACTGACAGCAGGTGATACACTCCCCTGTTGGTAAGTGTTTGCTTCAGAAAGGATGGGTTTTTAAAATGCTGAACCTAACATCCTAGACTTCGTTTTGTTTTGTTTTTTCCCCTGTCTGCACAGCTAAGTTGAGGGACTCTTTCTCCTTGCCCCCTGCTTTTCTAATCCTGCCCTCTTTGACATTTAAAATTCAGTTTTGAGAGTGGATGCTTTTAGAAATTTGTATGGGCTGACAGAGACCAGCCACAGTATTAATGCTGAAAAACCTTTTCCTAATCCAATTTGTGCCAAAAGGTGCTTCTTGTTAAAATGCTCACCCACTGGTAACTAAAAGCATGGTGTGATGGTTTGTTCTTAGCATGTGCTGTGCATCCACAATTCCCATTAGCTTTGGCTGGACACGTACTTCAACTTTTGCTTATCTAGGAACCCGTTTTAGCACAATGTTCTTTTATGCCTGTCAGGCACACTTAGACTGGAGTAGAGAATAAAGCTTGTAACCATCAGATGAGGCAAGTTCTTGACCAAAAGAAGTAATAGGGCAAGATACCAAAGCATTCTAGTGTTGTTTTGTTTATGAAAGAAATTATGTGCTTGAATCAGGGAGCTCAGGCTGATGGCAGAAGGAAATGTGAACTAGTGGACACCTAGCATTTTAAATAGCCATGGTGCAAAGGGAAAATTTAGCAAATAAGATTATTGAAGACTTAGATCTCTGTGGGTGTGGGTTCCTCATCTTACAGTATTACTTTCAATTTTATAGCTATAAGACAGAAGCTGGTAGATGCTGACCCATTGGTTACTATTGTTATGTATAACCTGTATTCAGTCAGAAATCATTTTCCCTTAAAAATGAGGAAATTAATGAGCACAGAGATGTGAAAAACAAACATTAAACAAGATGATTTATACTGCTTGCTATTTTTTTTTACATTTTTTTTAGCATTTCCATCCTCTTATTTATTTGCTTACAGAACTGAAAGGCTGAGGGATCTGGGCCTCTTTAGGCTGATAGGGTGACCTTAATAATGTCTATAAATATGTAAAGGGTGACAGTCAGGAGGATGGAGCCAGGCTCTTCTCAGTGTTGGCCAGTGATGGGACAAGGGGCAGTGGGTGCAAGCTGGAGTGTAGGAAGATCCTTGTGAATTTAAAGGGAAACCTTTTCACTGTGAGGGTGATGGAGCACTGGAACAGTGTCTCTGGAGACATTCATAAACCTGCCTGGATGTGTTCCTGTGCGATTTAGTTTTGGTGATCCTGCTCTGGCAGGGGGATTGGACTAGTAAATGATGTTTCGAGGTCCCTTCCAACTCCTAACATTCTGTGATTATTTGTGCACAAGTCCATCTGCTAGGTTGCATCTGGGAAAAAATGGGGTTTCATTTGGAGAACATCTGATATGACACTTAGGAAATTTGGGTTCCCCCTTCCCCCCGACTAATGTCAGCTAGTTGACAATATTTAAGCTGTAAAATCATAAGCTGAGATGATGAATGGCTCTAGTTCTTCTTTCCCAGGATTCCTGTTAGACTTTTAGAACCCCTTGCTGTCCTGCACTGAAGCTGCCTAGTTTCATTCTGCACTGACACCCAGTGTTCTTAGATTCCCCAAGGAAACTGGTAGCATTTATAGGCTTCCAGTCCTGCTCAGACTCGGGATGGATGTATGCCTTGCTGACCACCCACACTCTCCTACCTGGATGAAATCTTGAAGATCTTTGACTTTGTGCATAGACTGAGTAGCTGGGTGATGGAGAAAAAGCAGATCTTCCCTCTATATCGTTGTATAGATTTTGTCTCTTTGTCCGGTGGCATATGTTTGAATGTCATTTCCTGAAGCCAGGAAATAGGAGAGAGCACTAACTTTTTAGAAGCTAGTCATGGAGTGCTGCCTCTGCAGAGCTTCCCCTCTACTCTTTTGGTGCTAATTAGTTTGTGTCTGTCGAGCTTTCTTGTCATTCAGTCTGTTCTAATTAACACTTCCCTGTAGGTTGCTGATGAACTCCAGAAATCCCATTCATTTGTGACACACATTTCACCATCCCAGGGAGACAAATATATTTTGTTGACAAAGGTGCTGATAACACTATTGGACTGCAGTTTAATGTGCTTGTCTTGGAGATGGAGAGAGGTGACAAGCCTGAGTGGGAGAACAGAGTTAAAAATAACACAAAGAATTGTTTTTGTTTTAACTGCAGCTGCAGTTTGTCTACCAGTTTGAATTGTTTGAGTCCCAGACTGTGTGATACTCTACCTGCTACAGATTATTATAGGCAGTGTTTATTCCTTCTGTCTCTTTATCCTTCTATTCCTTTATATATCTTTATCCTATGTAGTAACACAAACAGATACAATTGTTAGAATCAGAAGCTTAGGGATTATATATATACTGTGTATATATTTATATATAAACACTATATGCAGGTACAGTCTCTGTTTCTCTGTGGAGTCTACATATATATACACATATATATATAGCTTGCTTTAAAAAGTAATGTATCAGCAGCTACTCTGTTAGTTAAAGGTGAGTCTTGCAAATAGAATATACCTGCAATTTGCATCAGAGGCTGCAGCACCCAGGGACCTTGCAACAAGTTTTAGGAATAATTTGCAGTTTATATGAGACCTTTTTGACTTGGGCTGTGGCAGCTGTCAGTGAGGCTGTTTGCTGCAGCAGAGAAAGGAGAAATTGCAAAAGACAGTCTGACTCCACAGATATTGAAGAAACAGACCTGTGCTATTTCCATCTCAGCAAAGAACTCTGGGAAGTCTTCTCTTGCCACCATAACTCTTCCCGCACCCTCTCCATAGACACAGTGCCTTGCCTATTGAGGCTGAAGCCTATCTGAAAGCGGGAAGTGATGACCTAAGGGCATTTGGTTCCTTCTAGTAGGGGAAGGCATCAAAGAGAAGGCCTTCCAGTTCACATGACACACTGTATGTGAAAGTCCGTATCTTATAGTTAAAACCTTTGAAGTCAGCAGTTTGTACAGGTGTTACCACGTGCCCTTCATGAGGTGGGCTTTTCCCTGATGTTCTTGGTCTTTGCCCTTCTTGGCGTCTTACAGTGTTGCCGTCTGTGTGGGCTTTGCGTTTTACTGCTGTTCTGTAGCATGATGAAAGTTCCTCTGGAAGTGCAAAAGGCAATTTTTCCACCTTAATGGCTATCTCAGAATGACTTTGCTTTTGTCATTTATCTTCAATCCTCTCTGCAATATAACAAATGGCTCATCTCACAACATTGCTTCCTTTAGCCATGTCTGTGTTGACAATGCTAATGCCAGAAACTCTGCTTTCTTCTCATGTTGTTCTTTCTGGTTAGCAGTTATCCTAGACATCACTAACATCCCTGAGAAAGCTGAAGAGACTGTCCTAAAATAAACAAGGATAAAATGAGCCCTGAACATTCTGGTAGAGCACATGGTGTATGAAGCATGCATGGAGTTATCTGAATTTGGATTTTGGACTCCTATTCCATTTTTTTTTTTTTAATGGCCATAGGTTGCTTTTGCAGCTTGACTTACAAAAGGCCTTCAATTTTACATGCCAAGGACGATCTCTGTTGTTAAAATAACTTCCAAAAGTGACTTTGGGCACCCATTCAACCCTGGACTGCCTTTGGAGAATCAAAGCCAAGCTAAAGCTCTCTCCCTCACAGTAAAGAGATGTGAACAGGATCCCAGCAGAAGAATAAATTACTCAGCAGAACAATCTGCTTATCTTACAGAGACCAATACTGAGCTAACAGCTTAGCTTTGCCACTGGGGAGTAGTTGCCCACTGTCTTTCCATCTGACTTTCTTCTGTCCCAGCTTGGCTAGAAATGGCTTGAGTGGGGGCATATGGATGCATCCAGACATGGAGATTTAAGTAGTGCTTAGTCACTTCACAACAGTTTTGCAAAGAATAGGTTTGAAGACTGGATGTTTAAACAGGAAGATTCCTGCTTTGAAGAAACATTTTTTTCTATTCTCTTTCTGATCTTTCTGAGTTTTCTTTCTGTTTAGTTTGGCTTTACCTGCCTAATGTGAAGGGAAAATGTTAAACTATAGCAAATGTTGTGGAAAAGCCTAGCAGCCCAAGCACAAAACCTTCCTGGGAGGATGAAAAAGCAAGTGGCTTGCTTGATTTGACAGGTAAGTATTTAGCCTATCTTTCATATATCAAAAAGCAATATTACAGCTTACAGGCTCCGTGTAATGCCCATGTTGCTTTTCCTGTCCCCAACATAAGCTGTGCTTTGCTTTAGTGGTAAACTCTATACAACAAAAAAGGCATGGAATATTCAGAAACATGAGAGAGAAATGTCATTGTTGCAGTTTGCAGTTGCTAGAATACAGACTTCTGGTGTTTCATATGCTAGGCTTCCTCATGGAGGGATAGCCTAGCTTAAAAATTAAAAATAACAAATACTTCACGGCACAAAGAGCAAGAGCATTACTTCAGCCACTTCTTCCCCTTTTTCAGTTACTGGCCCATTGCTCTGTTGTTGCATTAAACTAATTTCAGTGCACTTGTGAAGAAACACAGGCACATGGCATAAAGCTGGGGAAGCAGGGAATGTGGGAGCATAGAACATTAATCGTTCAAAGAGATGTAGAGGCATTCATGTAGGACTGGAACATGAAGTTGTCTCACCGTGCAAATAAGCTGAGTCCTTTTCCTGCTCTCTAGTGCAAGATGAAAACATTTTGAATTAAGTTAGGCAGTTTTTCTTTTGGCTTAATTTCTAATAAAACAAAAGTTGTAATTAATTTTCAGAATAAACAGCTCAGTAATCACAGCTCTCTGTAAGCTTCAGCTTGCTTCTGACAGACTCTCTTCCAAAACAGAACATGTGAAGTGGTCTGTTAATAATTGTTTATTGTATTGATTTAATGCGGCCATCTTAATTTATGATAGTTTGTATTTAACAACCATTTTCTCTATAAATCCTCATTATTTCCTTCTCTACTGGCATTTTGCTATCATCTTCAGTGGACTGGCCTACATGCCATGTACTTTCTAGGTATGCCTTTTGCATGTTAATGAAAAAAAGGGAAAGAAGATCTGTGTTCAGAACAGGCAGTAAGAAAAAAACCACAGGTAACGATACTTTGCTCTATATTGTGTGCATGACACAAGGCACTTCCTAGAAGACATCTCACACGTTTGACATGTAGAGAAATGGAGGCTGGGAAGTTTTGCTATGCATAACAGTGGTAGAGGCCAAAGTTATATTTGAGAGTTTCTTGTCCAATTTATCAGGGCAATAGCCCTTTTCTTACTCCTGTTCTTGGTTATGTTGTCCAGTACTATCTTTGAGGAGGAGAGATTTTGCAGAAGCCAGAAAGTGAAGGTCCCTACTCTTGTTGTGGCAGTGTTCTTGTGGTGAAGAGTGAGAAGGTAGGTTGTTCAGAGCAGTGGGCAGCCAGGCAGTGCATTTTGATGTTAATTGTTTATCAAAAGCATCTCAGGTTTTGGGATACCAATAACTTCTAGTCTATTCTGTTACAGAGCTCTCAGTAGTTGTCTTCAGGTTGCGCCTACTTCACCTAGCCTTTGAAGCAATTTCTTCAACGTCCTAAGAGCACCCTAGTTAGTATGCCATGGGAAACCTCAGGAGTGCTCAGTCCGTCCTCTGGCGTGGTCTGGATGACCCTATTCCAGGGTTTGCCAATATAGTCCACACGTTGCTGGTGTGACTGCACCAGGCCTCCTGCATCCGCCCATGGAAACAGAGAACATCTTGAGTTGGAAGGGGAATATTTCCAGTTGCAAGGGACCCATAAGGATCACAGAGTCCAACTCCCTGCTCCTCCCGGGGAAGTAATAGAGGGTCTGCAGTAGTATGATAGAATATAACCAGTCCACCAGGCTTCCCCATACTGATCTTTAAGTCACTGCCCTCTATACCAGAGAGACTTTACCTACTAGGGTGTTTCGTCATGACATGTGTTCTCATTCATGGGCAACCTGTGCAATGGTGTCAGTGATCAAGTCCTGAGGGTAGAAAACAGGTCCATAGATAAAAACAGAGTGGAGCCTTGTGCTGTCCCTGTTCTGATCTTCACCAAGGTATCTTCTTTGGTGTTACTAGTCAAATAACTGTTTTGCCTGGAGCCCTGACCAGCCTGGTGCTGAGCTCCTACATAGCCCTGAATGGCATAAAACAGGCTTTTGAACGTGTTTGGAACTGCTGAGAAGAGAGTAGGTTGTCCCTC
Source organism: Gallinula chloropus (assembly GCF_964237585.1). Taxonomy (NCBI): domain Eukaryota; kingdom Metazoa; phylum Chordata; class Aves; order Gruiformes; family Rallidae; genus Gallinula; species Gallinula chloropus. Next base: position 19,141,636 of record NC_140088.1, on the reverse strand, counting down.
CTGTCCATGGTAGGCACTGGTCAGTCAGTGAGGCTTACTCAAGGCTGTGGAGCAAGTCACTGGGACATGACAGAGCAGGTAAGCATGGGGTAGGTCAGTTATTCAGTGACCTCTACTCAGCTCTGATGCAAAGGTTTGTGTGTACAGGGTGAGGCTTTAGGGTGTCTGAGCACTGCTCTGGGTAGTCTGGAAGACCCTGCTGTGTGGAAGGTCTGGAGGGGCTGCTGGAGCACACCTCCCTTACTGTGAGATTCCTGAGCTTGCTGGAGATGTAGCTGAGGAGTTATCAGCAGTGGATGGAGGGAGAAGAGATGGGGCACAGGGAGAAAAATTTCGTGGTAAACATCTGTCTCTGGGTATGTACAATGATTTCTCCAGAGACCTGACTTATGGCAGAAAGCATCTAATAATTATTTCTGAAATCTGGGAATTACTTATTAGTAAGGATGGCTCAGTGCTCTGATATGGTATCCCTCTGGAGTCGCTGAACTCAATACCAGCATCAGCTGTCCTACTATCCGTTTCAGAACTGCTAGTTGTGCCTTTTTGTAATTTTGGTATTAACATCTCTTGTTTCACTGTAGAAAGCAGCAGGAATCAGTGAGCTACTTTCTCAGCCTGATTTACAGGTAGGATTTTACTGAGGTGTAATGTGGTGCTCCTTCCTCACCTAACAGACAGTTGACTGAAGTGCTTTGAGCTATCCTAGCTCTGTCCTAGTTTATCTTTGATATATTTTCATTTTAAAATTTGAGTAGACTTTTAGCAACAGATGAGCAGGGATTTCATCCAAAAATAGTCAGTACATCAGCTGGGAACTGAAAGTCCACAAATTTATGCAGATAAAATGAAAGTCCTTGGAGAGGGTCATGCTTTTATTGTTAATTTTATTTTTGCCAGAGATGTGATTGACTTCAAATGCTCAAGCAATTTTTTCATGCTCATATCATCTTCAGTCTTCAAAAGTTGGTCAGCAGATAATTAATGAAGAGTGTTTTACAAATGCCCTTTCAGTGGGGTACCTGTCAGTATGGACGGGGCAGAAGTATTTAATAAAGGTCAGACATATTTTAATTACTGGCCAGCAGACTCTTGATGTGTGTGGCTTTGGTTGTAGGGCTGTTCCTGTTAATGGAGCATCACTGAAGCGATTGCCAGTCTAGGCAGGCTCAAGGAGATCTCAGCTTTAGAAAAGCCCAGGGAAATAAATAAAAGAGAAGGGAAAAGTGTTTTTCTTTAGTGCCCAATATTAAACATTCATACAGTTTTCAACTTTCTCTACCCCTGCTGGTATCATATGGTTCATAATAAAATTTCATATTCATTTTATGATCCAGCCCAGCTGGTAGACTTTGTGCTGAGCAGAAGAAAAAGGAAAATCAGATAAAATCACTTAAGTTTATCTGGGAACTTACATTGTGGCACCTTTGTCAAAGTCCTGCCATTCTGTGTTGCAGGAGGTGCAGGCCTGAATGAGGTCATAAATGCAGTCATTTTTCCACACTAACTTAAAGTAATCTGATCCTTCTGACATACCAAGTTTTTCCATCTGATTTAAAAGCAAAAAAAACAAACCCCACAGATCTGTCTCTGACCAAGCCATTAATGAGTCAGATGCACAGAATAAAAAGGACCATTCAAAATACTTCTATGTGGCCACGATGATTCAAAGCTTCTCTGAGTGCCCCTCTGCCCTGCGCTGAGGTGTCCAAATTGGGGGAATTTGATTCTACAAGCTACAGCTACATCAATCTATTCAGCATTATTACATTTCACTGAATCACTATACTAGGGGCAGCAAAGACCTGAAGGGCTTTTAGAAGAAGGCTGTTGTTTCTCCTGTCTAATCCAAAGGCTGATGTTGCTGCTAAAAAAAATAACAAAATAAAATAATGATGGCCTGCATCCAGCTATCCTCCTGTTCTCAGATCCAGCTGCAAGCCCTTGGCTGAGATGGAATCTCTGGCCATGTCAGAATTATTTCTGCAGTATGTTTTTTTTCTTTAAAAAAATGATTCAGTTATTTAAAAAAAAAATAAATGTGTGACAAGGCAGCAGGTAATGTTGCTCACCCTTTTTTTAAGAGTTCTTTTCTTTGCTACTGAGTCTCACTGGGCTTGGGAAATACTCTTTTCAATCCATCACCCCTTGGAGCACATCCACAGCTCATCAGGATGACAGTCTCAAAGATGCTGTTCCTATTTACCTGAGTTTCCATTCTCAGCTGCCTCCCAGAGGCTGAGCAGCCAGGGACAAACAAAAGTTCATTTTTTCCCCTGTTGTGCAGGGGTTTCTTTTTTCCCTCCCCAGGGTTGTGTTTCACCTGTAGTGTAATAAAATGGGACACTGTGGGAGAAGTTGATGGGTGGGTCAGGCACTCTGGGCAAGAAGGCTTTTCTGATTAAAGGCTGCCGCTGAGAAACCTCTTGGCTCTTGCCCAGGTGTACCCTCTGCAGCAGCTCAGTCAGCACCAAAGGAAAGGGGCAACCACATGACAGAGCTGGGGGAAAACAGGCCTGGTGTTGCAACCCTCAAGAGCAACTTTTGTGTCTTCTGTCTCTGCACCTTCTTCACTAAAAGTGGTTGAAATAGTGAAATTTAGCATCCTGCAGATGATACTGTGTTACATATCTTACCAAAGTAGCTTGCTGGCATATAAGATTCACAAAGATCTTGTGTGGTTGGGAAGGCTGCTGCTGCTTGGCTGTAAGCACTAGCGATCAGCTCAATTGGTCTGTCTGTCTTGAGGGTCTCAAATAGTGCTCATGATGCAGCCAAGACTTTGCTGCTTTTCCTTCCTCAGTTATTGCTCTTTTTATGTGTCAAATCCACTTGAGGTGGTTGGTAAAGACCATGTGGCACAGAGGAAGAGGACGTCTGGGTCCATCTCTCTTCTGTGCAGCTGCTTTAAAGGCACACGGGAGCTCTGAGAGGTGTAACTGCATGGAGAGGAGGTGATTCCAGACGTGTATGTGCTGTGGCTGGATGGGAAAGGTATGGGATGGCACGTCTGGGTATTTCATTTTTAATTGAGAGTTTTCACAAGGGAAACTTCCATGAAGAGCAACCCCTCCGCTTTTGGCAGAACCGAACCTCAACCGTTAGTCAGGCAGAATGGGAACCTCTAAGCTGGGTTGTTTGTCCCCATTCAAAATAAAACTGTTCCTTGCTGTGTAATCTTTCTTTCTGTCTTTCTGTCTTTCTGTCTTTCTTTCTTTCTGTCTGTCTTTCTTTCTGTCTTTCTTTCTTTCTGTCTTTCTTTCTGTCTTTCTTTCTGTCTGTCTTTCTGTCTGTCTTTCTTTCTGTCTGTCTTTCTGTCTTTCTTTCCATCTGTCTGTCTTTCTTTTCTATTTTCTTTCCAAGTATCTCAGTGGTTAGGGGTCTCTTCATTCCTTTCCTCACCACTGTTTCAGGGCCCCTACTTCACAGGACTTCCTCAAAGGCAAGCTTTTTCTTGCTGGGTAAGTTTTCTGTTTGTTACCTTTTGCAACTGTTTCCTGTTTTCATCATCAATGAAAAGTGATTTAAAAGGTATAATTCAGTTTCTTTTTCCTTTCTTCAAATACTTTCTTTTTCATATCTTTATTTTTTCCACCTCCCTCAGAAATCTTTACTTTTTCTGCTCCTACCACTGTGTCGTGGTTTCACCCCAGCTGAGGGCCAAGATCCACGCAGCTGCCTGCTCCTTTAAGGAAAAGAGCAGGTTAAAGGGAAGAGGGAAGGGGGGTGAGAAGTAAGGGAAGGGAAAAAGGAAGAGAAAGGGGCAAATAACCCCAAAATCAAGAAATTAAGAGGCCCGTGGGTTGGGATAAGGATAGTTTACTAAGATAACAGAAAGATACAATGTAACAATACTAACAGGACTTCAAAGCAAAATCTATGAAGCTGTTGATACACAATGCAGTTTCTCACCGAACCACACAACTCAGGCCGTGCCACCCAGAGCCGTCCCAGAACCCGACCGTCCCCCAAGAACCGCGCGTCCCGGAGCCGCCCCAGGCCTTCCTCCCATCAGCCCCCGATATCCTGGGCAGGACGTAACTGGCGTGGAATACTCTCTTTGGTCAGCTCGGTCACCTGTCCTGGCTTTGCCCCTCCTTTCTCATGAAGAGCTGAGAAAGTCCTTGACTGTCTGACAGCAACTAGAAACATCAGGGTGTTATCAGCACTACTCCCATTTTACTCTCAAACACAGCATTCATCTGCTGCTACAAATGAAATTAACTCCATCCTGACCAAAACCAGGACATTATCCACCCCTTATTCCATACCATTTACGTCATGACCAAATCCAACCATTTCTTGTTTCAGACACACATATATGCGTGCACACATGTATACACACACATGTGCATACAGGTATTATTCCCTTAGTCCATTCCTCTGAGTTTGTTGAGTGAATGAACATTTAGTCCATGATGCTTTTCAGGCTTCATTCTTCGTAACTGTCTCTCATGGCGTCAGTATGCGCCATTGGATCGTTGTATCTCGGGCTCTCGGCCGATACAGCTGACATGGTCCATGTTCATAGTCTGTGAATCAAAGATGTTCATTTTCAAAGGGAAGGAGGAAAAAGTTCTTGGAACACCAGGTCTTGGTCCCGTCATCGTGGCACTCTTCCTTCATTGACTTGTATGACTCCGGCTGTAACTCCATTGGTACAACATACAACAACATACAGCAATAATAGCAATAATGAATGTACAGAGCAATTATTATAATACAATTTCTACCTTATTAGTTGTATTGGCTATTCTCACCTAAAATCAAATCCCTCTGGGGTACACATCGAACTTCTCCATTCTTCTGCATTACCCACCAAGTACAACCAGGTCCTTGAGCAAAAGCAATCCCAGACATGGGTTTACCTTTGCCCGAAGCAGGGATGACCCAAACTGTCTTCCCTAATATACTCTTCATATGCACTACTGGGACTCTGTCTCCTTCTACAGTGCGTGGAAATTTTGACTGAGCAGGACCAGCTCGATTGGTGGATCCTCTAGAGTTAACTAACCACGTGGCTTTGGCTAAATGTGTATCCCAATGTTTAAATGTTCCACCACCCATCGCTTTCAGGGTAGTCTTTAAGAGCCCATTATATCGTTCAATTTTCCCAGAGGCTGGTGCATGATAAGGAATGTGGTACACCCACTCAATGCCATGCTCTTTGGCCCAGGTATCTATGAGAGCATTCCGGAAATGAGTCCCGTTGTCTGACTCAATTCTTTCTGGGGTGCCGTGTTGCCATAGGACTTGCCTTTCCAGACCCAGGATTGTATTCCGGGCAGTGGCATGGGGTACAGGATATGTCTCTAGCCAGCTGGTGGTTGCCTCCACCATTGTAAGCACGTAACGCTTGCCATGGCGGGTTCGTGGGAGGGTGATGTAATCAATCTGCCAGGCCTCCCCATATCTGTATTTCATCCACTGTCCTCCATACCAAAGGGGCTTCAAGCGCTTCGCTTGCTTGATTGCGGCACACGTCTCACACTCATGGATAACTTGTGCCATAGCATCCATGGTTAAGTCCACCCCTCGATCTCGAGCCCATCTATATGTTGCATCTCTCCCTTGATGACCTGAGGAATCATGAGCCCATCGAGCTAGGAATAATTCACCTTTGTGTTGCCAGTCTAGATCTACTTGAGCCACTTCAATCCTAGCAGCCTTATCTACCTGATGGTTGTTTCGATGTTCCTCCATGGCCCGACTCTCAGGCACATGGGCATCAACATGACGTACCTTTACAACGAGTTTCTCTAACCGGGCAGCAATATCTTGCCATAAGTCAGCAGCCCATATGGGTTTGCCTCTACGCTGCCAGTTGTTCTTTTTCCACTGTTGCAACCAACCCCACAGGGCATTGGCTACCATCCATGAATCAGTATAAAGGTAGAGCATTGGCCACTTTTCTCTCTCAGCAATGTCCAGGGCTAACTGGATGGCCTTCACCTCAGCGAACTGGCTTGATTCACCTTTTCCTTCAGTAGCTTCTGCTACTCGTCTTGTAGGACTCCATACAGCAGCTTTCCATCTTCGATGCTTTCCCACAAGGCGACAGGAGCCATCAGTGAAAAGGGCATACTGCTTCTCATTCTCTGGCAATTTGTTGTAAGGTGGGGCTTCTTCAGCCCGTGTTACCTCCTCATCCTCTGGTGACATCCCAAAGTCTTTGCCTTCAGGCCAGTCTGTGATCACTTCCACAATTCCTGGGTGATTAGGATTTCCTATTCGAGCCCGCTGAGTAATTAGCGCAACCCACTTGCTCCACGTAGCATCAGTCAGCTAATGCTTCTTCTGAATTAGAAGTGATGCCCTGTTGGTTAGTCTTAAAGACTTCTGAGGTGGGGGAGAAAGAGAACCCTTCACCCTGCAGTGATATACAGCAGTAACCACCTGGTTTTCCTGCATGAAGCACCTGGTGTGATTACTGACCCAAACCTGTTAATGTTTTACTGGGGCTGAAACTCTGACTTGTATGTTTGCATAAAATCTTCTGGTGTAGAACCCATTTTCCAATAGAGGCTGTGGAAGACCAATATTTTATTGTTTTACAATGTTTTCATTCTCAGACAAAATGTTATGCTTTTATTGCAGATGAAAGTATGGAGAGGCACAGCTATATTTTTCACAAGCAAGGTGTCAGGTTCAGCTTCCTCATTCACACTTATCTGCATTTAGTTTCTCAAAGAGATCTTCAGCTCCCTTTTGCTACCAGATGGAAAGGTGGTAGTCCAATGCCTTTGAAATTTGTTTATATATTTAAGACAAACTGGAAACCCCTCAAATTTAAGAAGGGAGCTGAATGCCCTTACTGAATGCAAGCAAGTCAGAGGCACAGCTGCAGGTGCTCTGTCACTGTGGCATGGATCCTCTTGCTACAGTAGGTTTTGCTCCCCCATGACACCTCACCTCCCACCTCTGCCCAGCACCATCCCTCCTTGTCTTCCTTGTGCCTATCCTGCTGCCCTGCCCTGCCAGGATATTGACCACTCTAGGAAGCCCCTTCTCTTGGTCACATCTTGGTCCTTGTGTATTACCTAAAAGAAAACAGTGTGTAACCCCTTCCTTATTATTGCCATAGCCCTTGGCTTAGGACTGAGCAGAAGGGCACGGGGTATCATCTCCCAGCTTCCCTCACTCCCCTTCATGCCACTGGTTTCTCCCCAGACAGTCCTCTCAAGATAGGATGGAGCTTGACCATGTCTCATCTATAAGACTTGATTGCTTATAGAGAGAACTGTTTAGCTTCATGGGCCTCTGCTGGGGGTGAACACTGTGTGCCACTGTGGTCCCCCAAGGGGTCCCTAGAGTCTAGCCAGGCAAAGCTTCCCAGGGCTGCTGCTGGTTTTACTCAATAAGAAGAACTTTCTGGGTTTCTTTCCCCCCTTTTCCTGGAGTTTTACTGCTCAATGAGAAGCTGTTGGAATTCGGGGGAAAAGCAATTATGCTGTTTTTCAGCTGGGGTAGAGTTAATTATCACAAGAAGCTGGGAGGGGATGCAGCCAGGGCAGCTGCCCTAATGATGTCATTGTCAGTGTATAAGGGGGGACCAAGCTGTGGAGATGGGGTTGCTGCTCAGGGATAGGCTGGGCATCAGGTTTTGATGGTGAGCAGATTTCATTGTGTATCACCTACTTTGTATATTCTGTTAGTGTTATTTTCTTCTTCCTTTGCTGTCCTGTTAAACTGGGCTTAAACCAACCCACAAGTTTTAACTTTTTCTTCCAATTCTTCTCCCATTGCAGTGGGGGTGGAGGCGTGAGTGAGCAGCCACATGGTGCTCAGCTGCTGGCTGGGTTAAATCATGACAGCAATTAATGATGGAGCTGGGGTTTTTGACTGACACAGTAATTATGTTGGAAATATACTTGCCCCTGCATATTAGAGGTGAGATTATTTCAAGGAGATCTCATTACCGTGCTGTTCACCAACAAACAGCCCAGTAACCTCTGTCTTAATGAAATTAGTGGGGGGGAATCATAATGCAGAAGGCTGCTAGGTGATATATTTAAGTTTTTGTTTTAAAGAAATAAATTATCTTCTGCTTTCTGGTAAGGCCACCAGGAATAGATTTCATTTAAAAAGATGGAGACCTGACATTTATTCATTTCTTGGTAGCTAGCGGATAACCTGTGCTCATCTTTCTTTGTCCAGATGCTGTACATCAGCAATGAAATCCCAGGATTCAGAAGGGAGCCTGGAGCTGTGGCTGGAGCAGCTGAGGACAGGCAGAAATGTAGCTCCCTGGCAATCCTGGAGATCAGTGACTTGTCTCATGTAAGCATGACCCTCTACTGTCTGCTTCTCTTTGTCTATAAAACGTGGATAGTAATTGTGCAGAGCTCATCTAAGGTTAAAGATTAATGGCTGTTTGTGCAGTGCTCCAGCTCCTTTTGAGCAAGGTCTGCACCCCTTGTCGGTAAGCACAGGCACTGCCAAGGGGATTGACCTGTTGTGCTCTGAAGGGGGAGGGAATGGTGATATGGAGGAATGGAAAGAGGTGCTGTCAGTTTGGCTGTAGTTTGACCAACGTGTGAAAATTCAGGGCTTTCTGGCACACCACGCAGGAGATGCAGATGCTTTTTCTGGTTGTGCAAGACTTCCTCCGCTCCCTGCTGATGCCGGGGGCGGGGGTTTGTTTGGGTAAACTGGAGAGTGACACTGCTAAAAAAATTTCCAGACAGCTTTCCCCTTCCTGACTCCACTCACATCTGTCTACCATCTGTTTTGGTTTTGCCTCTGCTGTGCTATTTGTAAACATCCTCTTGAAACATTCAGGGCATGGGAAGTTTGGAAGCTATGCACTTCCAGCATGGGGTACAAGGGGAAATCTCCTGCTGTCACATAAAGCACAAGAGGCTGGCCAGGGCTGGAGAGGACAACCAGCTGGCAGTTATTATCAGCACTGCTGGTCCACAGAGGCATCTCAGAGTAATGGGTCAGGAGTTCCTGTCATTGAGCTAAGCGTGCAATCAGTGACAAGTATGGTCCTGTAGTTTCCTGTGCTAAACCTTCCACAGCAAGTTCTGCCACTGTCTAGTAACATTTTTAAAGTTGAAATAACGAGTCAATTCTACCCTGAAAAGGGAGACGTATCACATGGTAGTGTCTTGAATGTCACTATTGATTTTTACCTGAAAGGCACTGATTTATTGTAATGGAGTGCAGTGGTGTAAAACGCCTTGATAGTTTACCAAGGGAATTCAGAATGTCTCTTGCATACAAGCTGTGTGTTTAACAGCTTGTATGCACTAAAATAAATAAATAAATAAAGCTTTCCTAACCCTCTTGGTTTCGTGATAATGTCATTTACCTTTCAGACAATATGCAGAAACAGGAGTAGGGAAATGCTACTTCACATGTATGTGGGTTGAAAGGTTTTTTCGACACAGTGGTAATGAGCTGTAGTCAGGAAGTATATTTTTACCCAAGTTGCTTATGAGCTAGGTAGTGCCAAGATGTAATGTTGTTTATTACTCATGCATCCATAGGTAGAAATAAATCACAGCAATCTCCAATAACTTGCAGAGCTGTGATGGTTTCACTTCTGCTGCAACATCTAGTAATATACTGAGGTATTTGTGCAAGATATTGTGTGTTAAATGTTACTCGTTTATGGTTCCTGCCAGGAAAAGGGCAGCATGCCTGAGAGCATTGCTTTGGTGGACTTCATGAAAGCTTAGAGCACAAGGTTGTCCCTCTGCCCAATAAATGCTTTCTTAAGGCTCTCTTACATAATATTTTAGTTTAAACAGATAACCATGTTAATGACAGGGCAGAAGAGCTCTGAAGTGAGCAGGGGAGGGCTTGCAGTCATTCCGTTAGTGACACAGTTACATTCCTTGGGCAAGGGAGAGTAATAGTGTCTCTTTTTCCCCATAATAACTCGAGTTATCAGTCGGAGTGAATCACAGAATCACAGAATCATAGAATGGTCTGGGTTGGAAGGGACCCCAAGGATCATAGAGCTCCAAACCCCCTGCCACAGGCAGGGCCACCAACCTCCAGGCTGCCCAGGGCCCCAGAAGAGATGTGTAGCTGAAAAACACCAGGTCTGGTGGGGTTTCTTTTGTTTTTTCAATATTTTGCTGTGTCTCATTTGAATTGTGAATAGGATTGTCATACTTCTGGAAGGGGGAAAATATGAGAGATCTTCTGGCCTCACAGTATTTGATTGCTTTCTGGCTAAAGAAACAGTTGCAGGCGTGCTGGAATCCCAGTTATGCTGTTGTATCTGCTCATCCTCTCCCTGTTTAAACAGGACTAAACATTGAAGAGCGAAGATCAGGGCTTCTTTGGCAAGTATGGGAAGAATTGATAGCTGGTGCAGCTTCTCACCACTCCAAAACTTCAATTCTAGATTTCAGAAGTTCTCAGTTTCTTCCCCTCAATGTATTGCTGTTGGGTCTGATTTTTAAAAATTCTCTCTTGCCAAAGAGTAAGTAATGCAATTGCATTTCAATGTAGATAAATCAGGTCAGAGTCTATGTCACCAGAGACAGAACTCCACTGTCATAAGTACACAAAAGCGTTGGACGCGTCTTTTCCGTCTGAAAACTGTAAACATTGCTTCATCGTCTGCTCAAAGACTGGAGTATTATTTATGGTTTCACCTATGATTTCAACACTAAGGCTAATTAACTCTACTGTTGTTTGCTTGGCAATGCTTCCTTAGAGTGAAGCGAGTGTAAAGGCTCCACTGGGTTGCAGTCACAAGAAGTCAGTAAGGGGAATGAGTGATTTCAGTGAGTTACCACACATGAGGGGAAGAAGGGACTATCAGATCATCCCTCCTGCTATACCCAGAAGACAAGGTTGGGAATTTCATTTGGTGCTGCTGTGCTGGACCCATAACCTGTGCTCAGCCAAAGCATATCTACCCAGGAAAATCTCTGCCTGGGGAATGAGGGTTTGAGATACATGTTCAAATTCATTCTAGGCTAGTTGAGACCAGATGTTACACAAGGGTGGCTGGTTGGTAATACAGGATGGGAGCTGGTGAACTGTCCTATGAGGGAAGTGACTACCAACTGCCTGCCTGCCTTCTGCTCTCAGAGTCGTTTTTGTGTTAAACTAGGAGTCCTAACAACCTGATCCCTTTTGGGTTTAACCCTTTCTCTGGCTTTTGTGGTGTCATGTTTTTTGCCTGTCAAGCTCTTTGGAGACTTTTTTTAAATCTATGTCTTATTTATTGTTGATGTTCCCTTCTTGGTATTTTACTGCCTGCTTGTACACAATAAAGCAGACTGTTAAAAGATTCTTGTGTTTGAAGGACAGACAGCTTTTCAGCTAATTGTAATTTGACATCAAGGTTGAATACCTGGCAGGATTCCCAAGTTGACTTTATTTTTCTTTGTAAAAGTTTCTGCTAACTTTTTTTTCATCAGTTTGACTCTGCAAAATCTGCAGCTTTCCTGTGATACAGGTGCCTCGGTGCCTGCCTGTGGTGAAGTCTGGCACTGTGTGGGTTTTTGTGGTCCAATTAGGAAAGAGCATCTCTTGCCTGCATTTCATTTGCCTTGGCGGTGGAGATGGCCTCTGAAAGAGAGAAAATTGTGTCCTGCAAATACAGTCTCTCTCCAAAAAACAAGAATTTTAAGATTCTCCCTCTGCATCCAAAAGCCAGGCTCAGATAACAGGAGAAATACTTCTCAGTGCAGAAGCCCCACAGTTTGGGCTTAGCTGAGCACTTGGGTGGTTTCTTGGAGAGGTGGCCATCAGCGTCTACCTTGGTGGGGCAGAGAAGCCCAGCTCAAGTTCTTCCCACTCAGTAGGGTGTGCAGAAATGCAGCAGGCTGGCTTCATGGTTGTATTTGAAAACACGATGTGGGAACTGTGGGACACACTATTATTTCTTCTACTGGCTTTGGAAGCTAGCAAAAAATCACAAAGCAGGATACTGCACCATAAGAAGGACATTGAGATCCTCGACCGAGTCCAGAGAAGGGCAACCAGGCTGGTGAAAGGGCTGGAGCGAAAATCATATGAGGTGTGGCTGAGGGAGCTGGGGATGTTTAGCCTGGAGAAGAGGAGGCTGAGGGGAGACCTTATCACCACCTATAAGTACCCGAAGGGAGGTTGTAGAGAGGTGGGTGATGGTCTCTTCAGCCAAGTAACAGGAAATAGGACAAAGGGAAATAGCACAAAGCTGTGCCAGGGCAGGTTTAGATTAGATGCAAGGAAAAACATTTTTACTGAAAGAGTTGTCAGGGCCTGGAACAGGCTACCCAGGGATGTGGTTGAGTCACCCTCCCTGGATGCTTTTAAAAAAAGGGTAGATCAGGTACTTAAGGATATGGTTTAGCATAGGACAGGAATGGTTGGACTTGATGATCTTTAAAGGTCTTTTCCAACCTTGTGATTCTGTGATACCCTTCTTATTATGAATTCACAGCAGCAGTAATTCTGTATATTATTGAATAATAGCAGCCATTCCACAGCCTGCAGGTGAGTTTCTTTGTTGCTTTCTGGGTTCCCTTTTCAGAAACATGCAACAGGGACCCTTTGGGCCTGATATGTAGCTTGGGTGTAGTGTCATGTTTTTCTGCAAAAATACTGATGTTGACACAAAGTGAAAGCACAGAAGCAGACCTGCTGCATTTCTCTTGTGAAATTGGTTATAGATGAAGTCACATTTTAAAAGCACATAAGAAAAACTTCTTCCTAGTCACTTATTTTCGAAAGCAGCTTTAAGCATAAAGACCATTAATATCAAAGAAGTTTAATTAGACTTGTACACAGAGATTGGTTTTGTGTATGAGACCTGAAACCCATTTGTTCCTAGCATCTGAGACTTTATTTTTTTTTAAATAAAATTGCCAAGTTTATAAATGCTTTTACTGTCAAAGTATTCTTGAGAACATCATCTTAAGACATCACCAGCAAATGGTTCCTTCTTTTTCAAGGACAAAAAAATAGAGTTTCTAGCTCTCTTTCAGTTTATAGCACAAGCTGAAAGTGTAACTCCACCACCCTGCCGTGGCCTGTCCATGTTAAAAGCGGTTTTTCATTGTAGGGAGGAGGTCAGGGACAACGTCACAGGAGCAGGAAAAAAAGCTGGTCTATTGTGGGTCATGGTATCTCTCAAACCTGAGAAGGCTCACAGGAGAGCTGGCTCTGTGAGGAGGGCCACAGGGCTTCCAACTTCTGCAATGTGCAGAAGGCACCGAGCCAAAAGCAACACGGGTGGCACAGAGCGATGCAACCATCTGGTTTTCAGCAGCGCTGCCTTCGTTTACCTCAGCAGTTCCTCATACTCTGCTTCCTGCTGTGCATTTCTCCCCTGAGTTGTGATGAATAGCTAGCTACACCACATGCTTTTAGCCTTTGATCATCAGGGTGAGGGAAAAGGGAATTTCCAAATACTGGTAGAACTTGTGTTGCTACTGGTGTGGTTTGGTTACAGCTGTTGCTGAAGGTTTTGCACTGAGTACTTGTCCCCATTCCCTTCCTGTGCTTGAGGGCTGTCGCACTCTGTGCTGCCCTCAGTGTGAGGACCAGGCGATTGGCACAGATGTAAAGGCAATGTCGGTATGGAGCAGTTCTTCCCGGGATTTCTTTTGTTTCTTGGTGGAAAGCTTAAAAAGGTGAGCCTGTGCCTGGGCTACCCAGGTGTCCTGGAGAGCCACACACACTGCCCGTATCTGAAGAGGAGAAAAAGAGGAGAAGGGCACAGAAATTGTTCATCTTCTCTGCCTTTTGTTCTGAAGTAGGGTGATGAAATGGGGTGGTGCAGTGCTGGGCACTCTGTCTGTTGCTGCTGTACCTGGCCTGGAGAGATAACTATCAAAGCAGGCTTCTAATAACAGTTTTTAAGTGCTTCAGGGTGTAAAGCTGAGGCCGCCCCAGATATGGTATTTGCAGGGAAGGTTTTGAGTAACTTTCCCAGGGAATGTTTCTGGTCTTACTAGTCTGTACCTGCACACATGTGCACTCCTCTTACATTTATTTTTTTTTTTCACATAGGCAAGCTGGAGGGTAACCAGTACTTTGCCTTTGGTCAGATGACTTTGTCTTTGCTGGTTGATTTGATGTAACAGTGGAAATTAAACTTATGTGCCTTAGATATCTTCCAAATCTGATCCTGACTATAGATGAACTAATTAAGCATAGAGGTTTGGGTTCAGTTACAGGCACATGTTTCAGTCCTTAACCTTTCTGAGATTGTACAAAATTTCCCAGGGGAATGGCTTAAAACACCTCAATTCAGATGTCTGAAAATCAGATTGGATAAGGCAGTAGAAAGTATTGTATAGAGAGCATTTAGGCATTGGAAACTGGTCTAGATGGTTGGGATTCAGAGATGGAAAAAGATTCATTACTGTACAGGGCAACAATAATTTTACAGCTGAGGTGCTAAAAGCTATGTGCACTTGTATTTCTCTTTTGAGCCTTTGAAGCTGCAGCTTGCCAGTGCCCGAGTTCCTCTTAAATTTATGTGATGCACCCATCTCCTTATTATCGCTTTTTCAGACATGGGATCCGGCAGCACATTACTCAAACGTCCTGCCGTTATGAATGCATTTGCTGTTCATCGTAATGGCACCAATCATGATGAATGCATTTTGCATTCATGTAAATATCACGAGCACTTTGGATGTAGTGGATTTCTTTCCCTTAATTTAAATCAGCAGATGGACACTTAAAAACATTATCCATATGCCCGCTGCTCTGCCCAGGGAGCAAGGGAGAAGCACGCCTTGTAGATTCAGGCTTGCGTAATCCACCACGTAGCGGGGAAGCTTCCTCCTGGCGAGAAATTAGCAAGCAGCCCTTCTGCATTGATTGACTGTTCCTTGTGACAGCATGGACCTTAATCAATTTGTTGCATGCACAACAGGCACATCTGCTCATGCCGCAGGCATTCCTCTGTCCTCTAATGGCTGGCACAATTTAATGGACCACTTACTGTATCAGATACCTTCTTTGAGCTTTTTTTTTAGCTGGCAAGGGGAAGAAACTCACTGTATTTATCAGAGGAACCATCCCTTTTCTTTTTTTGTAGAGTGCTTTGGGTGCTTCCCCTCACAGAAGCACACTTCAGCTGCAAAAGCTTGGCGCTGCTGTGATAAGCCTGTTGTCAGTGGATAAAGTCTGTAGTTCAGTGATGCAGAATCTCTGCTCAGTGAACCAGAGAGAGAAATAATTTGGTGGCAGATGTTTGGAGTTCAAACAGCACCAAACTTCCAAGTGCTGATGTGAATTGTAGAGTGTGTGGGGAGGCTACAGAAGAGAAGAAGCACAGGGGGACCCAGAGGGCTTGTGCAGAGCCAAGTGCAGAGTGCCAAGGGGAGGCATTTAAAAATCTCCACAGCTCTCCTATTTGACACAGACTCTAAGAGGTCTGTCACCTCTGCCAAATAAAAACCAAGCAAGTTTTTATATACTGTGTACTCACATTGTTTCTAGATCCTTTCCAAATCTTTTGAAGACATGAGTGCTTCCAGTGGCTCAGGAAACCCAGATACCCAGTGTGCATCACTGAGCCTATAAGGTGTTCAACCTTCCTCCTCCTCTTGTGAGCCAGCTGGGAGAATGGTCCCACTGAGAAACAATATGATCAGCTAAAGGTCATCGATTAGGTAAGCCACAGGAGGGTCTGGAATGTGGAAGCTGCAGTTCTTAGCCCTTTTCAGTCTCTTCTTTCCCCACATCCTGGTAGATAAAACTGAAGGCAGGAGTCCTTGGTGTCATTTTACAACACCCAGACCCATCTGGCCACAAAATATTTGTGACTTGACACCATAAAGGTGTGGTCAGTGTCCTGAGTACCAAGTCACCAAACCAAGCATTCAGGTTTGAAACTGGTGGGCTTTGTTTTCAGAGGTTAGCAAAGGAAAAAGCTGAATGTCTGGAAAGCCAAAGAATGGGAGACCTGGTTTGAACCACAGCAGCAAAATTAGGGAATGTTAAGTTGAGACCTGTAGGCTTGTTTGAAAATACAGTCACGAGCTCATCATGAATAAAACAATGTGTTTCACTTGACCACTCCATCTAATAAGGACTCACCTCCACTGGATTCTATCATTTTCAAAGTAATGAAATCTTTGCATCACCTTGAAAGAGATAATTTGACCCCTGTGTTTATATGCGTGTACATGACAGCAATTTCTAAGGGGCACCAAGTAGGTCCATTGCTGCTCATGTTTATTTTTATTTTTTTAATATTTTATTTTTTGAAGCAGGAGAAAGGCCTCTCCTCAGGCTTATTGGTTCAGACAGCTAGCTAGGAATCACAGTTTTGCAATGACTGTTCTGCCCTGCCACATTCAATGCTCTTTTTTTCCACACTGGGAAGGCTGTCATGTGGTTTAGGCATTATTGCTTTGGATGCTAAACTGCTAAGAGTAATCCTTAATGGGAAAGGGGAGCAAAATAGGGGTTATGCCTGAGATTCTTAGTTGATTTTCAAGTAGTTTTGAAATATTCATTTATGGATAAGCTCTTAGAGGTGCTACTATCTTTTATGTCTTTTAAGGTGGAAATTTCCAATGGTTAATATCTGCTGCTTCATGTCTATGCTGGAAGAGGTTCACAGGACAATAAATTGCCCTGCTTCCATGCCCACTTGTTTATGGTTTAGTCTTGACATATTAAGTCAAATTGATTCCCGGTGCAAAGACTTCCATGAACCTTATTTCACAGCTGAATCTGAGAGCCATGATTTTGGAGCACTTTTCTCTTTGGTTTAGTAGAAGTGAAGGGAACAGATTTAGTCTGTTTCTTTTGGCATGATAGCTCACACCTTCCCACATATAATAGTTTTGTGTAAAGTGGTGGAGCTGTGGAGCTTGACCATACAAGATGATGTAGTTTTCAGTCCTAACTCCCCCAAGAGCCGTGGGGGCTTGACATTTCACCACTGGAGGTGAGCATGGTTTGACTGACAGTCCCACAAGAGGAGGGGGTATGGAAATCCTGAGCTGGCCTGAAGATGAGAAACAGTGAAGACAGGACTAGTCTGAAATACCCTGCATAGTTACAAGGAAGGCGTTTTTCTAAACAATTTCTAAATGATTCTCACTTCTTAGAAATGTGTACTTTGCAAAAATATGTGATTCTCATCCTGCACTGAGTAAATGTGAATCACCTTCTTTAATGAAATGATGTACATTTCTATAGGACAGAAGCTTTTCTATTTTAAAGCTGCATTTACACATTGCTTTATTTGGTATAAAACCTGTGCCTTAGCTGGCACGGTGTCTCACTGAAGATGTTCTCCAGCTTGAGCGTGTGTGTGTTAGACAGGCTAAGGCCATGTGCCATTGCTTGCACTGAAGAGCACTGCTCTGTTCTGGCAGAAACCTTCTGACCTGGAGAAACCTTTTTGCCTCAGAGAAAGGTCACCATCCTGCCTAGTCACCATGCCAGGACTGTGCTGAGCAGATTGGCCTGTTTACTGAGGAAAGGGGTTTGTGTGCTATGTGTGAACAGAGAAAGGTTTTAAGGCATTTGGACAGTTCATTCCTGTTAAAAAATGGAGGGGGAATGGGAATCTGTATTGCCCAAGCAACTTCCAAAACATCAGTCTTAATAGTAGTATTAATTCTAATTTTTTAGTATTAATTATAGAAATGCTTCCAGAAATGGTCTAAGAGGAGAACAGTCATCTTGGTTAATGGTGTTTGTACAAGAGTCCACTTGAGCACAGTGGGAATTTTGGTTTGCTTTGTTTGGATTTGGAGAACATGTGAGGATTTGGCCAGCATCACAGTTGTCTCTTGCCAGAGTTTTGCTGTCAGCTCCTTTTTCCAGCTACATTGGATTGCATATGTCTTTTGAGCAGCATAGCTGGTTCACACAAGCGGTCGTGTTAACCAGATGTCTCCTGGAGCATTCAGGAGCAGGACTCTGGTGGACACATGGGCAGCAGGATCAGGCCTGTGTGCTAACTTTTTACATCTCGGCATTGTGCCTGCAAATGTTTCAGTACTTCATGTTGGATTTGCTATTTGTAGTTGTGTTAGACCATCTTTCTTTTTGGCTGATCTGCACACATGCACTACCAACTCTGTCCTAGCTACTGCTACAAAAAGCTGCAGCTCAGTTTTGATCAATAATTACTAAAAATGAATATGTAAATAGATAGCTATTTTAGCCAGATACCTTTCTCCATTCTGTCACCTGATGGCTTTGGTGTGGGAAATTTTGTTGTCTGGTCTAGATAGAAATGGAAAAATTTTTGCAGTGCTGCTCTTTTATTTATGTCCCCAGATGGAAAACACTCAGGTCCTGAAACCCCTCCAGATGTGTCTGAGGCACATTTTCCTTAGCCTTCTGAGGGTGTAGAAAGGGGGCAACTCTATATCCTGCGTTTACATATAAATGTTACCCACTTTCCTTGTTTCTTAAATACCTCTTGGATGCTTCATAGTGGGGAAAAAAGAACTGTTTAATTTTTCTGCTACTCGTATTATATGAGGTGAGCTGTTGGAAGGGACATAGGCTGTTGCAAAATAATCTCCACTGAATTCATTGCTCTGGGGGAGCTGAGAGCTTGGGGCACCACAGGGTGCAAGACAATTCCCATTGACATAAATATTTCTTTGCTCATTTTTTCCCATGTATCAGGAAAGGAAATTGCTAATGACTCCTGGTAAAGGGTGTGAGCTCCCAAACATCCTAGGCATCATCATCGAGCTCATCCTTGGCCACTGAGAGAAAGTGTAAGAATTAATTATGGAGACAATTAATTGCTCAAGTTCTGAGTCTGAAAAAATATCAGAATGTGACAATGAGGAGGGAAGCAACATGAATGGGGTTTGGAGTTTTGCTTGTACTTCTCAATCTTTGGGGCAATTAAGTTGGAAAAGTCTTATTAAAGGTACATGTTTAAATGATGGTGAACATGATTGTTGAAGAATCTCAGCCTTAACATTTCTCTTATCCCAGAGGGTCATTAACACTTTTGACATTAAAATGTTCTAAAAAACAGAAATAGAACTTATAGGGGTAGCTTAAATAAGACAAAAGTTTATAACTAAAAGGGAAAAATCATATGGCTCCCTAGAGAGAAAGTTAAAATCTGTCAAAAAACAGCTTGAGCTGGACTTAAAGCAAAGGGAAATAAAGCAAATAGAAAAATGGTCCTGCAATCAAATAATTACAGACAAAACAGTGAGGGGATGAGGGGAGGTGCACTAAGCAGTAAGGATGGTTTCCAATTAAATGAAACATAGGCAAAGCTCCAAAACTAAGAAACTGCTTTGCCTTTCTGTTCAGAAAAGATGATTTGGTTGGACATCAAGACATTCCTGTTCTGGTTTCAGCAAGGATAGAGTTATTTTGCTTCCTAGAAGTTGGTATAATGCCGTGGTTTGGATTTACAATGGAAATAATGTTGATGAAACATCAATGTTTTTCATTGTTGTCAACCAGCCAAAGGCTTTTCAGTTTTTCACGCTGGCCTGCCAATTATAAGCTGGGGGCAACCAAGATGCTGGGAGGAGACACAGTCAGGAGAGCTGACTCAAATGGACCAAAGGGATATTCCATCCATATGATGTCATGTTCCATATGTAGCTGGGGGGTGGGTCGGGAGGTAGGGCACCTCAGGGTCATGCAGAGCTTTGACTGTTGGTGGTGAGAAATTGTGCAGTTCATCACTTGTATATGCATTATTTATTATTAATAATAATATATTTTTATTACACTTTTTTGTCCTATGCAACTGTTTTTATCTCAACCTACAATGTTTTGTTGGGTTTGTTTTTTTTTTTCTTTTCCATTTTCAATTTTCTTCCCCATCCTGCTAGGCTGTGTGGCTGTTATAGTTGCCCACTGGGTTAAACCACAATGTTTACCAACCTTGTTCAGTACCTGGGGTGAATGAAGGGAAAGTTTTTAGTAGCTCTGAGGAATGAAGGCTGTAGATGTTGCGCATTTGGACTCTGTTTCCTACAGGATTCTTCTGGAGAAACTGGCTGTTCTTGGCTTGGATAGGCATATGCACTGCTGGGTAAAATACTAGCTGGACGGTCAGACCCAAAGAGCTGTGGTGCATGGAGTTAAATCCAGTTGGTGGCCAGTCACAAGTGGTGTTCACTAGAATGCAGTATTTGGGCCAGTTCTCTTTAACAGTTTCTCTTTTGAGGGATCGAGTCCTTAGTAAGCTTGCAGGTGGAACCAAGTTGTGCAGAAGTGTTGATCTGTCTGAGGGTAGAAAGGATCTACAGAGGGGTCTGGACAGGCTGGATTGATGGGCAGAGGACAACTGTATGAGATTCAACAGTGCTCAGTGCTTTGTCCTGCACTTGGGTCACAACAACCCCAGGTAATGCTACAGGCTTGGGGAAGAGTGTCTGGAAAACTGCTTGGTGGAGAGGAACCTGAGGGCGTTAGTCAACAATCAGATGAACAGGTCAGTTTTGGGTCCCTCAGAACAAGAAAGATATTGAGATGCTGGAGCAGGTCCAAAGAAGGGCAACAAAGCTGGTAAAGAGTCTGGAGCACAAGTCTTCTGAGAAGCAGCTGAGGGTACTGGGTTTTTTTCTTAAATCCTGGAGAGGAGGTGGCTGAGGGGAGATCTTATCACTCTTTACAACTATCTGAAAGGAGGTTGTAGTGATGTGGGGGTTGGTCTCTTCTCCCATGTAACAAGCAAGACAAACTGTTCTTGAATTGCAATAGGGGAGATTTAGATTGAATATTAGGAAGAATTTCTTCACCAAAAGGATTGTGAAGCGCAGGAACAGGTTGTCCAGGGAAGTGGTTGAGTCACCACCCTGGCAGTATTTAAAAGCCACGTAGATGTGGTTTTGTGGTGGACTTGGCAGGCCTAGGTTAATAGTTGGGTTTGATGACCTGAAGGGCCTTTTCTAATATAAACAATTCTGTGATTCTGTAAGAAGAGGCCACTACCATGTTTAAGGTGGATGTAAATTTTGAGAATTTAGTGGGCATGCCTTTCCTAGAGTTCTGCTATAATTTGCACGTGAAGTCCTAGTATGGAAATAAGGATTATTTTTTTTCCTTCTTTTTAAATAAATCTGTGAAGTCTGAGTTTACACTATTTGACTAAAGAACAGGAAATCTGAGGGGCAGGCAGACATGCTAATCCAACCTAAGGACATAGTACTGTATGGTATAGTATATACTGTAGTATAGGCCAATTTGGGAAGCAGAGAATGAGCAAGAATAAATGCAAAGAAGGAAAAAAGCAGCAACATGGTGTTTATAGAGATTGTGCCAAATTTATATGCTACCTTTAAGTAATTAAATAACTGATCTCCTTGGCAAAGAAATGCAAGAAACAGAAATTATTTGATGCTGTGTTTCACAGGGGGTTAGATAAACTGGAGAACATGAAGATTAGCAAGTAGTACAAGCACTTGGGTAATGGGGATATGGCAGGAAATGATACTGTAAAGGGAAGAAAGGTTGGAGGGAGGTTATTGAAACTATCAAGGAGCAGTCTTGGGACCAATCTTGCTTAATATTTTCATTAGTGACTTTGGCTCAGAAAATGTAGTTAATGAAATAGCTTTCTGCTACTGACAGAAAGTTGTGAGACACATCAATAAAAGGAAGATCAAGATTTGTGCGAGAAGAATTGGATGACCTTGAAGATTAAACAGTAGAAATGTTATAAAATGGAATGGTACCAAGTACAAGGTTATTCACCAAAGGATTAAAGATAATCCACTTTTCTGAAAACTGGTCTCACAAATTAGAGAGGAGTGAGGCAGAGAAGGGTGCCAGTGGCTTGGTCCAAAGCTGCATTTTATCTGTCTACAGATTTCAGTTATTTTATTGCAGAAAAGGATTGAGCTAATCTTGTGTAATTATTTTTCTTTTTTGCAAACCTGGACTGTATTTTGCAGCATGACATGCCAAAGTGATGCAGCTGGGGAAAAAGGGAATAAAATCCTTTCTGTGGAGCTGATAGAAAAGGGCATTAAAGTTGTGTGTTGGAATCAAGAGTGCAGTTCTGGTCACTCATGCTCAAGAACTCAGAAATAAGTTCAGTGATGGTTTGCTTTAATGAAAAGGTAATACAAAGGGAGAAGAAGATTTGTGCTGCATAGTAAAATGATGGCAAAGAGGCAATATGATTGCAGTCTGTAAAACCAACACGCGTTTGCCCTGTGTGCTGGAAGGAATAATTTAAGCTAACAGTCAGTCTTGGCAAAAGAACAGCAGGTCACAGGCTGTTGATGAATACATTTAGGCTACAAATCTGAAGAACCTTTTTAACTGTTGGAAAATCAAGGCTCCGAAGCAGACTACTTACAGAACTGGGAACAGGACAATTTTGTTCCTGTCAAAAAACAGTGGCAAAAATAATGACTAGTCTGGAGAGGATATATTTACCTGTGGTAGAAGGAAAATAGGGCTTGGGTGGTTCAGGCAAAGTCTTTGCATCCTGGGTTCTCCATTTTATCTCAGGACAAGTGAAGAGTGGATGAAGTTGCCCTGTGTCCCTTGCAATCCCAGCTTTATATATATATATATAAAGTGGCGATCACTCCACATTTGTGCTGAAGAGTGTGATTTGACCATACTCTGTGCTGCATTCTGAGAGCTTGAGGGGAGAGTTCAGGGAATCTGTTCAGTGAAGTGGGTGAGAGCATTGTTCCTGCAGATAGGAATCTACCTGCAGCAATGAAATGACAGGATTTCCAGCAGTCTTTTTAATGAGAACATCCTTTGAGACCTCATGGAAGCACATGAATGCATGATAAATCACAACTCAGTTTTTTCAAAAGATGTTTCACATTGTTAAATGTGGTGGCTGTCCTTGTCCTTCTGCAGCTTTGATGCAAATGGCTAAAAATGCTCCTGCACAGGTTGCACAGTGGGGAATGATGGCTTTTGCTGGCACAGAAATCATCTTTCTTGTGAGATGCTGTGACAATATGGAAAGAATATAGGTAGTATAGATATGTTATTTTTTATGGTTTGCATTATAATGCACATAGTGGTTCACAGAACACAAATAGGAAAGAGGCAAGAGGTCTGACTTTTCAATGATATTTTGTAAGTACTTTAAAAAATGGCAGCCAATCTCCATACAAAAGGGTCTAGCACCTGTATGGTCTGCCAAGCTTTGTCTGGAGCATTTATTTAACTTGCAGAAACAATTAGAAAAAAATATTCATTAGTAAAACCAGAAATGTGGGTGTTTAATTACTTTTGTCTTCTCTGGGCTCCTTGAAAAATGAACACCTGCAGATGTGACTCCAGGGAGTCTATTCCAGCATATTCCCCTGTAATGTGTCTTGAAAAAACTTCTACCAGCTCCTTAGCAAGCCCACCTGAGACTTCTTTCTCTTTACAGAGCAGTTAAGGCCACTTCCCCGCTGTCAATATTTGGACACTCTGTTGTGTAATGATGATCTGTGGTGCTGTTGGCCAGTCAAGGCTCCCAGTCCTGTGATGTCCAGAGGTTTTTCATAAGCCTAGTTCTGCATTCCCTGGGGAAATTAATTGCTTCCTCTTGAGTTCTGGTCCAGCCACAGTTTAGGGCTTTGTAATGTTTAGGAGACAGTGTTTTCTTCACACCATTAGCTGTTACTGATGATGCATGCTGTTTGGTGCATTGCCTGCTGAAGTAGGAGCTGGTTTCCCTAGTTGGGATCACAGTGCACAGGAGAATGCAAAGTTATGCTGGCCACCTTGCATGCTCCGATAGGGTACAGTTTTTTCAGTATCCCTGATGACACCTCTCAGGCAGTGACATGTCCATGGGCTTTCCTCAGACCAGGGTCTGTGTTCGCGGTCCTGGCCTTTAAGAATTGCTTGTTGTGACATTGGATGATCCAGGAGTGATAAAAATACCATAAAACTATGGAAGTTAGAGCGGGCTTAACTAGTTAATAACAACAAACATCCAGCTTGCTGTGTATTAAACTATAGTGTGCAGCTTTCCTGCCCAAGCCCCATTTTGGAAGGTGTAGATTCAGTACACTGGCTTTTATGTTCAAGTTGTATTGAAAGCAGAAAAATGGGATACAAATTGCATCCTCTGGATGTCTGTATTTAGTTGGTTTTTTTTTTCCCAGTTGAATATAATTTCTTAGTAACGTTTTAGTCCTTTTCCTGAGCAAAATTATTTTGTCTCTCATTTCGTCTGTTGCCATGTGCCTCCTGTTTCTGCTGCTTGCTATGATGACGCATCACTTGGGTACGTTCTCAGTGTTGAGTCCAACAAGCGAAGACCAGAAACCTCATTAAAGAATTGCAAAGACTTTGTGAGGCTGAAATGTCTCCTGTAAATCCATTAGTGTCCATATATAATTTACTTTTCGTGTTTCGCTTTCAGAGCTGTCAAATATCTCTGACAGTATTCTCCTTTATTTAAAAACTTAAACATGACCCTATGTTTAGGGACGAACATTGAAGCCGTTTGCTCTTTCATGAATTTATAAAATGTTTTTAATTATAAATCAAATGATGAGTGATTTCTTTCCCTTGGCAATGCAAGAGAGGAATCAGCCAATTGACCTCACGTGCTTGGCAAAGCAGCATCCGAAGGAGAAGCAGTATCCTTGGTTTAGACAGCACCACTGAACATACCTGCTGTTTGCATGCCTACCAAAACACCAGCCATTCTGCCAAGGACCTAATTAATTTTCTGAAGTCATAGTGTCACAAAGGTATTGATCTTTATGTTTTTCTACCTAAATCTTCTCTCAAAGGAAGTTTTTGATGTGGTAGTGGCGGTGACAGCAATGACGGTTTTGGTAGGGAGCAGCTGCTGCTCTTGTATGGTGTATGGGCCAACCTGTCAGACTGAGATCATAACAAGTCTGGCTTTCTCTTTGTCCTTCCCTGGGCAGCTCCTCCTCCTCAGCAGCACAGGAAAGGAAGAGCAAACGCATGGACCCAGAAGCAAGTAAACACTCAGTCTAATGCAAACAGTGCAAGGGGTTAACCTGACCTGAAATAAATGGGGCATTATACATCTTTGTAAACCTTAGGACAAGGAACAAAAGGGTGGTTGTGTAAAAAGATGTCAAAATGAGAGATGGTGGTTCCCTCTGGGAGAGAGCATGTTGGCTGACTTCTTCCTGTGAGTAATATGAAAGGTGTTTGTGGTATCCTTCTGGCTTGCCAGTGAGGTGCAGATCTAGATAGTAAGAAGATAGCAGTTCTAGCAGACACAGCATGAGGCAGAGGGTTGGTACTCTGTGTCACATGGAAAAAATTCCTCCTGGCCGAGTTGGGGCTGCGTTATTGGGGGAACAGGGGAATGTGCAAGCATGGTTGTAGAACCTGTGCAATGAACCATTTGAGGACTTTGCCCTTTTTCCTCCCCTCCTTTCTCATTGTCTAGTCCTAATTAATTTCATAGTTTCTACATGCACATCATAGTCTCATCTCAAGAACTTGCTGTCCAGCTGCAGAGAGCCTTCAACATTGTGTCTCTATACAGAGGTGGTAAGATTGCTTGTGTGCTCAAATGAAGGCTGTCACATGCCACCCTTGTACTGAGACAGCTTATAATGAGGTAGACCTTAGTCATCCATCTGTCTTTCATAGAGGATCTGGCATATCTATTCTCTTTTCCAAAAGAAGCTGCAGGCAATTAAAATCATCCCAAGGTCTCAACAGCTTCCTACTTCTAATCTACATCCTCAAGAATGAATCAAAACTGTGAGAGAAAATTGTCTGTGGTCCTATACTTTTAGAGGCCTGAAGTGGAAGAACAGGGGAGAAATGAGTTATATTTATAAACCAAAATGTCAGCATACCTTCATCTGACAATTCAAGGTCTCGAGTAGACACGCTAATGTAAATAATAGGCATGTGTGCATTGTCTCCATTATTCCCCTTCCCTTAATAAGAGGCTACAATGCTGTAGTGGATATTCAATGTGGTTTAAATGTTTTTTTCTATTTTATCATTTGCTGCAGTGCTTTGTATACAGGGGGTTTTGTGTTGAAGTATATATTTTTGTAGTTCCTTTCTGGACTGAAAGATGGAAAATGCAGTGAAATAAGTTGCTAGTTTAGGCTAATGCAGGTGGGTATGATAGACACTCCCCACTTCTGCTGCTGTCACTGGGCAGGCTCTTACCTATGAAAGCAAGTGAATGTTAGCAAAACATGGCATAGGACCATCCACCATTTGAGATTGTCCCTATAAATGAAAAGTTCTAGAAGCCAAGTCACTTACAATTTGCACTGCTAATGACAACATAAAAAGCTGAGGAGGGACTTCTTGGAGCAGGTCCAGAAGAGGGCCACGAGGATGACCAGAGTGCTGGAGCACCTCTCCTATGAAGACAGGCTGAGAGAGTTGGGTTTGTTCAGCCAGGAGAACAGAAGGCTCAGAGGAGATCGTATAGCAACCTTCCAGTATCTGAAGAGGACTTACAGGAAAGCTGGAGAGGGACTGTTTGTAAGGGCGTGTAGTGATAGGACAACGGACAATGGTTTTAAACTAGAGCAGGGGAGTTTTAGATTAGACATTAGGAAGAAGTTCTTCGCTCTGAGGGTGGTGAGACACTGGCACAGGTTGCCCAGAGAGGTGGTGGAGACCTCATCCCTGGAGATATTCAAGGTCAGGACTGATGAAGCTCTGAGCAACCTGATCGAGTTAAAGGTGTCCCTGCTTACTGCAGGCGGCTGGAGTAGATGATCTCTAGAGGTCCCTTCCAACCTAACACCTTTGATGATTCTATGGCTCAGTGACTGGGGCTTTGGACTAGGCGTCCCCTCTCCAGACCTCAATTAACAATTGCAGTCTCTTTCAGCAGTGAAGTGTGAAACAGTGCTGCCTTAGCCCTCCTCCCACTGGAGCTTCTTGCTAAAGCAGCTGTTGAACGGGGCACATTTCTAGTCCACAGCCCTGTTTCAACACAGATAGAAACTGCACAAGAAAAAATAAGTTGCAGCAGCTGAGCATATATATATATATATAATATATATGTTCCTCTAAGCCATCCTTGATCTGGGGACAATAAAGCCTGTGAGTGTGCAAGATGGACAACTGAAGTTAGAAACCACTTAAGCCAAAAGGGAGCGCTGCCTTTGGCCACAAATGCTGTAAAATGGAAACATTCCTTTTGTATATTCCTGTCTTGGGCTGCTTCTTTTGGCTGTTTGCTAGGACACAGGTCTCTGAGTAAGGGACAGTTGTGCATGGAGCTGTAATACAGCAGAGTCCTGATCTCCATAAGGGCCCGTCAGCACAACAGTTGAACCAGATGACCTATTTAAATATACTTGCAGTAAGCTCTTGGGTGGAAAAAGAGCGTTTCTGTGCTTCCATGTAAAGTGACCGCTTGTTTCCAGGGAGTGTGCTCATGTGTGTATTATACATATTTACACAGAGCTCAAGTGATGCATGAAACTGAGATTGCATTTCATCTACCAAGTGAGAAACTTAGCTGTTTGTGGGGGTTTTGGTTGGGTTTTTTTGTGATACTGATTGGATACTGAAGTAAGAAGGAATACTGAAGAAATTCTGATGCCTTCCTTCAGCAAATCATGCCTGATGGGATCAGCGAAGATGACAGTATCTGAGTTCTCCTAAGCAAATGCAAAACCTCTGGCAAACGAGGAGACAGATAATTCTGGGAGCAGGAGAAAGTGATTTTTATTGTTGACTTGTCCTTGATGACACCTCTCTGAGCTACAGCCTGATGAGTGATAGGTGTTATCATTCAAACCACTTTCCTGCTTGTGTGTAACGTGTGGGACAGCTTTGAGAGACCCTTGATGTGTGAATGTGCTGCTTGAGCTGCTCCTTCTGCTTCAAGACATCTGTGTTTTTGCTGCCTCCAACAGGATCACACTGAAAATGTTCCACATCATTTAATAGAAACAGGGAATTACTAAACCTCAGACTTCTCTCTTTCCTTCAGGGCCATCGGTGCTGCTTGCTTTCTGTGCAAGATAAATAATATATTGTCTGTCTTTAATATTTCACCTCTTCTTTTTGCTCTGTGGTCATTCTGTGACAAAGCATCATGGTTGTGGAATTGTGTTCAGCTGTGCTATGTAACTATAAAACTGAGACAGCACCCTGAGCAGATTTCTGTCCACCCTAAGTTCTCCAGTCAAAGGTTTTTATCTGAAAGGGTGAGAAGGAGACCAGACGTGATCTTTTCTTGGACTGCTAGATGGAAAGGGAAAGTTTGTACTGTGAGAAGAAGTTGCTCAAGCTTCTTCCTTGCAGCTTACACACACATCCATCTGAGAAAGGGCAGCATATTCAAGAAGTGAAAGATTAGTTCTGGATGAGATTTAGCAGAAAGCAGTGGGTAGATTTATTAGGCATAATCTCCACGAGAGAGTTTCACACTGAGCTTGTGAAGTGCGTGGCTGACACAGGAGATTTTGGTACTGTGCTTGTTACTTCTGCTTCAGGGCTGCCCGTCAGTTAAGACTGCACAGAAGCTGACTGAAGTAAGTAAGGCTTCCCACTAAAAAATTGGGGCAATATCCACTGCCTTGGAGGAGATGGCTCCTGAGATGTTCTTCCCAGGCTTGAGCTTGTAAGACAAAGGCTTCCTACACAAATGACCACACTAGCCTTCTTTCTCCTTAGCTGCGTTCCCCTCACCAGCACTGCCCTGCCACCTTCTCCCTGCCCTACTCCATCCACCAGGGAAGCTTCCTGCAGGTCTGCCTGCATCCTCTGCCCTCACCCCCTTGCAAAACACATACTATGTGGGCTGACTGTTTGTTTCCCTGCTCCTTGTCCCATCGCCCCCACACACCTTGCTTCTCAGATGATGTATGAGCTGCAAAACAGATGCTGTGGAAGACAAAGGTGCTGGGGAAATTTCAGCATGTGGCACAAAGTGGAGATGACCTGCTGAGATTCCCCAGCAGAATGGTGAGCCGCTCTGCTGCTGCTCACCACAAGTGCTTGGGACGGGCTTTGAGCTTTCCCTCCTGAGTGCCTGTGACACCTCTTCAAGCTCACTTTAGGGCTGCTCTGGCACTCATTATTGCTGCAGTCGTGCCTGCAGCAATCGTATGTGTGGAGCACCTGAGCAGCACTGCCATCACCATTAAAAAACATCTCCAACAGTAAAAATCTCCATAATAAAGGAGTGGGAAAGGCAACTGAAGCAGTAGCATTGTTATAAACCAGAGGATCACATATATCCAGGTGGTAATTAAAATGCAGGAGGCTTCCGGAAGCAGCTCTGGTTCCTAAACATGAATTCACGTTCTGCTGAATATACTGTCTCCAGCAGCAGTGACTATAACTGGTGAATGGAAAAGCAATTAGCACCCTTTCTGTGGCCATATTTAATAGATATGCAATGGTATTAAATACACTAGGTGGTCTTTTTTGCAGCAGAAATGTGCCATGCAGAGATACTGCAACTGATAGTTTCTGTGTGCTGTACAGCTGTGACTGCCCTGAATTCAGCATGATGGAGCCCCACATGTTCACCCACAGTGGACCAAAGCATCTCCTGGCTCTTGAGCTTTTTCCAAACGCTGTGGCTTACTGAGGAGGGGTGATTTTCTCTCCAGGATGGCAGAGCCTGAGCTGAGGCACTGACATGGTTCATGGCATTAGGAGGCTGTTTGATCTCCTGCTACTTTGGTCCCTTTTGCTGCAAAGTGTAAATAAATGAGGGTGCTTGCCCTGTCTGTAGCGTGGTGGTGCTCACAAACTTGCTGCTGAAAGTCCCAGCAAGACTGCAGAGGCAAAGCTGTCTGTGATTTTTGCCATCAAAGACCCTGGTGGATTATTAGGCACGAAGCCATTGTGCCAGCACTATGGATGACCTTTGCCAGCTCTTGATAGCTACCCCAGGAGAGACTAAGGACTGAAAATTCCTGGACATCTGGCCCAGTACCCACTTATGGGACCTTCTGCAGGGTGAGAGGTGGTGCCTGTTTTGAGGCTTAATGTGGGAATCAGCCTCCAGGGCTGCATTAGTAGCATGTTTCAATGACTTTAAAGTCAGGCATCAAAAGAAGTGAGTTAATTTGTCATTGCAAATTAGAAATTGATTTCAAGGGTATAAATTGCAACTAGACTTATAGCAGTAAAGGTATGGACGAGCTCTCCCTTCAACTGTTAATTGGGACTCTGTCATTACTGGCACCTTTCAGATCTCTACTAGTCTCTGTTTTCTTTTCCCTGCATGTCTCAATTAGGCATGTAGATGCATTTAAATATGCACATGTGTTTGCAGCTGAACAGGAGCTAGGCTGCTGCATGAGTTCACACAGGCTGCTGAAGCCAGGGCGTGAGCTCTGGGAGGTTCCTATTACCACATGGAGTGTCAGCCCTGCCTATTTTTCTCCCTTTTTTTTTAATGCTGAATTTTTCCAAGCAGTAGTACAGTATTCTTTATTATCAGACCATCACCCACTTGTGCTGCTTGTCCTGCTTTTCTATGAAAACAAATTTCTCTGCCTAATCCCCTCCTTACTGTGAAGGTTCAGTTGTTATTTCAGTGCACAGTGTCTTACTGGCTACAGTGATTTGGCAGTCCCTGCTCAATGCCCCAGTTTTGAGGATGTTTTCAGGGAAGAGAAGTGAGAAAGAGGAAACCAAAGTCTCATTTTACCTGTCTCTTGGAGAAATCACTGGACAGCCACGGCTATGTCTTTGAAAGCAAAGGGGCAGCTCAGGTTATGAAATTCTCAAACATTAGCTCAGCACGGCTGAGCCAGGGCACGGGGAGATGTGTGAACCCATTAATCATTGTGGGGCAGCTGCCAGCTCCCTGGTTTTAATTGGGGTCTTCTAATATTTACGCTGTTTGAAGATATTTTTTTTTGGTACTGCTGATAAAGGCTTTCATTCCTCTCTCATGAGGTGGTGCAGAGACAGCAGAGGTGCAAGCTTAATTCAAGGTTGCTGAATGACTCGCGGTTACTGGGGGAAATTATGTTACTCAGCATTGTTTTCCTTCTGAAATTGCTGCCTTGGCAGCATCTCAAGGAGTTTTGCATATTTGTGTCTTTAAATTTCCTGTCCCTCAGAACGCTCTATCTTCACAGTTTCCAGTCATTGCATTTTTATTAGATATCTCTGTGGAAGTAAACAGTAAGAAAGGGCTCATCCTTCCAGTATCCCTGGCTTGAAAAGGAGGAAGAGGGAGCGGAAGCATATCTTCATATGGGGTGGAGGGGGAGATTAGAAAGTATTCTATTGCCCATGTAATATGTTAAAAATCATGCATCTGAACTCAGATTATGTCTCAAATGATAGACTTTAAAAGGTTGTTATTCTTCTAAGAGCTCCTTTCACTCACCATGATGTGTCTGACTAGGGACATGCTTCCGTGCTCACTTGCAAACAAGCCACCCACAGAACTGCAAATTTTCACATCCTCCTTTGCCTCTTTTACCCCTTCCCCCCTGTCACTGCCTTCTTCCCAGCAGGAAAAAGCAAGCATGTTTGTAGGAGGAGAAGGAGCAAAACAGACCTCTCCCCCAGTACCTGCAAGCTGAGAGAGGCCTATTTAAGCTCTGCCTTCTCATGGGGTGGCTGGTGAACTGGATTTTCCAGAGGGAGCTTTCTTCAAGTTTCACTCAGCTGCATAACTGCAAATACAATGAAAGATATTTTCTGGAAACTGCCCTTTCCCTTTGCATGTAAAGTGTTGTGAACTGTTACCAACCGTATGCAAGGCAGTGGTGCTGAATCTGGGTGTTTATGCCGATACATCTGCCTTGATTGATGAGGCATTGATCATCTCTTTATAATAGAGTTAATGCGAGGGTAATCTACCCCCCTCAACAGATCTGCATTGCTTTTGCATCCAGCTACTTTATCAGTCCAACGTGCAGCCCTTTGTCTACACTGAATATCCTTTGTAGGTCAGCTGCCATGCAGGGAGCCTACATGTGTGCAGTGCTTAATTGGTCTCTCGGCTTTCCCATTCTCTACTTTGTTTTGCGTACAGAGCTCATCCTTTCCCTCCCATTTCTCTTTCCCAGGAGAAAGGCAAGATGATGATGAGGCATCCTCTGCTAATGGAGCCTGCTGAAACAGTGATTTTTGGCTAGATTTTACAGGTAACTTGTACTTATCACCCTCCTCAGTGGGGGGAACAAAAAAAAAAGGAAAAGAGGATCACACACTACCAGTAATCTGACCTTTTTCCTGGGACCTTTGTTGAAGCTCTTCCTGCCCCAGCAATATCTGTTAATATCTGTGTCAGCCTGTGCTTGGTTTTTACCCTGTGATGCGGCAGCATCTCCCACAATGTGTAGGGTGATGTGATCCATTTGTTTTGACTTCTCAGAGTTTCCGAGGAAAGAAAGTAAACGTGAAGATGCTTAGCTGGGAGTTTTGTAAGGTGTTGCATTAGCTAAGTTTCCAAACCCTCCTGAACTGGAAGGGATTTTTGGAAGGGGCTTAATTCCTCCTAAAAGTCTCATCCTTACATAATACATGTTAGTTAGCAAACAATAGTACAGGCTTGATATGACTTCATATGATGAATGAGTGGGGGCTTATTTCTAGAGTCTAGGGATAATCTCCTCACTGTGTTTAAGCACCTTACCCCCTCTTACTCTCTGTGGTACTATTCTGTTAAGATAAAAGGCTAATAATATGTAATATGTAATTAATATATTTTTTTAAATTATAATAAAGAAATGCAGCTCAGACCTAGCTGATTAGTCAGGTATTTTTAAGTTCTATTTGGACATTCAGTAGTAAAAGGAAAGGCAAACAATGAGATCTCATTTTAGGTTTAATACCAGTGGAGTCTGTGGATGCAGTTCAAACTCTGCAAGGCTTCTGGACAGAATGTTTCACAAAAGACACTTTGTCTCCTTTGGAACAAATGCCACCGAATAGTGGAATTTATTTCTTAATTATTTTTCCAGGGCCCCTCTGTTTCCAGCATGGTCACAAACACTTCACATAGAGAATTGCTTCTTTGGAATGACATGAGGGAGGACCAGCAGCGGGGATTTGCTTTCTATGCATGGCATGGTTTGCCTCGTCTGCATGAGCTCTTTCTTGTTCCTAGGATACTCTTGCTTGACTTAATTTATGGGCTTGCTTTATTATTTTTCCTTTTGCCTGAGATCTGTTTTGACTTTCCCACTAACACCAACCCCGCCACCCCCCCACTTCCCCCACTCCCCTCCCCCCTGAGCAGGGGCAAAACCAACAACACTGAATTTATTTAACTGGAATTAAAAGGCAGCCCTTGTGCTGGAGCTGGGACTGGGCTGTTAAAGCATGCTCAGCCTCCTGAGGTGCTAAAGAACCTCATGTTTCATTCAAAAGCCAACTGCACTGAATAGCAGAGAGCCACTTCTAAGGACTGCAGTGGGGCTCTAACTCCAGCAGCACAGAATGAAAGACAGGGCTTTAGGAGGTGGTGGGATATAAATTAAAAAGGGTTGATCAACCACATTGCATTAAGGGCCTGGCTAGTTTTGTTGCCCTGGAGGCAAGGTCTGGAAGATGATGTCGTCCTCCTGCTCCTGTGGTGCAGTAGTGGCCATTAAATACAGGTGGGATACTTAATGCATGTATAAATATTAAGAGCTGTTTTTATTAATAAAAATGCAATACACCTTCTTCAGCATAAGATCATGAATTGTGAAGGGGGATCTTTCTGTATTGAATCATCAACTGATGGTACTTGAAAAATTCAGCCCTACTTCGTGTCTTCACAGATGTTGGTCTTGCTCGTATGCTTGCTGTGTTTTGATTTTCCTTGTCCTCTTTTAAAATGAGAAGCAAACCGAAGTTTTGAGCAAAACTACATAGAAATGCAGAGACTGGACAAGAGAGCACAGTGTTAAAAGCACGTGGCTTTTGTGAGCATACCAGTGGTACCTGGCATGTAACAGGCACATTGATCCCAGCAAAAGAAGGTGTTTCTGGTAGTGTTCAGAGCAGCTCTCGTAGCTGGTTCCTCAGCGTGACCCTGATGCAAGCTCTCATGCAGCACACTGAAAGCAATTAGCCGGAGGAGAGTCTTTCAAGTGTAAAAGGCACGGCACTGGTGGGTGGAAGGACCTCTTCATGTATGTGGGACAAGGTCTGTTTCTTCTGTCCTTGCTTTTTCCTCTAGAAAAGAAGAGCCAGAGGGAGAGTTCAAGTATTTACCTTTTTTCTGCTGGTCGCTGGTAGCCTAGAACTACGTCTGTCTGTCAAAATTCAGTCTCTCAGCCCGATGCTAAATAAACAAGGCAACAGGTAAGGTGAGTTAATGAATCTTGCAGCCCTACCCTTGAAGGGCACAGATGGCTGAGGAGATCCAGTAACCCCAGAGAGGCAAAGGTTTACAATCCCCTCTCGTGCCTGTAGGAGGTGGCTGTAGATCAAAACTGAAGCTGGCTGACAGAGTGTGGCACCAGAGAAAGTTGTATAACCCATCCTGTACCACTCCTGCTCAGATTGCAGTAGTGATTCAGCATCAGGGGTGGCTGCTCTGGCATTTCCAACTGGCAATAGATTAGCTTGAAAAACTGTTGGGACCTCTAGATAAATCATCTCCACAATATCCTTCTGGTGGTAGTGGTTCCAGGAAACTACTTTTCATAGCACCTTTAGTGCAGCTGCGTACGCTGTGGGTGAAAAGTTTTTGACCCTGTCAGATGTTGGCTGTCTGCAGCTGGGCTTGAGTTTGTGTCCTCTTATTGCAAAGGTTAGAAGGGGAATGAGAGGTATAATGTAAAACATTATTTGTCGTGTAAGGAAAAAAAACCCACCAGTGTGTTCTCTAGAGTCTTCCCTGCGTTTTCTTCTTTACCTCTATTTGCTGAAGTCATTGTTGATCCAAGGATTTTTACAAGTAGTGAAATCAAAAGCACACGAATAGGAAAGAAGCTAGACAGAAAAAGAATGGCTCTTTCTGTACTAGGTAGGTGGAGGTGAATTTAAAAAGATGACAGCTCGATACATTGCTTCCTGAAGAAGAAAGACCATTGCTGTGTTTGACTTTAGGATGCTGAGGATGTAGCGCTGTGTCTCCTCACATGTGCTCCAACTTGAATGGAATTACATTAGGAAACCTAAAGCCAGCTTCCCCACATGGCAGTGCCCACACCATAAACCTATGGGGTAGCACAGCTGGCATACAGGTGTGCCAGCCCAACAAGGGACTTGGACACAGGGAGCTGTCCTGGGCGGCAAAAATGAAAATGTAGCATGAGGGGCGTCAGCCCTGGCTACTAACCAAGGCAAAGACATCTGTTTTCACACACCAGTATATTTTTACTGGACCCTTCACCACTGTGTGCTGTCTTTTTTTAAAATCTCTCTTCTGGTCAGAGAAAAGCTACCACAGCTGGCAGCCCCATGTCACAACCAACCCTTTGCTTTCCTAAAGAGACCTTGTTAGTTGCCCTGACCAGCTGGCAGGTCAGTGGAGTGCTCAGAAATGGGTTGGGTCACACAGAAGACACACTCCTATCATTCCTGAGTTGGTTATCATTCCTGTATGCTGGCACAGAGGAGTTTGTATGGTGGGCCTCCACCAGCTAGGTCATTGACAGACCTGAGGATGGGATTTTCATGACAAAATATCTCCTCTTTGATCAGAAAAAGTCATGGCAATCAGAGGCCTGCAGTAGTTTATGGTTAGGAGCCATCGGCCAGACAAGGCTTACTTTGGGCTGAGGTTGCTGTTTGGGTGTCTTTTGTGGTTTTGATCAGAAGCGATCTTCATTTAGGAATTTTAGCTGGGGAACCCTTGTTACCCTTTTAGTCCACAAATGTACTCTTTGCTTGCAAAGGATTTCTTTTCCCTTCACAGAAAAATTTCTGTTCAGTCCCCTTGTGGTAATGAACACCAGAGAGGTGTCATGAGCAAGGCAGGCCTGCAGCAGGAGAAGCAGCTGATGTTTCCTCCTGTTACTTCACTTTGATTTGTCTTTTGTTTCCCATGTTTGTCAGGGCAGTGCTTGTCTGCCCTGGGTTCAGCTGGGATAGAGTTGTCAGCAGAAGCTGGGAGGGAACACAGCCAGGATGGGTGACCCAAACTAACCAAAGGGTTATTCTGTACCATATGACGTTATGTTCAGCATAAAAGGGGGCTTGTTGGCAAGGGGTGGCATGGATCCAGGTTGTGTGGCTCAGGGACAATGTGGCTTCGTGATGGGTCTGAGCAGTATGATCGAAGTTGTGTGGTTGTTGGTGAGAAACTGCATTGTGTATCAGAAGTCTTGTATATTCTAAGTCCTGTGGTTGTTTCCCTCCCCTTGTGCTCTCCCAATAAAGTGTCCTTACCCAAACCCACAAGTTTTACCTTTGTCTCCTCATTCTCCTCCCCATCCCGCCACGGAAGTGGGGAGTGAGCATCCACGTGGTGCTCAGCTGCCGTCTGGGGCTGAACCATAACATTGTCACACTTAATGTTTTATTCTCGTCAACCTTTTTTTTAGGTAGACAAACATCCTACAAAGATAAGGCATTGGTCTTTCAAAATATGGTGCCAGTAATAAAAATGAAGAATGCATTACTGTAGAAAGTAGAAATATGGGTCTGAAAGCCACACTGGTATTTTTAGTGATTGGAGTAATTGAGGACTTTGGTTTAATAATTCAGTGCAGCTGAGATTAATAAATGGTATGAGGTAGAAATGGTCTTTCAAAAAGAAGTATTTCAGGAGTATAGTTAACAATTTAATTTAGTATATACTTAAAAATGGTGCCAAAATTACTGTATAATAGCTCAGCAGAGTTGCATAATTTCTGAGACCATTTTATAAAAGGAGGGACTTCCATCATCAGTGAGGATTATTCAAAGGGAAGGGACCCATCAGTGAAGACACCAAAAAGCCTGGAAATCCCAACCCTGGTGCTTGTTCCTGCCCTGTCTGCAGTGAGACACTTTGCATTACTGTTGTTTCTGAATGGGGAGCAGCAGAGCGGGGATACATCAGGCTGCAGGAAGAACCAAAGCATGCCCACCTCCTGTGTCCTACAACAGAGGGTTGCTAGAGGGAGTCCTCTCCAGGCACAGAGCTATGGGTAGGTGCAATGGTCATCATCATTTTTATCTTCCATCATTTTCCAGAAGCCTTAGGAGGTTCCAGGCTAACTTGCACACATATTGAACACGTTTTAGGGTGTCAGAATGGCTTTGACATTTAAGGGATGCATATATCATTAGTCTAGTCCTGCAAATCTTACTTGCAAACACTGTAAACAGGCAGCTTCCTATGTGTCCTCCCATGGGATTTATGACCTCACTATCTTTGTAAGTGCTGTGCCAAAGAACATTTTCAGGTTGCACCCCTTAATTCTCATCATGCCCCACTCACACAGGAACTCTCCTGGCATAGAAGCTGTTTATGTGTTTTGGCTCAGTAAAATTATTTGAAAGGATTAGCTCTGTCTAGCCAGCAGAGCCACTTGTCAGGACAGTTTGTTGGGTGTCCCTTTCAGCATCATGGATACCTTTGATGAGAAATTTCCTCTTTATTATGCAAAGACTAAACCTGACATATTCCTCATTAAAGGCATGAGACCAAGCAATGCTAAGCTGGGGCTAGAAGGCAGGTTTATAATCTTCCCTCCAACTACAGAATAGCTCTGTTTTGGTGGTGTCCTCTGAAAATATGACACTCCCCTGGTCCCCCACAGGGATGCGTTCATTCAGGGGTATGAAGCAAACTGGAAATCCAAAGTGCTCACTAAGGGACAAGGACTTGGGAAATTTCCATCAATTTTTGGGTGGTTTGTTTTTTTGGCCTCCAGGAACTTGGTGTGTCATGATGCTAGACATAAGACATGTGGCATTCCATTAGTGATGTTCTGTACAGAGGTTTGTCCCTGTGTCTGTGAATCCAGGCTGTGGTTTCTGCCTCTTGTCAGCTGGTTAGGTACCTGTACAGTATGACCTGCCTCCCTCTTCGTGGCCAAAATATGTTATAAAGTCTCCTCAGTCATAGTCCTGAGGGTTCTTGTGTTTCTGCTGTTTCGAACTTGAATAGCCCCAAAAGAGCTGCATGTGGTGTGCGACAGCAGACCTGAGTGGCCCAGACAGGTCCTCCATGCCCTGGGCTGGCTGCTGGTGGGGACTCTGCTCACAGTGGTGTGTGGGCTGGATCTGAGATGCTCTTTGCCCCCATGTCCGTGTGTCCCCTCTATATATAGAGCTGCCTTCCCTGGTAACAATGAGGCTGTCATCCTGTGTGAAGAATCTCAGAAGATAATAACCATGCCCCAATCAGAAGCTGGCCCCGGACCAGCCATTTTATTCCCCTGCCAAAAGGTAAAAATATCTGCCAACTAGATTAAGGCCTTGATTCAACAAGATGCTGTAAGCATGTGAACAGTCCTTTGGGCTTCTTTCTTTCTGCTCAAGTGCTGGGGTTTATAGGGTTAAACTGAGCTGCTTTATCTTGTTACACTCAGACACTGGAAAAACCTCATTTCCCGTCTGTATGTGAGGTGGGTGAGTTACACTGCAGATGTATATTCCAGTTGGAATGCATGTATTGTGTGAAATTTTCTGCCCTGAGTCTGTAGTGATGATTATACACATGGAAATCATTCAGGCTTTCTCCCATTTATTTTGCAAGGCTCCTTGTATCCTTTGCTTATAGCCCTGACTTTCCATTGACAAGGATGGATGAGAGGAGCTAAGCCCTCTGGCCATTCTTTGAAGTCATGAAGAGATCCTACATGAGTGGTCAGTTGGTTTGCATATAACGTGCAGCTGAACAACTTTCTATACTTCTGTTTCTTGTTTCAGTTTCTAGGATAGCCTGAAATTATATGGGAAGGTGGATGGGAGACAGCTACAGCCACTCACAGTGAGATCAATAAGATCAGTGATGGGCAGGAGGAGGAAAACTGAGTCCTGGATTTTTTAGAATCTTAGCCTCTCTCCTTGCAGTGCCCCACTCAGTTACAGGCTGTTAGGTGTACTGTAGCATTTGCTGGGTCATCTGCCTGATTTTCATTTATTTTCTTCTTGTTGTTAGCTTTTGCTTTGTGATATAATAATTTTCAAAGAAAACAATGATTTTCATCAACAATCAAACATCTCAGCTTCTTCTAAATAAAAATCTGCCCAACACTAAAGCCTACAATCTGCAAACTCTGTAAAAACCAGTAAGCACAGTACCCTTAGTGTGAGTTTCTGGTCTTCTTTTATACTTTGATACTGTCTAGGACACCTGATAAACTAGAAGCAGCAAGTACATTAAATACAGCACAATGGCTTATACAGAGGAGGCCAGGGTTTCTGGTTTACTCATTTTATCAATTTAAATCCCATTATGTTTCCCCTGATTGCTACAGCAGGTACCTATAGGTTACACGGTGCCATCCTAGCCTTTGAGGATGCAAATCACACCGTTTCCATTTTGTTCTTAGTGCTGCAGCTGAGGTGCTGGGGTGTTACTCAGACTTGGACTGAATGACATCTTTCTTTGACCCAGCCTGCATTGTGCTGCTTGCTGAAATACCGATTAAGCCTTTATTGGGGAGGCAGGTAGTAGCCTCAAGTGGCTATTCTCAGGCCCAGCAATCAGGTTTTATTCTTAAGGTTATTGCTGTTATCATAGGAGCATGGAAACCTTCTCCTTAACCCCAGTTCTGATGAGCTGGAGGTGTGCAAGTACAGGACAGAGCTGATTGCTGACTCTGGTTCTTGGTCTGAGCTCAGTGCAGCGGTGCTCGCTCAGCAAAGCAGCCACTGATCTCCTTTCCAGATTTCTTCACTCCTGTGTTAGGCTTATAACATATATATGTTAGTATATAGAATGCCAGAAAGGGGAGTCTGAAAGAAAAACAGCGATGCCACTTTTTAAATGAAGCTGACTATACCCTCTGATTCATACTTGGCAACGGGGAGCTTGGTCGCTATTTGTGTGCGGTACTTCTGGCCCAGAGATGCCCCCATACAACTTCGTGTAGGCATACAGATATTAACCATCCCATAATACCGTTGCTCTTGCAGTCTAGGTGTAGACACGAGCCTCTGCAAGGTCAAGAGATTTGTCTTAGCCTGATGGTCCTTAATGATCAGTTTTATTGGAATGCAAAAAAGAAACACGTTGTACTTCATGACTTCATACCTTCATACCTGCAGAATAAAGCTATGTATACTGTATTTCTCCTAAATATTGCCATTAAAAAAAAAACAAAACACTTTCAACTTGCAAACATGCATGGAACAAAATCGCTGCAATGGAGATTTTCACCACCTCTGTGCAGAAATTATGATCCTCTGATCATTTAGCTTCTGAGACTGTTGAGTTGAACTCATATTAGTTTCTACAAAGACCACAAATCAAGTCCTGCCATAACTGGAGAGCGTGATGTGATATCATTATTGCTTACCTCTGAATGAACCTGAAAAGCAAGGTGATCAATCCAGGACATAATTGCTAGTGTCATCAATTAATTGTTCCTGAGTGACTGTGCGTCTCTTCCACTGGCAGCCTGTCAGTCTCAGGAAACAGCAATGCAATATGGTACCCCTCAGGTGGGATGAAACCACCCTTTTGAGCAAATATCAATTATTAGCAGTAGGCTGCACATCTCCAATTTCAGCATCACCAGATGCAGATGCTCTGTGCAGTTTGGGCATGGCATGGCTCAATCAGTCTTGGCCAAGTTCTACTTCAGCTGTGTGCTTAAGAAGGTACTTAGAGTAGCACATGATCTCAAGTCCCACTGACTTAAAAATTACTCAGTTACTTCAGGGCTTTATTTAAAAATTCCCCCACTGAAACCCGTCCTTGCTCAGTTCTTAATCACACAAGTTGCACGGGAAAGCAGTCACATCTAAGCAGCATCTGGGATGCTAGGAAATTCGCACATGAAGGACACAGTATAGTACTTGTAGAAGGTTTTAAAATGTTTTGGCCACTTTTTAGAATGAGCACTGGCCTTCATGGCCGTGAAGTTAATTCCAGGTAATTGGAGTTAATTCCAGCATTGATCTCTGTGAGCCCCCGTGTCTCCATCTGTACTATGGAACCAAGAGCATATGGGGCTCTTTAGGAAATTGGTTTCACAGTAACCCATGTTACTCACTGTAAGCTTTTGGATTTTGCATTTAACCTTATTTCATCATTCCATCTGTTGGACACAAATCATTC
This sequence comes from Gallinula chloropus, assembly GCF_964237585.1. Classification (NCBI taxonomy): domain Eukaryota; kingdom Metazoa; phylum Chordata; class Aves; order Gruiformes; family Rallidae; genus Gallinula; species Gallinula chloropus. The sequence goes on along the minus strand of NC_140088.1, from coordinate 19,100,673 downwards.
ATGCCCATGGTTTACAGAGCGAAGGTCACTTTTTCATAACATCACTGTTAAAAAAAACACTCAGATTATGTCATGTGGCTTCAGTTTAAAGTAATTCCCAACTAATTAGTCTGGTAAAGTATCTATATTTGCAAACAAAGAATAACTATAGTATTATCCCAGTGGAGATCAGCAAAGGAATTTGGAGAATGCAAATGTTGATGATTGCAGTTCCTGCACTATAGTTGCCCGGAGCAGACAGACGGCTGCCCTTAAGCAGACCTCTCCTGCTGCCAAGTGTTACACATGGCACTAAAGGAGGTAGATCCAATTTCAGGATGAAAGACCAGATTCTCATGTCACATCTCATTTTACTCAGTCCTTTCTTGGTTAAAGTTATCACGGAACATTTCCCGAAGAAAGACCAGGAAGATTCCCAGGAATCTTAAGTAAATAGAGACCAGGGTATTTAATTTCTTTTCCAAGAGGGTGATGTAATTCTTTTTTTTTTTTTTTTTTTAAACCCCTGTGCCCGAGTTGCCAACTAACCAATATCAGAGAGGTAATTCTGCCTGACACTACAGGTATTCCTCTGTGTGTGTTTAGGTCCTTTTGGTATCTTGAAGAATCATGTGTTTTTAACACTTGCCATTCCTCTGGCTTGGAAAGGAAAGACAGCCTTGTTTCTCTTTCAAAGCAATCAGACACCACTACCACCACCACTACCTCAACCCTGATGATAGTTACTGGCTTTGTTTGCACTGAGCTTCTACTTCATAACACAGATTTATAAAACATCTGATGAGCTGCATGTCCAGATGATAAACGGTACTGTGTCACTTCAGTCTGTGTTTTCAGAAGGATGTAAAGGGCCCATGAGACCAAAGTATTAGCAACATCAGCTTTATTACAGACTCCTGAGGGTAAAACAAACTTTTTCATAGAGATTACTTAAACCTGCAAATCCTGGGGCTTTTTGTTGTTGACGTGTTTTTTGTGTTCTGGCTCTGCATTGAGAAACTGCATCCTGCTGGTGGCTGCAGACTGGTTGTCCAGCTGTGCCAGCTGTCAGTTTGCTTTGCTCTCTGAACTCTAGTGCTCTCTGACATTAGTGCAAAAGTCCAAGACTCATACGTACAGTGAGGCAATGAATGAGGCATGCCAGTGATCAGGCTTAATGGCAGAGGTAGAAACAGGGAGAAATACTGCTTGAAGAGAACCAGTAACAAGCTTTTGGTGTGGATTAAATGTGCCCCCATCACAGCCAAAAAGAGGGCTTTTGCTCTTGCAGTCTAGGTGTAGACATGAGCCTCTGAGAGGTCAAGAGATTTATCTTAACCTGATGGTCCTTAATCATCAGTTTTATAGGAATGCAAAAAAGGAACATGTTGTACATCGACTTCATACCTTCTTTCCTATAGCAGAGGAAGAGGGGTTCTTGCTTGCACCTCGGTGTACTTGTGTGGAGAGCATGTGAGGAGTTTCCCTTTACTTCAGTGCCTGTGACTGAAGCTCTGGGTCCTGAACTTCTAGTGCTGCAGCACTCCCTTGAGCCTGTACTTCTGCTCCCAGGCTCTCATCTGCCTCCCCTCCTCTCCTTCCCCTCCTTGCCAAGCTTTGGGCATAACAGCAATAGGAGCTGACACTCTCCCAATGGCCACATCAAATCTCTTTAAGGCACTGGAAGCTGTACACAGGCCAAGAGGGCTCCCCTGGCAGAGCGCCTTCACCCCCTTCTTTCGCTAAGCCTCAAATAATGAAATCTTTTGGCAAAACAAAGTGGTTTAAGGATGTGCAGCATTCCTTATTTCCCCTTTCCTTAGAACACATTTTGTCAGGCAACTTTCTGGGGAAGCTGATTTAATTATACAAAACTAAGGTGCTACTTATCACTTGATCCCTCTCTAGCCTTTATGCATAAAATTGGACTCAAAGCAGGGAGATAATTGGAACAGACACGTGCACGTGTAATGCCCCATTTGCTGCTGCTTGTCAGTGAGCACTGTGCTATGGTGATGCCTCACGCACCGGGTGCTGCAGAGGGAGCTACCAGGGTGGCTCCTTTCTTGGCGCCATCGTGGCTTTCCATGTGTTTGCAGTGAAGATAGTTGGGTTTCCAAGGCTGTGATTTTTTTGCCCCTATCTTCTCCCCTAAGGTGTTTAGTTTTGCCTCAGTGTTTAGCTTTGCTGGAATTGCCCAAAAATAACTATGCATAAGGAAAGCTGAAACAATCCTGTGCAACCTGCTCTATGTGATCCTGCTTTAGCATGGCGGTTGGACTAGATGATCTCCAGAGGTCCCTTCCAACTGCTACAGTTCTGTGATTCTGTGAAATACTTTTCTCTGAGGGGGGAACATGGGCTGATGAAGAAGTGTAAAGTTGCGAAAAGATGCCAAAAACCAAGACAACTCTTTACCCAAAAGCAGCAGCACAGCTGAGCTCTGTTTGTACCCTGGTGTGCCAGAGGAACTAGGAGATGAAGCTCAGGTAGTGGCTCAGCAGATACCTTCCCATTGTGCTTAGCCCACTCAGAGGGTGGTATGGGACTCATCTTCCCCTGACATCAACCCTTTGCTGTGTAGCAGGAGACAGGGATGGTTTTGCTTCCCATCTCATCAGAGCCCAACATCTGTCCTGAGCAGAGCAATGGGGCAGCATCCTGTCAGCAGGACCTGCAGCTCTAGTGGCTTTGAAAGAAGATGCAGTTTCCTCAAGGGGACATTTTTCCTGCCTCTGACTTGTGGTCAGCTTGAAGCCCTGAAACCGGAGAGCTGATGAACCCTATTTTATCTCAGCTGGCTGAGCTGCTACAGATGCTGTTCTGAATCACCTTGCACGCTTTACCTCCCTAATATCTGATGGCTCTCACAGGTCACAGAAATCATCTGCTACAGCGATACTCAACCTGTGTCTCTAGTGTCTCCAGTGCCTCTCATGCAGCTAGGCAGTAGCTCCCTTCACATCTGCTGTTCTTGAGCCAGGCAGAGAGCTGATCACAGGATGCTGCACAGGAGAACAATGCCAGGCAGAAGGGTTATCCTTGCCTGTGCTTCTGTTACAGCCAAGAAGGAAGAGAAACATGCTCCTTCCCCTTAGGCAGACAGAAAAAAAAGAAACTACAGAGGGCCACTAAACCATCACAGGACAATATCTGCCAACACTGTGTGCTGCCTCTGGCGGGACAGGACACAAGCACATGAAGATAAGCCTCTATGGCAACTTTGCATCAGTTGTTCTGTGCTTTGCTTTCACATGAGAGGAATTAAATGGAAGCTGACACATGATCAGAGCTAACAGAGTTATGTTTTCAAAGGGAAAGAAAACCTCAACCCACAGAATAGCTCACAGCCATGTCCATTCCCACACAGCTGCTACCACACAGTGCTCTCCCTCCATCAGGCAAGCAGGAGTACCTGAAAACAAACTTTATGCACCTGAGGCAGGTAGGTCTGTAAAGTGAAGCTTTCTTAAAGAGAGAGTGAGAGGCCAGCTGGGGAAAGTTTTTCTTAGGCTATGATTACTCAAGTACTTTATTTTTCTTCAAAGTTGTCTTTAAAAAAAAAAAGAAGGAAAAAAATCTGAAGTTCTTATTTCTCTTTACAGCCTTCTTAGGCTTAAAATAAGGCTTCAGTTTGATCCTAGAAAGAAGCAGGCCAGACCAGTAGTAGCTGATGAAGAAAACCAGAGGAACATGCTTTCTCAGCCTATTCCCATTACAGGTATGTGATTGTTTCTCTTGGAAAGACCTGTAAACTAAGCCCTGAACATGGTTTTCTAAGGGCTGTTAGGTCATGTATTTCTACAGCTTACAAAGCTGACAAAGATAAAAAAAGGGGATTATCTGTTCCTCTGAAGGATAAATATAGTGATAGTATAAACAAACACACCTTCTGAAAAGAAATTTTTGCTTTCTGTAGCCTTAACTGCCCATCAGGGATAGAAGCAAAAAAGTAATAGAGAAAGCTGACCACTTCTCTCCTAGCAGCTATATTTCCACAAGCCAACAGCAAGAAAGCTAGTATAAATACCTGCCTTTAATAGCTGGCTCACAAGGACTGTAATTAGTCCTCCAAGTCTGTACTCTTTTGCCTGAATTTGCAGCCAAGGGAAGGGCAGGCATCTCTTCACCTGTCCTTTTGGCACCCAGACATCCAGTTCATAAGCACTTCTGTGCTACAGGTGTTTATGTTTTAATACAATCCTCCCCTTGCATCAGTAGCATTGTGCCTGTGTTAGAATAGCTTCTAACCACAGTACAGTGAGCTCACAACTTCTTTATTAAACATAACTTCTGTTAGAGGGGTTAAATTGTAATATGCTCTAGTGACTCTCCAACCAGTGGTGGAGAGAAGAGGTGGAGCTTGACTGGGGTCTGGCTTTTGTGGGGTATCTGTTTCCCAGGACGTGTTCAAGCTGCACCTGAAGGATGCCAGGTGCCTCTGGAAGCTCTCCAAAGACAGGCAGCGGCCTGTGTTGTGACTGTAATTCAGCAAAAGCCAGGGTGCACTGCATGCATGTCTCCTTGGTCGATAAATTCACAGTGGTTCCCTGAGACTAAACAGAAGTTTAATAATTGCTTCTGCAGAGTTGATAAAGAGGAGGGCGCGAGAGGGGAGCGAGTTAAGGCAATATTAAATAGCAGGTCCTACTCTTCAAAAGTTGAAATGAGTTTTCTATCCACAACAAAAAAAGGATGTGGTAACAGGAGAGGTTTCTGAAGGAAAACCTTTGGTCTATAACATCAGCACTTGGTGGCTGCCATGCTCCTGAGGTGCCTAAAGCAGGCTTTCTCATTTCAGCTGGGAGGCTTTCTAAGCAGCTAGTTTTTTACAGTACCCAAACCAGTGAAGTCCATGAGGTCTTGTGTGAGCCCTGTGGTGCATGGGTAGGTCTGCAGGATCTATGGTGCAATCATTCATGGTGGGACTTCCTGCAAAACAGAGGAGCGTGTACTGGTGGTGTGACTTCTCTTTTCTGTCTAATGCTTCTGCTATGGTCCCTCTCCTGGGGCAGGCCTGGATTGAGGTGAGCTTCCTCCACTGCTTCAGAGGGTCTGACCTGCTCACCTGTAAGACAAACACTGCCAGCAGAACACCATGGGATGTTTCAGTGCAGCTGCTGAAACTCTGTGCTCCACTCTGTGCACTCTGTTTTGGGTCAGGCCATGCATTTCTGGAGGAACTAAGTCATTATGTTCAGATCTGCTACCCTTAGTCTTTTTGCAGTTGTAGTCCAAACTGTGGTTTGGTGATTCGTTTTGTTTCTTTCCCTACAAACCTGTGTACCTGTTAATAGTTATCTCCAATGGATCCAGAGATTGGATACAGCCCAATTGGATGAAGCAATGTGTTTCAACTCCAGAACAGAAATTCAGGGTCTTAGCCTGGTTTAGGCACTCAACCAGCTGCTAAAACACCCACTGAAGCTGCGCGGAAGCAGGGTTAGGATCCTGCCGGGGATCACATGCAAGCCCACCCAGCTCCCGCTGTTCCCAAGTATTTAATCCTCTGTGGGCTGAGACTTGAAAAGATTGTGTCAGACCTCTGAATGGGAAACGGTCATAATGGGATACAACAGAAACAAAACCAAGTTCAAAGAAACACAGGAATGTGCCTTGCTGGACTTGGGATTAGACCACATGGAGTTATAAGGGTGTATCCCATCCTGCAATTTGATCATTACCATATTGCAAGGAGTGGTGAAAGGCACCTGTCTGTGGTCACCTTTTCCTCTGTAGCATGGCAGGGGGAGGGTGTGGGAGGGGTCCCAGCAGTGTGTCAGGAGGCTCTGCAGAGCACAGCAAAAGAGATCTCAGCCCTTTCAGCCCGGACTCAGCAGTGTTTAAATGGAAATTAAATGCTGCTTTAAAACCTTAAATTCCCATATACTTTGGGAAAGTCCAAATTTTAATGTTGCTCTTCAAAGCCCTTATGGTGCTTCAGTGGTCTGATTGAGCTTAAACAACAATAAGAAAAGAAAAATCAGGTTTAAAAGAGCAGCAGTGCTGAGCAGACCTTGTACGCAGTGGGTGGCTTCATCTTTTCTGTACCAGCAAATGTCAGAACTGCAGGCAAAAATATTTATCTCTGTACAGTACATGAAAAGGCTGTGAGGAGTCATGGCTTCTTCTTGCTGCTTCTCTATTCAGCAGCTCTGGGGAGTGTAAACTCCCTCCATGAGCAGATTCCATTGAGAGAGAGTTTCCTCTCAGAATATTATCTCCCTGCTGCAAAATCACATTCTTAACTGAGACCAGCTGAAGTCTTTCCATAGGGAAGTAAATAAATAAGGGCCTTCCCCCCGCCCCTGACTTGTTGCAGAAAAGCCACCCACGATGTTTGAGGAAGAAAAAAAACAACAAGCCCCCTGATGTGAAAATCCAAAGAAATTGAAAGTTATTAATTCCTCCCTGTTGAGGTATACTGAAGAGAAGGGCTTTGTCTTCCAGCTTTAGAAAAGGCAGCGTCTTTAGGGCAGGTCTGGATCCTTGTGGCAGAGGGTTTATGGCAAGGAATAAGGGGGTAAAAGCAAAGCAGCCTGGCTAAGGGGGACGCCAGCCCAAACCCCTCTGTGGCAGAGGTGAGGGCTGCTGCGGTGGTTCATGCAGGGCTGGGGGCTATGGAGCCACCTGCTCATACTGCCAAGTAGTGCCATGGCTGGGAAAGCAAGGGTGAGCACCTGGGGCCGCTGCAGCCCTGTCTGCCATGCAGAGTCTTGCCCTGGTGCTAATGTGAATTTGTAGTCTGAACCAGATCCAAAGCTCTGTTTAATGTTAGCAGACAGGTCCTGTGGAGCACCACTGTGTGTGGCCCTGGAGAGACACACCAGCAGATGGTTCCCGTCCCCAAGAGTCACGCGGCACGGAGGCAAAACATCCCAGAGGAGGCAGAAAATCCCTCTGGGTTTCTACGTGAGGAAACTGAGGCACAAAGCAGCAGCCACTGCAGAAGCGTGGGAAATAAATACTCTGCACCCACTGGCAAGGAGACAGGGAGCACAGCCATGTGCAGGCGCAGGCTGGGGGGAAGCAGCACCGCCAGCGCCCTGTGCCTGGGTTCTCGCTGCGGGCAGTTTGGGTACGCAGCACATGGGAAGAGTCTGGGTTTAGTCCTCAGGCCCAGATGTGGCCCCAAGTCCACTGTGACCTCTTTGCTGGTTGCTGTGCAGAGACTGGATCCTCTCCACATGCATGCAGCGTGGTGGAGGAGGAGTTGAGAGCCAACACCAAGCATGAACCGCAGGGACATCCTTCCCCACATTGCTCCCTGTTGTCATGCTGGTGTCTCTGTCAGTCTCACAGGCAAGACCCTGAGAAAAGGGAAATGCAGAAAGTATGCCTGAGCACTTGCCTTCTCCAGTGGAAAACCACTCAATCCTTTGGCTCCTCCAGGGTTGAGGATTGCTTTTTGAGGCACCAGGGTCCCGTATCTGCCCATTTCTTGTGTTCCTGTTAATTTCTCTCCCACTTTAAATAGAAGTGAGGCAGCAGAAAAGGTGCCACAGATGGTTCTTCCTGGTGGGAAATGCCATGCCACTCTCATTTGTTGTAGGTAGTGTCACAGGGATGGGGTGGCAAAATCTCAAAGCCATAAATCCCGCTGGTGGCTGGCTGAGTGTGTGGGGAAGAAGGGGGGCTGGCAGGTACCTCCTGTTGGGTTCAGCTTGCCTTTCAAGGCTGCTCTGGTGGGGGTCTTGCAGCTGCATTTATCACATGCCAGTGCCAAAAAGAAGCACGTGACACTCATGTTGTGGCCAGGAGTAGCCTGTTACTTAGCACTGCACTCTGTAAATATTGTGTCCCCTCTCCTAGCAGGAAGACCAGCAGTAACTGGTCTCAGTCTTTTTGGAGACAGAGCAAATCATAAAATTAATTTCCTTTCTATTTTGTTTTTAATACCCTTGTCAGCAGTAAAGTATATTAAATACACTGAAAGCAAAACCCAAGAAAATATATTCATTTAGGGAGCCACTTCATGCCAGCAGGTTTCCAGCATCTGTGTTTACTGCTGCCTGGTTCTTCACAGCCATAGAGACAGGTCACAGCCACTGACAACACTTGTGTTCTTTTATTCATAAATATACAGCATTTTCAAATAATTGAAGTTAATGAAAGCTTGTATCCTCCCTGTGTTAGCGTAAACCCTCCTTGACCAGCATGGCAGCTGCAGAGGGAGCAGTCTTGGGAGAAGTGGGGTCTGGGGAGCTGGATGTACCTGTCACCTTTGGGACCTCTCACTGTCATTCTCTGGCCCCTAAAAATCAAAAGTGCTCGAACTGGTGACAGGCTTTGGTAATGGCTACACTCAGAGTTGGAGTAGAGGGATGTCCCAGGTGGCATTTTAAGTGCCCACCCTGAGGGGGTGGTGTTTGCAGAAGGTCAGGAACAAGCCTGAGGAAGGGACTCAGCAAGCTGGTTCCTCAGGCTGTATTTTTTTATTGCAGCTTGGCCTGCACAGAGCAGAGGACCCATATCTTACAGCTGCCTTCTGCTGAGTTCCAAGAAAGAGGCAGCAAGTGTTTCTGAATCTCAAGGGTGGGCTTGGGTGACAATTTTGTTGTTGCCACAAGTGTCACCTTTGCTAAGGCACATGACCGAATCTGGGCTTCCTCACTAACATACATTTAATCCACTGAAATACCAGTGTGCTCCCATCACCTGTCTAGTCTTTGTGCTGCTCCAGTGGCTTTCCCAGTGTTTCTGGGAGAGTGGGGTTTGGCACATATTGGGGTAACACTGCCTGCAAACCCTCACTGCACCCAGGGTGGGAGAGCTTAAGTTTACAGTTTAAGGAGATTGTGTGGTTCTGTAAGACCAGGGTGAACAATGGGCAGTTACAAGGATACTAAGGACCTGCCAAGGCATATGTACAACAAAAAACATGTCCCTGATAGGTGGGAGTGAAGCAGGGGTGAAAGGAGGGTCCGGCCAAGCTAACCCCTGCCTCCTGTGGGCAGAAGAGCCTGGCAGCACAACCCATCAGCTTCCAAGAGGGCAAGAGAGATCACTGGCAATCCTAGAGGATGCAGAGTAAACCCTCCCGGTGCCTGCCTCTGCTGGATCTTGTGGGAGTATCTGCAGAGAGAGAAATAATATGTAAGGCGACTGCAATTCCCACAAGAAAGACTTCCAAGTTAAAAGTGTATTTCCATGGCTCCTTCCCCATCTCCAGAGCAGACAACAAATATAGCCTAGTTTTCACAGGTGCTGGGCACCCATGAATCCCACTAGTTTTAGCAGCTGCTGCAGACGCTCTGTTCCTCTGAAAAACAGAAACCAGGTCGTAAATCTCTCTCCCTCCACCTTTGCCATCTTCAAACTTTTTAATTAAAATTCTGCCTTCCATTGTTTCTGGAAATTAATTGTCATTAATACAGTTCAAGACTCTGTTGCCTAGATCCTTTCGTCCTTCAGGTGAGTGGTGTGATTGGAAAACCGGAGCAGACAATATCCCTGCTGCCTTAAGGGAAAAAACATAACCCATTTTTGGATTTCACTTTGCAAGAGTTGTGAGCCTTGTTAAGCTCAGCGCTGCTGCGGCTCCCCTGCGGTGGCTGGTTGTATTTCTGGCAAGATGGCTACATGAGTGTGTTAGTTGCACACCACCGCTCCTGCTGAAGCGCCGTCCTGTGAATGAGTGAGAAGAGGGAAGGCGGGAAGTTAAGTGAGATTGGTTTTCAGTTTGTGAGCCTTGACAGATATTTTCCCAGCATTTTATTACTTATTCATCTTTTTCTCTCTCTTTTTTCCCTCTCAATCTTTCTGCACACGCATGTGTGTAATCAACAGCTCTTTCTGCGTCACTTGGCTCCTTCATCTTTCCCTTTGCCTGTCAACACCTCCCTGACAGAGAACTCTCCCCGACTTCTTTCTCTGCACTGTCAAGTAACCACGGCCACGGCTCGCTCTCTCCCCTGCACACAGTTCCCTGAGATGTGTGTGGTCCTCTTGGTGTGGAGCCCTTTAGAGCCTCCCGCGTTTCCTCAGAAGCAGCTGGTGAGCAAAGAGCACCGCAGCACACACTGGGCCACTGTGGCTGCATCCCAGCTCCTCATGCTTTTCTGTCTATCATGGGAGGTTTTCTTATTTGCATGTTCTCTGCTTCCAGGCACACTCTGTGTGCACACACATGCCTTCCAGTGAAAGACTGTCGTGTTTAATGCATTTTCTGCATATTCATCTGAAATTCAGCTTAAAAAAACCCCAAATCTCAAGGGTAAATGGTCTCTTGGTGTAGATTGCAGCTTGTCCAGATACAGCTTTTCTTCACCAGCTTTTCCCTGTCATTTTGCAGTGCCATCTTATAGCACTACTGCACTGCTCTGTGCCCTTGTAAAAGGGCACCACGTTAGGGATGGAGCTACTGTTACTCATTAGCATCTAATATTTTTTGACACTAGTAGCATCTGCAGCGTGGCAAGGAAAAATACACAAGACTTTCGGTATGGAGAGGAAAAAGAGAATATGTTGTGTGAGAAGCCACACAACATATGGTGAATTTTATGAAACAAGGAGCACAGCTCCTCCTTACTCCAATCACACTTGTCACTTGCCCGCACACACTTTCTTCCCTTTCATTTTCCTTCGAATCTTTTGTCTTTTCCTAGGGAGTAACTGGAGAAGGAAAGGTAACTTTATTCTGATCCAGTAACAACTGCTGATGGTGGATCTGTTTGGTATAAAACCAGCTGAGGAAACACTAAGAGCTTGCAAAATGAGAGTGTTTGGGGTCTATTCCTGTTATTGTATGCAACATGGTATTATTAGGTAAGCCTATTTCACCAAATGGAGGGCTACCATTGGTTGAAGTAGGAGAGGAAATCAAAGGAAACTGTCTCCTTTTCTTGAGAGCTTAGAGAAGGTTAATCTAGTCTTGTGACTTTTGCCAGGGCTGTGTTAGGTGGTGAAGTGACACAAGTCAAGTCGAAACCCAAAATAGAGTGTGGAAAAGGGGGATAAAGCCCCAGAAACCTGATTGACATATGAGCTGCAGTTTGACTTGAGGAATTCAGTGTGGGGATGTAACACGACATCTCACAGCTATTGAGCTGAAGAAAGTAGGTGTGTGTGTCTAGAGATATAGAAGAGCTGACTGTGTACAGCATTTATACAACATGTCCTTGATCAGTCTCAAATTCTTATTGGCCTAAACAGCAGCTTACTATCATAGCATTTACTTTTTCTGCTTACGTTTGCTGTCTTGTTATGCATAATATTTCTTCTCTCATTGAAATGATCTGAACTGCCCTCTGTGTGGGTGTGGGTGTGTGTATAAGAGACAGAGCTCAAGGATTTAAGATTCATGGGGAAATTCAGAAACAGCATTTTAGATGCTGTATATCTGCCTTTGCACTACCTGTGCAATTTGCAGGGTCTTGCTGTCACAATGAACAGCCTTGCAAAGGCTCCTCAGCAGTCCCAGTGCCACGGAGGTTCCTTACTCCTTCCAATCCTATTTGCTGACTCATTTGTGTCCTATTTGCTGAACATGACATATTTATTACCAGTTTCGGTCTTGCATGGTCAACCGACCTTATGGACTGTGCAGTGCAGGAGAGGAAAACTTAATGAAATCAGATAGCACAGGGTATTCCTCCAGGATTGTCCTGGGCTGGGGAGAGACATTAGGTACAATTTTGCATCCTCCACAGACCAACTAACAGCCCACCTGCCAGTATCACTTGTTGAAGAGCTGTGCTGATGGCATCTTACCAAAGGAGTCTGCTGTTATTTAGAGTAGAAGACTGCCCAGACACTGAGACTTTGTTGGCTTCAAGTGCCTCGTTCAGCAACAGTATAAAAGAATGAAAGTCAGATAAGAAGACAACTCATGGGAGCTCCGTGGGGAAACAGCACTGCTCCGTTGAGCCAGACGAGGACTGGCGTCAATGAAAGCTCTTGCTGTTAGCTCACCACTCCACTGGCAGCGCACGGTGAGCTCACAGCTCTGGATTGCTTCTGGTGACCATATGTCAATGCAGAAAGCATTGCACCACTGTGCTTGCTGTTAATTAGCTTCAGTGATGCAAAGAAGACAGTGACTAAGTGGCAGCAGAGTGTTCAGCCTGCAGGAACACCAGCACACCCCAGGGCAGTCGGCCACCTACTTTGAAGCATCTCCCTCCCAGGGTCCTAATGCTGCTTCCTGAGGTGACCCTGGCAGTTTTCTTTGCTGTCCAAGGAGTTCACAATATTTAATGCAGAGCTGCAATTTGCTTCCTTATGTGAATGTGAATTTCCTTTCAGAAAACCTTGTTTTCTGTTGTGTGATTCAAAGGAGGTTTGATTCCTTTCCAAGAGGTATAAATTTCTCAATATGCATATTGGCATTTATTGGGCGTACTGGGGAGATGGATCTTCAGGACAGAAAGGGAAGCATTTTCCCAAGAAAGTCTGCATCACTAATATAATAGAGAAAATTTTGATCCAGAATCACAAATTAAAAACACCCCAGTGGAAATGTGTCCTGGGAACTTTAATGAGGAGTGGTGATCCTCTGTTTTACACCTCACTTAGGAAGCAGCTGCTGCTACTGCAAAGAGCCCCACTATGGTAAAAGAGGAGAAAAGCATTGCTTCCTCAATCAGCAGCTTTGGCAAGGGAGGCTCTGGAGGCAACTTCAGAAAGTGGAAAAGGAAAGGGGAAAGGAGGAGGTAGTCTGTACCTATGTGTATGTGCAAACATCCTTCAGCCCCTGTGACTGGGCTGTATCTTGGCTCCTTAATACTCAGCTCATTCAGATTGATTCTGGGACAGCTTCTCAGAATTGCTCTTATTTGCAAGTGTGAACTGATCTTATTCCCCTTTATGTTGCTGCTCTCTGAATGAAAACATAGGTGGAGAAAGGAAAGCTTTCTTTCTGGAAAGAAAATTGTGTATGATGTGCATGTTCCTACCCTGAGGTCCCAGGATAGGACCTTTGGCTGCTCTCTCTGGCCAGCAGGTTGTAGACATTTCCATGCTGAGCTTTGTCCTGCTGCCCCTCACCAGCCCGCTTCTTGAAGGGCTGGCAACAAGGAAAACTCCCGGTGTCAGCACATCCCCAGTCGCTGTGTTTCCTCTGTGAGTGATAAAATGGTGACAAGCTTTGGCAGGCACTTCCCAATGACAGCAGTCCAAATGAAAGCATTAGTGACCAGATGACCTTGACCTCGGAAGCTTCTGAGCCCAAGTGTCATCAGCTAACACTGACCGCTGCGTGGTCTGGTGTTTCGGGTAATTTGGACAGTGAATCAACCTGCACTTGAACCAAAAAGATGTTTGGGTGGTGAGGCTGTTAGCTGAACAGCCAGACAGGGTGAGCATCCCAGACTTGCCTGTGTGGCTCCAGTCCCTCACTATTGCTCTGTACATGGTCTGGGCTGCCTCCAGGCATATCAAAGCCTGCTTCTGTGGATGTGCATGTATGTGCCTGGGTAAATCCCTGGCAGCACAGGAGCTTGAGTTGGGGAAAGATGGATGCACCAGCAAGAGGCAGGATTTAGAGAGCAAGCATGTAGTTTCTTGAGTCTGACATGAATGAGGTGTCTTTTGTGGAGAGAACTTTAGCTTTGTCTCCTTGCTGCTGCTGCTGCTTGGCAAAAGTGATTTTGTTAACACAGGACACAGCTGGCCAAACATACAGCCAACCCTGCACTGCTTTTCTGGGGTGCTGTGCACTCTGCCGGGTGCCACTGTATGTCTGCCTTGTGACCCATGGTGCTGCCAAGTGCTGCCCTGGCTTCCAGCACTCTCCTTGGGCTCTCCAAAGTTCAGGCTCTGGACAGTGGAAGGTTGGGTTGATCCATAATTTATTTCCAACATTTGTCATCCCTGAGTCACTGTGCTGTGGAAACATGAAAAAGCCAGGTCCCTGCTAACTGTGGGGCAGCAAACTCAAAAGTGACAGGCATAGCAATAAGACAAACAAACAGAAGGGAATATTGCACTGGAGGCAATGCAACAAGACATTTTCAGGAGACTGCTCTTTTTAAGGAGTTTGAGAACATGCTGGACACTTCATCTCTTAACTCACAGTTTCAAATACAACTGAAAACCAGTAGTGATACACCGATACTGGACAGCAACTTGTTGAGGTTGAGGACAGTGACTTTGAGGCATAGTGGGCAAGTACTGCCATCTCCCTGGGCACAGCTGAGGCTTGCTGTGGTAAATAGTTGCTTTCAGTGCCCCTATGTCCCTCGGTGTGCTGTATTCATGATGTTTTAGGGTTCTGGGTGTTCAGTGCCTCTCAAAATGAAGGCTTAAATCTGCAGGGCTGATATGGTGCAGCTCACAACTCCCTGTGGCTGCTGGGGCTTGCAGAAGTAGGAGGTGCTGTAGTGGAAGCCAGCAAACCACCATAGCGAACCATCTGGCCCCAACTTTCCTGTCTTTGGGCTGGATTCTCTTCTCCGGTGACATGTTGACAGTTCCCTTTTCCTTATAGGAGTGCTTCAGTGTTTCCATCTGTTTCACTAAAATCACAGTCTTGGCTCTAGGTTTTTATTCTGTTCTGACACCTCTGCTTCCAAATAGGAAGACCATAAGTTTCTCCTCACTGTTTTTGCAGAGGGCACGTAACCAGAGTACTGCAGCCTTTGGAGGCAGTCCTGCTAAGAAAAAGAGTGAGGTGATGGCTTATTAGAAAAGATACTCAGGGAAGCCTTTGCCAACACTAGCATTTGAAAGATATTAAATAAATCTCCAAAAAAATATCCTTTAGTTGGGTTAGGCCAAAGTGGGTAGGTCAAAGGTGGTTATAGGGATTTTCAAAATGTCCTTTCAGATTTACAGGCTAACCAGTCAAGAATATGGGGTAGAAAGTAGTGGTAGGGGAGATCTTAGAAGTTGTGCTGTTTCAGAAAGTGCAGGCACATCAGTGTGCCCACCCAGTGTTTGCTGAAGATGTGTCATGCAACAAGGGATCGGCAAGTCCTCAGCTTCTCCTGCCCTTGGTCACTGCATGTCCAGTGAGTACGTGCCACTGGGACAGCGGTGCTAGCAGAAGCTTCATGAAGACAAGGATCATCTCCAGCCAAGGGAACTTAAATGAAGTTAAAGATTTGGTTTAGGTGCATCTTGCATCCCTGCCAATTGTCAGCCCCTGCCCAACTGTCAGACGTAATGTCATTGTCCGCCATGTCTTTTTCCACCTGAAAGAGTCTCTGCTTGTGGGAAGCAAAGGTATGAATGTGATTTTGGTAGGTAGTATGGGTGAGGGATCCTACTTAGATCTGAGAGGGAATGAGAAGGTGACAGAGGAAGAAACAATCTTCAAGTGCTGCTTCTTGTAACCAGGCATTGGAGCTAATGCAGTGTCTTCCTCTGCCTGTGTATGATCACGGCATTTACATTTCTTGCCTGATGACGCAACCAATTTTGGGACACATTTACAAGCTGATGACACCTGCCTCTCTGTGATGGGTATAGGGCATTTTCCCTGCTGCGAGAAGATAGCCAGCTTTTTCCAGCAGTGTGTAGGCTTCATGCTGAGCAGGAGCTTAGCCAGGCTTCATCCGACTGCAGGGGCAGGGACTGAAAAATGGCGGGGTGAGGAACGCCCTCAGCCCAGAGGGCAAGTGGCTGGCACAAGGACTGTAACCTTTATCTTCCTGGGGGTTATTTCCAATACATGTTTAGGGCAATGTTAAAAGTACAATTTCATTACTGAGTACAACATGCACTCAACTCCATCTTTTGATGGGGAAAATTGACCGAGGTGGCCTCCCTGTGCAGGCACTGCTGCTGTTCCCAAGTGGGGAAGAAAACAGCCAGAGTGGATGCCTGCCTGGAGTTTTTCTGAGCAACATCATCTTTCTGACTGGGTTGTAGCCTTCCTGTGTGACACTGGCAGCTTCCTTGGCCCTTGAGTGCTATCCAGGTATTGATGGATAAGACACTCTCGTGACATGAGCTGAGCATCCCTGCCAAGATCTTTTAAGGCCAAGTCATCCCTCACCAAGAACAGGGCTTTTATTTCTGTTCTGTAGAAAATCAGCTAGAAAATATCATGGAAAAAGAAAATTCTATTTTCATGAAATATGTGAGAGACTTTTGCCATCTTGGTGTCTGCTAGGATCTGCTCAGACTCTGGGCTCTTACACTTGTGAGAAGTGTCTCGGGAAAAAGCAGAGCGTCACTCATCCACATCAGCATAGTACAAACTGTTCTTTATTCCTCCCCCTCTACTCTTTGCCCCCTGTCACTGGTGTCCTGTGCTTGGGCTGCAAAGGAAGAAACCATTTTGTCTTCTTCTTGGTTTTATTGTGCTTTCTGAGTGTTTGTGTATAGCAGCAGGGCAACAAAGACCTGTTTGTGCAAACTTTATATAGGCCCATTTGCTCTCACTGTTTGAGAGAGGTCCAAGTGATGTCAAATGTGGGCATCTGTTGCTCAAAAGGAAACAGTGGTGTCAACTTTGTCATGCTTCACTTCTGCTCCTGTATTCTGTGTAGTGAAGCAGCAACCCACACACAGCTGGAATTCCTGCCGACAGAAGAGCAAGAGTCAGTAGGTGAAATCCACAGTGTCTCATTTGGGTCTTCAAAATTGGATTCTGACAGGGCTCCACTGTTGTGTGACCTTTTGTTAGGTTGCCAGACAGAGGTGATTTTTTTTCTTTTGCATGAAAACAAACAAAAAATTCATCTGACTTGAAGAGATTCATTGCCAAAATGCTTTCCATCTGCCCAGTATTCTGTTTGTTATTTGCTTTTGTCTTCTGTTCCCATGGGTTTAATTAAGACGTGTATCCTTCCTGGGCTATTTCTTTACTGTAGAGAGGCTGAAAATGCGGATTTGTTTTTATCTATGACAACATAGTCACATGTCTTGAATCACTGCTGGGAGAGCTGGAAGCAGTTTACAAGTGCAGCCAATCTATTCCTTCCTGACACAAAGTTCCTCCTTGAAGGGCAGTCCTTGTATTTTAATCAATATAATATATAGGAGCTTCGATTATTTCCCTTTGTACTGCCTGCTTCTCTGTTATTCACAAATCCTAGAGCTATCTGGAAACTCCGAAGATTTTGACTGTGTTTATAGTTTTGGCAGTCCAAGGAAATCTAATTCTAGTTTCAATTAATGTGTATCGAGACACATATACACAGATTTGTTTCACGGTTTTCTTTTAGACTCTGGACAGGCTGGGCTGCTCTGCCATAGCATGGCTGCTGATGAATGAAGGATGATACCCTTTGAGTTTTATCTCAAACAGTGAAGTTCAACATTTCCTGATTCTATAGAAACCAACATGTTATCATGCAGCTTAAGGAGATGCTGGGTGAGTATCTAAATATGCCCACCTCAAGCATAAGGTCTTGTGCGATGGTCATACATTGGAACAGGCTGCCCAGCGAGAGGGTGGAGTCACCATCCCTGGAGGTGTTCAAACAACATATAGTTATAGCATTGCAGGACATGGTTTATTTGACATGGTGGTATTGGACAGACAGTTGGACCTGATGACCTTAGACATCTTTCCAATCTTAAAGATTCTATGAATGTGTTGTGTTCATCTAAAGCCTTTCTCTTTAATGAGACAAAAGCAAGAGCAACAAAAACACAAGTAAGGAGGGGAAAGGGAGACATCAAAAATATCCACAAAGGCCTGTCTGTGGGTCAGAAAGAGTTAGAAGTGGGTGAACGTAAAGGCTTGGCCCAGAAAACTGGAAAATTCAGTGGGCTTTGGCTCAAGCATTGCAAACTGTATGGCCTCTGCTCCAGTGAGAAAAGAATGCTTTTACTCCAGTCTAATCAGGCTGCCATCATTTACAACATAAATATTGGTTTTGTGACAGCAAACCCAGACTGTGAGGACCCTCCAGATGATGCTGCATCTAAAGCCACAGAAGAGACTAGAGTCATGCCTGCTGCCAGCCAGCTCCAAATCTGGAGATCTTCCAGTGAGGTGCCATGAGTAGCATGTTGTTACAGTCTTACTTGCCATAGCCTCTTGCTATTGATCCATAGCACCTCTCCTGTGAAGACGGGCTGAGAGAGTTAGGCTTGTTCAGCCTGGAGAGCAGAAGGCTCTGGGGAGATCTTAGACACTGAGAAGAAGTTCTTCACTCTGAGGGTAGGGAGACACTGGCACAGGTTTCCCGGAGAGGTGGTGAGGCCCCTTTCCTGGAGACATTCAAGGTCATGATGAAGCTCTGAGCAACCTGACCTAGTTAAAGGTGGCCCTGCTTACTGCAGGGGGACTAGATGACCTCTAAAGGTCCCTTCCAACCTAACACATTCTGTGATTCTGTGATTCTTATTTCAAGAGAAGAGGCTGCATCAAGACTACATGTGTGTTTCTTAAAAAAGAGCAGAGGCATGAAAGAGAGCCCAGTCAATATTGGAATCTGAAGAAGAGCTAGCAGGAAGATGATGCCAATGTAAGGATTTCTGCAGCTCCCTATCCATAGGCACTGCTTTCTGGCTCAATGAGCAACATGGAAGATAAGGACATTATATCTCCATTGAAAAGATTAACGTCATGTGTCAGGATTAGTTCTCTACAGCGCATGAGATTAAGTTTGGATTTTGCAAGCTTTCCCATTATCAGCTTTCAATCCCCACAGGCCAGTACCACCCTCCCTGGCCAACACCGAGCCTCAGGGAGTACCTCTCATTCAGCTGTATTTCCTTTTGGTCCAACTGCACATTAAAGCAACCACTGTGCTGAAACTGTGCTGCACTGTGCAGATTTACCAGGCCTCTGCCACACACCTCCAGGGATAAAAATCTACCTTCTGTATTAGGAAGGGAAAAGAAGTGAATTTTCTCCTGCCAGGCAAAGGACCATGGTCATGAGTCCTACCCCTGATCCAGCTGTGCCAGCCAGAGGTGGTACCTCTTCCTTCTGCTGCATCAACCACCATTCATCAGCTGTCCTGGCAAACTGGTTCAGGTGAGCAGTCAGAGTTCCACTCCAGGCAAAAACAACCAGAATAACTCACATCTACTCACATTGTTTAACTTAATCCAGGTCATTTTGCCTAAAATGGATTAGGGGGTGCTCTGACTTGGAATTTAGGGAAGAAATCAATTTGTCATCCTCTCTGAACCTGCTGAAAGAAAGGCTTCTTCTGTACTCGGGCATCTGCGCCGCCAAGAGCAAGACACAGGTGTATGCCAGATGGAGGGGATGTGACAGTGAAGGATGTGCTGACAGCCTCGCAATGCAAAGTGCCTATGGCCTGACTTCACCCAGGAGCGTATGCTCCAGCAGCTGTGCCTGTTTCAAATCCATCTGGGTTCAGGAGGTTCCTTGACTTTTCTGCTTTAAAGATAATTTCCAGCGGTGTGTTTTAGCCTCACTGATTTAGTAGCCCCCATGATGGGCAAGGCTGAGAGCAAACCTATGCCACTGGCCAGGGCATAGGGTGCAAAGCCCACACTGCCCACATCTCCAAGTATTTTGGCATTGTGCTTCTCTTGGCTCTGTCCTTTGTTCTGTGGCTCTGTTCCAACAGTGGAGCAAAGTGCATAGAGCAATACTTCTTTCCTGTATGTGTTAAATGTTTTAATTTCATGAGGCAGAAACTCTGTACTGGAGGTCCTCTACCTGTTGGCAAAGCTGCACTTGAAGGAAAATCAGGGCTTTTTTTGGGAATCTCGGAGTTGCTTTGATTGTTTGCCTAGTAAGGCTTTGTATCATAATAGGATCAAATACATGTTACAGACAGTGAAACCAAGTCATAGAAGAGAAACAGGGGTCTTTGCAGAGAACATGCATCTCAGGGTAAAAAAGGTCAGGATCCCAAAATAACAACAAAAAAATCTGACACGCTTCAATTAATAATATATTTCTGTGCAAGCTTGGGACTGGTTTTATTCTCTTTTAAATTAACATTTTGGCAAAAGGGTAGTACTTCATGATATAAGGTGGGTGGTTAGCTCTGTTTCTTGTGTCTGTCTGTTTCATCCATGTAAAGAAATAGCAATGCCAGGAGGTAGGTTGAGGGGCACCACCACACCGGGTCCCCCCGACCACGCTTGCCCCACTGTCTTCAGCAAAGTTGCAACTCCTCACAGTCTCCCCCTTAAAACTGAAGGGAGAGTGAGGAGGAGGTGTTTTTGTCTTTATATATTTTGTCTTTATTTCATATTCACAGGTTTTAAAACACTGAGTTTTTAACCTTTTTCTCTCCTACATTGCTATTTCCCATGTCAACTCTACATGAAGCCCTAGCAGCAGGGATGTTAGCTCCAGATGCCACGCAGCTGGGGACGTTAGCACGTGCTGACCTGTGTCTCTTTTCAAATGAGGTCCCTTTCTCCGCGTACTCACTCTGTAGGACCCCACAGACTTGTAACCTGACCTGGAGCCACACTGAGACTGTACAGTTTATGCTCTGTCCCCACTGAGCTGGTGATGAAGCAATGAAATCTGAGAGCTGTGAAAAATGCATTTCAAGCTGAATAATCAAGAAAGTGTCGAAGGAAAGGTCCTGTTTTATTATGACCTATAAAATACAAGGAAAAGGCCTCATTCATTTTTCTGAGTTTTATTTTTAATAGATTACTTAATGGGTTGCTGCTGAGGTAAATATATGTGTGTATAAAGAGAGTTTAAAAATGACTGTGCTTATACTAATGCCCCCTCACAATATAAAAAAAACAGAGTATGTAAAAATGTAAATTCCTCTATGTCTTTCTTGTCAGTGTTTATTTTGCACCTTGCAGGAGCCCCATTTAATCTCTAGAAATAACCAATTTCCCCTGGGTTCTTAGCCTTGTCCTTCCTGCCTCTAATGCCAGATTGGCAACCCAGTCACAAATAGTTAAAAGCAATATTGTAGGATGAATATAATCATGGCCAGTAACTGGGCAACTGCCCGCTTAATCTGATTATTGGTTTGTGACGCACTGTAGCCCGTTAACCTTGTTTTGACCAGCTTCCTGACACTTGTGGCACAAATGAAGTGTGACGTGATTAAATGAGACTGATCCGTTTTGCTCACCAGGACAATACCCGGCAGCTGCTGTACTGAGGATTTGCAATGCAGTGAAAGCTTTGAAGTCCCATAATTTAGCTGTTACGATTGCTTTTCACCGGCTGGAGGGATGACTGTCCTCTTCAAATGTGTAGTTCAGTGCGGACACAGTAACTTCTCTGTGGTGGTTGCCAGTAGATGTTTGCAGGGCTCCAGCTCCTGCCCCAGGAAGGTGTCTGCAGAACAGGGGTCCTTTGAGGCACATTTCTTGCAACCAGCAGATGATAAACTTGCCAGAGGAAGGAAAAGCAGGATGGTGCAATGAAAGAGGAGAAAAAGCAAGCACAGCTCTATAAGTGGATTTAGTATTCTAACTATATTTTAGCATGGTTTTTTTGGTGTAGTTTTTGATCTGACTTTTAGAAGTGGAAGTATTAGTCATGTAATAATCCAAGTACTCTCTGTTAAGTTGCTTTCCAATGGTGTGAGCTGCATTAGGCGATAATAGCCTTTCTACTGCAAAAGGCTCATTTCCCTTACTTAAAGCTTTGCTGATTTTAAGGCCAGAGAAGGCTGTTACAGTTGCCCTGATCATCTGCGTAAAGTTTTGGAACATATTCCCTGGGTGCTGGTGGGCAGTGCCTCTGCCAGGGAGCATGCTGGGTTGCCTGCTGTTGGTGCTGTCAGCGCAGTGTTCTGAGCAGCTACGGGTATGTATGTGCCTGGTGAGTCAGTGTGCTGATGTGCCCTTCATAAAGTTAAAAAAAAAATGAAAATGTTAAAAAAATCTCTGCTAACCTTGCAAGCCCTCTATTGTTTGCTGGAAAAGGCTAATAGGGAAAAAAAGAAGGGCATACAAAGAAACAAGAGCATTAAGATGAAAAGAAAATAATTACCTTGGATGGGATATGAAATCAAGGACAATGTTTTTCCTCTTTGCTATGGGCATTTATTTTTACTAGTAGAGTGCTGGGATAAGGAGACATTGTCCTCCTAACATAGTCAAAATGAGTGTAAAATCCTCAGTCTGACATTGAAAATGACTGATGGTTGTGCAGGATGCTAGGCTTGGGCAATCCAGATCGCTATTGCCCTGTCTTCTCATGTGTAACTTTGCATGTTTCAGTCTACACAAACGAATCCGAAATTCCTGCCAAGGATGGGACCTGTCAAATAAACACATATCTGTGAGTCAAAGCGAAATGCATGCAGAATAAAAATGCCTGAAATAAGCAGTATGATAGAAGTTCTTGTCTTGACTATATTAATTAGCAGAACTTTAGAAAATACACAAAAGGCTGTGTGTGTGTGTGGGCACAGTATGGCATGAGAAAGGACCAAGACACCAAGCTCAGTGCCGGCAGGTCAGGGGAAATGTTCTCCTGGAAGACAGTAACTCAGCCTTCTCTTTCTGGTAATTTTGGGAAAGACTTCGTGGCCAAACACATTCAGGATTACCTAGCAGAAAATTATATGACTGTCAGTGAACTTAATTGTTTTGAGTGAAGATGAACAAGGCACGTAAGCTGAGTCAGAGAACTACTGTTAACTAATCACTTGTCTGACCTTAAATGCCCTCTAATTGCAGTGTCTAAGTCCTCAGTGCCTTTGATAAATGGTTGTAATAATATAATGTCTGTTAGAGGAGGATGGGCAATGCTTTGTATGTAGACACATCAAGCTGAGAAGGGTATTAAGTCCTGTGAGGCTAAGTGCAGGCAGGCCTGGTGTCTGCTGCTGTCATCTCCATCCTGCCCACTGCCTGGGGGGAGGCTACCACAGGGCCCAGCAGGACTTGGGGGCCACTCCGGTCTCCTCCATCTGCCCTTCCCCTCTCCCCAGGGTACACCAAATGGGAAGATAAAGCCTCAGATGGATGGAGCATTTCACTGCTCCCATGACCTATTATTAGTGGGTACCAGCAGTGCTGGGGGCAGGCAGTGAGCCATGAGGTTCTTTTGCTTGGAAGCAGCTACCTCACATTATGGCATTTTTAATGTATAAGCATATTACAGCATCAAGCTAATGTGTGTCAGGCTGCTCAGCACTGCCAACCACAGCATGGATGGGGAAGCCTAGGGGACTGTGATGGAGCCTCTCATCTGTGAAAGAAGATCAAAGCAGGACAAGTGTGATCTGATGGGACCCTGTAATGGGCTGAATGGGTTAATGTGTGTTGATGTCTCAAACGCTGTGGTGGGAAACAGTTATGGTCTGCGTAGCAATGGGGAGCCACAGAGTTTGGCACAGAGTGGGGGAGGCATGTCAGAGGACATGAAGCTCCGTGTTCTGGTCACCAGGTGTGGCTGAAGAACCTGCAGGGTTCATTTGAGGAAAGAGCTCATGGCCACTGGAAAGATCCCTTGAGACACCCTTCCTAGTGGTGTCTGCCATTGGGGCAGGATACCAAAAACTTTGTGGAACCAGAACCATGTAACTCATCAAGGAGTGTGACTGGCATGATCAAGGGGCAGGGACTAGACCATAAAAGACACAAACCTGAGGAGCCAGGTACCCACCCATCACTGAAGGATTGCTATATCTCTCATTGCTTTCCTTCTTCCCTTTTCTTATAATCGTTTCAATAACAAGCCACATTATCATTATGTTTTCCCAGGTCAGATTGCTTCTACTGTAAATAAAACATTTACTCAATTGTTTAATGTTGTTTCACCTTAATTTAGCCCAGGGAAATCATGAAACCACTATGGCTCCCTGGGTTATTCGGGTTGAGTCGTGACACCCCACCCCCCTGCAGTGTGACAAGAAGCCCCAGCAAGCTACCACCTGGCACCAGCACAGGTTTCTCTGCTTTAGTTCTCCAGCGCTAGGGAAGGAGGCCCTGAATGGGTACTAGATGCAGGTACTTAGCCTGGCCTAGCAAAACTAGAGCTTGGGCGCTTCCCAGAGCCTGTTCACTTTGGTCCCTTTTGTTCCTCAGGGAGGGACAGATCTCTACCATGTTTGTAGGCTTTGGCAATCTGAGACCTCACTCTAAACATCACCCAGCTGCAGCAAGAAGGTAGCTGTCTGCCTCCACAAAAGCAGAGAGGTCATCTCATCACCTAAGACAAATAGCGAGACACTGCAGTGCACTAACAAACACGTTTATTATAGCTGCATTGTGCGGAGGTCACGGTCATGGGCAAGGTCTTCCTCAAGCTTAGCACAGGGCTAGCACATTGGAGAACTGTCATCCAAACAGGTGAAAAATAGAGGGGAAATAATCTCAAAGGAATAGTAGGACTGGCTCACAAAAGAGAAAATTGATGGAGTAGATATCCTCTTGGTCAACTAATTAAAGCTTATGCTGGGAAAGGACGCTAGCATGCCAGTACTCTGCCAAGACAAAGACTTTCTGGGCCAGTCCTACAGTGTGAAATTATTTTCCCATTCTGGGAATAAGTCCCCATTCTCTCTTCTGGATGCAGGTCAAATTCAAAGATGTGTTCTGTTTTTAATAGCCACCTTGTTTTTTTCCCAGGTGCCTGCTTTTGCATTTCTCTGATATTTCCTGTAGGGGTAGTCCTCAGCAATTCCCTACATCAATACTTGCAAAGACAGACTGTCAAATAGGAATCACAGATGTCATGAAGCCCTGATATCACTACCAAAAGGAGGTGGAGGGGGTAAGAGTTAAGGGTGAAAAGCAATATCATAGCAGAAGTCTGTTAAATCCTACGTGCTTCAGGGAAGAATTTTGTTAATGTAGTGTTGCATGCCTTTGAGAGTATCCTTCTCCTGGAAGGACTTACTGGAAGCTCTTAAGTACCTTTGGTAAGTCTTTGCATTTAGGCCATACATCTCTGGTACAGATGATTTAGAAAATCTAGTTCCTGCTTCAGAACAATAGGGCAGACCCTAAACATTGTTTTAACTCTTCATGTTTCATTCAGGTCAGGATTGATGCAAGGTAACAGTCTGTAATACCATGACAGACAGAAGTTGTCTTGACCTAGTGATTTCAGATTGCCTGATTTTAATAGCCAGTTCTTAGTGTTCCTGTTGTGTAGCTTCCTGTTTGCTTTAGAGTATCTTAATTGACCCGATGTGGTATCAATTCATTAACTCCTTCCTCTGCACAGAACAGGAAAAAAAGTCCCCTTCTGCCTTAGTGATGAAGACAGGAAACTTGTCCTGGTGAAGTAATGCTATCGCTAGGATCACTCTCACTGTTGGAAAAGATACTTTCACAACTTGTTTTGATCTTTGAGAGTCTTCGACTCTGCTTGCTGTAGGATTCTCCTGATTTTATTTTTCTTTACTTATGCATTTTCTATGCTTTACCATCTTCACTGGCCGTATAGGACAGAAAATTATACTCAAATGTAGTCCTAAGGCATGGAGCTATTGTCTCACAGAGAAATTAAGAGTAAGGGCAGGTATCTTTTAAACAACACCTCTCAGCTGGTTTCAGGCCAACTTAATCTGACTTGCTCATCATTGCTAATTGCAGTTCAGGCATTAACAAGGTCAAACTTTGAAAGAACTGGCTGACTTAAAAATAAAGCCTTGAAAAGAGGTTTAACAAAGATAAATCCCATTTTCACGCCATCCCAGCAAGTCCAGCTGCCAGCACTTCCAGCAGCTCTGAATTCTGCTAACATCTGCAAGCTCAGTGGAGCACTACCTGTTTATATCACTAATTTTTTACAAGTTAGCCCAAATTAATGCCTGTGCAGCACTCTAGTCAGTCTTAAGAGGCTTCTAAATATACAATGGATAAATGAACACTCAGCTGTTATCAAATAACCCAAATCAGTGAACCCAGTGGCCATGTTAAGTATTTGTGTAAGCCCGTGCTAGGTATTTGTGCAACATCTCATGCAAAACTGTAAGTGTAACACAAACAGGAATGAAGCTATTTTATGGGTGTTAGCACCATTTTCTAAAAAACTAATCTGTTGGACTTTGGGGACATTTTGTTTTCAGATCCATATTGCACAGATTTCATATAAATTCCAAGCCAGTAAAAACTGTCTTTTGTTTTCAGTTCAAGTCTGACTCACACATGTGAGACACTTGTCACCAGAGCTGACCCACATCTACCTGAGATCCCGTAGGGTGATTCTCAGGGATCTCAGTACATGCTGCTGAGAAGGGAAACCCAAACCTTCTGTCATGCAGGGTCTTCACTTTCTTCGCAGCCCCTGTTATGCAGCCATATGCAAAGAAATTGGGATCCCTGCTGCTTTTTTTTATTGTTTCTGCTCCTACACCTACTGTTAACCTTACACCTTTCATCTTGACTTAGCTTGTGCTGAAGTTTAGTTGTAAGTCTACATGACAGAAATAGCTTCTCTAGTAGTGATTCCATGGTGTTTCCCTATATCCATGAAGGCTTTACTTTGTCTCTTGACGTCACTGGGACAGTCCTTTACCTAATACCT